>NC_139170.1:30196441-31396441 GCF_965202585.1 Thalia democratica | reverse complement strand
AAAAAAGTCTCTTAACTTACATTTGGCTAAGTTTTTCTCGCTGTCAAAGTTTAAAGGTGGCCCTGAAAAGGACCGGTTTTAGCTAACGCTTAAGCTCTTTCGCCACGCATTCTCCTGGCGAGCTGGATGTCTTTGGGCATGATTGTCACACGCTTGGCGTGGATCGCGCAAAGGTTAGTATCTTCGAACAAACCAACGAGGTACGCCTCGCTTGCTTCTTGCAAAGCCATAACGGCACTGCTTTGAAACCTCAAGTCAGTTTTGAAGTCTTGAGCTATTTCGCGTACCAGACGCTGGAAAGGCAACTTGCGCAAAAGAAGCTCAGTTGACTTCTGGTAGCGTCTAATTTCTCTCAGAGCAACTGTGCCGGGCCTGTAGCGATGTGGCTTCTTCACACCTCCGGTAGCGGGTGCGCTCTTGCGAGCGGCCTTGGTGGCGAGCTGTTTCCTTGGAGCCTTGCCTCCGGTTGACTTACGAGCGGTTTGCTTAGTACGAGCCATTTTGATGATAAAACTGTTTGTTGCAAGACAGTTTATATACTGTTCGCATAGACACGGACGCGAGCGATTCCGCTGTGTAGTCTAATTTGCATACTTTCAACTTAGCATTGTTTTATGCATTTTGAGTTACGTTATATTTTGTTAGAGTGGTCCTGAAAAGGACCTTGGGTAAAAGAACAACTTATTTTTTGCAGCTCTTCTTCTTGGATGCTTTTTTGGCTGCCGGCTTCTTCTTGGTTACTTTCTTCTTCTTGCTTGCAGCTTTTTTAGATGCTGCCTTCTTAGGAGCGCACTTTTTAGCAGGTCGCTTTTTGGCTGCTGGTTTTTTTGCAGCCTTCTTGGGAGCACACTTCTTTTTTGGTTTTTTAGCTGGGGCCTTCTTTGCTGCTGGCTTTTTAGCTACTTTCTTTGTCCTCTTCTTGGGCCCAGCAGCTGGCATTGGAGCAAGCTTGAACGAGCCAGAAGCGCCTTTTCCAGTAGTCTGGAGAAAAGCACCTTTGGTCACGCCGCTGGTAAGTGCTCTCTTCAAGTGAGAATTAGAAGCTGTGAGGTCAAGCTTGTAGGTGTCCGCGATAAACTTTTGTATCTTCTGGCGGGATGTACCTTTTCGTTCCTTCATTGCTCCAAGGGCAGAGCTAATCATTTCCCTGTAAGTAGGGTGCTCTGCCTTCTTGGCGCTTGGTCTCTTGGAAGACCTGGCTGCGGCTGGCGCTGGTACTGCTGCTACTGCTGTGGTAGACATGATGAATGAATATTAAAGCGACCCAAAACGATACTTGCAAGAGTTACTGACTGTGACGAATTGACTGTTGAGCAGTTATGCTTTGCAAGGTACCTTTTACTTCTTAATATAAGCATTAGCATGTTTGTTTAATACATATATGCTTATAAAAACTTAGTTGTCTTATTACGAATGTTGAAAAAGTTCCAGTAAGAAAGAAACCATATCTAACTTGTTCTAAAAGTAATTTTTTTAAAATCATTAGTTTGAAAAGTCAAGAAATAACAGCCTGTATCTTACAGCACACCTCTAAATACATTAAAAAAAACATAAATGAAACAAAACATGTTAACACACTTCCGACTGAGTTTTCCTTTGCCGCTCACCTAAAGTAATAAAGTTTTAACAAAGCACAAGGTTTTTTTTACCTCAAACTTTTTATGTGTAAAAAAATGTGTAAAAAGTAATTCCAAAAGAATAAAAGAGTTCATTTTGTTTAGCTTTACTAGTTATGATTACTCATAATCAATATACTCATAAGCAATGTACTCAAAACTTTTATTAAACAGACTAGACAACTTTGTTCTTGCACATACTAGTAACTTACCTTACAACAAAGTTTTCCAAACAACCTTTCAAAAACGTGCTGTACAGTAACTATGATGATACTTGTTTGAAAGTTGTAAACTACATTTAAACACAAATTTTGTTATTTTTCAGTGTATATGAAAACTAGTTTAACAGGTAAGTAGTTTAACATAAAATTAGTGTTTCAAACAACTGATTCAAGGTGTTATACAGTTTAAAAAATAACTGATGCAATTTTGCTCGTTAAACTTAAACCTTGATCAAACTAAGAACTTTAACTTTGCAGATTTCAACCGAATAAAGTGTGCTGATAAAAGTGAACAAATGGATTTGGTTGTAAATTTTCCGAACAAAATAAAGTTAATTAAATTCAAAGAAGTAAATAAGTCGAAAAAGCTTATGCACACTAGCACTAAATTTGAACTTAAACAAAAGCTGATACCTTTTGGATGAAAAATTTTACGTAAAAAAAGAGGTTGGTTTATTTTTTAAGCAGCATTATATACAAAATAAAATCGAGTAAGAAAATCGAAATGAAAAAGTTTTGAAATAAGATTGACAAACTTAGTGTTTGAATAAAGCTTTGTTTACAATCAGCACTCATAACCTTTCAATCTATCTTTGAAACTTTTTAACTGGAAAATAATGCAATTAAGTTTTTTTTTCAAACTTTGTTTTGTCACTTCTCATAAATTTAAAGTCAGTCGAAACAACATAGAACAACTTACTACTTTCTTGACACATATTTTGAAACAACAACAGTACTGTTTTTTAAAGTTTACGATTGAAGTGTTTACCAAGTTAAACATGTGTTTTAACTGCTTTACTGCTAATAGTGATTTCCTAGTTTACTCAACCTAGATTAATCATAATGTTCTGTACCATTTATTTCATTGACTAAATGTTTTGCTTTTCAAAATTCGTAACTAGTTATCTCTAACTTACTGTTAATGTAGTTAAAAACACAGCTTAGGATAAGTTACATTTTATTCTCGGATGTCGTTAAGAACATAGCTGTTGTAGCAATAACATATAAACTTGAAACAAAGTAACTGTTATCTTATTAAATTATAGACCATATAAAACAAAGTATTTGCTTGATTTAAAGTTTTACATTGTTGTTTGCCTATTATGGAACTTGTACCATCACATAATAAGCTGTAAAAAATGAAGGCTAAAAAAGTTTTGGTTTTGCTTTGTCCAGTTTTTTTTTCTTCTTTAGATTTATAAAAACTACACAGCTTAAAGCAACAAGTTACAGTAATTTTAGTTTTCTTATGTATAGCGTACATAAGGGTAACAAACAAGTGGTAACAAGTTTTTTACTTCTTTTCTTTGTACCATGTTTTAGCTAATCAATTGGTTTATTTCATATGCTTGACAAGATTAGAAAGCTTAAATCAAGTAAGTAGATGTAATATAAACGATTTATATATACAAGTTCATCATTTTATTAAGGTATTTTGTTTTGTAAATTGTGTACTTGTTAATAGTGTTCTCTTTCTTTTGAACAATCGATGTTGTTTACATTTATGTGTTACACCAGTTTTGAATTGTTAAGCATGTTTCAGTTGTAGTTTAATTGTAATTGAACAGTATTTTTTAAGGACACTAAACATTGTATGTTATTAACAGTTTAAAACGTTTTCAGTTAATAAGTCAAAGTTTTATTTTTATTTCTGTTTAAGCGTACTATTTTCATTGAAAAATACAAATAGATTTTACAGTGACGTAGGCACAGTTTTTTTTTTAATAAACTAAAAAACAAATGAAATATTGAATTAAAAAATGTCCACAAAGTTAATGAGAATAAGTTTTATTTGGAAAAGAAAGTTAAAAGGAAAAAGGCCACGAAAAAGACACTCAAGTTAGTTAAAGCTTTTCACTAAGCATTCGATAATAGTAAGCAATAAAGTAAGGATTAGAGCAGTTATCTAGCCAGAGTTCCCTTCTTAACAGTTGCATAAAAAAAGTATAGTAGAGAAATTTGGCAAGCTAGGTATTTAATAAATAATAGGTTTTATAACTTGGAAGAAAATATGTTTTTGATTCTTTATCACCACAAAGTTGATTAAGTATGTTTATTTGTGTTGTTGAGTTTAGTAGTCATTAGTAGCTTGTGTAATTAATTGGTGATCCACCTAATCTTTAGATTTAAAAAGTACATAGCTTAAAACAAACAAGTATCGTCGTTTTGAGTTGTCTCATACATAGTTTAAAAAAGAGTTACAAAAAATTGTAACAAGCTGTTCTTTTTTACCGTGGAATCATTTTGTAATTTGTCATAGCCACAGAAAAAACGAGTTCAACAAAACAAGTATGAGCTTTGTAAGCAGAAAGATTATTTCAATTGTATGTTTGTTTTAAACAATCACTGTTGTCTACATTAGTTTCACTGTTCAACTTTTAAACAGTTTTTTATTGTTTCATTTGCATTCTGATAAATAAAACTAATACTTATTTGACAATCAGACCTTAAATAAATATCATTGAGCATTTTTAGTATCAACGCAAAGTAAATTTTTCTTCTCATTTAATATAATGTCTTATTTAAGCATAAATTTTTATTTAGTGACAGATTGATTTTTTTATTAAACTAACAACAAATATCTATTGAGTGTTTGAAAAACAAGTTTACAAAGTAAAATGAACTAGAATAAGTTTTGTTTAAACAATAAGTTAAACAAGAAAATTCCCATTAAAAAATATTTTTACCTAACATTTAAATACTAGTGAAGCAGAAAAACTTATTCTACATTATCAAAAGTAGTTTAAAATGTCAAGTGGAACTACAAAAACTAAAGTAAGTGTAACTAACTAGTAGAAATAAAAACAGAGAAATTCAGTTTTAGAAAGTTTATTTAGAAGTTATTGAAATACACTAACTGTTACTTTTTACCAACACGCACAATGTAGATACAAATTTGTACATTTTTTTGTCGCTTAGTTTAAGCTTGTTAGACACTGTTTACTCGACATTAGTAGCTGCTTAAATCAACTGGTGGTCCTGATTACTTTAGATATGTAGAAACATAACTTTCAACAAACTACTAGAGTTGTTAAAGGTCAGTAAGTTGTGTCATATCTAGTTAAAACAAGTACCTTTTACATTGAAAACTAGAATAATAAATTACTTAAAAAAGTACAAGCAGTTACTTTTTTGTGTTTTACCAAGTTTCAACCAATGAGCTGGTTTGTTTTGTGTGTTTATGTTTTGAATTGAAAATGTTTCTTGAATATGCTAAACAGAAGTTAGCTTTGAAAGAAGGAATATGTTATTTTACTTGAAAAACACATCTGTAATTTTTTGTTTTGAACAACCATTTTTGTATTCATTTATGTATTCGTAACTTTTTAAAACGTGTTACATGGCTTCAATTGCAGTTAAGTTGATAAGAAGAACTCGTTTAAAAAGTTAAAGCTCGGTTGTGTTACTAATAATCAACAACAACTTAAAATAAAGTTACAACTAAGTTTTTGCATGTTATAAGTGATATACATTTATGTTTAAAAAGATGATACTTTTTTGTAAGCACTTATTTATTGAATGTTTCAACAGAACTTCAGCAAATGAAATGTTTTGTACAAAAAGTATTCAGATGAAAAATCTTACGGACAACAAAATCAAGTTAGTTAAACATCTTTTACAAACCATTTGATAACAAGCACTACTACTGTTTTTAGACTAATGCAATGCTTTTTCTACAATATAACGAGTTACAAGTTTATAAAGTATTTGAAACAAAAAAAAAAGTGTGTTCATTCAAGTATATGAGTTTTTAATTTACACAAATAAGAATTTATTTGTACTAAGCTTATATTCTTGTACTTTAAGTAAACATGAACAGCTGGTTCTATTCAAATGGTGGTCCTAAAAAGGACCGGTTGTTTAGCGTTTATTTTGAGCTGGTGTATTTGGTAACAGCTTTAGTTCCTTCTGAAACTGCGTGCTTTGACAACTCGCCGGGGAGCAAGAGCCTGACAGCAGTTTGAATTTCGCGGCTGCTAACAGTTGACCTCTTGTTGTAATGAGCCAAACGTGAAGCCTCTGCTGCAATGCGCTCGAAGATGTCGTTGACAAATGAGTTCATGATTCCCATTGCCTTGCTGGAAATTCCGGTGTCGGGGTGCACTTGCTTCAAAACTTTGTACACGTAGATGCCAAAGCTTTCTTTGTTCCTCCTCCTTCGCTTCTTCTTGCCGTCGACCGGAGCGGTCTTGGCTACTGACTTCTTCGCGCCTTTGGTTGCTGTCATGATGATGCGTGGACCTCTGTCTCGGCACCAGTTTATATACTGAAAAATTATGCAAATTAGCATAGTTCCGTACGCGAACGATAGCTGGTTTCTCTCACTTCACAATTCTCTCTTTTGTTGTAAATATTTTGGTGGTCCTGAAAAGGACCTGGTTTTTTTTTAACTTAGGCTGACTTTTTTGAAGCGGTCTTCTTAGGCAATAGTACTGCCTGGATGTTTGGAAGAACACCACCTTGAGCAATTGTGACGCCTCCGAGAAGTTTGTTCAACTCTTCGTCGTTGCGAATAGCTAGTTGCAAATGGCGAGGAATGATCCTGCTTTTCTTGTTGTCTCGAGCAGCGTTACCGGCAAGCTCGAGCACTTCTGCGCTCAAGTACTCGAGAACGGCAGCCAGATAAACTGGAGCACCAGCTCCGACTCTTTGGCTGTAGTTGCCGGTGCGAAACTGCAGTCCTGCACGGGAAGACCTGCTCTTCGGCTTAGATTTGAGTTTTGATCCTTTACCACGTCCTGACATTTTGTTGTTTGAATGATTGTGATGATAGCTTGCACAGCTCAATATAAAACTCATACCTAACCGCGTCGAACGAAAAACTAATTTGCATATGTCATAGCTAATGCTTAATCTTGTCAAAAGTGTTGTAAAACTTTTACATTGAATTAGGTGGTCCTAAAAAGGACCGGGTTTGCTAAAAGCGATTAGCCACCGAAGCCGTACAAGGTTCTTCCTTGACGCTTGAGTGCGTACACGACGTCGAGTGCTGTGACGGTCTTGCGCTTGGCGTGCTCTGTGTATGTTACTGCATCGCGAATAACATTTTCCAAGAAAACTTTCATGACGCCTCTCGTTTCTTCGTAAATCAGTCCCGAGATTCGCTTAACTCCGCCTCGGCGAGCCAAACGGCGGATTGCCGGCTTCGTGATGCCTTGGATGTTATCGCGAAGCACTTTGCGATGGCGCTTAGCACCTCCCTTTCCCAAGCCTTTACCTCCTTTGCCGCGTCCAGACATGTTGTTGAATATACTTATTTCGTCAGTGCGTCGAGTTTATATACAAGCTGTTACGGACGCGTACGGTTACTACTAACTAATTTGCATACTCAAAAAAGTCTCTTAACTTACATTTGGCTAAGTTTTTCTCGCTGTCAAAGTTTAAAGGTGGCCCTGAAAAGGACCGGTTTTAGCTAACGCTTAAGCTCTTTCGCCACGCATTCTCCTGGCGAGCTGGATGTCTTTGGGCATGATTGTCACACGCTTGGCGTGGATCGCGCAAAGGTTAGTATCTTCGAACAAACCAACGAGGTACGCCTCGCTTGCTTCTTGCAAAGCCATAACGGCACTGCTTTGAAACCTCAAGTCAGTTTTGAAGTCTTGAGCTATTTCGCGTACCAGACGCTGGAAAGGCAACTTGCGCAAAAGAAGCTCAGTTGACTTCTGGTAGCGTCTAATTTCTCTCAGAGCAACTGTGCCGGGCCTGTAGCGATGTGGCTTCTTCACACCTCCGGTAGCGGGTGCGCTCTTGCGAGCGGCCTTGGTGGCGAGCTGTTTTCTTGGAGCCTTGCCTCCGGTTGACTTACGAGCGGTTTGCTTAGTACGAGCCATTTTGATGATAAAACTGTTTGTTGCAAGACAGTTTATATACTGTTCGCATAGACACGGACGCGAGCGATTCCGCTGTGTAGTCTAATTTGCATACTTTCAACTTAGCATTGTTTTATGCATTTTGAGTTACGTTATATTTTGTTAGAGTGGTCCTGAAAAGGACCTTGGGTAAAAGAACAACTTATTTTTTGCAGCTCTTCTTCTTGGATGCTTTTTTGGCTGCCGGCTTCTTCTTGGTTACTTTCTTCTTCTTGCTTGCAGCTTTTTTAGATGCTGCCTTCTTAGGAGCGCACTTTTTAGCAGGTCGCTTTTTGGCTGCTGGTTTTTTTGCAGCCTTCTTGGGAGCACACTTCTTTTTTGGTTTTTTAGCTGGGGCCTTCTTTGCTGCTGGCTTTTTAGCTACTTTCTTTGTCCTCTTCTTGGGCCCAGCAGCTGGCATTGGAGCAAGCTTGAACGAGCCAGAAGCGCCTTTTCCAGTAGTCTGGAGAAAAGCACCTTTGGTCACGCCGCTGGTAAGTGCTCTCTTCAAGTGAGAATTAGAAGCTGTGAGGTCAAGCTTGTAGGTGTCCGCGATAAACTTTTGTATCTTCTGGCGGGATGTACCTTTTCGTTCCTTCATTGCTCCAAGGGCAGAGCTAATCATTTCCCTGTAAGTAGGGTGCTCTGCCTTCTTGGCGCTTGGTCTCTTGGAAGACCTGGCTGCGGCTGGCGCTGGTACTGCTGCTACTGCTGTGGTAGACATGATGAATGAATATTAAAGCGACCCAAAACGATACTTGCAAGAGTTACTGACTGTGACGAATTGACTGTTGAGCAGTTATGCTTTGCAAGGTACCTTTTACTTCTTAATATAAGCATTAGCATGTTTGTTTAATACATATATGCTTATAAAAACTTAGTTGTCTTATTACGAATGTTGAAAAAGTTCCAGTAAGAAAGAAACCATATCTAACTTTTTCTAAAAGTAATTTTTTTAAAATCATTAGTTTGAAAAGTCAAGAAATAACAGCCTGTATCTTACAGCACACCTCTAAATACATTAAAAAAAACATAAATGAAACAAAACATGTTAACACACTTCCGACTGAGTTTTCCTTTGCCGCTCACCTAAAGTAATAAAGTTTTAACAAAGCACAAGGTTTTTTTTACCTCAAACTTTTTATGTGTAAAAAAATGTGTAAAAAGTAATTCCAAAAGAATAAAAGAGTTCATTTTGTTTAGCTTTACTAGTTATGATTACTCATAATCAATATACTCATAAGCAATGTACTCAAAACTTTTATTAAACAGACTAGACAACTTTGTTCTTGCACATACTAGTAACTTACCTTACAACAAAGTTTTCCAAACAACCTTTCAAAAACGTGCTGTACAGTAACTATGATGATACTTGTTTGAAAGTTGTAAACTACATTTAAACACAAATTTTATTATTTTTCAGTGTATATGAAAACTAGTTTAACAGGTAAGTAGTTTAACATAAAATTAGTGTTTCAAACAACTGATTCAAGGTGTTATACAGTTTAAAAAATAACTGATGCAATTTTGCTCGTTAAACTTAAACCTTGATCAAACTAAGAACTTTAACTTTGCAGATTTCAACCGAATAAAGTGTGCTGATAAAAGTGAACAAATGGATTTGGTTGTAAATTTTCCGAACAAAATAAAGTTAATTAAATTCAAAGAAGTAAATAAGTCGAAAAAGCTTATGCACACTAGCACTAAATTTGAACTTAAACAAAAGCTGATACCTTTTGGATGAAAAATTTTACGTAAAAAAAGAGGTTGGTTTATTTTTTAAGCAGCATTATATACAAAATAAAATCGAGTAAGAAAATCGAAATGAAAAAGTTTTGAAATAAGATTGACAAACTTAGTGTTTGAATAAAGCTTTGTTTACAATCAGCACTCATAACCTTTCAATCTATCTTTGAAACTTTTTAACTGGAAAATAATGCAATTAAGTTTTTTTTTCAAACTTTGTTTTGTCACTTCTCATAAATTTAAAGTCAGTCGAAACAACATAGAACAACTTACTACTTTCTTGACACATATTTTGAAACAACAACAGTACTGTTTTTTAAAGTTTACGATTGAAGTGTTTACCAAGTTAAACATGTGTTTTAACTGCTTTACTGCTAATAGTGATTTCCTAGTTTACTCAACCTAGATTAATCATAATGTTCTGTACCATTTATTTCATTGACTAAATGTTTTGCTTTTCAAAATTCGTAACTAGTTATCTCTAACTTACTGTTAATGTAGTTAAAAACACAGCTTAGGATAAGTTACATTTTATTCTCGGATGTCGTTAAGAACATAGCTGTTGTAGCAATAACATATAAACTTGAAACAAAGTAACTGTTATCTTATTAAATTATAGACCATATAAAACAAAGTATTTGCTTGATTTAAAGTTTTACATTGTTGTTTGCCTATTATGGAACTTGTACCATCACATAATAAGCTGTAAAAAATGAAGGCTAAAAAAGTTTTGGTTTTGCTTTGTCCAGTTTTTTTTTCTTCTTTAGATTTATAAAAACTACACAGCTTAAAGCAACAAGTTACAGTAATTTTAGTTTTCTTATGTATAGCGTACATAAGGGTAACAAACAAGTGGTAACAAGTTTTTTACTTCTTTTCTTTGTACCATGTTTTAGCTAATCAATTGGTTTATTTCATATGCTTGACAAGATTAGAAAGCTTAAATCAAGTAAGTAGATGTAATATAAACGATTTATATATACAAGTTCATCATTTTATTAAGGTATTTTGTTTTGTAAATTGTGTACTTGTTAATAGTGTTCTCTTTCTTTTGAACAATCGATGTTGTTTACATTTATGTGTTACACCAGTTTTGAATTGTTAAGCATGTTTCAGTTGTAGTTTAATTGTAATTGAACAGTATTTTTTAAGGACACTAAACATTGTTTGTTATTAACAGTTTAAAACGTTTTCAGTTAATAAGTCAAAGTTTTATTTTTATTTCTGTTTAAGCGTACTATTTTCATTGAAAAATACAAATAGATTTTACAGTGACGTAGGCACAGTTTTTTTTTTAATAAACTAAAAAACAAATGAAATATTGAATTAAAAAATGTCCACAAAGTTAATGAGAATAAGTTTTATTTGGAAAAGAAAGTTAAAAGGAAAAAGGCCACGAAAAAGACACTCAAGTTAGTTAAAGCTTTTCACTAAGCATTCGATAATAGTAAGCAATAAAGTAAGGATTAGAGCAGTTATCTAGCCAGAGTTCCCTTCTTAACAGTTGCATAAAAAAAGTATAGTAGAGAAATTTGGCAAGCTAGGTATTTAATAAATAATAGGTTTTATAACTTGGAAGAAAATATGTTTTTGATTCTTTATCACCACAAAGTTGATTAAGTATGTTTATTTGTGTTGTTGAGTTTAGTAGTCATTAGTAGCTTGTGTAATTAATTGGTGATCCACCTAATCTTTAGATTTAAAAAGTACATAGCTTAAAACAAACAAGTATCGTCGTTTTGAGTTGTCTCATACATAGTTTAAAAAAGAGTTACAAAAAATTGTAACAAGCTGTTCTTTTTTACCGTGGAATCATTTTGTAATTTGTCATAGCCACAGAAAAAATGAGTTCAACAAAACAAGTATGAGCTTTGTAAGCAGAAAGATTATTTCAATTGTATGTTTGTTTTAAACAATCACTGTTGTCTACATTAGTTTCACTGTTCAACTTTTAAACAGTTTTTTATTGTTTCATTTGCATTCTGATAAATAAAACTAATACTTATTTGACAATCAGACCTTAAATAAATATCATTGAGCATTTTTAGTATCAACGCAAAGTAAATTTTTCTTCTCATTTAATATAATGTCTTATTTAAGCATAAATTTTTATTTAGTGACAGATTGATTTTTTTATTAAACTAACAACAAATATCTATTGAGTGTTTGAAAAACAAGTTTACAAAGTAAAATGAACTAGAATAAGTTTTGTTTAAACAATAAGTTAAACAAGAAAATTCCCATTAAAAAATATTTTTACCTAACATTTAAATACTAGTGAAGCAGAAAAACTTATTCTACATTATCAAAAGTAGTTTAAAATGTCAAGTGGAACTACAAAAACTAAAGTAAGTGTAACTAACTAGTAGAAATAAAAACAGAGAAATTCAGTTTTAGAAAGTTTATTTAGAAGTTATTGAAATACACTAACTGTTACTTTTTACCAACACGCACAATGTAGATACAAATTTGTACATTTTTTTGTCGCTTAGTTTAAGCTTGTTAGACACTGTTTACTCGACATTAGTAGCTGCTTAAATCAACTGGTGGTCCTGATTACTTTAGATATGTAGAAACATAACTTTCAACAAACTACTAGAGTTGTTAAAGGTCAGTAAGTTGTGTCATATCTAGTTAAAACAAGTACCTTTTACATTGAAAACTAGAATAATAAATTACTTAAAAAAGTACAAGCAGTTACTTTTTTGTGTTTTACCAAGTTTCAACCAATGAGCTGGTTTGTTTTGTGTGTTTATGTTTTGAATTGAAAATGTTTCTTGAATATGCTAAACAGAAGTTAGCTTTGAAAGAAGGAATATGTTATTTTACTTGAAAAACACATCTGTAATTTTTTGTTTTGAACAACCATTTTTGTATTCATTTATGTATTCGTAACTTTTTAAAACGTGTTACATGGCTTCAATTGCAGTTAAGTTGATAAGAAGAACTCGTTTAAAAAGTTAAAGCTCGGTTGTGTTACTAATAATCAACAACAACTTAAAATAAAGTTACAACTAAGTTTTTGCATGTTATAAGTGATATACATTTATGTTTAAAAAATTGATACTTTTTTGTAAGCACTTATTTATTGAATGTTTCAACAGAACTTCAGCAAATGAAATGTTTTGTACAAAAAGTATTCAGATGAAAAATCTTACGGACAACAAAATCAAGTTAGTTAAACATCTTTTACAAACCATTTGATAACAAGCACTACTACTGTTTTTAGACTAATGCAATGCTTTTTCTACAATATAACGAGTTACAAGTTTATAAAGTATTTGAAACAAAAAAAAAAGTGTGTTCATTCAAGTATATGAGTTTTTAATTTACACAAATAAGAATTTATTTGTACTAAGCTTATATTCTTGTACTTTAAGTAAACATGAACAGCTGGTTCTATTCAAATGGTGGTCCTAAAAAGGACCGGTTGTTTAGCGTTTATTTTGAGCTGGTGTATTTGGTAACAGCTTTAGTTCCTTCTGAAACTGCGTGCTTTGACAACTCGCCGGGGAGCAAGAGCCTGACAGCAGTTTGAATTTCGCGGCTGCTAACAGTTGACCTCTTGTTGTAATGAGCCAAACGTGAAGCCTCTGCTGCAATGCGCTCGAAGATGTCGTTGACAAATGAGTTCATGATTCCCATTGCCTTGCTGGAAATTCCGGTGTCGGGGTGCACTTGCTTCAAAACTTTGTACACGTAGATGCCAAAGCTTTCTTTGTTCCTCCTCCTTCGCTTCTTCTTGCCGTCGACCGGAGCGGTCTTGGCTACTGACTTCTTCGCGCCTTTGGTTGCTGTCATGATGATGCGTGGACCTCTGTCTCGGCGCCAGTTTATATACTGAAAAATTATGCAAATTAGCATAGTTCCGTACGCGAACGATAGCTGGTTTCTCTCACTTCACAATTCTCTCGTTTGTTGTAAATATTTTGGTGGTCCTGAAAAGGACCTGGTTTTTTTTTAACTTAGGCTGACTTTTTTGAAGCGGTCTTCTTAGGCAATAGTACTGCCTGGATGTTTGGAAGAACACCACCTTGAGCAATTGTGACGCCTCCGAGAAGTTTGTTCAACTCTTCGTCGTTGCGAATAGCTAGTTGCAAATGGCGAGGAATGATCCTGCTTTTCTTGTTGTCTCGAGCAGCGTTACCGGCAAGCTCGAGCACTTCTGCGCTCAAGTACTCGAGAACGGCAGCCAGATAAACTGGAGCACCAGCTCCGACTCTTTGGCTGTAGTTGCCGGTGCGCAACAGGCGGTGCACGCGACCGACTGGAAACTGCAGTCCTGCACGGGAAGACCTGCTCTTCGGCTTAGATTTGAGTTTTGATCCTTTACCACGTCCTGACATTTTGTTGTTTGAATGATTGTGATGATAGCTTGCACAGCTCAATATAAAACTCATACCTAACCGCGTCGAACGAAAAACTAATTTGCATATGTCATAGCTAATGCTTAATCTTGTCAAAAGTGTTGTAAAACTTTTACATTGAATTAGGTGGTCCTAAAAAGGACCGGGTTTGCTAAAAGCGATTAGCCACCGAAGCCGTACAAGGTTCTTCCTTGACGCTTGAGTGCGTACACGACGTCGAGTGCTGTGACGGTCTTGCGCTTGGCGTGCTCTGTGTATGTTACTGCATCGCGAATAACATTTTCCAAGAAAACTTTCATGACGCCTCTCGTTTCTTCGTAAATCAGTCCCGAGATTCGCTTAACTCCGCCTCGGCGAGCCAAACGGCGGATTGCCGGCTTCGTGATGCCTTGGATGTTATCGCGAAGCACTTTGCGATGGCGCTTAGCACCTCCCTTTCCCAAGCCTTTACCTCCTTTGCCGCGTCCAGACATGTTGTTGAATATACTTATTTCGTCAGTGCGTCGAGTTTATATACAAGCTGTTACGGACGCGTACGGTTACTACTAACTAATTTGCATACTCAAAAAAGTCTCTTAACTTACATTTGGCTAAGTTTTTCTCGCTGTCAAAGTTTAAAGGTGGCCCTGAAAAGGACCGGTTTTAGCTAACGCTTAAGCTCTTTCGCCACGCATTCTCCTGGCGAGCTGGATGTCTTTGGGCATGATTGTCACACGCTTGGCGTGGATCGCGCAAAGGTTAGTATCTTCGAACAAACCAACGAGGTACGCCTCGCTTGCTTCTTGCAAAGCCATAACGGCACTGCTTTGAAACCTCAAGTCAGTTTTGAAGTCTTGAGCTATTTCGCGTACCAGACGCTGGAAAGGCAACTTGCGCAAAAGAAGCTCAGTTGACTTCTGGTAGCGTCTAATTTCTCTCAGAGCAACTGTGCCGGGCCTGTAGCGATGTGGCTTCTTCACACCTCCGGTAGCGGGTGCGCTCTTGCGAGCGGCCTTGGTGGCGAGCTGTTTCCTTGGAGCCTTGCCTCCGGTTGACTTACGAGCGGTTTGCTTAGTACGAGCCATTTTGATGATAAAACTGTTTGTTGCAAGACAGTTTATATACTGTTCGCATAGACACGGACGCGAGCGATTCCGCTGTGTAGTCTAATTTGCATACTTTCAACTTAGCATTGTTTTATGCATTTTGAGTTACGTTATATTTTGTTAGAGTGGTCCTGAAAAGGACCTTGGGTAAAAGAACAACTTATTTTTTGCAGCTCTTCTTCTTGGATGCTTTTTTGGCTGCCGGCTTCTTCTTGGTTACTTTCTTCTTCTTGCTTGCAGCTTTTTTAGATGCTGCCTTCTTAGGAGCGCACTTTTTAGCAGGTCGCTTTTTGGCTGCTGGTTTTTTTGCAGCCTTCTTGGGAGCACACTTCTTTTTTGGTTTTTTAGCTGGGGCCTTCTTTGCTGCTGGCTTTTTAGCTACTTTCTTTGTCCTCTTCTTGGGCCCAGCAGCTGGCATTGGAGCAAGCTTGAACGAGCCAGAAGCGCCTTTTCCAGTAGTCTGGAGAAAAGCACCTTTGGTCACGCCGCTGGTAAGTGCTCTCTTCAAGTGAGAATTAGAAGCTGTGAGGTCAAGCTTGTAGGTGTCCGCGATAAACTTTTGTATCTTCTGGCGGGATGTACCTTTTCGTTCCTTCATTGCTCCAAGGGCAGAGCTAATCATTTCCCTGTAAGTAGGGTGCTCTGCCTTCTTGGCGCTTGGTCTCTTGGAAGACCTGGCTGCGGCTGGCGCTGGTACTGCTGCTACTGCTGTGGTAGACATGATGAATGAATATTAAAGCGACCCAAAACGATACTTGCAAGAGTTACTGACTGTGACGAATTGACTGTTGAGCAGTTATGCTTTGCAAGGTACCTTTTACTTCTTAATATAAGCATTAGCATGTTTGTTTAATACATATATGCTTATAAAAACTTAGTTGTCTTATTACGAATGTTGAAAAAGTTCCAGTAAGAAAGAAACCATATCTAACTTGTTCTAAAAGTAATTTTTTTAAAATCATTAGTTTGAAAAGTCAAGAAATAACAGCCTGTATCTTACAGCACACCTCTAAATACATTAAAAAAAACATAAATGAAACAAAACATGTTAACACACTTCCGACTGAGTTTTCCTTTGCCGCTCACCTAAAGTAATAAAGTTTTAACAAAGCACAAGGTTTTTTTTACCTCAAACTTTTTATGTGTAAAAAAATGTGTAAAAAGTAATTCCAAAAGAATAAAAGAGTTCATTTTGTTTAGCTTTACTAGTTATGATTACTCATAATCAATATACTCATAAGCAATGTACTCAAAACTTTTATTAAACAGACTAGACAACTTTGTTCTTGCACATACTAGTAACTTACCTTACAACAAAGTTTTCCAAACAACCTTTCAAAAACGTGCTGTACAGTAACTATGATGATACTTGTTTGAAAGTTGTAAACTACATTTAAACACAAATTTTGTTATTTTTCAGTGTATATGAAAACTAGTTTAACAGGTAAGTAGTTTAACATAAAATTAGTGTTTCAAACAACTGATTCAAGGTGTTATACAGTTTAAAAAATAACTGATGCAATTTTGCTCGTTAAACTTAAACCTTGATCAAACTAAGAACTTTAACTTTGCAGATTTCAACCGAATAAAGTGTGCTGATAAAAGTGAACAAATGGATTTGGTTGTAAATTTTCCGAACAAAATAAAGTTAATTAAATTCAAAGAAGTAAATAAGTCGAAAAAGCTTATGCACACTAGCACTAAATTTGAACTTAAACAAAAGCTGATACCTTTTGGATGAAAAATTATACGTAAAAAAAGAGGTTGGTTTATTTTTTAAGCAGCATTATATACAAAATAAAATCGAGTAAGAAAATCGAAATGAAAAAGTTTTGAAATAAGATTGACAAACTTAGTGTTTGAATAAAGCTTTGTTTACAATCAGCACTCATAACCTTTCAATCTATCTTTGAAACTTTTTAACTGGAAAATAATGCAATTAAGTTTTTTTTTCAAACTTTGTTTTGTCACTTCTCATAAATTTAAAGTCAGTCGAAACAACATAGAACAACTTACTACTTTCTTGACACATATTTTGAAACAACAACAGTACTGTTTTTTAAAGTTTACGATTGAAGTGTTTACCAAGTTAAACATGTGTTTTAACTGCTTTACTGCTAATAGTGATTTCCTAGTTTACTCAACCTAGATTAATCATAATGTTCTGTACCATTTATTTCATTGACTAAATGTTTTGCTTTTCAAAATTCGTAACTAGTTATCTCTAACTTACTGTTAATGTAGTTAAAAACACAGCTTAGGATAAGTTACATTTTATTCTCGGATGTCGTTAAGAACATAGCTGTTGTAGCAATAACATATAAACTTGAAACAAAGTAACTGTTATCTTATTAAATTATAGACCATATAAAACAAAGTATTTGCTTGATTTAAAGTTTTACATTGTTGTTTGCCTATTATGGAACTTGTACCATCACATAATAAGCTGTAAAAAATGAAGGCTAAAAAAGTTTTGGTTTTGCTTTGTCCAGTTTTTTTTCTTCTTTAGATTTATAAAAACTACACAGCTTAAAGCAACAAGTTACAGTAATTTTAGTTTTCTTATGTATAGCGTACATAAGGGTAACAAACAAGTGGTAACAAGTTTTTTACTTCTTTTCTTTGTACCATGTTTTAGCTAATCAATTGGTTTATTTCATATGCTTGACAAGATTAGAAAGCTTAAATCAAGTAAGTAGATGTAATATAAACGATTTATATATACAAGTTCATCATTTTATTAAGGTATTTTGTTTTGTAAATTGTGTACTTGTTAATAGTGTTCTCTTTCTTTTGAACAATCGATGTTGTTTACATTTATGTGTTACACCAGTTTTGAATTGTTAAGCATGTTTCAGTTGTAGTTTAATTGTAATTGAACAGTATTTTTTAAGGACACTAAACATTGTTTGTTATTAACAGTTTAAAACGTTTTCAGTTAATAAGTCAAAGTTTTATTTTTATTTCTGTTTAAGCGTACTATTTTCATTGAAAAATACAAATAGATTTTACAGTGACGTAGGCACAGTTTTTTTTTTAATAAACTAAAAAACAAATGAAATATTGAATTAAAAAATGTCCACAAAGTTAATGAGAATAAGTTTTATTTGGAAAAGAAAGTTAAAAGGAAAAAGGCCACGAAAAAGACACTCAAGTTAGTTAAAGCTTTTCACTAAGCATTCGATAATAGTAAGCAATAAAGTAAGGATTAGAGCAGTTATCTAGCCAGAGTTCCCTTCTTAACAGTTGCATAAAAAAAGTATAGTAGAGAAATTTGGCAAGCTAGGTATTTAATAAATAATAGGTTTTATAACTTGGAAGAAAATATGTTTTTGATTCTTTATCACCACAAAGTTGATTAAGTATGTTTATTTGTGTTGTTGAGTTTAGTAGTCATTAGTAGCTTGTGTAATTAATTGGTGATCCACCTAATCTTTAGATTTAAAAAGTACATAGCTTAAAACAAACAAGTATCGTCGTTTTGAGTTGTCTCATACATAGTTTAAAAAAGAGTTACAAAAAATTGTAACAAGCTGTTCTTTTTTACCGTGGAATCATTTTGTAATTTGTCATAGCCACAGAAAAAATGAGTTCAACAAAACAAGTATGAGCTTTGTAAGCAGAAAGATTATTTCAATTGTATGTTTGTTTTAAACAATCACTGTTGTCTACATTAGTTTCACTGTTCAACTTTTAAACAGTTTTTTATTGTTTCATTTGCATTCTGATAAATAAAACTAATACTTATTTGACAATCAGACCTTAAATAAATATCATTGAGCATTTTTAGTATCAACGCAAAGTAAATTTTTCTTCTCATTTAATATAATGTCTTATTTAAGCATAAATTTTTATTTAGTGACAGATTGATTTTTTTATTAAACTAACAACAAATATCTATTGAGTGTTTGAAAAACAAGTTTACAAAGTAAAATGAACTAGAATAAGTTTTGTTTAAACAATAAGTTAAACAAGAAAATTCCCATTAAAAAATATTTTTACCTAACATTTAAATACTAGTGAAGCAGAAAAACTTATTCTACATTATCAAAAGTAGTTTAAAATGTCAAGTGGAACTACAAAAACTAAAGTAAGTGTAACTAACTAGTAGAAATAAAAACAGAGAAATTCAGTTTTAGAAAGTTTATTTAGAAGTTATTGAAATACACTAACTGTTACTTTTTACCAACACGCACAATGTAGATACAAATTTGTACATTTTTTTGTCGCTTAGTTTAAGCTTGTTAGACACTGTTTACTCGACATTAGTAGCTGCTTAAATCAACTGGTGGTCCTGATTACTTTAGATATGTAGAAACATAACTTTCAACAAACTACTAGAGTTGTTAAAGGTCAGTAAGTTGTGTCATATCTAGTTAAAACAAGTACCTTTTACATTGAAAACTAGAATAATAAATTACTTAAAAAAGTACAAGCAGTTACTTTTTTGTGTTTTACCAAGTTTCAACCAATGAGCTGGTTTGTTTTGTGTGTTTATGTTTTGAATTGAAAATGTTTCTTGAATATGCTAAACAGAAGTTAGCTTTGAAAGAAGGAATATGTTATTTTACTTGAAAAACACATCTGTAATTTTTTGTTTTGAACAACCATTTTTGTATTCATTTATGTATTCGTAACTTTTTAAAACGTGTTACATGGCTTCAATTGCAGTTAAGTTGATAAGAAGAACTCGTTTAAAAAGTTAAAGCTCGGTTGTGTTACTAATAATCAACAACAACTTAAAATAAAGTTACAACTAAGTTTTTGCATGTTATAAGTGATATACATTTATGTTTAAAAAATTGATACTTTTTTGTAAGCACTTATTTATTGAATGTTTCAACAGAACTTCAGCAAATGAAATGTTTTGTACAAAAAGTATTCAGATGAAAAATCTTACGGACAACAAAATCAAGTTAGTTAAACATCTTTTACAAACCATTTGATAACAAGCACTACTACTGTTTTTAGACTAATGCAATGCTTTTTCTACAATATAACGAGTTACAAGTTTATAAAGTATTTGAAACAAAAAAAAAAGTGTGTTCATTCAAGTATATGAGTTTTTAATTTACACAAATAAGAATTTATTTGTACTAAGCTTATATTCTTGTACTTTAAGTAAACATGAACAGCTGGTTCTATTCAAATGGTGGTCCTAAAAAGGACCGGTTGTTTAGCGTTTATTTTGAGCTGGTGTATTTGGTAACAGCTTTAGTTCCTTCTGAAACTGCGTGCTTTGACAACTCGCCGGGGAGCAAGAGCCTGACAGCAGTTTGAATTTCGCGGCTGCTAACAGTTGACCTCTTGTTGTAATGAGCCAAACGTGAAGCCTCTGCTGCAATGCGCTCGAAGATGTCGTTGACAAATGAGTTCATGATTCCCATTGCCTTGCTGGAAATTCCGGTGTCGGGGTGCACTTGCTTCAAAACTTTGTACACGTAGATGCCAAAGCTTTCTTTGTTCCTCCTCCTTCGCTTCTTCTTGCCGTCGACCGGAGCGGTCTTGGCTACTGACTTCTTCGCGCCTTTGGTTGCTGTCATGATGATGCGTGGACCTCTGTCTCGGCGCCAGTTTATATACTGAAAAATTATGCAAATTAGCATAGTTCCGTACGCGAACGATAGCTGGTTTCTCTCACTTCACAATTCTCTCGTTTGTTGTAAATATTTTGGTGGTCCTGAAAAGGACCTGGTTTTTTTTTAACTTAGGCTGACTTTTTTGAAGCGGTCTTCTTAGGCAATAGTACTGCCTGGATGTTTGGAAGAACACCACCTTGAGCAATTGTGACGCCTCCGAGAAGTTTGTTCAACTCTTCGTCGTTGCGAATAGCTAGTTGCAAATGGCGAGGAATGATCCTGCTTTTCTTGTTGTCTCGAGCAGCGTTACCGGCAAGCTCGAGCACTTCTGCGCTCAAGTACTCGAGAACGGCAGCCAGATAAACTGGAGCACCAGCTCCGACTCTTTGGCTGTAGTTGCCGGTGCGCAACAGGCGGTGCACGCGACCGACTGGAAACTGCAGTCCTGCACGGGAAGACCTGCTCTTCGGCTTAGATTTGAGTTTTGATCCTTTACCACGTCCTGACATTTTGTTGTTTGAATGATTGTGATGATAGCTTGCACAGCTCAATATAAAACTCATACCTAACCGCGTCGAACGAAAAACTAATTTGCATATGTCATAGCTAATGCTTAATCTTGTCAAAAGTGTTGTAAAACTTTTACATTGAATTAGGTGGTCCTAAAAAGGACCGGGTTTGCTAAAAGCGATTAGCCACCGAAGCCGTACAAGGTTCTTCCTTGACGCTTGAGTGCGTACACGACGTCGAGTGCTGTGACGGTCTTGCGCTTGGCGTGCTCTGTGTATGTTACTGCATCGCGAATAACATTTTCCAAGAAAACTTTCATGACGCCTCTCGTTTCTTCGTAAATCAGTCCCGAGATTCGCTTAACTCCGCCTCGGCGAGCCAAACGGCGGATTGCCGGCTTCGTGATGCCTTGGATGTTATCGCGAAGCACTTTGCGATGGCGCTTAGCACCTCCCTTTCCCAAGCCTTTACCTCCTTTGCCGCGTCCAGACATGTTGTTGAATATACTTATTTCGTCAGTGCGTCGAGTTTATATACAAGCTGTTACGGACGCGTACGGTTACTACTAACTAATTTGCATACTCAAAAAAGTCTCTTAACTTACATTTGGCTAAGTTTTTCTCGCTGTCAAAGTTTAAAGGTGGCCCTGAAAAGGACCGGTTTTAGCTAACGCTTAAGCTCTTTCGCCACGCATTCTCCTGGCGAGCTGGATGTCTTTGGGCATGATTGTCACACGCTTGGCGTGGATCGCGCAAAGGTTAGTATCTTCGAACAAACCAACGAGGTACGCCTCGCTTGCTTCTTGCAAAGCCATAACGGCACTGCTTTGAAACCTCAAGTCAGTTTTGAAGTCTTGAGCTATTTCGCGTACCAGACGCTGGAAAGGCAACTTGCGCAAAAGAAGCTCAGTTGACTTCTGGTAGCGTCTAATTTCTCTCAGAGCAACTGTGCCGGGCCTGTAGCGATGTGGCTTCTTCACACCTCCGGTAGCGGGTGCGCTCTTGCGAGCGGCCTTGGTGGCGAGCTGTTTCCTTGGAGCCTTGCCTCCGGTTGACTTACGAGCGGTTTGCTTAGTACGAGCCATTTTGATGATAAAACTGTTTGTTGCAAGACAGTTTATATACTGTTCGCATAGACACGGACGCGAGCGATTCCGCTGTGTAGTCTAATTTGCATACTTTCAACTTAGCATTGTTTTATGCATTTTGAGTTACGTTATATTTTGTTAGAGTGGTCCTGAAAAGGACCTTGGGTAAAAGAACAACTTATTTTTTGCAGCTCTTCTTCTTGGATGCTTTTTTGGCTGCCGGCTTCTTCTTGGTTACTTTCTTCTTCTTGCTTGCAGCTTTTTTAGATGCTGCCTTCTTAGGAGCGCACTTTTTAGCAGGTCGCTTTTTGGCTGCTGGTTTTTTTGCAGCCTTCTTGGGAGCACACTTCTTTTTTGGTTTTTTAGCTGGGGCCTTCTTTGCTGCTGGCTTTTTAGCTACTTTCTTTGTCCTCTTCTTGGGCCCAGCAGCTGGCATTGGAGCAAGCTTGAACGAGCCAGAAGCGCCTTTTCCAGTAGTCTGGAGAAAAGCACCTTTGGTCACGCCGCTGGTAAGTGCTCTCTTCAAGTGAGAATTAGAAGCTGTGAGGTCAAGCTTGTAGGTGTCCGCGATAAACTTTTGTATCTTCTGGCGGGATGTACCTTTTCGTTCCTTCATTGCTCCAAGGGCAGAGCTAATCATTTCCCTGTAAGTAGGGTGCTCTGCCTTCTTGGCGCTTGGTCTCTTGGAAGACCTGGCTGCGGCTGGCGCTGGTACTGCTGCTACTGCTGTGGTAGACATGATGAATGAATATTAAAGCGACCCAAAACGATACTTGCAAGAGTTACTGACTGTGACGAATTGACTGTTGAGCAGTTATGCTTTGCAAGGTACCTTTTACTTCTTAATATAAGCATTAGCATGTTTGTTTAATACATATATGCTTATAAAAACTTAGTTGTCTTATTACGAATGTTGAAAAAGTTCCAGTAAGAAAGAAACCATATCTAACTTGTTCTAAAAGTAATTGTTTTAAAATCATTAGTTTGAAAAGTCAAGAAATAACAGCCTGTATCTTACAGCACACCTCTAAATACATTAAAAAAAACATAAATGAAACAAAACATGTTAACACACTTCCGACTGAGTTTTCCTTTGCCGCTCACCTAAAGTAATAAAGTTTTAACAAAGCACAAGGTTTTTTTTACCTCAAACTTTTTATGTGTAAAAAAATGTGTAAAAAGTAATTCCAAAAGAATAAAAGAGTTCATTTTGTTTAGCTTTACTAGTTATGATTACTCATAATCAATATACTCATAAGCAATGTACTCAAAACTTTTATTAAACAGACTAGACAACTTTGTTCTTGCACATACTAGTAACTTACCTTACAACAAAGTTTTCCAAACAACCTTTCAAAAACGTGCTGTACAGTAACTATGATGATACTTGTTTGAAAGTTGTAAACTACATTTAAACACAAATTTTGTTATTTTTCAGTGTATATGAAAACTAGTTTAACAGGTAAGTAGTTTAACATAAAATTAGTGTTTCAAACAACTGATTCAAGGTGTTATACAGTTTAAAAAATAACTGATGCAATTTTGCTCGTTAAACTTAAACCTTGATCAAACTAAGAACTTTAACTTTGCAGATTTCAACCGAATAAAGTGTGCTGATAAAAGTGAACAAATGGATTTGGTTGTAAATTTTCCGAACAAAATAAAGTTAATTAAATTCAAAGAAGTAAATAAGTCGAAAAAGCTTATGCACACTAGCACTAAATTTGAACTTAAACAAAAGCTGATACCTTTTGGATGAAAAATTATACGTAAAAAAAGAGGTTGGTTTATTTTTTAAGCAGCATTATATACAAAATAAAATCGAGTAAGAAAATCGAAATGAAAAAGTTTTGAAATAAGATTGACAAACTTAGTGTTTGAATAAAGCTTTGTTTACAATCAGCACTCATAACCTTTCAATCTATCTTTGAAACTTTTTAACTGGAAAATAATGCAATTAAGTTTTTTTTTCAAACTTTGTTTTGTCACTTCTCATAAATTTAAAGTCAGTCGAAACAACATAGAACAACTTACTACTTTCTTGACACATATTTTGAAACAACAACAGTACTGTTTTTTAAAGTTTACGATTGAAGTGTTTACCAAGTTAAACATGTGTTTTAACTGCTTTACTGCTAATAGTGATTTCCTAGTTTACTCAACCTAGATTAATCATAATGTTCTGTACCATTTATTTCATTGACTAAATGTTTTGCTTTTCAAAATTCGTAACTAGTTATCTCTAACTTACTGTTAATGTAGTTAAAAACACAGCTTAGGATAAGTTACATTTTATTCTCGGATGTCGTTAAGAACATAGCTGTTGTAGCAATAACATATAAACTTGAAACAAAGTAACTGTTATCTTATTAAATTATAGACCATATAAAACAAAGTATTTGCTTGATTTAAAGTTTTACATTGTTGTTTGCCTATTATGGAACTTGTACCATCACATAATAAGCTGTAAAAAATGAAGGCTAAAAAAGTTTTGGTTTTGCTTTGTCCAGTTTTTTTTCTTCTTTAGATTTATAAAAACTACACAGCTTAAAGCAACAAGTTACAGTAATTTTAGTTTTCTTATGTATAGCGTACATAAGGGTAACAAACAAGTGGTAACAAGTTTTTTACTTCTTTTCTTTGTACCATGTTTTAGCTAATCAATTGGTTTATTTCATATGCTTGACAAGATTAGAAAGCTTAAATCAAGTAAGTAGATGTAATATAAACGATTTATATATACAAGTTCATCATTTTATTAAGGTATTTTGTTTTGTAAATTGTGTACTTGTTAATAGTGTTCTCTTTCTTTTGAACAATCGATGTTGTTTACATTTATGTGTTACACCAGTTTTGAATTGTTAAGCATGTTTCAGTTGTAGTTTAATTGTAATTGAACAGTATTTTTTAAGGACACTAAACATTGTTTGTTATTAACAGTTTAAAACGTTTTCAGTTAATAAGTCAAAGTTTTATTTTTATTTCTGTTTAAGCGTACTATTTTCATTGAAAAATACAAATAGATTTTACAGTGACGTAGGCACAGTTTTTTTTTTAATAAACTAAAAAACAAATGAAATATTGAATTAAAAAATGTCCACAAAGTTAATGAGAATAAGTTTTATTTGGAAAAGAAAGTTAAAAGGAAAAAGGCCACGAAAAAGACACTCAAGTTAGTTAAAGCTTTTCACTAAGCATTCGATAATAGTAAGCAATAAAGTAAGGATTAGAGCAGTTATCTAGCCAGAGTTCCCTTCTTAACAGTTGCATAAAAAAAGTATAGTAGAGAAATTTGGCAAGCTAGGTATTTAATAAATAATAGGTTTTATAACTTGGAAGAAAATATGTTTTTGATTCTTTATCACCACAAAGTTGATTAAGTATGTTTATTTGTGTTGTTGAGTTTAGTAGTCATTAGTAGCTTGTGTAATTAATTGGTGATCCACCTAATCTTTAGATTTAAAAAGTACATAGCTTAAAACAAACAAGTATCGTCGTTTTGAGTTGTCTCATACATAGTTTAAAAAAGAGTTACAAAAAATTGTAACAAGCTGTTCTTTTTTACCGTGGAATCATTTTGTAATTTGTCATAGCCACAGAAAAAATGAGTTCAACAAAACAAGTATGAGCTTTGTAAGCAGAAAGATTATTTCAATTGTATGTTTGTTTTAAACAATCACTGTTGTCTACATTAGTTTCACTGTTCAACTTTTAAACAGTTTTTTATTGTTTCATTTGCATTCTGATAAATAAAACTAATACTTATTTGACAATCAGACCTTAAATAAATATCATTGAGCATTTTTAGTATCAACGCAAAGTAAATTTTTCTTCTCATTTAATATAATGTCTTATTTAAGCATAAATTTTTATTTAGTGACAGATTGATTTTTTTATTAAACTAACAACAAATATCTATTGAGTGTTTGAAAAACAAGTTTACAAAGTAAAATGAACTAGAATAAGTTTTGTTTAAACAATAAGTTAAACAAGAAAATTCCCATTAAAAAATATTTTTACCTAACATTTAAATACTAGTGAAGCAGAAAAACTTATTCTACATTATCAAAAGTAGTTTAAAATGTCAAGTGGAACTACAAAAACTAAAGTAAGTGTAACTAACTAGTAGAAATAAAAACAGAGAAATTCAGTTTTAGAAAGTTTATTTAGAAGTTATTGAAATACACTAACTGTTACTTTTTACCAACACGCACAATGTAGATACAAATTTGTACATTTTTTTGTCGCTTAGTTTAAGCTTGTTAGACACTGTTTACTCGACATTAGTAGCTGCTTAAATCAACTGGTGGTCCTGATTACTTTAGATATGTAGAAACATAACTTTCAACAAACTACTAGAGTTGTTAAAGGTCAGTAAGTTGTGTCATATCTAGTTAAAACAAGTACCTTTTACATTGAAAACTAGAATAATAAATTACTTAAAAAAGTACAAGCAGTTACTTTTTTGTGTTTTACCAAGTTTCAACCAATGAGCTGGTTTGTTTTGTGTGTTTATGTTTTGAATTGAAAATGTTTCTTGAATATGCTAAACAGAAGTTAGCTTTGAAAGAAGGAATATGTTATTTTACTTGAAAAACACATCTGTAATTTTTTGTTTTGAACAACCATTTTTGTATTCATTTATGTATTCGTAACTTTTTAAAACGTGTTACATGGCTTCAATTGCAGTTAAGTTGATAAGAAGAACTCGTTTAAAAAGTTAAAGCTCGGTTGTGTTACTAATAATCAACAACAACTTAAAATAAAGTTACAACTAAGTTTTTGCATGTTATAAGTGATATACATTTATGTTTAAAAAATTGATACTTTTTTGTAAGCACTTATTTATTGAATGTTTCAACAGAACTTCAGCAAATGAAATGTTTTGTACAAAAAGTATTCAGATGAAAAATCTTACGGACAACAAAATCAAGTTAGTTAAACATCTTTTACAAACCATTTGATAACAAGCACTACTACTGTTTTTAGACTAATGCAATGCTTTTTCTACAATATAACGAGTTACAAGTTTATAAAGTATTTGAAACAAAAAAAAAAGTGTGTTCATTCAAGTATATGAGTTTTTAATTTACACAAATAAGAATTTATTTGTACTAAGCTTATATTCTTGTACTTTAAGTAAACATGAACAGCTGGTTCTATTCAAATGGTGGTCCTAAAAAGGACCGGTTGTTTAGCGTTTATTTTGAGCTGGTGTATTTGGTAACAGCTTTAGTTCCTTCTGAAACTGCGTGCTTTGACAACTCGCCGGGGAGCAAGAGCCTGACAGCAGTTTGAATTTCGCGGCTGCTAACAGTTGACCTCTTGTTGTAATGAGCCAAACGTGAAGCCTCTGCTGCAATGCGCTCGAAGATGTCGTTGACAAATGAGTTCATGATTCCCATTGCCTTGCTGGAAATTCCGGTGTCGGGGTGCACTTGCTTCAAAACTTTGTACACGTAGATGCCAAAGCTTTCTTTGTTCCTCCTCCTTCGCTTCTTCTTGCCGTCGACCGGAGCGGTCTTGGCTACTGACTTCTTCGCGCCTTTGGTTGCTGTCATGATGATGCGTGGACCTCTGTCTCGGCGCCAGTTTATATACTGAAAAATTATGCAAATTAGCATAGTTCCGTACGCGAACGATAGCTGGTTTCTCTCACTTCACAATTCTCTCGTTTGTTGTAAATATTTTGGTGGTCCTGAAAAGGACCTGGTTTTTTTTTAACTTAGGCTGACTTTTTTGAAGCGGTCTTCTTAGGCAATAGTACTGCCTGGATGTTTGGAAGAACACCACCTTGAGCAATTGTGACGCCTCCGAGAAGTTTGTTCAACTCTTCGTCGTTGCGAATAGCTAGTTGCAAATGGCGAGGAATGATCCTGCTTTTCTTGTTGTCTCGAGCAGCGTTACCGGCAAGCTCGAGCACTTCTGCGCTCAAGTACTCGAGAACGGCAGCCAGATAAACTGGAGCACCAGCTCCGACTCTTTGGCTGTAGTTGCCGGTGCGCAACAGGCGGTGCACGCGACCGACTGGAAACTGCAGTCCTGCACGGGAAGACCTGCTCTTCGGCTTAGATTTGAGTTTTGATCCTTTACCACGTCCTGACATTTTGTTGTTTGAATGATTGTGATGATAGCTTGCACAGCTCAATATAAAACTCATACCTAACCGCGTCGAACGAAAAACTAATTTGCATATGTCATAGCTAATGCTTAATCTTGTCAAAAGTGTTGTAAAACTTTTACATTGAATTAGGTGGTCCTAAAAAGGACCGGGTTTGCTAAAAGCGATTAGCCACCGAAGCCGTACAAGGTTCTTCCTTGACGCTTGAGTGCGTACACGACGTCGAGTGCTGTGACGGTCTTGCGCTTGGCGTGCTCTGTGTATGTTACTGCATCGCGAATAACATTTTCCAAGAAAACTTTCATGACGCCTCTCGTTTCTTCGTAAATCAGTCCCGAGATTCGCTTAACTCCGCCTCGGCGAGCCAAACGGCGGATTGCCGGCTTCGTGATGCCTTGGATGTTATCGCGAAGCACTTTGCGATGGCGCTTAGCACCTCCCTTTCCCAAGCCTTTACCTCCTTTGCCGCGTCCAGACATGTTGTTGAATATACTTATTTCGTCAGTGCGTCGAGTTTATATACAAGCTGTTACGGACGCGTACGGTTACTACTAACTAATTTGCATACTCAAAAAAGTCTCTTAACTTACATTTGGCTAAGTTTTTCTCGCTGTCAAAGTTTAAAGGTGGCCCTGAAAAGGACCGGTTTTAGCTAACGCTTAAGCTCTTTCGCCACGCATTCTCCTGGCGAGCTGGATGTCTTTGGGCATGATTGTCACACGCTTGGCGTGGATCGCGCAAAGGTTAGTATCTTCGAACAAACCAACGAGGTACGCCTCGCTTGCTTCTTGCAAAGCCATAACGGCACTGCTTTGAAACCTCAAGTCAGTTTTGAAGTCTTGAGCTATTTCGCGTACCAGACGCTGGAAAGGCAACTTGCGCAAAAGAAGCTCAGTTGACTTCTGGTAGCGTCTAATTTCTCTCAGAGCAACTGTGCCGGGCCTGTAGCGATGTGGCTTCTTCACACCTCCGGTAGCGGGTGCGCTCTTGCGAGCGGCCTTGGTGGCGAGCTGTTTCCTTGGAGCCTTGCCTCCGGTTGACTTACGAGCGGTTTGCTTAGTACGAGCCATTTTGATGATAAAACTGTTTGTTGCAAGACAGTTTATATACTGTTCGCATAGACACGGACGCGAGCGATTCCGCTGTGTAGTCTAATTTGCATACTTTCAACTTAGCATTGTTTTATGCATTTTGAGTTACGTTATATTTTGTTAGAGTGGTCCTGAAAAGGACCTTGGGTAAAAGAACAACTTATTTTTTGCAGCTCTTCTTCTTGGATGCTTTTTTGGCTGCCGGCTTCTTCTTGGTTACTTTCTTCTTCTTGCTTGCAGCTTTTTTAGATGCTGCCTTCTTAGGAGCGCACTTTTTAGCAGGTCGCTTTTTGGCTGCTGGTTTTTTTGCAGCCTTCTTGGGAGCACACTTCTTTTTTGGTTTTTTAGCTGGGGCCTTCTTTGCTGCTGGCTTTTTAGCTACTTTCTTTGTCCTCTTCTTGGGCCCAGCAGCTGGCATTGGAGCAAGCTTGAACGAGCCAGAAGCGCCTTTTCCAGTAGTCTGGAGAAAAGCACCTTTGGTCACGCCGCTGGTAAGTGCTCTCTTCAAGTGAGAATTAGAAGCTGTGAGGTCAAGCTTGTAGGTGTCCGCGATAAACTTTTGTATCTTCTGGCGGGATGTACCTTTTCGTTCCTTCATTGCTCCAAGGGCAGAGCTAATCATTTCCCTGTAAGTAGGGTGCTCTGCCTTCTTGGCGCTTGGTCTCTTGGAAGACCTGGCTGCGGCTGGCGCTGGTACTGCTGCTACTGCTGTGGTAGACATGATGAATGAATATTAAAGCGACCCAAAACGATACTTGCAAGAGTTACTGACTGTGACGAATTGACTGTTGAGCAGTTATGCTTTGCAAGGTACCTTTTACTTCTTAATATAAGCATTAGCATGTTTGTTTAATACATATATGCTTATAAAAACTTAGTTGTCTTATTACGAATGTTGAAAAAGTTCCAGTAAGAAAGAAACCATATCTAACTTGTTCTAAAAGTAATTGTTTTAAAATCATTAGTTTGAAAAGTCAAGAAATAACAGCCTGTATCTTACAGCACACCTCTAAATACATTAAAAAAAACATAAATGAAACAAAACATGTTAACACACTTCCGACTGAGTTTTCCTTTGCCGCTCACCTAAAGTAATAAAGTTTTAACAAAGCACAAGGTTTTTTTTACCTCAAACTTTTTATGTGTAAAAAAATGTGTAAAAAGTAATTCCAAAAGAATAAAAGAGTTCATTTTGTTTAGCTTTACTAGTTATGATTACTCATAATCAATATACTCATAAGCAATGTACTCAAAACTTTTATTAAACAGACTAGACAACTTTGTTCTTGCACATACTAGTAACTTACCTTACAACAAAGTTTTCCAAACAACCTTTCAAAAACGTGCTGTACAGTAACTATGATGATACTTGTTTGAAAGTTGTAAACTACATTTAAACACAAATTTTGTTATTTTTCAGTGTATATGAAAACTAGTTTAACAGGTAAGTAGTTTAACATAAAATTAGTGTTTCAAACAACTGATTCAAGGTGTTATACAGTTTAAAAAATAACTGATGCAATTTTGCTCGTTAAACTTAAACCTTGATCAAACTAAGAACTTTAACTTTGCAGATTTCAACCGAATAAAGTGTGCTGATAAAAGTGAACAAATGGATTTGGTTGTAAATTTTCCGAACAAAATAAAGTTAATTAAATTCAAAGAAGTAAATAAGTCGAAAAAGCTTATGCACACTAGCACTAAATTTGAACTTAAACAAAAGCTGATACCTTTTGGATGAAAAATTATACGTAAAAAAAGAGGTTGGTTTATTTTTTAAGCAGCATTATATACAAAATAAAATCGAGTAAGAAAATCGAAATGAAAAAGTTTTGAAATAAGATTGACAAACTTAGTGTTTGAATAAAGCTTTGTTTACAATCAGCACTCATAACCTTTCAATCTATCTTTGAAACTTTTTAACTGGAAAATAATGCAATTAAGTTTTTTTTTCAAACTTTGTTTTGTCACTTCTCATAAATTTAAAGTCAGTCGAAACAACATAGAACAACTTACTACTTTCTTGACACATATTTTGAAACAACAACAGTACTGTTTTTTAAAGTTTACGATTGAAGTGTTTACCAAGTTAAACATGTGTTTTAACTGCTTTACTGCTAATAGTGATTTCCTAGTTTACTCAACCTAGATTAATCATAATGTTCTGTACCATTTATTTCATTGACTAAATGTTTTGCTTTTCAAAATTCGTAACTAGTTATCTCTAACTTACTGTTAATGTAGTTAAAAACACAGCTTAGGATAAGTTACATTTTATTCTCGGATGTCGTTAAGAACATAGCTGTTGTAGCAATAACATATAAACTTGAAACAAAGTAACTGTTATCTTATTAAATTATAGACCATATAAAACAAAGTATTTGCTTGATTTAAAGTTTTACATTGTTGTTTGCCTATTATGGAACTTGTACCATCACATAATAAGCTGTAAAAAATGAAGGCTAAAAAAGTTTTGGTTTTGCTTTGTCCAGTTTTTTTTCTTCTTTAGATTTATAAAAACTACACAGCTTAAAGCAACAAGTTACAGTAATTTTAGTTTTCTTATGTATAGCGTACATAAGGGTAACAAACAAGTGGTAACAAGTTTTTTACTTCTTTTCTTTGTACCATGTTTTAGCTAATCAATTGGTTTATTTCATATGCTTGACAAGATTAGAAAGCTTAAATCAAGTAAGTAGATGTAATATAAACGATTTATATATACAAGTTCATCATTTTATTAAGGTATTTTGTTTTGTAAATTGTGTACTTGTTAATAGTGTTCTCTTTCTTTTGAACAATCGATGTTGTTTACATTTATGTGTTACACCAGTTTTGAATTGTTAAGCATGTTTCAGTTGTAGTTTAATTGTAATTGAACAGTATTTTTTAAGGACACTAAACATTGTTTGTTATTAACAGTTTAAAACGTTTTCAGTTAATAAGTCAAAGTTTTATTTTTATTTCTGTTTAAGCGTACTATTTTCATTGAAAAATACAAATAGATTTTACAGTGACGTAGGCACAGTTTTTTTTTTAATAAACTAAAAAACAAATGAAATATTGAATTAAAAAATGTCCACAAAGTTAATGAGAATAAGTTTTATTTGGAAAAGAAAGTTAAAAGGAAAAAGGCCACGAAAAAGACACTCAAGTTAGTTAAAGCTTTTCACTAAGCATTCGATAATAGTAAGCAATAAAGTAAGGATTAGAGCAGTTATCTAGCCAGAGTTCCCTTCTTAACAGTTGCATAAAAAAAGTATAGTAGAGAAATTTGGCAAGCTAGGTATTTAATAAATAATAGGTTTTATAACTTGGAAGAAAATATGTTTTTGATTCTTTATCACCACAAAGTTGATTAAGTATGTTTATTTGTGTTGTTGAGTTTAGTAGTCATTAGTAGCTTGTGTAATTAATTGGTGATCCACCTAATCTTTAGATTTAAAAAGTACATAGCTTAAAACAAACAAGTATCGTCGTTTTGAGTTGTCTCATACATAGTTTAAAAAAGAGTTACAAAAAATTGTAACAAGCTGTTCTTTTTTACCGTGGAATCATTTTGTAATTTGTCATAGCCACAGAAAAAATGAGTTCAACAAAACAAGTATGAGCTTTGTAAGCAGAAAGATTATTTCAATTGTATGTTTGTTTTAAACAATCACTGTTGTCTACATTAGTTTCACTGTTCAACTTTTAAACAGTTTTTTATTGTTTCATTTGCATTCTGATAAATAAAACTAATACTTATTTGACAATCAGACCTTAAATAAATATCATTGAGCATTTTTAGTATCAACGCAAAGTAAATTTTTCTTCTCATTTAATATAATGTCTTATTTAAGCATAAATTTTTATTTAGTGACAGATTGATTTTTTTATTAAACTAACAACAAATATCTATTGAGTGTTTGAAAAACAAGTTTACAAAGTAAAATGAACTAGAATAAGTTTTGTTTAAACAATAAGTTAAACAAGAAAATTCCCATTAAAAAATATTTTTACCTAACATTTAAATACTAGTGAAGCAGAAAAACTTATTCTACATTATCAAAAGTAGTTTAAAATGTCAAGTGGAACTACAAAAACTAAAGTAAGTGTAACTAACTAGTAGAAATAAAAACAGAGAAATTCAGTTTTAGAAAGTTTATTTAGAAGTTATTGAAATACACTAACTGTTACTTTTTACCAACACGCACAATGTAGATACAAATTTGTACATTTTTTTGTCGCTTAGTTTAAGCTTGTTAGACACTGTTTACTCGACATTAGTAGCTGCTTAAATCAACTGGTGGTCCTGATTACTTTAGATATGTAGAAACATAACTTTCAACAAACTACTAGAGTTGTTAAAGGTCAGTAAGTTGTGTCATATCTAGTTAAAACAAGTACCTTTTACATTGAAAACTAGAATAATAAATTACTTAAAAAAGTACAAGCAGTTACTTTTTTGTGTTTTACCAAGTTTCAACCAATGAGCTGGTTTGTTTTGTGTGTTTATGTTTTGAATTGAAAATGTTTCTTGAATATGCTAAACAGAAGTTAGCTTTGAAAGAAGGAATATGTTATTTTACTTGAAAAACACATCTGTAATTTTTTGTTTTGAACAACCATTTTTGTATTCATTTATGTATTCGTAACTTTTTAAAACGTGTTACATGGCTTCAATTGCAGTTAAGTTGATAAGAAGAACTCGTTTAAAAAGTTAAAGCTCGGTTGTGTTACTAATAATCAACAACAACTTAAAATAAAGTTACAACTAAGTTTTTGCATGTTATAAGTGATATACATTTATGTTTAAAAAGATGATACTTTTTTGTAAGCACTTATTTATTGAATGTTTCAACAGAACTTCAGCAAATGAAATGTTTTGTACAAAAAGTATTCAGATGAAAAATCTTACGGACAACAAAATCAAGTTAGTTAAACATCTTTTACAAACCATTTGATAACAAGCACTACTACTGTTTTTAGACTAATGCAATGCTTTTTCTACAATATAACGAGTTACAAGTTTATAAAGTATTTGAAACAAAAAAAAAAGTGTGTTCATTCAAGTATATGAGTTTTTAATTTACACAAATAAGAATTTATTTGTACTAAGCTTATATTCTTGTACTTTAAGTAAACATGAACAGCTGGTTCTATTCAAATGGTGGTCCTAAAAAGGACCGGTTGTTTAGCGTTTATTTTGAGCTGGTGTATTTGGTAACAGCTTTAGTTCCTTCTGAAACTGCGTGCTTTGACAACTCGCCGGGGAGCAAGAGCCTGACAGCAGTTTGAATTTCGCGGCTGCTAACAGTTGACCTCTTGTTGTAATGAGCCAAACGTGAAGCCTCTGCTGCAATGCGCTCGAAGATGTCGTTGACAAATGAGTTCATGATTCCCATTGCCTTGCTGGAAATTCCGGTGTCGGGGTGCACTTGCTTCAAAACTTTGTACACGTAGATGCCAAAGCTTTCTTTGTTCCTCCTCCTTCGCTTCTTCTTGCCGTCGACCGGAGCGGTCTTGGCTACTGACTTCTTCGCGCCTTTGGTTGCTGTCATGATGATGCGTGGACCTCTGTCTCGGCACCAGTTTATATACTGAAAAATTATGCAAATTAGCAGTTTCCTATATCGTATTATTTCGTTACGGACGTATTTTAAGAGAAATTTGAAAAATTGGACTTTTAGTTTTACTTTTGTCCGCTTATTAATTTCATACAGTGTCTTTTTATCCCGATATGGCCACTGGCGGCGCTATTGAGTAAAACCACCACGCCCCCACCTACCACCCTTATAGTTTAGTTGTTTATGAATTCTTGAGTTTTACCTTAAAAATGTTAAAGTTCCAGTTACGTCACTACTTTATAATATTTTTTGGAGAAAATTTTACATATTAAAGTTGTAAAATTTTTAATTGTAAAACTGTAAATTATTGTAAAATGTACATATTATGCTTTTTAAAAAAGCACTACAAATAAATCTATATTTAACGTAATTCTAAGCAAACCTTGTGTTTTTTCAAGTTTGTAATTAAAGTTAAAAATGCATAACGTTTACAGTTTTTACCTTTAATTATAAACTTTAAAATAAACCAGAAATCTTAAAGTCATTCACCTAGCTTTAATAAGTAACATTTAAAGAATATGTATATTCATACTTGTTTTAAATAGGTTGTACAATAATCTCATTCTTTAGGGCTTATTAACATTTCAAACAAATTAGTATCTATAACACTTCTACAAACAAAAAGTAGTCCAATTAAACGTTTCATTTGAGTTCTATTTAAAAAGTTCCATTCAATTTTCATTACATTTAAGCTTTCTTAAAAATTTCAATTTTTTAGTCGAAAAACAAGTCTTTAAAACACAATTTACAACAATATTAAACACATTTTTTTGTAGCGCGAAAAGCAAAAGGATAAGTTCTAAAATAAAAATTTGGTTCATTATAGAACTGATTTAACTGATAGTACTATTAAAAGTTTTTCAAGTAACTACTTTAATACACCACATATTTATTATTTTCTTGAACAACTTGTTTTTCAACTAGGCTGTCATTTATTGATAGTTATATATTATGATATGTTTACTTATATACTATATTAATATTCATGACAACCTTAAATATTTTTGCATTTTTTATAATAAACAAGTAGAATGAGTTTTAATTTTCATTTGTGGTTTATAATAAATTCTACCACAGTTTAAAAATAAGGATCTTTTCTACATTTACTTGGCTATTTTAAGACTTGAACAAATTAATCAGCTGTAGCACATATATTCTGACATGTTATGTTTCATATAAAAATACTAACATAACTTTTACTATAAAATAAATCTCAGTGAGAACGTAATAAAATATTTTTTAGAAATAAAATCATACAAAGCAAAAATTTTAACTAGAACACCATTTAAAAAATTCATGTCTGTGTCTGTTCTGTTTTTTGTATTAACTTGTTGCTTTAAATAAGGTGATTTAGTTTTTTACTGCTGATTTTTATACTTAAAAAAATTATTAAAGCATACTTACAACGGTGTATTTTTTATAACAACTATTACCTTTTTACTGATGTTAAGTATATTTATACCAAAATTTTGTCAAAATAAAGTAAAATGTGGTGTGATTTATTTCAAAAATTGTTATCTATAACTAATTTTAGATATTACTAAATAGCTGGAAAGTTACAAAGCAAAAACTTGAATTGGTACCTTTATCATAGCTGTTTCTAAACACAGTTTTATTTGTTGTGAGATACATTTATAGACCGTTTGAATTTTTTGTTACCTTTTTTGTTTAGTAAGTGTTAACTTTCATAAACGTTAGATTTTTTTATAAGCTGAAACTTAGTATGTCATGGTTTTATAAATTTATTTATAAATAAATATATTTTATACATCACAACAAATGACAACTATATGATCAATAATAATTTGGTCTAAAGAACTGTTTTTCTTGACCTTAAAGTTTATAAATTGATAATTATATACCAGCTTTTAGTGTGTCAAATTAAAAAGAATTGCCAATAAAAATGCTTAGTGGTTCTCAAAAAGCTGTTGGTTAATAAAGAAAACTATCTGTGCACATTAAATAAGTAATTAAATGTTTGTTTTGTACAATGCTTTGAAAATAAAACTAAGTTATTTTCTTTTCATTTCGTTTCAAATTTAATGTTGGACCTAGCTACTGGCTAACAAACAAAGTACTATACTATCATAAGAGGGTAACTTGAAAAAATTGTAAACAGTATCCATATTTGCTGAGTTAGCTTTTATAAAAAAGTTTTTTTAATTTTTAATCTACATCATTTTATTAACCCGTTGTACCTAAACATATAACAAATAAATAAATATTTTGTTTAATACACCCATTTAATCCTTCACCGGCACCTAAGAAGAGTGTGTATTGCACGAAGATTGAAGCTCTGTCAAAAAGGTCAAATTATTCAATTTAAAGAATTGAAAAAATATTGAGCCACTTAAAATGTATTGAATATACATTAGATGATGGAATTTTATTTTTTATGGATTGATATTTTACTGAATGGTAGATCACATAATGGTTAGTGTTTTTGAATTGCATTTTAACAAAAAGTACAATACATAAATTTAAAATATAAGTTTTGTAATCAACGATTCTATAGTTGGCTCCATATTCAAAGGCTAAGATTCATATTCAACACTATTTGAAATATCTCTATTTTTACTGATAGTATCCTTGTAATATTTCGTACAGCTAATCTAATAAACCTTTTTTCTTTGGATTATAAGTTTCAAAAAAAAAAAACAATTATTGACGTCATAATCGGCTGTTTAAGATGAAAATGTTGTATAGCCATTATTTATCGTACTCTATTTGAAATATCTCTATTTTTACTGATAGTATCCTTGTAATATTTCGTACAGCTAATCTAATAAACCTTTCCTCTTTGGATTATAAGTTTCAAAAAATAAAAACAATTATTGACGTCATAATCGGCTGTTTAAGATGAAAATGTTGTATAACCATTATTTATCGTACTCTATTTGAAATATCTCTATTTTTACTGATACTATCCTTGTAATATTTCGTACAGCTAATCTAATAAACCTTTCCTCTTTGGATTATAAGTTTCAAAAAATAAAAACAATTATTGACGTCATAATCGGCTGTTTAAGATGAAAATGTTGTATAACCATTATTTATCGTACTCTATTTGAAATATCTCTATTTTTACTGATAGTATCCTTGTAATATTTCGTACAGCTAATTTAATAAACCTTTTCTCTTTGGATTATAAGTTTCAAAAAATAAAAACAATTATTGACGTCATAATCGGCTGTTTAAGATGAAAATGTTGTATAACCATTATTTATCGTACTCTATTTGAAATATCTCTATTTTTACTGATAGTATCCTTGTAATATTTCGTACAGCTAATCTAATAAACTTTTCCTCTTTGGATTATAAGTTTCAAAAAATAAAAACAATTATTGACGTCATAATCGGCTGTTTAAGATGAAAATGTTGTATAACCATTATTTATCGTACTCTATTTTAAACATCTCGCTTAAAAGTTTCTAAACTTATTCTTTAATATAACTAACTGATATAAAAGTTTATCACCTTTCTCTTACGAGTTTAGGTTATAGACCAATTTATATTAGACGGATTTCTAGCAACTTTAGATATAAACTTAGTTTTAAGCACGGATTTTAAGTCTAAGTAAAAAAAAAATACGGTTGAAACTAGATCCGGTTACATGTAGTAACCTTTGGTTTAAAATTATTGAACAAAACTCATATAAAACAATTTGTACTATTTATTTTGTACTATTTAATTTGTACTTATTTAGTCTAAAGAAAACCAAAGTAAAAGTAATGTTGTAGTCCATTTGAAAGTAATGTGCCATTTTATGTACAGTACAAAAAGTTATTTTCTTAACTATTTTACTAAATTTCTTTTATTATTACGTCATTATAGAAATACTAATATTTCCGGTTTACCATAAACTAAATGTTACATAAAAGTTATACCTATCAAATACTTACCTGTCTTAAGTAACAAAAATGTAAAAAGATTCACCTATATATGTATAACCATTATTTATCGTACTCTATTTGAAATATTTCTATTTTTACTGATAATATACTTGTAATATTTCGTATAGCTAATCAAATAAACCTTTTCTCTTTGGATTATAAGTTTCAAAAAATAAAAACAATTATTGACGTCATAATCGGCTGTTTAAGATGAAAATGTTGTATAACCATTATTTATGGTTATACAAAGCTTTGAAGTTGAGAATTATCGAAAAAAACTAGTATTTTAAACAATTTTTCAGGTAAAGTCATGGAATTTCGATTTGACACAAAAAATCTACCATATAAATATTGTTTATTAAAAAACACATGTTAAGTAGCTTAACAGTTTATTTTTAATTTTTCTATATTATTTAAGACAATTATTTTTACCTTTAACTTAACTTTATACTAAAAATAGAATCAAAAAGTTGTATTTTTAAAACTTTTCTATTCGTGCATTGCACCTTTGCTTTTAAAATGTCTTTACCCATTGCTTTGTTTTGTATTGAAACTAAACCTATAAACACTTCTAAAATGTCAAAATTAGTAAAATCACCTGATAAAAAATCAAAAATAAGCAATATCTGTTGTGTCAGTTCTCTCATCTTAACAGATTGATTTAAGTCCTAATTTGGTTTATGCGGCTAAATAATCTTCAGAATTTTCATAAACACTACTTCTTGTTAATATTGAAAAGTTAACAAAAGTGTGTTATTAACTCCAACACAAGTTATCTAAATCAGTTTTCAACTCTAAACGTAATCTTTTTTTAGTAATTACTTTTGCTACTTTATAACTTGCCTAAACAGTTTTTTCTAATCAATATGTAGTTACTGAAAATAATTATGTGCGTTTTTAAAACTGACTTAAGCGACTCCAAACTAACGTGGTATAGTTTTTATAGATCGTCTTATAACTCACATTTAGTCTTTTTAAGTGCAATGTTTTTATTGCAGATAAAGAATTGATATAATGCTCAATAAAAAATAGGTTTTCGTAATTTATTAATAGCTTAACAACTTTTTATACAATTGTTAAAAGTGTTTAAAAACTTAATTGTCCATTCAATCTGAATTGTGTTAGTTTTTTTATTTACAAAAATTAATTTACTGTTAATAAACTTCGATAACACTTTGTTTTGTGAACTTTATTTTAAACAGGGTTGACTAACAGGGTAGTTTGAAAATTAAAAAAACTCAGACTAGGTTAAATCTGTTCAAGAAATTTCTATAAAACTCAGGAGTATCTGAAACTTTTATTTCAAACACTTTGAATACATCTTCGAATTCTCAAAATAGTTTTTATGACTGTAGTGTAGTTTACTAATTGTAATTTTTCATGTCTACTTACATATTGTGCTTTTTTATAATAATGATATTTTAGTTATGTATTTAAGCTTGATTAACAGAAAGTCTTTAGCTATTTTAACTTTTAATAAACTTTTAATATAGTTCAGACATTTTTGATTTTAAAGTGGCAACCGTGTGTTAACAAAATATTTTATAAAAGTATTCAACATTAGTTATGTAAAAAAATTGGTTTAGCTTATCTACTTAGGTATTAATTTTATTTTATTAACTAATTACTGAATTTTCAAAAGAATGCAAACTTTAAGACGCAAATACTATTTTCAAAAGTTTATATTTTTAAATATGAAAATGTGGTTCAAAACATAGAAAAATGTTTAAAAGTGACCCATAAATGTTTTTTAAGCTCGGTTTTTGTAGAAAGTTAAGTTGTAAGTAAAATACTAAAAATAACTTACTAAGTTTAACTCATTAAGTGTTTAAGAAAGAACATATTTTATAAAGAATGATATATTTAAGTATATTAAACAATGTAAATTTTACTCAAGTAGATATCTATATATTAAATAGTCATTCTATGTGTAGCTAAAAGTCATTTAAAGTAATAAAGTGAATAAAAGTAAAACTATCTCTGGTGTGACCAAACAGTTATTTTCTTAACTATTTTACTAAATTTTTTTTATTATTACGTCATAATAGAAATACTAATATTTCTGGTTTACCATAAACTAAATGCTACATAAAAGTTATACCTATCAAATACTTACCTGTCTTAAGTAACAAAAATGAAAAAAGATTCACCTATATCTATACTTTTTAAGTCTAACAGGTCTATATTTGTTGATGCTGCAATAGAAGCAATGTTTTTAGAAAATTTGAAAGTAAATGAGAATGAGGCTTTTAATTTGTATTTGAATAACATTTACAAAAATCGAACATGGACAAAAAAGCTAAAATATGACTATGTTAAATGTCTCAAGATTATATGGAAAAACAACAAAGATAGTTTAACAAAAGAAGTTTATCAGAAAAAAAAAAGAGAAAAAAATTCTGTAGCTGGTAGCAAAGTAGTAGAAGGTATAAAGTATGTTAAAAATGATTCTATGAATATTAGAGAATGTGAGCTAGTTGAAAAAGAAAGTAATCTTAACAATACAAATGAAATAGACAAGTTTTCAAACAAAAAAAGCTTTTGTAGAATAGAAAGCAACAATGATATTGAAATGGTAAGTACTGAACTAGAGGAAATTGAAAATAGCCAATCTAGTGATGATAATTCTTCAGATTATCAAAACACTTCTGTATCTGAAAATCTAACTACAACAAGCGAAAGTGAAAAAGAGCAGGAAAACATAGAAAATTTATCTTTAAGCTTTAAAAATCTTAGGGCCATTGATAATATCAAAAAATGGTCAGTTTCCAAAGATGAAGTAAAAAAGTTTTTCAATTTTAGAATAAATAATGTAAAGAAAGATTGGTGCAACATTGTTTTTGATAGTTTTATAGTTAAGCACAACCCGTATTGTGTTCTAGTTTTTAAATATAAACATACAAAAGTAGAAAATTCAAGAAAAAGAAAAATGCCATTTTTTAGAGCAACGGCTCGTTGCAAACATTCGAGCTGCAAAACAAATCACACATTCACAATGAGAAAATTGTAAGTTTTTGGTTTTTCTTTATTATTTTTTTAATACTTGATTAAGCAGTTGTATATTTGCACAGAAAAATTGATGGTAAAACCTACATTGAATGTGTTTACACCTACAAAGGAAAAATATCACATCAGGTTGAAGAGTCTCATTCGAGACTCTTAAATAAGAGTAAACGAAGACGTGTCGCTGAAAAAGTAACTAACGAAGGCCAAACGCAACGACAAGTTGTAGAAGACAGCGTTCGTGTAGAGGGAGTAGAGGAACAGCTTCGTGGTGGTAACTCCACTGCTCGGTTATTAAAACACATTAGTACTTAAAAATATTATTTTTATATTAAGTTATATAAATTAATACATACTTTATTTAACTGTTCTTACATTTTTTAGTATACACAGTTGGCAACTAAGTCAAATCTTGTCTGAGCAACAAAAAAGTAAACACTACGACTGGTTTGATTTAGTTGAAGCAACTAAAGAGTTTTTTGAGAGAAATGACAACTCGAGTAAAATTCTGAAGGGATATATTCAACAGTTAAACAAAAAAACCTTCGGAATGTACATGTTTACAGAAAAAGGTATTAAAAATAAGTCATTATTAAAGTATAACACTATCTTTAACAGTAAAAGGTTAAATTAAAATGTTTTTTTTCTAGGTATCAAGATTCTGAAACACCATCTAAATTCAGAAAACCTAAGCTTATACATAGACGCCACGGGTGGTGTTGTAAAAAAACCATCAAAAATGAAGGGAAAAATTTTTTACTACGCCATAGTATTGCCTGGTGCTGGAAGAGGCAGACCATCTTTGCCAGTAGCCGAAATGCTAAGCAATGGTCACACAGTGCCAGATGTTTCAGGATTTTTAAGAAAATGGTTATACAATGTTAAAAAATTTTCAAAGCTGCTGCCATATAAAATTGAAACAGACTTTAGTTACGTGTTCATACATTCGGTATTAAATGTTATGAACACAGAGTCATTAGATGACTATTTATTAAGGTAAGTAACTGTTGTAAAAATACTTTTATAAACTTATTTATCTTTAATTCTTTAACAGATGTTACAAAGGTGAGTACAGAAACGATAAAGTTATCGTTCACGTTTGCGGTGCTCATATAATGAAGGCTCTAGCAAGCCACATCAACAGATCCAGTGAAAATAAAAATGCTATTCTTCTTTACAAACACGTTATGGGCAACATGGTTTGTAAAATTTTGTAATGTCAATAATGATTATTTTTTTATTAAAAAAGAATTATTACAGATTAACTGTGACAGCTTACAACAAATAAAAGTAATCTTTAAGCATCTATGTATACTGGCATTGAGCAGAAGCACAAGTAAAGCTACTGCACAAAGCTTGGACTATCTTCAAAAACTAGTAAGCACTGAAATTAATGAAGATAATGTTGAAAACAAAGTAAACAGTGATTTAGATGTGGTAAGCCAGAAGAATATGAATAATATGTCACTATATAAGAGAACTCCTTATGGGCAAATTTTTTGTGGTAAACTAATTTTTGTATAAGTCCCTTCTTACAAAATTTAACTAAAAAAAACAATTAAAACAGGAATTTACATCGAATTTAATGAAACAATCTCTAATAAAACGGAAATAAATGATAATCACTATTATGCCCCAAAACTACCTGATGCATTGGTCAGGTTCTATATGGGAGTTTTGCCGTTGTGGTGTGGCATACCGTTTCATAACCTTAGAATAAAAAGAGATACCAATTCTCATGTAGAGAACTGGTTTCGAATTTTAAAAAAATAATATTTTAGTAGAAACAGAAAACAAAAGAAACAGGTTCAAAAACAAACTACTAAGTATACAAGAGTTTCTACTGGAAGTAGAAAAATCTATAAGAGTAAGGTATACTATTTTATATTTAGTTATAATAAGAAAAGTAATAGTTTTTGAATAATGTCATTTTGTAGATATATAACGCACATGGCTGATAACCCAATCATTAACTTAACAATTCAAAAAGATGTTGATAATTTTTATAAAAAAGAAAGATGGTCAAAGCGGAGAGTTCAGCCGAAAAAAGAAAAAACAAATAAAAATGCGACATACTTTTCAAAGATTGATTTAGATAAGGTAGAATTTTTTTATACTTTTGTAGATACAAAAATATTTTACAGGCATAATTTTGTTTTTATTATAGCTCACCAAGCCGAAGAAAAGTCAAGGAACAAACTCTAAAATAAAGAAAAACAGATATCAGCTAAATAAACAAGTAATTTGTTGTCATAATACATGTTGTCAATAATTGTTTTTATTTTTTGAAACTTATAATCCAAAGAGGAAAGGTTTATTAGATTAGCTGTACGAAATATTACAAGGATACTATCAGCAAAAATTGAAATATTTCAAATAGAGTACGATAAATAATGGTTATACAACATTTTCATCTTAAACAGCCGATTATGACGTCAATAATTGTTTTTATTTTTTGAAACTTATAATCCAAAGAAAAAAGGTTTATTAAATTAGCTGTACGAAATATTACAAGGATACTATCAGTAAAAATAGAGATATTTCAAATAGAGTACGATAAATAATGGTTATACAACATTTTCATCTTAAACAGCCGATTATGACGTCAATAATTGTTTTTATTTTTTGAAACTTATAATCCAAAGAGAAAAGGTTTATTAAATTAGCTGTACGAAATATTACAAGGATACTATCAGTAAAAATAGAGATATTTCAAATAGAGTACGATAAATAATGGTTATACAACATTTTCATCTTAAACAGCCGATTATGACGTCAATAATTGTTTTTATTTTTTGAAACTTATAATCCAAAGAGGAAAGGTTTATTAGATTAGCTGTACGAAATATTACAAGGATACTATCAGCAAAAATAGAGATATTTCAAATAGAGTACGATAAATAATGGTTATACAACATTTTCATCTTAAACAGCCGATTATGACGTCAATAATTGTTTTTATTTTTTGAAACTTATAATCCAAAGAGAAAAGGTTTATTAAATTAGCTGTACGAAATATTACAAGGATACTATCAGTAAAAATTGAAATATTTCAAATAGAGTACGATAAATAATGGTTATACAACATTTTCATCTTAAACAGCCGATTATGACGTCAATAATTGTTTTTATTTTTTGAAACTTATAATCCAAAGAGAAAAGGTTTATTAAATTAGCTGTACGAAATATTACAAGGATACTATCAGTAAAAATAGAGATATTTCAAATAGAGTACGATAAATAATGGTTATACAACATTTTCATCTTAAACAGCCGATTATGACGTCAATAATTGTTTTTATTTTTTGAAACTTATAATCCAAAGAGGAAAGGTTTATTAGATTAGCTGTACGAAATATTACAAGGATACTATCAGCAAAAATTGAAATATTTCAAATAGAGTACGATAAATAATGGTTATACAACATTTTCATCTTAAACAGCCGATTATGACGTCAATAATTGTTTTTATTTTTTGAAACTTATAATCCAAAGAAAAAAGGTTTATTAAATTAGCTGTACGAAATATTACAAGGATACTATTAGTAAAAATTGAAATATTTCAAATAGTGTTGAATATGAATCTTAGCCTTTGAATATGGAGCCAACTATAGAATCGTTTGTAATCATATCAACTATATCAACAATGTAGTTAGTTTTTAAAATGTACATAAGTCAAATGGTACTTAGTTTTGTGTGCTAAATCTCTTAAGTTATTTCAAAGAAAACTGAAGATTAAAAATTATGTTGTTGAAACAAAAATTTGTAAGCAAAATGTTTATAAAAATACATAAAGCTGTTTGAATACTTCAGGGTTAATACATGTCAAGCTATGTCATTTTAATTTTGGCAATAAAATGTTAGCTTTTGTTAGTTCAAATGCTTAAATACATGTGAATTATTCAAAGAACTTTGAAAATTTTATTTTTAGACAATATTTTTAATTTCCTACTTGATAAAAACTTGATTTTGTTAAATTAAGGCAAAACTGGCGAAATTTCAGGATTTTTCAATGAAAATTCCCAAGATTTTAAAAGAAACTTGAGAATCAGTTTATTTTTTGAAAAGTTTATACAATTTTGAATTTGTTTCCAAATCAACATTTGGTTTTTCTAGCCCAGCACTAGGCTAGCATTCTGAAAGTAAAATCTTAAATATGTCTGTAGTTGTTAAAAAAAAACTAAAAAATCATTTAATAATTATGCTACACAATTGAAATTAGACCTACAAACTATTTTCATACAATTATAAGCTCAATTTGGTATGCCAATCTAAGTTAAAAAAAAAAATCAAGTACAATCCCTGATACTTTCAATGTTCTGTAATAATAGTTATTAAAAAACTAGCTTGGTCAGGTGTACAAGGATTCAAATTCCAGCATTTCGAATTCTGTTAATTTTTATTTATTCTGAGTTCCCTTTTTTAGAATATTTTTTTTCAAAAGTTTGTTTTTATCTATCATCACAGTTTTATTAGTTAGACCTTTGGGTTCAATTTTTTCTAAGAAATTCTGTTTTTTGTTGCTATGGATTTATTTTTATTTTTTTTTTTAAAGTTCTTTTTTATCATTATAATCTTATTAACTAGACTTTTAGGTGTATTATTATTATTTTAAATTATTTTAAATTATTTTTTGCTTGGCCTCATGTACATTTTTATTAGAATTTGTATTATTGCACTTTAAAATGTCAGAGTCAAGTCACAATCACTGAGTACAATTGTTATTTAATTTATCTAAAAAGTCACAACTTTATAAAGCTTTGAAAAAAAATGTTATCCTAAAATTTAATTAAACATAAGATGTGTTGTTCTTATTATTAAAATATCAAATGTAAAACTAAAGTAGTGATATTTTTGAACTTAAGGGGCTTAAAATTGTTTATTTATTTTTTTTAAAGATAAGCTTTTAAAAATTAACATCTATATATTTCTATTGAGTCTAAGCGCATAGAAAATTCTATTTCAGTAAAAATATATTTTCTACTTAAAATTTTAACCAATCTTTTTCAAATATTTATATCTTAAATGTTATTATTATACTATATATACTATTATTAAAATTTAGATAATTGTTCAAAATATAGGTTTAATTGTTTGCTAACAAAAGATCCTAGTGAAGTAACTTCACTGGAATATAAATAAAAACAAATTATACAGTAATCTTCTCTATTCTACCAACATATGTTTCTGTGTGTCAACGAATCAACACACTTCAACTGGGTTGTTAATGGGAAAGATAACAGATAAAAATTTAGATATAAATAATCCTTTATTGAAATTTTCAATGCTCAAACTTTTTCAATTTTTAAAAATAAAAGTTTAGTAAATTTTTGTAGTTTCCAAGAAAATTGACAAAAAAAAAACTGGTTCATAAAAAATTACTTATAGTTACTTTAATGTTTCAAATAATTCAAAAACCAATATTAATTTCTTTAAAAATTTTATGTCTTTAATTTACATGATTTCTTAATCTTAACTTGTTCTAAATTTATACAAAAAAATGACATTTAAACATGCGATTTAAAATCCCACTTATTAATTCTTAAATGAGTTCTAAAAAATATGTGTCTGAACATTAAGTTACTTATCAGGTACTATTTATGAATAGTAATTTTGAAGTTGTTTGCATAATTAGGTATCTTTTATAAAGCTAAAGAAAGATTATAAACTTTAATATCACAAGCTCATATAAAGTACACCCAGTTATAGCTTTTAAAAAAACCAATTTGGCCACTAAATTTTTAAGAGATTTTGAAGAGAGTTTTTTGACCAAAATAACAAAAGTATTTCTTAAAAAATTCTTTAGAAATTTACTGTTTAAATTATTTTTATTAACTAATTATTTTTTTCTCATTTTTCTAATACCCTGGTACCCCTAACCTTTACCCTTGGTCGGTAACTTAGTTTTTTTATTTTATTAATAATTTTTTTTTTAACACTGTACCCTTACCCTCAGTCAATAATTTTATTTAATTATTTTTTTATTTCTAATAAAAATTCTTTATTTATTGCATTTATCAATAATAAGTTTTGAAAATTTAGGCAAAAGAAAACCTGGAATTTTAAACTAGTTTTACATGTAAAATAATAAAATTCAATTATATATCAAAATTTATCTTAAAGATAAAAAATATATTTGTATCATCTAATTTTTGGTAGCTGTCAAGTTTGCACGAGCATACAAAATTGCACAAGGGCACAAAATTGCTCAAAGACACTTTTGCACAAGGGGATAAAGTTGCACAAAGATAAAATTGCATAAAGACACTTTTGAAAAAGCAGGCAATTTTGCACAAAGACATTTTTGAACGGGTTGAATTTTTTTTTCTTTCTATCACTGTTACCCTTGGTTGCTAACTTTTTTTTTCTTTCTATCACTGTTACCTTTGGTCGCTAACTTATTTATTTTTTCATTATTATTATCAACTTTGTCTTTGTACAATTTAGTCCCCTTGTGCAATTTTGACCCGTTCCCCTAATTTTATCTGTAAACACATAAAAAGTAGCTTTACAGTATCTTTTTAGTGTTGTTATACTATTTAAGAAAGTTTTTTTAATTTTTGTTTAATTTTACTTTATAACTATAACTCAGGGGCAAGCAGTTGGTGGTCGCGGGCCAAATTTCAAAAGTTTACAAAGTCGTCCCGGGCCGCAGTTTTAGTTTTAGTGACATTTGAATAATCTTTTGGTTTTAGTTTTAGTCACACTAGAGAAAAGTTTTACTTTTATTCACCTTATCATTTTAAATAACTTTTAGCTATACATAGAATAGCTATTTAAATTAAATTAGATAAAATTAGAATAAAGTTTACATTGACTAATATACTTAAATGTTAATAAACTATGTACTTTCATAAGCACTGACTTAGTTAAATTTAATACTTTTGTAATTTTACATACAATTTAACTCTCTATAAAAACCAAACTTGAAAGACAATTTATAAGTTACTTTTATATATTTGTTACATTGACTAATATACTTAAATGTTAATAAACTATGTACTTTCATAAGCACTGACTTAGTTAAATTTAATACTTTTGTAATTTTACATACAATTTAACTCTCTATAAAAACCAAACTTGAAAGACAATTTATAAGTTACTTTTATACATTTGTTATATTATCAACCCCTTTTTTCATATTTCTAAGAATGTTAACTTCAAAAAAAAGTTTTTGCGTGTTAAATAGTTTACATTCATTAAAAAATTTAGTAATTAGTTAATTTGATAAAATTAATACCTGTTTGTATTATAAAAAGCTAGAACAAATTCTTTAACATAATTAATTCTCGAATAATTAAATAAAATATCTTATTAGTAACTAGTCTTTTACATGGTTGTCACTTAAAAAGCAAAAATGTCAGAGTTGTATCAAACCAGCCTAAGTTCATTAAAAGTTTAAAAAGCTAGTAAATCGTTGTAAATCAATCTTAAGTACCTAGTAAAAATATCATCATCATTGAAAAGTACACAAAGTGTAAAAAAACAAGAAAAAACTATAATTAGTAAACTACACTACAGTCATAAAAACTATTCTGGGAATTCTAAGATTTATTTAAAGTGTTTAAAATAAAAGTATTACACACATCTGAGTTTTAAAGCTTTTAAAGTAGCCTGTTTGTGTAGCAACCCAGTTAAAAAAAGTTCACAACATAAAGAATTAACAAAACTTTTAACAGTGAACAAATTACATGTCAAAAAAATATAAGTCAGCTGGAATGGACAATTATCTTTTTTAAACATTTTCAACAAAAGTATAAAACTTAATTGAGTAATTAGCGAAGAGAAAAACCTCTTTTTTATTAAATATTACAGCAATTCTTTATCTGCAATAAGAATTTAAAAATAATAGTTGTAAAACAAAAGACGAGCAACAAAAAAAAACGTTAATTAGGAGTTATTGCGAGAAACGATAAACAAACAAATCACCAAAGTCAGTTCCAACAAAGCACATGATTATCTTCAGTAACTACAGAATTATCAGAAAAATCTTGTTAAGGCAAGTTATAAAGTAGCAAAATTTATTATCAATAATGAGATACCGTTTTTAATTGAAAACTTTTTTAAAGAATTTTTGTTGGCAGTAATGAAAAACTTTTGTTTATTTCTTCAATGACAACAAAAAGTCCTATTTAGGAAATGCATTAAGGTTATAAAGTCGCCTAAATCAAATTATGACTTTAACCAATATGTTAAGATGAGAGCACTGATAGAAAAACTATTGCTCATCTGAGAAATTTCATTAGAGATGTTTTTTCAACTTTGACACTTTAGTATAATTTCTTGGTTTAGTTCAAACACGAAGCACAACAATCGGTGAAATTTTACAAGTAAAGGTGCAATGCACTAAAAGTTTTTAGAAGTACAATTCCTTCTTTTATTTTTAGTTTAAAATTTAATTAAAGTTTAAAAAGTGTCTTATAAAGTATATCAATATTAAAAAAAAATACTTTTAGCTACTTTAGTATATTTTTAAATAAAGAAATGTTTATTTGCTAAAATTTTTGTGTCAAATCGAAATTTCACTACTTTACATGCAAAAATTTTTTGAAACTCAAGGCTTTTTCAAAAATTCTCAAATTCAAGTTTTTTTCCAAAATTTTTAAGCATAAATTTTCAAGTTCAAAACTTGAACTTGATATATTATAACATATATTAAAACTGAAACTAACACTTTGGGTTGAGCAAAACTTACATCATAAGTTTTTTTTGCCACTCTTTTAAGCAAAAAAGCCAGCCTGAATTAACAAAAACATTCCTGATATTTTTGTATACAAAAAACAATTCTAGCCAAAAACTTATAAAATGACTTAGTTGGCCTGAGATTTGAATTCTTCAAATAGTGATAGTCTAAGTGTGTGTCAATGTTGATAAACTATCCCTAAGTCTAGTTTATATTAAATAGGTAGCTCCAAAAAACAGCAAATGTGTGTATTGATATGCAAAGCATAAAAGTTAACTCAGTTTGACAAAATCAATGTTAGAAAAATGAAAATGTATACATAACAAAAACTATATTAGTTTATGTCATTTATATTGTTTTAATTGTGTCTGTACAAATTTAGATATTACATGTAGAAAAAACAAACTTAGAAAATTATGCATAAACTAAACTTAAACTAACTAAAGTATTTTATAAAAAGTGGTTTAAAATATGAGCATTTTTTTAAGTTGGTGTGCATATAAATTAGTTCAAGTGCAAAGAAAACTTCTAAAAAATTAACATGTGTCAAAACAAAACTTAAATAAACCTTTTTTTCTTATCACTATGTTATTTTAAATGTTTTTAAACTAAAACATAACATTTACAAATAAAAAATATATAAAAGAAACTTTGGTATAAAAAATATTGGAAAGGATATCTAAGCTATAAAGAAATGACACTTTAGTTAATTACTGTGCATTACTTTTGTACAAAATGGAAAACATTTGCATTTAGTTTATTTGATAAATAGGTATAATATAACTAACTTTTTAAACTCAAGCACTCTTTTTTCAGATAATTACTTGCTGTTGTAAAATAGAAGTTATTATGAAACTCAGAAAAATATCCTGTTAGAATGCTAATCTGTCTTTTTCACATTTTTAAATTAAAGTAGCAAATTCTTCTAATTATTTTTAAATGTTATACAGAGACTTAAAACCTAACTAAACAAATTAAATCGAATTTCCGAAAAAAATTTTACTTGAAATACATTTTTGCTCAGCGGTCCACTTTTACATGCTCGCGGGCCACAAAATTTTCTTTCGCGGGCCGCATTCCAGTCAAAAAAATAACGTGCTCGCGGGCCGCAGATTTACCCTTCGCGGGCCGCAATTGGCCCGCGGGCCACAGTTTGCCGACCCCTGCTATAACTATGTACTAAAAATGAATCACAAAACTTATTTAAGGTGTTTATTGAAAATATTTACTAAAAACCTTCAGCAATCTTGTATTAAATTAGCCAAAAAAACTACAGTCAAACTATATTTCATTAAACTTTTTGGTTATAACTTAATTTTTTAAAAGATATTAGTTATAAATGGAAACTAATTTAACATTGCTGTAGACAACTTTATTTTTATGTATACTTGGTATTTAAAGGCAACATATAATAAAATGTAAGACTAAGACCATAATGGAAATCTAAGTGGAGTTAGTTAATTTAATTAACTTTATTTTGCTTTTTAGAGTTTAAGCTAAGCTACAAGGTACTTAATACAGATTTTTGAAATTAGTTTTTGAGGTAACCTATTAGAGTCAGAAGGTACTTACGGAGAAAAATATTAAGACAGTGTATAAATGAAAATCACAAAAAATCTATCTCCTACGTTTTTTTAGATAAATACCTTAGTTTTATGAAGTATTCCTTTATAGTTTTCATCTTTTGAAAATTAAAGATATTTTTGAATAAATAAACATTTTATGAATAAAACACCAAAAACTATTTTTTTGTGTAAAAAAGGAACCTTTTCATATAATTAGAAAATTTCCTACATTCAAATAAAAGTTTTTAAAGAAGAGCTTGCGAAAGTTTGAAGAAGATTGATTTAAAACTGTGCAAGGAGATAGACTTTTGAATTAAGTTTTCTTTTTTTTGTATTTCTGAATTGATCCTCCCATAAGGTACCATAAGGAACTTGCCAACTCTGACCTCCTGTATCTTTAAAACTAGCTTAATTTTTTTTTGAATGTAAAAAGTATTTGGTAGCTTATATAGAACTCTACAAAGTTTGACAATACTTAAAAAGTAAGTTGGACCAAGCTGTTAAGCTATAAAAAATAATAATAAATAACAAGCTATATTAAAAATTTGTTTAAAAAAATATTAATTAGTTTGTAAACAAATAAAACCTTTTTTCAGGGTACTTATTTTGGAAGATGTAAATATTTTAACTTTAATTAGCCTATGCTTGTGGATTAAAACATATTTTACTTATGTCGTATAAAACTTATTCCTAATTTAAATTCCAGTAGTACTTTTGATTTTATGGTAGTAAATCAAATAAAAAAATATTTTGAAATTTAACAAATAAATTTAAAAGCAAGTAAATTAAACTACTTGATAAGTTAAAAGTTTTTTAAGACTTAATATTTTAGTAAGTCTAGAAAATCTGAAAAAGTATTAAGCTAAATTCGAATAAAAGTGGAAAAAAATAATGCTAGATAAAATAAACAAGATAATTTTTAAAAATTATGTTTTATATAAGATTTTATGTTTAAGAATTATTATTACTTCTAAGCCATTGTTACCTGTTTTACTCAAACTATAAATGTTTTGTAATTATTATTTTTAAACTAAAAACCTATTAGCAATTTTGATTAAAATCTTTAAGTAATAATTTCAACAATAATACACAACTTAATTAAAACATATTAAATTTCAAAGTATTTTGATAATTAGAAAGTCATATACAGTGAAATTATATTAATTTTTGAATTTATTTATTTATTCAGGTATGATGGATTCTTGAGACTTAAATGAAGCCTTCCATTACTACCATCAAGTTTTGTTACATTCAATCTGGGAAATTTTGTGAGAAATAAGCAGTTATGTGTAAGTTATTTTTTTTGAATTAACTAAATTTGTGCTATTGAAAAAGAATACTAATTATTAACAAAAAATAATGATATTCTGTCATTGATTTTTTTTATTTGTGTTGAAACAATTTAGAAAAATCACTTTGTTTTTTTTTGATAAAAAAGTTATAATTTTATTTAAAATTTATTTTTACTGATATAAAAAACAATTCAACAAAGTTTCAGCTTTTGTTGTATTTTATAAAAAAATAGTTGTTTTAATTAAATCCAAAAAAAAAGATCATTAAAATTTAAAAAGTGTATAAAACAGAAAATTTATAATATACATAATGTTTTTAATTTATTTAGTTAAGTTATATTTATATAGTTGTAAACAGTTTTGCTGGTGAGAAATTTCTATATAATGGTATAAATTTATTTTTATAATTTTTTTTTTTAATTTTGTTATTTTTTCAGTAACATACAGTTATGCACTTATATTATAGATATAAACAAAATGTTTGTATGGCGAGCACATATACTTTTTGATATTTTAGATAGTTTTACTTAAACTTAAATTTATTTTTACTAATTTAAAAGAGTAAATTATTTCATGCATTATGTTTATAGTACAGCGCTCAATTTTTTTTTTAATTTATCATAAATTGTTTATATACCTTTGATGTTTAGCGACTTATGTAGACATAATTTTGTTTAACTTAGTCTTTAAGTAAAATAAAGAATTTATTGTTATTTTAAAACATTAGAGCTGCTATTTTTTCGATTTTTTTTTGTAAAGCGGTTTGATTTTATAATCATTATGTTTTAGTTTAGCGGAATAAAAATATTTGGAAATAATTCAACTTCATCAAAACTTGTACCACATCTCTTACTGTCATATTGTCAAAATTATTATGTCCTAAATTTAGCAATTATTTTCTTTACAAATCTGCATTTCAAACGTATAATATAGTACTTTTGAACTTTTGAACCTTTTTCTAGAAGGACGTTGCTTTAGTAACTTAAATTTCAATAACTTATATTTAAGAAATTGAAGAGATGTAAATTATAGGGTTGCCACATACTCAGAACACTCAAACTAACTAGTTTATTTGAAATACTTTATGAGATTAAGTTTCTATGACTAGATTGGTTTAAACTTTGAGAAACTCACAGTAGTTGGTTTTTTTTTTTAAACTGAGGTGAAAAATAGTTTTATGGTATAACTTATATGTAGATTTAATTTTAACCTTTTGTTAACTTGTATTATTTCTTTTATTTTTGTTGAATTTATAGATTTGATTTAAATTAACCCATAAATGCTCTGCTTTGCAGCTAACTTTACTTAAAATATTTTTTTTTACTAGAAACTAGAATACTATAATTATGAATTAATTGTTGATGATAGCAATAGTAGTTTAGGTTAAGAAGTAATTTGTGTTACAAACTTATTGTAGTTTGTTGTTTTGTAAAAAAAGACATTTTCTTTGTGTTTCTTTTATATAAATATTTTTTTATTTGTTTAAACAACAGGTTTAGTTGTTTGTAATATATTTTGAAGGTATGGTGTAGAACTAATACAAAAATAAACTTGATTGCTCTGAATTCGTTTAAACACTTTTAAAAAACTTTAATTTTTATAAGATTTTTAAAAACTTTTATAAAGTAATGCATAAATGATTTTATGTTAATATAGTGCAGAGGTTTCCAATGTGGGTAATTTTGATTATCAAGAAGCAAAAAAATAAATTGATAATGAATTTATCGTGGCAATGTTTAGCAAAGAGGGGAAATTGTATTTTTAATTTCTGCTAATTTAGCGATTATGAAAATGAAACTCAGATGTAGAATGTACTTGCAGTCATGTTTTAATAAAAAAAAAGACTATATAAAGTTTAAGGTCAAAGCATATATCTCGGACGCTCAAAAAGTCTTAAGATAATCAATAAACTCAGGCTAGTTTATAATTACTTATAACAGTTTTGGTCACGAAGGCTTTTTTTTTCTGTTTTTAAAAATAACAAACAAAAAATTTGTTCTAGCTCCACCATAGCTGCTGTGCAGTATTTTACATATTAAGCTTATAATATTAGTTTACAAAATTTGTTTATTTGTTTGTTATATATTATCTTCTGATGAGTAGTTCAATTTATCCTAGTAAATATAAAAAAACTTCAGTGAAAAAAATGCACACTTATATGTATATATCTCTGCCAAGGTTGTTGAAACAATTATCCTTGTTGTTTTAATTTAAGACTTAAATCTAGCTTGGTATGGTTTATAAACGTTTCATGTTTTCTTCCATTTTAATAGTAATTACAGATGTAAACGTAGTGCTAGTTGATTAACTGTATTTTCATATACAACTTACCATGTGCATAAGTGTAGCCGAGTAGCAAAATTTTTAGTTAAATTTTTTTTATGGATTTTAAAATGAAAAAAAAAACTTAATTTTTTTAAACAATTCTAAAAACTGATAATTTTATGAACATTCGCATACTAAGTACCTAACAGAAAGTGTGTGTATGAGTTTAGACATGTTTAGTGTGAATTGTTTCAACTAATTAGCTTTGCTTTAGTTATAAGTTAGTAATTACAACTTGCATTTAGAAATTTGTGAATGAATGAAAAAACATAAGAAACCCTTCAGCCAATTGAACTAAGCTTTACAGAGATCAATACAAGCACAAATAAATAAATAATTAACTTAAATGATGCGTATTACAATATTATTTTGTGGTGTAATACGTGTAATAAATTCATTGCATAGTTTTTGAAGTTAAATTATGTAAGTACCGAATAGAAAAAACCTACATAATTTTCCAAGAATAAGTCATGATAATATTTAATTTTGTTTGGTTTAATGATAACAATTTTTATTATGTTGTAGCATGAAGACGTCAACAACAACAGAGAAGGAAAATTTGATCGACACCTCAGAACAAAAATTGCTGTCATTACTGTTAGTATTTTAACACACTTTGCGTCCAATTTTAACGTGTATTAGTTAAGCATGAAAAATTTGATACTTAAAACTTTAATGAATTTACTTTGTAATCAATATTTATTAATTAAATCATCATTTGAAATATTTATAAGCTGTGTTTCAACATTTTTTTTGTTACTTTATTTAAGATATTTTCTATACAATTCAATTCGTGTTCAAAGAGTTGTTAGTTTTTATCAAAAGTTTTAATTAGTGTATAACGTTTTATACTGTTTTTTAAGATATTAAAATTATAGCATTTTTAGTATTAAACTATAAATTGTACAAAGTAAATCTCACAATTCATTAAAATTTACTTGTACATTAACTAAGTTTTATAAAAAATTATTAATTTTTAATTTATAACTTGTTCGAAATACTTATGCGCAAGTTTTATTTTTGCCATAAAAAATATTTTTATTACATTATAACAACGTATTTGTTTTTAGTTATCTTGCATAAATAATACTAAAATAATTGAATAAATAATATTCTCAGGTTAAAATATGTTTTCTGATTATGGTTATTTGTGTGTGTTTTTGATGCACTGAAACATTTATTTGATAACTATGCCAAAACCACAACTTTTAAAATTTTAATCATAAACTGTTTTTAATTGTTTTCCTATTTTAATTATCTTTAATTGAATAAGAATTTTACTTTTAGAAGTGCTCTTTCAAGTAGTTTTTTATTTTCACATTTTTTGATTAAACTGCTAATAATTGAATAAATGTAATTTTTCTTCAACTAAAAGCATTTAATTTTTCAGTCTAAAAACTTTATGTGTTTCAATAACTTTTTTACTTTTTTTAAATATGTTTTTTTATTCATCTTATGTGTTTTCCCTTTAGATTATTATAGTGCTTATATGACATTCTTTCATTAAAAATTATCGTATTTAAGTATTTGTAAGGTTAGTTTTTTTCCAAACCAAGTTTATCTAGTATAAAAATAAAATCTTAAATCTTCAACTAAATATAACAATTAATTCAAACAGTTTCTCTTAAATATATTAATAGTTGAAATTTTAATATTCAAAATATAATATTTTTTAATTAAAACAAATATCGGTATATTCTATAGTATTATACCATAAAAAAACAAAACCATCTAAAGGTTTAAATAAATTACGACTTAAAATAAAAAGGGAAAAGAAGAAAATTAAAATTTTATTATAAGTCGTAATAACTTATAAAATATTGTGCCAAAAATGGTAAATTTGGATATACAAATACAATCATAAACGACCTTAATAAAAAATTGTAAAATCAGACAAAATTTAATGTTTAACAAACTTAAAAGTTTAAATAAGTAGATAATAACTAAATTAGTTTTTTGTTTTAGTAGATAGTTTTAAATAAAAATAATAAACTTGAAGGATTTGGTAAATTTATTTGGAAATATCTTAAAAACTGTCAATAAATTTGTATCTAAATTTAAGAGTATAATGTTTCAAAGTTATTGTGATAAAAAAAAATTAGCAGTAAAATATTGAAAAAATGTTCGAATACTAAGTATAAAAACAATATTTCAATTTTAACAGCTGAAGAACAAAGCAAGATCATAAATTATTATTCAAGTTAAGTTATATTAAGTTTTTAGTCAAGTTATTTAGCAATTAAAAAACTTTCACATAAGAAAATTTTATATAAAACTCATTGGTTGAATTACATTTTATTACAATTATATTTTTAAGTAGAAATTTTTATTTATAACTTCATCTTATCCGTTGTCTGTATGCCTTGTTGTTGGCTTCATTTTTTATTTTTCTGTTAATTTTAAATGGTTTCATTTAAGTTTGAATTAGCTGTTCGCATTTTCAAACCTAGCTTTTATATTCAAAATATGTAAACTAGTAATGATTAGTTGCTGGAAAAGTTTAGCAATAGTTAAACTATAAAAGTTAGAAACTATAAGTTTGTAAAAGCAGTTCTAATGAAGGCGTTTAGTCTTTTATAAAGATCAGATAAACTAAACTATCTGTTTTTGGCATGTTATACATTTGTGGTTATTAAGACTGAAAAATAGTCTTGATTTTTTCTTATTTTAAACGTTTAAAATATATTCAAAAGTGTTTAAACTAATCTGTATAGAACAAATAAAATCATTAAAATTATGATAACAAACTTCAAAATTTCTTTACACAGTAATATAACTTATGTGCAAAAAATTACTTTAAAGAAAACTTTAAAATAAACGAACCAAACTTACTCGATTTTCTTCACTTCCATACTTTGCAGGAATCCCGTAATCAACAGAAGAAAACAAACTAGTCTTAATGAAGTTATTAAAAAAAAAAATTAAACTTTTAATTACTTTAAAACATGATGATTTTAATGTGTTACGTAAATTTAGTATAAACTTAAATTTTAGTATTAACTTAACATAATCTTAATATATTTTTATTACCTCATTATTTTTTATTTACCTACACATAATTTTAGTTTTTTTCTATAGTTTTTTTTTGTTTTTTCAATACACTTTAAGAGACGTTTTTCGTTAATCATATACAATTTACTAAATTGTTTACTTTAATTTATTTTGAACTCTTCTTTGTAGGTTTTTAAAATAGGCAGTGATAATTATATTTTAATTAGATCTTATTGTAATTAACGTGACTACAATAGTTTTAACATTAGTAAATTTTAAAAAGTAAACTCTTACAATTGTAATATTCAGATACAAAAACTTTTATATTACGGTTAAAAAACTACATTGAAAGTCTGAAGTAAATGTTTTATTATTGCTTACTAAAGTATTAACCTTTTATAGTAGGGTAGTTTTAAGTTTCATCTTGATAACTTATACAAATTGTTATGCAACTTGCATAGGCCTATTAAGATAATGGAATTCAAACAAACATTAGGAGAAGTTAAAAACTTTTGTTATATTAAGTGGAAAAGCCTGGTTTTTAATAGAAACTAGCTATTAAAACAGTTATGTCATATAACTAAACCGCAAAAGTTGTTATGTCGATTGACCGTCTAGATTTCACATCATTAATAAATTCCTACTTAGTTTTAGAACAAAACAAATTTTTCACACTAATAGTTAAAAAGACAAGTTTATTTGTAAAACAAGTTCGAGGGTAATTAAATCTCGCTTATGTTTTAATTGCGACTTAAATTAGTACTTTAATTGACAAACATTTCTTTAAAATTACTTTATTATAAGCAGTTGAAATAACGAAAGTAAAAACAAAATAATTATTAAAAATAAAACATTTTGAAACAGAATAATAAATTAATTATAGTTAAATTAAGTATAATTAGGAGCAGAATTTTATAAAAACTTCATTAAGTTCTTTATTTCTTTTAATCAATTTTTTTTCAGACGATTATTACACAAAACATATTTATTTTTTATTCGTTACTGTAAAGCCAGCTTGCAGTCTATTGACTTTATTCTTGGTGGCTTTTTTCACCTCTAAATTTCTATATGTATGATGAGTTTTTTCTTTATTAAAAATTGAAACCTATATAATAGGTTTCACAATACAAAATGGTTTTATTATTTTGTTATAAGTTTTTAAGTTATATAGTTTACACTAATAATTTATACTTACATTTCATATCTACGATCGCTAAATAATCTAAAGTTTTTGTGTTTTAGAAAACCTGTAAAACAATAATTTCAATAGATATCAAGAAAATTATTTTAGAAATACTTACTATTAATCGTGAGAATAATCGTGTTTTTGCAATTTTAAATTTTGAAAACTTTTAAATTTTTATGAAAGATGTAAATTTATATGCCCTACATAAATTTTATTTCAAAATAAAAAGAAGAAATGCGTAATAATAAGTTTTCGACACTAAACTTTCATAGTTAAGCTTATTATAATTAATTATAACTTAATTACAGTTAATCTTTATATACAATTTACCAGTTGATTTAAGAATTAAAATTAAATCAAAGTTTGAGTAAATGACAAGTTCTGAATATTTAAAAAACCTTCTACCTCTACTTTTGGCTTTGTATTAAACAGTATACACTTTCGTTTAAAGTACTTAGAATTTAATGATATTAATTTTAAACGAAACCACCATTATAATTACAATTACTAAATTTTATTAAGTGTATTATTTAAAGTTTTATAAACGTTGATAATAATATTTTTAAAAAGTTGTATTTCATATAAATTCTCCCTGAATTTGGAGGCAATTTGGTGATCTGGTTTCTACACTTAAAAATATATATTAACCATATAATCATTTCAAAAGAAAGTACAGAATAAACTTTAACCGCTGCGATACTCATAATATTTCTTACATTGACGACTATCAAAACTTAATATTTAATCCTTAGAATACAAAAGACTTATACTTTTCCTAATGCTTTTTAAAAATAATTACCTACACTTAATTAATAATCCAATTTTAAATCTTATTGTCAAAACAATAAATAAACCAATTAATATCAACAACTAAATTCTAAAAAAAGCTATGTGAATATTAGGTTTTATTTTAAACAAAATAAACTAAACTTCACAAAAAAAAAATTTGTTGAGATTAATTTGTTTTTAAAACAAATCCTTATCTTAAAAAAAAATTAATTAATATGTTAATACATATCGGCTAAATAAACTTCGGGTTAGACATGATCGGGTTAGAAACGATCGGGTTAGATATGATCGGGTTAGAAATGATCGGGTTAGAAATGATCGGGTTAGAAATGAACGGGTTTAATTGGGTTAGAAGTGATTGGGTTAGAAATGATCTTGTTAGAAATGATCGGGTTAGAAGTGATTGGGTTAGAATTGATCGGGTTAGAAATGATCAGTTTAGAATTGATCGGGTTAGAAGTGATCAGGTTAGAAATGATCGGGTTAGAAATGATCGAGTTAGAAGTGATCGGGTTAGAAATGATCGAGTTAGAAGTGGTCGGGTTAGAAGTGATCGGGTTAGAAGTGATCGGGTTAGAAGTGATCGGGTTAGAAATTATCGGGTTACAAGTGATCAGGTTAGAAGTGATCGGGTTAGAAGTGATTGGGTTAGAAGTGATCGGGTTAGAAATGATCGGGTTAAAAATGATCGGGTTAGAAATGATCAGGTTAGAAATGATAGCGAGTTAGAAATGATAGTAAACCATTAGTTTAATAGTAAAGAGTACAGGTTTAAAAATTTAGATTATAAAAAACAACCTTTAAAGCAGATAATAATCTTAACTATGCAATTATCTTAAGAAAAAAATTTTAAAATGGTTGCAATATGAAACTAACTCTGAAACCAAGACTTTTTCTGACCCCTCTAACAAACGGGCTGCTTTTGAATTTTGCATAAGTAGGCTCTATTGAGTGTGTAAACTTATCTTTTATCATCTTTTGTATATTTTCTTGCAAAACTACGTAGAGAAAAAATATTATGACCCCCTGTAAGGTTTTGTTTTTAGAGGTTTGTTATTTATTTATGTTTATTAGACTATAAACTGTTTGTTAATTAATGTGTTTTACATTTAAAAACATTGCTAAAAGTTTTATACATCACATAGTCAAACTATTTTTATTGATTTTTAAAGTCCAAACCTACTTAAAATGTTTCAACTGAATTTCACTTAAATAAAAGTAGTGATTTATTTGTTTTAAGTTTAAACTAATATTCAATTTTAAAACCTGTGTAGTGTTAAACAAGGTAAAAAAGACAGCAAAAATTTTTTTATGGCTTCTGTCTCTTGACAGCCACATAAAATACCCAAATATCCAGGGAATACCCGTAACTGAAATCATCATAATTGCCCTTCTAAAATTAACTTTTAACTCCTTCATCGAAAAGTTAGCTTGAAATGTCTATTAGTTAAAATTTTTGTTTTAAAGTGCAATGAATTTTATTTAAATTGATGTTTTTATATCAAATAAGACAATATTTTTAAGAATCTTTTCTATCTTTTTTTTTCCTGTTAGTTGAGCTAGTTGATGATAGATTTCTAGAGTTAAGTAAAATATAAGAAAGTTGGTTGCTAGTTTAGCAACCTAGCTTGTAGAAAGTTAACAACTATATAAGATTCATCACACTTAAACAGATAACTTGAACAAGCTTTATGTAAATAAAATAAAGTAATAACCGTGCTTCCGGAAGTTACAGTGTACATAACAAGAGCAAATACAATTAAATTGAAACATAAAATAATAACCACTGGTATAACAACACTGCCATATACAACATCAGGGTGCAACCAACAGTATTTTTCACTTTGATATAAACTTTTATCCATAGATCCTGCTATTGATGCTACTAGAATAAATGGTACACCTGTTTTGAATGTGTTTACAACAGTCATCTACTCACAAAAAGCTTACAATTAATAAGTAATTTAAAGGTAGACATAATTAGACAATAAGTTATGTTCTACACAAAATATGTTAGCAAAAAATTCATAATTTACCATAACATAATGTCGACGCAATTAGCATAAACTTGTTGTTATTAATAGGTGCTGTTGTTACGTATCTTCCGTAAACCAAAGTTCTGAACAGGTACAACCCTGTTCGAATTAATTTTGTTTTAGATCTGATTTTAATTACGAAAATAATGCATATCAGAGTAAACTTATCACATATGAAAGTGTATGTTAACTGAGTAAATTTATTAACTAAAATAAGTTTTGTAAATCAGATGCATCTCATGAGCATATAAAGTTCAACGATGATTTAGAAAGTACCATAAGTACAAATTCAATTTATTTAAAATAAAAAGTTGTGTTCAAAATTTATTTACCTACATTTTAAAACAACTGTAAAACTTTTTAACCTACTTCACATGCAATTGTTATCTACTCCATAAGCTTTTTTAGAGTTTAGAAAGTTTATAGTATAGCTAGGTTTATTAAAGTTTACAATCCAAATAAATAATAAAAATACCTGTAGTTATTAAAAACTGTGTGAAATATTATTGTTTAAAAACTACTAAGTTTTATTAATTGCAAAGAATTTTTTTCTTGCAACTCTTATTTAAAAAATAACCTTCAACAAATAACCATGACCATAAACAAAGAACAGAATAATGTAGAAATATTGTTGCAGGAAAACATTCCTTTTTATTCTCTTTTTTATCTATCCCAATGACAAATATTATGTTGAGAAGAAGTAAGCAAATGCAAATGTTTATCAAGATTTGTTGGGTTATTTTTGAACGCAGTTTACTAGAAAAAAAATTACTAGTTCATAAAAAATATTTAAAGTTAAAAAGCATTACAAAAACTAATGTTAAAAAGTTGTTAAAATTTTTTAATATTGTAAGGTTGTTTTTAAGTTTTAAAGTACTATAACTGTTTACAAACATCTTATATAAACACTCACGCAAAGTAAAGGTGACACACAATGTGATAATCAAGCTAAATATAGAAGTCCACATCCCAATGTAAGTGAGAACAGTTAAATAAACTGGCGAAAATTCTTGTTCCAAGTCCTAAAACTTGTTACCTTAATAAGTTTGCTTTTAGAATAAAAGTTGGTTACAATACTGTTAGGGTGTAAAAGTTCTGAAGCAACATAGTACATAACTGTTTGGAAAACGAGATCACAGCATTGATTTAAGTTTATACAATTCAGATATGTTTGGTACAAGTATCTGTATAGATAAAACTTACTAGAATAACTGCGAAATGCGTCATGTGAGTACAAGAACATTTTATGTTTCTTGTAGAGTTATTCAATTCATTTTTTATTGATCTACAGCCTTTAGTTGACCAGGTTGAACTTTCAAAGTTCCAAAAAACACATTTTTCAGTGACTGTGTACAGTATTTCTCCATCTCTGTAAGACCCTGGATTGCTTTTAACAGTATCACTTACGTTTGAAAAACTGCTGTGAACTGATGATAAACTAAAATTTTTCTTCTCTTTAATTGTGTTGTCGATGGTTAAAGGAGACTTAAGATTTTGTATATGCCGACCACCAACACTCACAGATATAACTTGCGACATAACTACACTACGATTATTTTTTACTGTTCCAAAACTTGTTTTAACATTTTCTTCATAACTTTGAGCAGCAACAAAAATATTAGGTTTTCGATACAATATTGCAGATAAGTTAATTTTAGATTTGGTTTTATCTGTTATTTCTTTTATCAAGATTATATTTAATGTGGCTGATGAAGATTTGTTTGTCATTAATTTTTCCTCTCCAACTATAATGTCTTTTGTAGCGTTTTTAAGGATCTTTTTTGCTTCTAATTTAATGTTGGGCATGTCGATTTTTAAGGTGTTCTACAAAATGTAATTAGAAATTTTGAGATTAAAAACCTTAAAAATACATTTAAAGTATAAATCTTTGTATGATTTTATAATTATTAAACTAAAAATAAAAATTAGAACATTATAACTTAAGAATGTTGTTCGTTAAAAAAAATTATACCAAAGTTTATTACAAACGTTTTTAAAATCGTAGTTTTGTAGTGAATTTTCAACTGCAAACAAGCTTTTATTCAGATCAACTGCTGAAGTTTTTGTAAATACTTCAAATGGTACTTCTAAAACTTCGTTAACTGTTTCTGATAGCAGATCGACTTCAGTTTTGCATTTTGGTTTGTTTATTGTAAAGTTTGTTATAATTGATTTTATTTGTCGACTCACATCTTCGGAGCTTGCAACAGCTAAATTTTGTTTTTTTTTGTGTTTTTTTTGTTAAAAAAGTAAAAAATATTCACAAAGTTGTTTAAAAAAATGTTATTTAAACATAAGTAAAGAGAATTAACAAATGTTAAAAACTAAGTCATCAACCAGTACAAACTTTGTAAAGACTATAAAAAGTTTGAAATTTATCAAAAATTTACTTATAATAGTTAAAATAAAACTACTAAAAGTCCTGCTTTACTCTGGTTGAAATTTACCTCAAAAGTTTTACTACAAACTATTTTTTTTGTGAAAATGACACTTTATACTGTTATAGTTTGTTTAGAAAAAAACGTGAATTAACCTTGAATTAAATATTTATAAACTTTTTGATTATAGTTTTTTGATTTCGACTAACTAATCTTACTAGTCTTTAATACTTTTTATGTGACACGGAACTGTTTAGATTTTTACAAAAAACACTGCTATTTTATGCTGCTACTTATTATTGAACAATTAAAAAAAACTAAACATGTATATTGTTGATAACATCTGCAATTTATCATAACTTTTTATTTTCAAGTCATATGTTTAAATAGTACAAAACGTCAATTGTAATTTGAAATCAATGAATAATAAAAACTAAATACCATTATTCTGACAAATAAATCCAACAGGAGCATTTCAATTGAAGTTATCCCATCTGAAATCAAATCTGTAGGGAGCATAATGCCAAATATCTACACATCTTTGATAAACTATGTTGGGTTCGCCCGGGTTAAAATCATCAATAATGACAAAAAAAGTTTATACTATTGCCGAGTTTTACTATTTTATTTTTTTTTCAGCATACTTTAAACTTTTTATTTTTGTTTTTACTGTACATTTTCATTAGCTTACAACTTGTAAAGTTTTAAATAAAAGCTTTTGCTTAGTAGTGTCATTTCAATTTAGTATTATCAAGCCAAAGTTTGCTTAGCTTGCAAAAGATAAAAATTACACCAGAACGCCTGTTGTGTACTCAAATAAATGCTCTAAAAAGATATTTAAAGTTCAACAAATTAAGGAGAATTAATTTGGTGAAAATGTAGTAATTTCAAATTTAAAAATCATCATTTTTAAAATGATTAACTCAAGTTGAATAAAATAAAAATCATAAAATGTTGTTTAAAACCAATTTAGCTTTATAAGGTTACAAACAAATTTGTAATCTGATTCTTTATAACCGTATCACATTTTTTAAACTGTATTGTTTTACTAATAAATTTAAAAACTATTATTTTACAAAATGTTATTTAATTTACATATACCTCAAAAATAAACAAAATATTAAAAAAAACAAATTATAACAGTCTCACTCAGTTGATATGCTCCATTTTGTTTTATTATTCCACAAACCAGTTTTTAAATCAGCATTCAGTTTTAATCCGATCCAGAACTTTTGATCACTTAATTCATTACCGTAATCACCTGTTTTTTACAAAAAAAAAGTTTACATATTTATTTTAAATTCAAAGTAATTTAAAAAAATTTAATACCTTTTCAATCTATAACTTGTCAATATTAAAATGTACATGAGCCAAGGTAGTAGCAGAAACACGTCTTGATAAGTATTGCGTATAAAGCACACACTTATGATCACTAAAACACTTGAACAGAAATAAAAAATATACATTTTTTTTCAAAGAGTTTAAATAGTTGTTTGTTGAATATAAGCTCTGTTTTTAATACACAGTCTTTCAGTTCTTTTAATCTTATACTAAATTTTATGGCACTAGCTGTAATAAAGTTATACTTTTAACATATGAAAACGTACTAAATGTGTACGGAAATGTAAAAGAAATAAAATTGTAACTTACAATACTACTTACTTTCCTTTAAATAATATATACATATAGTAAGTTTTTGAACCAAAATTCTCAACAATATCTACTAAAATCTAAAATGCTTGCGTTTGTTACAAATATTCTTTTTTATAATTGAGAAAGTCTTAAAACAAAAATTTTATGAACAATGAAGATCAATAGACAAAACAATTAGTTTATTTATACGGTTATTGACAAAGTTGAGCTCAAAAGAATAATCGATTTCCACGCGGAGATACAAAGTAAATATACTTAATACTTTATTGCACTCAGTTTTGGCACAGAGAACAAATAATATATAGCTAATTTGAATAGAACTTTTATAGATTCAGAAAAATTCGAAGGAATTGGAACTAAGTTTATAGGAAATTAAATATATGAGAATTTAAAGTAAATTAAACATGTAAGTAAATTAAGTATGATATTTATACTAATATTAGTTTTAAAAGTTTTCTAATTTCAACAGGAACAAACTACTTTATCAAAAATAAGTGAGTTATTACTAAATAAATATAATTTATAATGTAACTAATCTTTATAAATCCAGTTAAACCTATATTTAAAATAAATGTTGATAGTAAAACAAACTTTTAACGTGCTTTATATTACTGAAAAATTTAAAAACAAAATTTTTTATTTTTCATATTAAAAATTAATATAATACATATCGGCGTCATTTATTAGCTGTGAGCTTTTTAAAAAAAGAAACCTTATACTTTTGCAAAGCTTTCTAAATTTATTCATAGTTTTGTCAGTTTATGTGTTTGTACTATTTTGTTTGTAAAAGTATTAGAACTAACTTTCTTTATTTTATCGAGTAGTTTTAAGCTTTTTAGTACGATTTTTGCTTATAAATACGTTTAAAAACCACAAACAACACTTTTCAAAAAGAAATAGTACCTAAAATTAGTAAAACAGTTCTCTGTTAAACAATTTAATACAATTTTATATCAGTAATTATTTCTATCCCATGAAATACAGCAGGTTTTCTCAAAAATTTATAAAAGTTAACCTTCTGCTGTAGTTTCCGTCAGTAAAAATCTCAACACGTTTTTTTCAAACTCGGTTCTAATTTCAGCTAGTTTCGAATTTCGGTTTTGACAAAAGTTTCCTGCTTCTGATTGGTTCAAACGTAACTTTGGTGAGCTGACTCTGTAGCGGTATCGACCAGCAACTAAAGTGCTTCTGAAATCACCGGCACCGTCATATATTATATTTCTACGAATTTCTTCTTTGCTTGCTTCAGTTAGCTCTTTTTCGTTTATTTTCACGGAACCTATGCATTAAGACATTAATAAACAATAAATCAGAAAATCAAAGTTTTGATAAGTTTCAATATTAAGAAACCTACGCATAGACATAAAGCTTAATTTTATAAAGCGGTCCTTGTTTTCAACCACAACTTATCGTTCATAAAGACATCAGTAAGGAACGTACTTTGAACTTAGGCAATAGTGCGTACTTTCAAATTTTGTAACAAATTTACACTTTTACTTTAAATAACAGCTTATATCTACTTGTTTAAAAATAATCTTGTTTATATTAGAGTCACTAGAATAAATTTTTTTTTGTTTAATTTGCATTAATCCTATAAAATATATATTATTGTGTATTTAAGTTCATTAAAATCATTTACATGGACAACATAGGACGTGTAAAGTGCGGCGAATTTCTGTTTGTCTACAAAGATTTGAATTTCGATGAGTCTGTTGAGTTTTGCAAAAATCAAAACTATCAGCTCGCAAAGATAGAAATCAAGCAAGGTGAGGTTGTTGGTAATGTCCTACAGTACTCCCATCAGTTTGGAGGTTTTATGCGTATAGGTTTGAAATTCTTGAAGAAAAATGGAACTTGGTCTGGGAAGTGGGCTGATGGGGAAAAATACGATGAAATATCCAGTGGGGAAATAGAAGTTTACGGGAATGATGAAAATGATAGCTGTTACGAAGTGATTATAGACACGATGGAAATGAAACCTGTTTATAAAATAAAGTGTGGTTATAAAATGATTTTTTTATGTAAAAAGTCAGAAAACAACGTGACCATAGAATCAATGACATTCTTAACCAAGTTATCAGCTTTTACTAAAGAAAAAGCAACAACTTCACTGTCTTCAACTAATGATGATTCTCTTACAACTTACAAGTCTGATATAGCTTCTATACAAGCATCTGTAGACACAACAGCTTTATTTTCTTCTTCTAAAAGCTTAACAAATAGCTATTTTACTACCACTACTGAGTCTGATTCAGCCTTTATTAACACAATTGTAAATACCACAACTTTATTACCTTTATCTAAAACTTTGAGAGATGATTCTTTTGTTACAACTGCAGAGTATGATGAAGAATTTGTTCTGAAATTTACAAACAGAACAACTTCAAACCCAGGTAGTTTTTTAAACACTGATGCATATAAACGTGGTTTTTATAACAATAAAAAATTATTGTTTGGGATAAGCTTTGCAACGTGTTTAGCTTTTGTTACTTTGCTCCTTTTACTTGCTTATTACATCAAAAGTAAGAAACGAAGAAAACGAAACAAGAATAAAAAAAATAATGAAATGTCTACAATCCGATTCTCACCAGTTGAAACTGAGTTTTATGACCTCATACCAACGGATAACAACCTCACTAGGAATGACGTCACACCAGTTGGAAGCGTGAAAAACACAGAACACAAAATCGACGTTTCGCTTCCAATTTCGTGTGACCCTTGTCACAACAACGTCATTACTCGGTTTTGTCCAACTCATGATGACGTCATATCGACAAAAGATGACGTCACAACAGATGCAAGTTTGAATCATGCAGACTTGAAGTTAGAAAATTTTTTAGCCTCACTACCAATTTCGTGTGATTTTGCTAAAAATGACGTCATGATTACGCGTGATGTTGACACTAATGAATAAAGCGACATAAACTAATAAACACTCTGTTGACCCCGATGACGATTATAGCTTCTGGATTAACGTTTATAAGTTTCTAAAAAGTGATTAATTTTATTTATATTGAGAATAAAACTATAAAACTTCAAAAAAGTATATTACTTTTAATTTATTTTCTTTGATGAAACTATTATTCCTTAATTTTAATTTAAGACTGTATATATTTGTCTTTTAAATAATTGCAGAAAATAGTAAAGATACATAAAGAATTTTTATCGGAACTGATACATATTAGTCTTATAAGCTGAAGTAGCTAATAAACTGAAATTTAAACTGTCACAAAGAAAGATTAAGAAATTTATGTATATACTACAAGGGTTTGAAAAACAGATTTTTTTGTTTAATACCTTTTTTCAGACCAATAATACTGATCACCTGTATATTTAATAAGCCAAACTGATTAAAACTTAAATAAAAACAAGAAATTTGACATTTAACCTATATCAAGTTTCTTATACAGAATTTTTGTCACTATAAGTTGTATTTGAGTGTACACAAAAACATTTAAAACAGCAGAATAATAAAAATTAAAGTTTATTATATTTTGATTTTTAAATTTTTTATTATAAGTTTCTGTGCAGTTTATTAATTCCTATGCACATTAGTGTACAGCGATGTTTTTAACCATTTTCTTACCTTTTTTTTATTTAATATTTATTGAGATTCACTTTAGTAAAAATTTTATTTATTATTATTATTGTTTCTATATGTAATATCTAAGTAATTATACATACTTATTTAAAACAGTATATATGACACAAATTAAATTAGTTTTTGATAGATAAAAATTTTAATTTTTTAAACAATACTTTTTGGAAATTCAAATATACTTCTTTTGTTTGCATACTAATAAACACAGATGCTATTTTTTGAAAATACCTACTTAAAGTATACCAAATTTAGAGATGGTAAATGTATTAAGTCTCAAATTGGTAACCAAAATAAATCAAGTTCAAGCAATTAACAACTTAACATTACCACAAATTTAGACTAAGTCAGTGTAGCTTGAACAATTTGCAAATTTCAGGGTGGTTTAGGCATTTTTTCAGTATTTAGCTTATATACGTTTTTTTATTCTAAAATTCAGGCTAATTTTCGGTCACTCATGCTTGCTTTATTGTTTTAAAGAATGGCAAGCAAAACTTATGATGTATGTTTGTTATATTAACATTTTGGTTTTAATATTAGTTTTAAAATTATGTATTAAGTCTTGAAGCTGCTATATTTTTTTTTATACACAGTAACATTTATATTTATGCTTTCAACAAAAGATTAAATTTTATTACTTAATTTGTAGACTCTTTTTAACATCAAGCAAAAGCTTAACCAAAGAACAAGCTAAAAGTAAACCAGGACAACATATTGACTTTCCGCTTCGTCGACTATTTTTTAAAACTGTCGGTGGTAAAGTCACTTGACAAAACTGTGTTCACAACTTTAATTGTTAATTTCATAAATATTAAGCTTGATGTCTTCGCACATAATGCTTCTTAGTTTATTACTGAATGAAATTAATTGATAAACAAGATAGTTCCAAGATCTGGTTTTAAAACAAAATCTTATTACCATCATGTATATAGCAATAATTGCAGTAGCAACATCGTTTGTGACAAAAACTAAAGATCAACACCCATTATAATGGTGCGTTGCACCATTGCTTTTGTTATGTCTTTACCTATTGATGTGCTTTGCATTGAAACTAAACCGAGAAATTGTTATTAAATATCAAAGTTAGTAAAAGCACCTCTAATAAGAATTCTCAGATGAGCAGTATTTATTGTAGCAGTGCTCTGATCTTAGGAGATAGGTTAAAGTAAATAAATTTAATTTATGCGTCTTTACAATATTCATGCATTTCCTAAACACGACTTCTGTTGTTATTAAAAAAATAAACGAATTTTTTTTACTACCGCCGAGACAAATTCTTTAAAAAAGTTTTTAATTCTAAATTTAGTAATTACTTTTACTACTTTATTAATGCCTTGACAGTTTTTTGATCAGTCTGTAGTTACAGGAGATAATCATGTGCTTTGTTAAAACTGGCTTAAGCAATTTTTTTTTTTTGTTTCTTACAATGACTCCTAACAAACGTTTTTTTAGTTCTTATAGTTCGTCTAATATTTCATGTTTACTCTTTTTAAATACAATAATTTTATTGCAGATAAAGAATTGCTATAATGCTGAATAAAAAATAAGTTTTTCTACTTCATTAATGCTTGATTAATTTTTGTATTTTCGTTATAAATATTTAAGAAACTTTACTGTCCGTTGAAGCTGACTCAGAGCAAATATTTTTTTCTACCTATATCTAATTTACTGTCAAAAAACTTTGTTACTTCTTTATTTTGTGAACTTTATTTTAAATAGGGTTGCTTAACAAATAGGCTAGTTTAAAAATTTTAAAACTCAGACCAGGTTAAACCTGTTTAAGGTGTTTTTGAAAACTTAGGTGTGTGTGAAACTTTTGTCTCAAGTACTTAGAGTAAATCTTCGAATTCTCAGAATAGTCTTTATGACTTTAGTGTAGTTTATTTATTGTAGTTTTTTTACAGGCTAATTACATATTTTGTACTGTTTATAATGATGATATTTTAGTCAGGAATACAAGCTTGATTTACAGCAAGTTTTTACTTTTTTTCAACAAACTTTTAACAAACTTAGACTGGCCTGATTTAACTCAGGTATTTTTGCTGTTAAAGAGACAACCAAGTATAAGACTAATAAATTACTAATAAGCCATTGAACATTAATTATAATAATTTGTTACAATACAAACAGGTATTAATTCTATTTAGTTAAGTAATTAGTGGTTTTTTTTAAGAGTGCAAACTTTTTAAAAGACAAAAATTATTTTCAACTGTTAATATTTTTTCAAATATGAAAAGTGGTTTATAACGAAAAAATTGTATACAACTGAATCATAAAAATATTCAAGCTTGGTAATTATAGAGAGTTAGATTGTAAGTAAAATAATAAAAATATTAAGTTTAACTTATAAACTTTTCTAGATAGTACATAGTTTAATAAGACTTAATTGTATTAGTCAATTTAAACTTGTTTCCAATAAATGTTTATAATTTAAATAGGTAATCTATGTTTAGCTAAAAGCAAATTAAAGTAGTAAACTGAATAAAAGTAAACTAAATTGTTACTAAAACTAAAACCAACAGATTATTGCAATGTAACTAAAACTAAAACTGTGGCCCGCGAAGATTTTTGAAACTTGAAATTTGGCCCGCGAGCACCAACTGCCTGCCGACCTCTGAACTAGCGTAATGTGAAATTTTAACTGGCTACACAAAAATCAAAAATACTTACAGTCTGTTAACAAAAAAACGTTATTTTTTATTAAATATTCAGAAACTTCCGGAATTTCAAAAAAAGCAGAAAATTTTATAAATTGGCATCTACCTATTTACAAAAGTTCGGCGTTGATAAATTTTAAAAATCGCCTTAAATGTTTTTAAACAAAAAAATATCAAAGAGTAGCTATTTGAGAATAAGTTGAACAAGTTTGATTGAGTTTCATGAAGTATTATTTAAGAAATTAAACTTATCACGCCCAGACTCAGAGTAAAGTCAGCTATAAAGAACCCTACTTACTCTGTGACCGGGCATGATCAGTTTAATTTTTCGAAAGTTCTTTATGAACTTGATAAAACTTTGTAACAAACTGTTGTTGTCGAAATTATGTGTTAAATTTTAAATGTATGGTGCAAGGTGTATAAATTTATAGATATAAACAAAGTTTATTGTCTTTTTACAATTAGTTATTTATATGATAACCAATGTATGATAAGAGTTTTTGTTTCGTTAACATCGTTTAAAGTTAAGTTTTCGAACTAAAATGTTAATACAGAAGTCATTAATATTGGAATTACTTTAAATTTTTTATATCAAGTATTCGTAATATGTTTTCAATTTTAAGTATACATAAGTAAAACTCTTTTTTGTTGTTCGCAATAAGTATTATTCTTTTTATTTTTATGTAATATAACATGAGCTTTAGTTTTTTATATATATTTTTAATATTGAAAGCTTTATTTCATCGTTGAAATGTAAAATTGTTACGAACAAAAAAAAAACAGACCTACTTTTCATTAACTTATATAATTTTGTATTTGTTCTAGTTTACATTCAGATTAAATTGTAAACTAATAAAATTATTTAATTATCCTTACACAATACAGCTTTATTATTTTTTCAACATAAAACGTTAGTTTAATATAGTACCTGATAAGTGTGAATATATTAGAGTTGTAGTGATGTAAATTTAATTGAATTACAAATATTCATAGTATTAGTATTTTTTATGTTGTATAAATTTTAAACTGCGTATAAAATTCAAACTATTGACTATCAAAGTTAAAAAAATAGATAAACAAATAAGTAAAACTTTAAGATTTTTGAACACTTAAAAGTTCAAAAATGTAAATAAAGTTGTTCTAAGCCAGGGGTCGGCAGGCTGTAGGTACTTAGAGACTAAATTTCGAATTTAAAACATTTTCTGGGGCCGCAGTTTTAGTTTAAGTCTAAAATTTAAAATCATTTAGTTTTAACCAGTCTAATACTTGAGTATTACTTATATATGCATGTAGAGTTCATTACAAAAAGAAAAAATTGTGATTTTCGTCTCACTGAACTAACTACCTAACTAATTAACTATTAATTTCGTAATTTAACTACTTTACTATCAATACTAGCACGAAACAAACGAGCTTAGATTGTAATTTGAGGTCATTTTTTTCAACTGTCATTATTTATCTCTTTTTATAACATTTTTAATAAAAAAAAGCTATAGTTTAGTTCAAAATTTTAAAATTTCGTAGAATAGGATTGTTGAATGTTAATTTAAGTATATACTAAAAAAGTTCTTTTTTAAACTGTAAGGGAAGATAGATTTTAATGAAATAGTCTTTTTTTTGCCTTTTTAAATTGATCTTCTTATAAGGAACCTATTGAGCTCTCCAGACTTTGTACACGGATATCTGAAAAAATAATTTGAATTTTACAAAACAGTAAAAAGTAACTGTTAGTTAAGTTAAAGATCTGTAAATAAGATCATTATGTAAAAAAGTGCTTCCCCTCCCCTATGGCCTTAATATACATGACAATAAATAATATTTGAAAAAAGTAAAATAATTGATTTTATATTATTATTATCTATAATGATGTCTTTAGTGCTTTATCAAAAAATCAACTATCAAACGCAGTGAAAAAGTTATTTGATGAAAAGCTAAAAATAAATTAATCGTTAAACAAAATACTTAGTGTGATTAAAGAAGTAATTTTTTATTTGAATACTGTGCAAAGGTTAAAATTACATTGAAAACTACTAAAATGAGCATTAATAAAAGTTATTCAATAAGTACTAATTTATTTAATTACAAAATCCAAGAATAGCCCAAGCAAGATGCAAAGTATTTCAACAGAAACTTTAGATCAATAGAAGCAGGATAGACCCTAATGTTTCTACTGCGAAGAAAGACTCATAAATGTACAATCTGTCTTTCTAACTTTTTAAGTTTAAGCGGTTAAAATAGTGGAGTATTTTATATAAGGAACAAAATATGGAACAATCCAAAAAACGGAACTTTAAACAAAAAAATCAACTTATAATTAAATTCTTAGTTTACCAGACGAACAAGCTCGCGGGCCTTAGAATTACCTTTTAAAGGCCGCATCCCAGTAAAAATGAAAAAAATGCTCGCGGGTCACATGTTGCCGACCTCTGTTTTGACCTAAAGGTTTTTAAATCTATAATATATCAGCAAATTAGTTAATAAATAACTACAAAAAAATATTTAAAACATTTAATGTTTTGACACAAAAAATTTACTAAACAAGAGATTTTTAAAATGTATAAGCAAAATGTTGTTACTCATTAAACGATTTATTAAGGTACCAGAGTTTTATTAAACTTCATGCCATGATTTACTATTTAATGTTCAAAAACAAGTTTTTATGCTTAAAAAATATGTTTTGTATATTTTCTGATATTTTTCTTTCTTGAAAACATAAACATTTATAACAAGACTTTGTTTTATCAGTATTGTTTAATGTTTTATCTAAAGTTTATTTCATATGTTTTTACTATTTTAAAAGTTCATTTTTATGTTTTTTTGTTTGTGAGTCAAATTTGTTTGAAAAAAAGTTATTTTTTTAAACACTGATCGTTAAACTTTTTTTTTAAACGTAAATGATTTAAAATTATTAAACAAAAAAAAATGACTGTTTTATTTTTGTTTTTCTCAATAAGACTTTTTAGTTCACACAAAAAGTTTACATGCAATAGCTTGATTGAATTATATTTTATACAACTTAATTATTTCCCATAAGTAATATTGCTCAAATCAGTTTTTTACTTCGTTTTTTCTCTACTTTTAAACATTTGTAGAAATAAATATATTTAAAAAGCTTATGTATTAAGATATATAAGCTGTATATGAAGTGCAACTTTAATTAACTATATAAAGACAAAAAAAAAGTTTTAAAAGTTTAGTATCATAATATAACAGCTTTAGATTTTTTTTTAACTATGTGCATAAGTAAAAGTTGTTTGTATCATTTAACATTTAATTTTTATTTTGTAGTATCAAATTCATATTTTTATGTAAATAATAGTGTTCTAAGTTTCAATTTTTTTTTATCTTACAGTCAAACAGTTTTGCATATGTACTTTTAAGTAATAAACAAAAACATTAGTAAGCTGTGAATTTATTACAGAAAAAGGTTAAGTTATTCTTAATTTTTTCGAGTGTAAACAGCAAATTTAGGTTAAAACTGTATCAGATAAACTGAGATGATTTGTAAAACCGTTTACATAGACAACATAGGACGTGTAAAGTGCGGCGAATTTCTGTTTGTCTACAAAGATTTGAATTTCGATGAGTCTGTTGAGTTTTGCAAAAATCAAAACTACCAACTCGCAAAGATAGAAATCAAGCAAGGTGAGGTTGTTGGTAATGTCCTACACTACTCCCATCAGTTTGGAGGTTTTATGCGTATAGGCTTGAAATTCTTGAATAAAAATGGAACTTGGTCTGGGAAGTGGGCTGATGGGGAAAAATACGATGAAATATCCAGTGGGGAAATAGAAGTTTACGGGAATGATGAGAATGATAGCTGTTACGAAGTGATTGTAACACGATGGAAATGAAACCTGTTTATAAAATAAAGTGTGGTTATAGAATGATTTTTTTATGTAAAAAGTCAGAAAACAATGTGACCATAAAATCAATGACATTCTTAACCAAGTTATCAGCTTTTACTAAAGAAAAAGCAACAACTTCACTGTCTTCCACTAATGATGATTCTCTTACAACTTACAAGTCTGATGTAGCTTCTATACAAGCATCTGTAGACACAACAGCTTTATTGTCTTCTTCTAAAAGCTTAACAAATAGCTATTTTACTACCACTACTGAGTCTGATTCAGCCTTTATTAACACATCTGTAAACACCACAACTTTATTACCTTTATCTAAAACTTTGAGAAATGATTCATTTATTACAACTGCAGAATATGATGAAGAATTTGTTCTGAAATTTACAAACAGAACAACTTCAAACTCAGGTAGTTTTTTAAACACTGATGCATATAAACGTAGTTTTTATAACAATAAAAAATTATTGTTTGGGATAAGCTTTGCAACGTGTTTAGTTTTTGTTACTTTGCTCCTTTTACTTGCTTATTACATCAAAAGTAAAACGAAGAAAACGAAACAAGAATAAAAAAATAATGAAATGTCTACAATCCGATTTTCACCAGTTGAAACTGAGTTTTATGACCTCATACCAACGGATAACAACCTCACTAGGAATGACGTCACACCAGTTGGAAGCGTGAAAAACACAGAACACAAAATCGACGTTTTGCTTCCAATTTCGTGTGACCCTTGTCACAACAACGTCATTACTCGGTTTTGTCCAACTCATGATGACGTCATATCGACAACAAAGACGTCACAACAGATGCAAGTTTGAATCGTGCAGACTTGAAGTTAGAAAATTGTTTAGCCTCACTACCAATTTCGTGTGATGTTGCTAAAAATGACGTCATGATTACGCGTGATGTTGACACTAATGAATAAAGCGACAGAAACTAATAAACACTCTGTTGACCCTGATGACGATTATAGTTTCTGGATTAACGTTTCTGAGTTTGTAAAAAGTGATTAATTTTTTTTATATTGAGAATAAAACTATAAAACTTCAAAAAAGTATATTACTTTTGATTTATTTTCTTTGATGAAACTATTATTCTTTTATTTTAATTTAAGACTCTATATATTTGTCTTTTAAATAATTGCAGAAAATAGTAAAGATACATAAAGAATTTTTATCGGAACTGATACATATTTGTCTTATAAGCTGAAGTAGCTAATAAACTGAAATTTAAACTGTCACAAAGAAAGATTAAGAAATTTATGTATATACTACAAGGGTTTGAAAAACAGATTTTTTTGTTTAATACCTCTTTTCAGACCAATAATACTGATCACCTGTATATTTAATAAACCAAACTGATTAAAACTTAAATAAAAACAAGAAATTTGACATTTAACTTATATCAAGTTTCTTATGCAGAATTTTTATCACTATAAGTTGTATTTGAGTGTACACAGAAACATTTAAAACAGCAGAATAATAAAAATTAAAGTTTATTATATTTTGATTTTTAAATTTTTTATTAGAAGTTTCTGTGCAGTTTATTAATTCCTATGCACATTAGTGTACAGCGATGTTTTTAACCATTTTCTTACCTTTTTTTTATTTAATATTTATTGAGATTCACTTTAGTAAAAATTTTATTTATTATTATTATTGTTTCTAAATGTAATATCTAAGTAATTATACATACTTATTTAAAACAGTATATATGACACAAATTAAATTAGTTTTTAATTGATAGAAATTTTAATTTTTTAAGCAATACTTTTTGGAAATTCAAATATATTTGTTTTGTTTGCATACTAATAAACACAGATGCTATTTTTTGAAAATACCTACTTAAAGTATACCAAATTTAGAGATGGTAAATGTATTAAGTCTCAAATTGGTAACCAAAATAAATCAAGTTCAAGCAATTAACAACTTAACATTACCACAAATTTAGACTAAGTCAGTGTAGCTTGAACAATTTGCAAATTTCAGGGTGGTTTAGGCATTTTTTCAGTATTTAGCTTATATACTTTTTTTTATTCTAAAATTCAGGCTAGTTTTCGGTCACTCATGCTTGCTTTATTGTTTTGAAGAGTGGCAAGCAAAACTTATGATGTATGTTTGTTATATTAACATTTTTGGTTTTAATATTAGTTTTAAAAATTATATTTTAAGTCTTGAAGCTGCTATAGTTTTTTTTCTTTATAAACAGTAACATTTATATTGATGCTTTCAACAAAATTTAAATTTTGTTCCTTAATTTGTAGACTCTTTTTAACATCAAGCAAAAGCTTAACCAAAGAACAAGCTAAAAGTAAACCAGGACAACATATTGACTTTCCGCTTCGTCGACTATTTTTTAAAACTGTCGGTGGTAAAGTCACTTGACAAAACTGTGTTCACAACTTTAATTGTTAATTTCATAAATATTAAGCTTGATGTCTTCGCACTTAATGCTTCTTAGTTTATTACTAAATGAAATTAATTGATAAACAAGATAATTCCAAGATCTGGTTTTAAAACAAAATCTTATTACCATCATGTATATAGCAATAATTGCAGTAGCAACATTGTTTGTGACAAAAACTTAAGATCAACACCCGTTATAATGGTGCGTTGCACCATTGCTTTTGTTATGTCTTTACCTATTGATGTGCTTTGCATTGAAACTAAACCGAGAAATTGTTCTTAAATATCAAAGTTAGTAAAAGCACCTCTAATAAGAATTCTCAGATGAGCAGTATTTATTGTAGCAGTGCTCTGATCTTAGGAAATAGGTTAAAGTAAATAAATTTAATTTATGCGTCTTTACAATATTCATGCATTTCCTAAACACGACTTCTGTTGTTATTAATAAAATTAACGAATTTTTTTTACTACCGCCGAGACAAATTCTTTAAAAATGTTTTTAATTCTAAATTTAGTAATTACTTTTACTACTTTATAAATGTCTTGACAGTTGTTTGATCAGTTTGTAGTTACAGGAGATAATCATGTGCTTTGTTAAAACTGGCTTAAGCAATTTGTTTTATTTTTATTTTTTTGTTTCTTACAATGACTCCTAACAAACGTTTTTTAGTTCTTATAGTTCGTCTAATATTTCATCTTTACTCTTTTTAAATACAATAATTTTATTGCAGATAAAGAATTGCTATAATGCTGAATAAAAAATAAGTTTTTCTACTTCATTAATGCTTAATTAATATTTGTATTTTTGTTATAAATATTTAAGAAACTTTACTCTCCGTTGAAGCTTACTCAGAGCAAAGATTTTTTCCTATATATATCTAATTTACTGTCAAAAAACTTTGTTACTTCTTTATTTTGTGAACTCTATATCAAATAGGGTTGCTTAACAAACAGGCTACTTTAAAAATTTTAAAACTCAGACCAGGTTAAACCTGTTTAAGGTGTTTTTGAAAACTTAGGTGTGTGTGAAACTTTTTTCTCAAGTGCTTAGTGTAAATCTTCGATTTCTCAGAATAATTTATATGACTTTAGTGTAGTTTATTTATTGTAGTTTTTTACAGGCTAATTACATATTTTGTACTGTTTATAATGATGATATTTTAGTCAGGAATACAAGCTTGATTTACAGCAAGTTTTTTTTTTTTTCAACAAACTTTTAACAAACTTAGACTGGCCTGATTTAACTCAGGTATTTTTGCTGTTAAAGAGACAACCAAGTATAAGACTAATAAGCTATTGAACATTAATTATAATAATTTGTTACAATACAAACAGGTATTAATTCTATTTAGTTAACTAATTAGTGGTTTTTTTTAAGAGTGCAAACTTTTTAAAAGGCAAAAATTATTTTCAACGGTTAATATTTTTTCAAATATGAAAAGTGGTTTATAACGAAAACATTGTATACAACTGAATCATAAAAATATTCAAGCTTGGTAATTATAGAGAGTTAGATTGAAAGTAAAATAATAAAAATATTAAGTTTAACTTATAAACTTTTCAAGATAGTACATAGTTTAATAAGACTTAATTGTATTAGTCAATTTAAACTTGTTTCCAATAAATGTTTATAATTTAAAAGGTATTCTATGTGTAGCTAAAAGCAAATTAAAGTAGTAAACTGAATAAAAGTAAACTAAATTGTTACTAAAACAAAAACCAACAGATTATTGCAATGTAACTAAAACTAAAACTGTGGCCCGCGAAGATTTTTGAAACTTGAAGTTTTGCCTGCGAGCGCCAACTGCCTGCCGACCCCTGAACTAGCGTGATGTGAAATTTTAACTGGTTACACAAAAATAAAAAATACTTACAGTCTGTTAACAAAAAAACGTTATTTTTTATTAAATACTCAGAAGCTTTCGGAATTTCAAAAAAAGCGAAAAATTTCATAAATTGGCATCTACCTATTTACAAAAGTTCGGCGTTTATAAATTTTTAAAATCGCCTTAAATTTTTTTAAACAAAAAAAATATCAAAGAGTAGCTATTTGAGAATAAGTTTAACAAGTTTGATTGAGTTTCATGAAGTATTATTTAAGAAATTAAATTTATCACGCCCAGACTCAGAGTAAAGTCATGATAAAAAGAACCCTACTTACTCTGTGACCGGGCATGATCAGTTTAATTTTCGGAAAGTTCTTCATGAACTTGATAAAACTTTGTAACAAACTGTTGATGTCAAAGTGAAGTGTTAAATTTTAAATGTATGGTGCAAGGTGTATAAATTTATAGATAGAAACAAACTCTATTGTCTTTTTACAATTAGTTATTTATATGATAACCAATGTATGATAAGAGTTTTTGTTTCGTTAACATCGTTCAAAGTTAAGTTTTCCACCTAAAATATTGATACAGAAGTCATTAATATTTGAATTACTTTAAATTTTTTATATCAAGTATTCGTAATATGTTTTCAATTTTAAGTATACAGAACTAAAACTCACTTATGTTGTTCGCAATAAGTATTATTCTTTTTATTTTTATGTAATATAACATGAGATTTAGTTTTTTTTTTATATATTTTTAATATTGAAAGCTTTATTTCATCGTTGAAATGTATAATTGTTACGAACAAAAAAAAAAAACAGACCTACTTTTCATTAACTTATATAATTTTGTATTTGTTCTAGTTTACATTCAGATTACATTGTAAACTAATAAAACTATTTAATTATCTTTACACAATACAGCTTTATTATTTTTTCAACATAAAACGTTTTCTTAGTTTAATATAGTACCTGATAAGTGTGTATATATTAAAGTTGTAGTGATGTAAATTTAATTGAATTACAAATATTCATAGTACTAGTATTTTTTATGTTGTATAAATTTTAAACTGCGTATAAAATTCAAACTATTGACTATCAAAGTTAAAAAAATAGATAAACAAATAAGTAAAACTTTAAGATTTTTGAATACTTAAAAGTTCAAAAATGTAAATAAAGTTGTTCTAAGTCAGGGGTCGGCAGGCTGGAGGTACTCGGAGACTAAATTTCGAATTTAAAACATATTCTTGGGCCGCAGTTTTAGTTTAAGTCTAAAATTTAAAATCATTTAGTTTTAACCAGTCTAATACTTGAGTATAAGTTATATATGCATGTAGGGTTCATTACAAAAAGAAAAAATTGTGATTTTCGTCTCACTGAACTAACTACCTATCTAATTAATTATTAATTTCGTAATTTAACTACTTAACTATTACCTAATAGCACGAAACAAACGAGCTTAGATTGTAATTTAAGGTCATTTTTATAAACTGTCCTTATTAATCTCTTTTTATAACATTTTTAATAAAAAAAAGCTATAGTTTAGTGCAAAATTTTGAAATTTCCTACAATAGAATTGTTTATTGTTAATTTAAGTATATACTAAAAAAGTTTTTTTTTAAACTGTAAGGGAAGATAGATTTCAATGAAATAGTTTTTTTTTGCCTTTTTAATTTGGTATAATTATAAGGAACCTATTGAGCTCTCCGACTTTGTACACGGATATCTGAAAAACTAATTCGAATTTTACAAAACGGTAAAAAGTAACTGTTAGTTAAGTAAAAGATCTGTAAAATAAGATCAACATTTAAAAAAGTGCTTCCCCTCCCCTATCCCCTTAATATACATGACAATTAATAATAGTTTAAAAAAGTAAAATAATTGATTTTATATTATTATTTATCTATAATGATGTCTTTAGTGCTTTATCAAAAAATCAATTATCAAAGGCAGTGAAAAAGTTATTTGATGAAAAGATAAAAAAAAAAATCGTTAAACAAAATACTTAGTGTGATTAAAGAAGTAATTTTTTATTTGAATACTGTGCAAAGGTTAAAATTACATTGAAAACTACTAAAATGAGCATTAATAAAAGTTATTCAATAAGTACTAATTTATTTAATTACAAAATCCAAGAATAGCCCAAGAAAGATGCAAAGTATTTCAATAGAAACTTTAGATCAATAGAAGCAGGATAGACCCTAATGTTTCTACTGCGAAGAAAGACTCATAAATGTACAATCTGTCTTTCTAACTTTTTAAGTTTAAGCGGTTAAAATAGTGGAGTATTTTATATAAGGAACAAAATATGGAACAATCCAAAAAACGGAACTTTAAACAAAAAAATCAACTTATAATTAAATTCTTAGTTTACCAGACGAACAAGCTCGCGGGCCTTAGAATTACCTTTTAAAGGCCGCATCCCAGTAAAAATGAAAAAATGCTCGCGGGTCACATGTTGCCGACCTCTGTTTTGAACAAAAGGTTTTTAAATCTATAAAATATCAGCAAATTAATAAATAAATAATTACAAAAAATATTTAAATCATTTAATGATTTGACACAAAAAATTTATTAAACAAGAGATTTTTAAAATGTATAAGCAAAATGTTGTTACTCATTAAACGATTTATTGGGGTACCAGAGTTTTATTAAATTTCATGTCACGATTTACTTTTTAATGTTCAAAAACAAGTTTTTATGCTTTAAAAATATGTTTTGTATATTTTCTGATATTTTTCTTTCTTGAAAACATAAACATTTATAACAAGACTTTGTTTTATTAGTAATGTTTTATGTTATTAACTAAAGTTTATTTCATATGTTTTTACTATTTTAAAAGTTCATTTTTATATCTTTTTGTTTGTGAGTCAAATTTGTTTGAAAAAAAAGTTATTTTTTAAATCACTGATCGTTAAAGTTTTTTTTAAACGTAAATGATTTAAAATTATTAAACAAAAAAAAAATGACTGTTTTATTTTTGTTTATCTCAATAAAACTTTTTAGTTCACACAAAAAGTTTACATGCAATAGCTTGATTGAATTATATTTTATACAAATTAATTATTTCCCATAACTAATATTGATCTAATCAGTTTTTTACCTCGTTTTTTCTCTACTTTTAAATTTTTGTAGAAATGAATAAATTAAAAAAGCTTATGTATTGAGATGCTTTTATATTTGTTATTTAAGAAAAAAAAGTAAGCTGTAGATGAAGTGCAACTTTAATTAACTATATAAATACAAAAAAAAGTTTTAAAAGTTTAGTATCATAATATAACAGCTTTAGATTTTTTTTTAAGTATGTGCATAGTAAAAGTTGTTTGTATCATTTAACATTTAATTTTTATTTTGTAGTATTGAATTAATATTTTTATGTAAATAATAGTGTTTTAATTATCAATTTATTTTCATCTTACAGTCAAACAGTTTTGCATATGTACTTTTAAGTAATAAACTAAAACATTAATAACGATATTAATTTCTTACAGAAAAAGGTTAAGTTATTCTTAATTTTTTCGAGTGTAAATAGCAAATTTAGATTAAAACTGTGTTAGATAAACTGAGATGATTTGTAAAACGGTTTACATGGACAACATAGGACGTGTAAAGTGCGGCGAATTTCTGTTTGTCTACAAAGATTTGAATTTCGATGAGTCTGTTGAGTTTTGCAAAAATCAAAACTATCAACTCGCAAAGGTAAAAATCAATCAAGGTGAGGTTGTTGGTGAAGTCCTACAGTACACATATCAAACTGGAGGTTTTATGCGTATAGGTTTGAAATTCTTCAATAAAAATGGAATTTGGTCTGGGCAGTGGGCTGACGGGGAAAAGTATGATGAAATATCCAGTGGGGAAATAGAAGTTTACGGGAATGATGAAAATGATAGCTGTTACGAAGTGATTGTAGACACGATGGAAATGAAACCTGTTTATAAAATAAAGTGTGGTTATAAAATGATTTTTTTATGTAAAAAGTCAGAAAACAATGTGACCATAAAATCAATGACATTCTTAACCAAGTTATCAGCTTTTACTAAAGTAAAAGCAACAAATTCACTGTCTTCCACTAATGATGATTCTCTTACAACTTACAAGTCTGATATAGCTTCTATACAGCCATCTGTAGACACAACAGCTTTATTGTCTTCTTCTAAAAGCTTAACAAATAGCTATTTCACTACCACTACTGAGTCTGATTCAGCCTTTATTAACACATCTGTAAACACCACAACTTTATTACCTTTATCTAAAACTTTGAGAAATGATTCATTTGTTACAACTGCAGAGTATGATGAAGAATTTTCTAAGAAATTTACAAAGAGAACAACTTCAAACCCAGGTAGTTTTTTAAACACTGATGCATATAAACGTAGTTTTTATAACAATAAAAAATTATTGTTTGGGATAAGCTTTGCAACGTGTTTAGTTTTTGTTACTTTGCTCCTTTTACTTGCTTATTACATCAAAAGTAAGAAACGAAGAAAACGAAACAAGAATAAAAAAAATAATGAAATGTCTACAATCCGATTCTCACCAGTTGAAACTGAGTTTTATGACCTCATACCAACGGATAACAACCTCACTAGGAATGACGTCACAACAGCTGCAAGCGTGAAAAACACAGAACACAAAATCGACGTTTTGCTTCCAATTTCGTGTAACCCTTGTCACAACAACGTCATTACTCGGTTTTGTCCAACTCATGATGACGTCATATCGACAACAAATGACGTCACAACAGATGCAAGTTTGAATCGTGCAGACTTGAAGTTAGAAAATCTTTTAGCCTCACCACCTATTTCGTGTGATGTTGCTAAAAATTACGTCATAATTACGCGTGATGTTGACACTAATGAATAAAGCGACAAATAAACTAATAAACACTCTGTTGACCCCGATGACGATTATAGCTTCTGGATTAACGTTTCTGAGTTTGTAAAAAGTGATTAATTTTTTTATATTGAGAATAAAACTATAAAACTTCAAAAAAGTATATTACTTTTGATTTATTTTCTTTGATGAAACTATTATTCCTTAATTTTAATTTAAGACTGTATGAATTTGTCTTTTAAATAATTGCAGAAAATAGTAAAGATACATAAAGAATTTTTATCGGAACTGATACATATTAGTCTTATAAGCTGAAGTAGCTAATAAACTGAAATTTAAACTGTCACAAAAAAAAGATTAAGAAATTTATGTATATACAACCAGGGTTTGAAAAACAGATTTTTTTGTTTAATACCTCTTTTCAGACCAATAGTACTGATCACCTGTATATTTAATAAATTAAACTGATTAAAACTTGAACAAAAACACGAAATTTGACATTTAACTTATATCAAGTTTCTTATACAGAATTTTTGTCACTATAAGTTGTATTTGAGTGTACACAAAAACATTTAAAACAGCAGAATAATAAAAATTAAAGTTTATTATATTTTGATTTTTAAATTTTTTATTAGAAGTTTCTGTGCAGTATATTAATTCCTATGCACATTAGTGTACAGCAATGTTTTTAACCATTTTCTTACCTTTTTTTTATTTAATATTTATTGAGATTCACTTTTGTAAAAATATTATTTATTATTATTATTGTTTCTATATGTAATATCTAAGTAATTACATATACTTATTTAAAACAGTATATATGACACAAATTAAATTAGTTTTTGATAAATAAAAGTTTTAATTTTTTAAACAACACTTTTTGGAAATTCAAATATATTTCTTTTGTTTGCATACTAATAAACACAGATGCTATTTTTTGAAAATACCTACTTAAAGTATACCAGATTTAGAGATGGTAAATGTATTAAGTCTACAAATTGGTAACCAAAATAAATCAAGTTCAAGCAATTAACAACTTAACATTGCCACAAATTTAGACTAAGTCAGGGTAGCTTGAACAATTTGCAAATTTCAGGGTGGTTTAGGCATTTTTTCAGTATTTAGCTTATATACTTTTTTTTATTCTAAAATTCAGGCTAGTTTTCGGTCACTCATGCTTGCTTTATTGTTTTGAAGAGTGGCAAGCAAAACTTATGATGTATGTTTGTTATATTAAAATTTTTGGTTTTAATATTAGTTTTAAATATTATATATTAAGTTTTGAAGCTGCTATAGTTTTTTTTCTTTATACATAGTAGCATTTATATTGATGCTTTCAACAAAAGATTAAATTTTATTCCTTAATTTGTAGACTCTTTTTAACATCAAGCAAAAGCTTAACCAAAGAACAAGCTAAAAGTAAACCAGGACAACGTATTGACTTTCCGCTTCGTCGACTATTTTTTAAAACTGTCAGTGGTAAAATCACTTGACAAAACTGTGTTCACAACTTTAATTGTTAATTTCATAAATATTGAGCTTGATTTCTTCGCACATAATGCTTCTTAGTTTATTACTAAATGAAATTAATTGATAAACAAGATAGTTCCAAGATCTGGTTTTAAAACAAAATCTTATTACCATCATGTATATAGCAATAATTGCAGTAGCAACATTGTTTGTGACAAAAACTTAAGATCAACACCCATTATAATGGTGCGTTGCACCATTGCTTTTGTTATGTCTTTACCTATTGATGTGCTTTGCATTGAAGCTAAACCGAGAAATTGTTCTTAAATTTCGAAGTTAGTAAAAGCACCTCTAATAAGAATTCTCAGATGAGCAGTATTTATTGTAGCAGTGCTCTGATCTTAGGAGATAGGTTAAAGTAAATAAATTTAATTTATGCGTCTTTACAATATTCATGCATTTCCTAAACACGACTTCTGTTGTTATTAAAAAAATAAACGATTTTTTTTACTACCGCCGAGACAAATTCTTTAAAAAAGTTTTCAATTCTAAATTTAGTAATTACTTTTACTACTTTATAAATGTCTTGACAGTTTTTTGACAGTCTGTAGTTAAAGGAGATAATCATGTGCTTTGTTAAAACTGGCTTAAGCAATTTGTTTTTTTTATTTTATTGTTTCTTACAATGACTCCTAACAAACGTTTTTTAGTTCTTATAGTTCGTCTTATATTTCATGTTTACTTTTTTAAAATACAATAATTTTACTGCAGATAAAGAATTGCTATAATGCTGAATAAAAAATAAGTTTTTCTACTTCATTAATGCTTAATTAATTTTTGTATTTTCGTTATAAATATTTAAGAAACTTTACTGTCCGTTGAAGCTGACTCAGAGCAAAGATTTTTTTCTACCTATATCTAATTTACTGTCAAAAAACTTTGTTACTTCTTTATTTTGTGAACTTTATTTTAAATAGGGTTGCTTAACAAACAGGTTAGTTTAAAAATTTTAAAACTCAGACCAGGTTAAACCTGTTTAAGGTGTTTTTGAAAACTTAGGTGTGTGTGAAACTTTTGTCTCAAGTACTTAGAGTAAATCTTCGAATTCTCAGAATAGTTTTTATGACTTTAGTGTAGTTTATTTATTGTAGTTTTTTTACAGGCTAATTACATATTTTGTACTGTTTATAATGATGATATTTTAGTCAGGTATATAAGCTTGATTTACAGCTAGTTTTTTTTTTTTCAATAAACTTTTAACAAACTTAGACTGGCCTGATTTAACTCAGGTATTTTTGCTGTTAAAGAGACAACCAAGTATAAGACTAATAAATTACTAATAAGCTATTGAACATTAATTATAATAATTTTTTACAATACAAACAGGTATTAATTCTATTTAGTTAACTAATCAGTGGTTTTTTTTAAGAGTGCAAACTTTTTAAAAGGCAAAATTTATTTTCAACGGTTAATATTTTTTCAAATATGAAAAGTGGTTTATAACGAAAAAAAATGTATACAACTGAATCATAAAAATATTCAAGCTTGGTAATTATAGAGAGTTAGATTGTAAGTAAAATAATAAAAATATTAAGTTTAACTTATGAACTTTTCAAAATAGTACAAAGTTTATTAAGACTTAATTGTATTAGTCAATTTAAACTTGATTCCAATAAATGTTTATAATTTAAATAGATATTCTATGTGTAGCTAAAAGCAAATTAAAATAGTAATCTGAATAAAAGTAAACTAAATTGTTACTAAAACTAAAACCAACAGATAATTGCAATGTTACTAAAACTAAAACTGTGGCCCGCGAAGATTTTTGAAACTTGAAGTTTTGCCTGCGAGCGCCAACTGCCTGCCGACCCCTGAACTAGCGTGATGTGAAATTTTAACTGGTTACACAAAAATAAAAAATACTTACAGTCAGTTAACAAAAAGACGTTATTTTTTATTAAATATTCAGAAACTTCCGGAATTTCAAAAAAAGCGAAAAATTTCATAAACTGGCATCTACCTATTTACAAAAGTTCGGCGTTAATAAATTTTTAAAACCGCCTTAAATATTTTAAACAAAAAAAATATCAAAGAGTAGCTATTTGAGAATAAGTTTAACAAGTTTGATTGAGTTTCATGAAGTATTATTTAAGAAATTAAACTTATCACGCCCAGACTCAGAGTAAAGTCATTCTAAAAAGAACCCTACTTACTCTGTGTCCGGGCATGATTAGTTTAATTTTTGGAAATTTCTTCATGAACCTGATAAAACTTTGTAACAAACCGTTGATGTCGAAGTGAAGTGTTAAATTTTAAATGTATGGTGCAAGGTGTATAAATTAATAGATAGAAACAAAGTTTATTGTCTTTTACAATTAGTTATTTATATGATAACCAATGTATGATAAGAGTTTTTGTTTCGTTAACATCGTCTAAAGTTAAGTTTTCCAACTAAAATGTTAATGCAGAAGTCATTAATATTGGAATTACTTTAAATTTTTTATATCAAGTATTCGTAATATGTTTTCAATTTTAAGAATACAGAAGTAAAACTCTTTTTTGTTGTTCGCAATAAGTATTATTCTTTTTATTTTTATGTAATATAATATGAGCTTTAGTTTTTTATATATATTTTTAATATTGAAAGCTTTATTTCATCGTTTTAATGTATAATTGTTACGAACAAAAAAAAAACAGACCTACTTTTCATTAATTTATATATTTTTGTATTTGTTCTAGTTTACATTCAGATTAAATTGTAAACTAATAAAATTATTTAATTATCCTTACACAATACAGCTTTATTATTTTTTCAACATAAAACGTTTTCTTAGTTTAATATAGTACCTGATAAGTGTGTGTATATATTAAAGTTGTAGTGATGTTTATTTAATTGAATTACAAATATTCATAGTACTAGTTTTTTTTTATGTGGTATAATTTTAAACTGCGTATAAAATTCAAACTATTGACTATCAAAGTTAAAAAAAATAGATAAACAAATAAATAAAAGTTTAAGATTTTTGAACACTTAAAAGTTCAAAAATGTAAATAAAGTTGTTCTAAGCCAGGGGTCGGCAGGCTAGAGGTACTCGGAGAATAAATTTCGAATTTAAAACATGTTCTGGGGCCGCAGTTTTAGTTTAAGTCTAAAATTTAAAATCATTTAGTTTTAACCAGTCTAATACTTGAGTATAAGTTATATATGCATTTAGGGTTCATTACAAAAAGAAAAAATTGTGATTTTCGTCTCACTGAACTCACTACCTATCTAATTAACTATTAATTTCGTAATTTAACTACTTAACTATCACCTACTAGCACGAAACAAACGAGCTTAGATTGTAATTTAAAGTCATTTTTTTCAACTGTCCTTATTAATCTCTTTTTATAACATTTTTAATAAAAAAAAAGCTATAGTTTAGTTCAAACTACAATAGAATTGTTTACTGTTAATTTAAGTATATACTAAAAAAGTTTTTTTAAACTATAAGGGAAGATAGATTTTAATAAAATAGTCTTTTTTTTGCCTTTTTAATTCGGTCTTCTTATAAGGACCCTATTGAGCTCTCCGACTTTGTACACGGATATCTGAAAAACTAATTTGAATTTTACAAAACGGTAAAAAGTAACTGTTAGTTAAGTTAAAGATCTTTAAAATAAGATCATTATGTAAAAAAAGTGCTTACTCTCCCCTATGGCCTTAACATACATGACAATTAATAATACTTTAAAAAAGTAAAATAATTGATTTTATATTATTGTATCTATAATGATGTCTTTAGTGCTTTATCAAAAAATCAATTATCAAACGCAGTGAAAAAGTTGTTTGATGAAAAGCTAAAAAAAAATTAATCGTTAAACAAAATACTTAGTGTGATTAAATAAGTACTTTTTTATTTGATAACTGTGCAAAGGTTAAAATTACATTGAAAACTACTAAAATATGCATTAATAAAAGTTGTTCAATGAGTACTAATTTATTAACTTACAAAATCCATGAATAGCCCAAGCAAGGTGCAAAGTATTTCAACAGAAACTTTAGATCAATAGAAGCAGGTAAGACCCTAATGTTTCTAATATGAAGAAAAAATCATAAATGTACAATCTGTCTTTCTAACTTTTTAAGTTTAAGCGGTTAAAATAGTGGAGTATTTTATATAAAGAACAAAATATGGAACAATCCAAAAAACAGAACTTTAACCAAAAAACTCAACTTATAATTAAATTCTTAGTTTACCAGACGAACAAGCTCGCGGGCCTTAGAATTACCTTTTACGGGCCGCATCCCATTATAAATGAAAAAAATGCTCGCGGGTCACATGTTGCCGACCTCTGTTTTGAATAAAAGGTTTTTAAATTTATAATATATCAGCAAATTAGTTAATAAATAATTACAAAAAATATTTAAAACATTTAATGATTTGACACAAAAAATTTATTAAATAAGAGATTTTTAAAATGTATAAGCAAAATGTTGTTATTCATTAAACGATTTATTGGGGTACCAGAGTTTTATTAAATTTCATGTCACGATTTACTTTTTAATGTTCAAAAACAAGTTTTTATGCTTTAAAAATATGTTTTGTATATTTTCTGATATTTTTCTTACTTGAAAAAATACACATTTATAACAAGACTTTGTTTTATTAGTATTGATTTATGTTATTAACTAAAGTTTATTTTATACGTTTTTACTATAAAGTTAATAAAAAGTGCAACTTTAATTACTTATATAAATACAAAAATAAGTTTTAAAAGTTTAATATCATAATTTAACAGCTTTAGATTTTTTTAAGTATATGCATAAGTAAAAGTTGTTTAACATTTAACTTTTTTTTAGTATCGAATTCATATTTTTATGTAAATAATAGTGTTCTAACTATCAATTTTTATTTCATCTTACAGTCAAACAGTTTTGCATATGCACTTTTAATTGATAAACTAAAACATTAGTAAGCTGTGAATTAATTACAGAAAAAGGTTAAGTTGTTCTTTATTTTTTCAAGTGTAAATAGCAAATTTTGAATTGAACTGTATTCGATAAACTGAGATGAGTTGTAAAACCGTTTACATGGACAACATAGGACGTGTAAAGTGCGGCGAATTTCTGTTTGTCTACAAAGATTTGAATTTCGATGAGTCTGTTGAGTTTTGCAAAAATCAAAACTATCAGCTCGCAAAGATAGAAATCAAGCAAGGTGAGGTTGTTGGTAATGTCCTACAGTACTCTCATCAGTTTGGAGGTTTTATGCGCATAGGCTTGAAATTCTTGAATGAAAATGGAACTTGGTCTGGGCAGTGGGCTGATGGGGAAAAGTATGATGAAATATCCAGTGGGGAAATAGAAGTTTACGGGAATGATGAGAATGATAGCTGTTACGAAGTGATTGTAGACACGATGGAAATGAAACCTGTTTATAAAATAAAGTGTGGTTATAGAATGATATTTTTATGTAAAAAGTCAGAAAACAACATGACTAAAACATCAATGACATTCTTAACCAAGTTATCAGTTTCTAGTAAAATAAAAGCATCAACTTCACTGTCTTCCACTAATGATGATTCTCTTACAACTTACAAGTCTGAAGTAGCTTCGATACAGGCATTTGTAGACACAACAGCTTTATTGTCTTCTTTTAAAAGTTTGAGAAATGGTTCTTTTATTACAACTACTGAGTCTGATTCAGCCTTTATTAACACATCTGTAAACATAACAACTTTATTACCTTTATCAAAAATTTTGAGCAATGATTCTTTTGTTACAACTGCATTTGTTACAACTGCACTTGTTACAACTGCACTGTTATAATTAATGATAGTTACATGATGACATCAATAATAGGATATAACAAATTGTACTGTCACATTTAACTTGTTTGCATTTTGTTGTTTTTATTAATCGTAATACTTATTTGTATGAATTATGTTAACTCATTTAAAAAGATTAGTAAGTTTTGTTTTGAATTTTATTATACAATATATACAAATAAAAAAGATAGATACACCTCACTTAGCTTGAAAAATAATTTTATCAAATATTTAATAGTATGTTGCTTAAAACTTAAACGAAAAAGTTCATACTGTAAAAGCATTAAAAAACAATAATTAAAAAAAAAAAAAAATAACTTGGATATTAAATGTTAAACTTTTATAAGTTTCGAATATAACATTTGATCATAATTCATTATGCACAGCTAGTCATACATAAAAAAATAAAATAATGTCAAAGTGAACTGAACTAAAAAATTAAAATTAAATACATATAAACGAAAAAAAGTTAAAAAAAAAATATTTATAGCATGTCATAAAAAAAAAACTATTTACAATTCGATAAACGGTGGTCATTTAAAAATCCTGTTCGAAAACTTAAACTCAATTACTGAACGACATAGAAATTTACTTAGTTCAGTTTCTTAAATTGACCGAATTTGAACTTTCTATCGTTTTGATCAATCAGATCCTTTAACTCAAGCTTTAGATTTTTATAATTCTTTTCAATTTCAAGATTATTGGGTCGTTTGCTGGCTTCTACCTCCAATCCATCTTCTATCAGGGCAGTCTAATAAAATTTTGTTTATTTATTATTTCATGGTATAAAACTATTGTATTTGCTAGAAATTTTTTTTTTTAAATTTATGGTCGATACTCAAAGCCAGTGTTTTTTAGATTTTTAATCAATGTAAATTTAAATATATTAATTTTTAAGAAACTAAAAACCAAACACAAACCAACCGTCAACCAAATTTATACTCCATCAACTAGGTTTTTGAACTCTAATGGAATTCTGTTGAAAAATAGGTCATTTCCTTCCAAATATCTTTTCAATTTTTGTTAAATTCAAAATAAGGAATTTCTAGTTTCCTTCTAAAGTAGCCATAAAATATTTCTGTAAGTAATACGGTAAGATTGTAAATATCTGTCCACTTGTTGAACTTTCCATTTAAAAAATATATTTCAGTATTGACTAGTTAATTTATCAAATGGTGAAAAAACTTATAACAATCAAAAACCCTAAAAACTCTTACTGCAATGTTTAGCAGCGTATTTTTGTATTAATTTTTACAACCTTATTTTGACTTGTAGATGTTAATATTAAAACGAAAACATTTATTCATACAAAATCGTTTGTTAAGCAAGCAAAAGTTTTACCAAACTATAAGTACAATAGTTTTTGCAATTGATTTTTAACTTTTTGAAAATAAAGAACACTATAAGCCTAAATTAAAAAATATATATAAACTAAATAATAATGCTCAATATAATAACTTATTAAATTTAATGCTAGGGAATTTAAGGAAAGCTTGATTTAAATAGGTATTTTGTATGATTAAAAATTGCGATTTCAAATAACTATAACAAAAGTAAATTTTCAACTCATGTTGTATAAAATAAGAAAACAGGTCACAAATAATTAATACTTCAAAAAGGGAATGCGTCACTTTTGCAGGAGTTTGTGCTTTTCTACTAAAAATAAGACTTTTATACTTAAATTTTTTTCTTTAAAATCTTGTTATCCAATAAATAAAAAGTTTGATTATTCAATTTAAAATTGTTCTTTTTTGATTTAACTTTGATCGGTTCGTGCAAAAGTGACGCTCCGTTTATTTTTGTACCTACCCGAATCATAAAATTAAACTTCTAATCTTCTTATCAAAAAAACTTTGAGTTATCTTGTAAAGTAAAAAAGTACATTTTGGTTTAAATACAAAAGTTGGCGCTCAAATTTCAAGCAAAATATATACTCAAATTTAATTATTACGTCATATATTAAAAACGCTTAAGCCTTAGTATAATTATATATTGAATCATTTGTAAACTGCGTAATTAAAAGTGTGAGCTGGTTTAGGCTCTATTAAATTCCTCATGTCTGTAAAGATTGACTACTCAATTTGTGTCTACCCTTAAGATTCCTAATAACATTGATTATTTCGAGTGGTTAATTATTGTTTGCAATATTATAGTATATCGTATTAAATATGCTTTTGGAAAAATAGCCAATGATAACTTGAGGAAACCTAACTTAAAATACTGCTTGAGAAATAGATAAAGTTTATAAGTTATCAGCTTTGAAACAGCTTTATAATTTTCACTTTACTCTAATGAATAAAAACTCAATCATACTTAAAGCAAGCCTAAATTTTAGTTTGTTTTTATTCAGTTTGTAGGCAATATTAACCTTCACTGTTTCTAAAGATTACAATAGCTGGAGAGCAACCTTTTTATATTTACTATTGAATATAAATATGAAAACTTAACTTGTTTTTAAAGTCTTGCAGATGAATAATATTTGTAGTTTATTATTTAGTTTTTCACTTAGCTTAGTACAAGGTGCTGTATGATTAGTAAGTTTTACTTTTTTAATTCTCATCACAAAACTTTCTAATCTTTAGTATTATTAACACCAATAGAGTTTTATCAACATTTTCTCAACCAAAGTTCTTCAACTTTTATTCTTATACTAAACCTTATCTTTTTTAATCTTGTCAAACACAGGTTAAGTTAAAACTCATGTTTGCTAAATGTATATCTTTTGGCATTGCGAATGTTATTATCTATATAAAAAATCAATCTACCTTTTATATATTTAAATGGTTTTACAATTAGTTGTTCTAAATCACCAGTTAATTGTTTTATGTATGAATAATACCTATCATGGGATACAGCCCCTCAAGATATATTAACACTTATTGCCAATTTCATTTCGAAACTAAATGTAACATCTCTATTAACATGTCTGTAAACCATAAATCAACTCTTAAAAAAGACCATTTTTTTTTTCTAGTAGCGATAAGTCTCTAACAATCTAAAAGCCCAGATGATCCCTGCCTAAACTTCTGTATAACGTGTCTTACATCATTTGAGAGATATAATCTAGCCCGTCTTCCCACTCAGAAGTATCATGAGCAAAGAAGAAACCTTGGCATCATTATCATCGTCTTCCTCCCAGGCCAAATTCTCATTTATAGGCCTGTTCTTTTTATTCATCCCTTGTATGGTCCAGTGCGCGATTCCATTCTCAACATCTACTCTCACTGGGGCAGATTTCCACTTGAACGGTCCTTTCCTTATTTCTCTTCGAACCTCTGCACAGACTTGCTCTCCAATTGTTTTATCGACCGGTTTGCAATAATTGGGGTATTGACGTGTCGGTTCAACATCTGATTGATTACTCTCTCTGAATTCTCCAGTCTTCTCAACACAGGGGACTAGTTCATCTAGATTTATTCTACTTGATGTTGTGTACTCCACTCCGGTCTTTACTAAAGAATTGTCACTCCTTATTATTATCTTATCAGATACCTTGCTTACCTTCAAGGCTTGTATCAATCCAGCATCATTGAGCTTAACCAACACTTCTCCTATCTTGTCATACATATCTCCTTCTAATCCAGATGTCAATTGAAAACAGGCCCCATCGCTAATACTCGATAAAAAATGTTCTTCTCCTCCTGTCGTTATATGTCCATCGCCTTCGTTTATTTCATCATCATTGAAGAACTCCTCTTCGCTTTTGTACTCCTCATCTTTTGATCATTGATTTTTTTATTCGTTGATCAAAAAATTTTACCCCTCGTTGATTACTATAAGCAACATTTTCGAGCAGTTTCAACTCTTGTTTCTGTACGACTTAACAGCTGAGTAATACACTTCTACATATCAATTAAAAAAATTTAACTGACCTGTTCGTCAGGTATGTTAAACAGAGTCCCTGTTGATTTCTTTTCATAGACATGCTTGTCTTCCTTATTATTTTTAAGTTTACAATTTTACGTTTACGTTCCTCCCAAGAACACATAACCAACACTAAGCCTGGGGTACATACGGTGAACTCTATTATAACTTAATAGTAAGAAGCTGACTACTACTGCAAAAAATTGTTTTGTATATATATATTAAGTATAACATTTCCAAACTACTTTAACTTTGAAAAAAATAGTGACAGATATTAATTTACAAAGGGCAATAGTCAGCATTTTTTAAAAGTATTGTAATTTAACTACAGCTGATAGGGGTATCTGCTTGTATTTTGTCTAAGCAGGTAGCCAGCTAAAACAAAACCATTTTAAAAGCAACTTTTAAAAAGTTATTTTTTGAACGTGTACATAGCAAAAAAATATATCTATGTTATTAAAAGTCTCATTTAAAAAACTTACAGTTACTTGCTTTTTGGTCAGTGCAAAATAAAAATAATTGGCCAAAGGTTTGATTTATATGTTTTTGTTTTATCAAATCTTCCATTAGTACTTGAAAGTGTTTAAAAAATATGATAGAAAATTTCTTTTCTACTTGATTTGTGAATTAAAAATAAACCTAAAGTTTGAACACGCTCTTGATTTTTTTTATTAAATACTCTATTTGATAAAAATGATATTGTGGACACTTCATAGATTGAGGTATTATATGCTTTATCAAAATAAATACCAGTATTTATCGGAGTATAACATTTCTTGAACTATCAAATTTTTTGATGACAGCGACGTCGTCGCTGAAAAGGTCACTCCAGAAGTCTTTGTTACTGAATGGTTAAATGCAGAAAACAACATTTTATTTAAAAATTTTCCGCCATAAAGAAATGCAACTAGCAAATTACGAGTAATTAAGTTGTGACCCGTGTTATTTCTTAACTTAGCACTTTTTGGAAAAAAACATTATGTGGCAACTATTTAATCAATTGCAATTCGTTAGCAATATTATTAAGTATTCTATATTTATTACTCTTAATATCATTAATAGAAGATTTGCGCTTAATATTGCTAACTAAGTACATTAGGAAGTCTTATAATATTTTTGTTTGGATCAAGCTCCTCATTATAACCGTTTCTTTCTGATAAAATTTTACAGCAGCTATAAACTAACATAAAATTATAATTCCAACCTTTTCTTAAAACTATAAAAATGAAGTTAAAGTTGTATTCTATACCTAAACGTAAACTACCCATGTTTTTATTTATGAATGTCAGTTATTTTGTTACGTTTTTGATATAGTTAACAGTTTAAACCATAAAACTTAACAAAAAATTTAATTGTTTACATTTTATTTTATACATTCGTGAAGTCGAAAGTTGTAGATTTTAATTTTAATTGGGATTTGTTTATAATCATCACCAAAAAAATCTATTATAAAAAGTTCAACTAATACATGTTAGTTGTGATAAATTCCTTTTAAACAATCAACTTTTTAACTCTAAAGTAAATGTTCTTCTTTTCTTTGCGTTAATAAATTTACGCTAAACTGCTGAAAAAAAACTAAATTCAATGTTGTTTCTATGAAAATAAAGACATAAAAAATGTTTTAATTAACTCATTGTGTTATAAACTTGTGATTGTTTTTAATACTTGAACTTAACTTCTTTCATAAAGCTCATTTACGTAGTCTAACTCTAAAAAAACCACACATTAGTGTAACCGAAAGTTAAATAAGTATTTTTTTTTAAGGCGGCAAGCACGACCTGGAGAAGGTTTTTGTGGCATTTCGCTGGTAAACCTGATTATAAGACGGCTAGGAGGGAGGATATTTTAACTGATAATGATAAGACATTCCGGTTGTTAAGGACATTGAGCAAAGAAGAGAGGGAGCAAAGATTAACAAACTACACCAAGTTTTTTGTCCAACGACATCCTTTTGAAAGGCTTGTGTCGGCTTATTATTCAAAGTTCACAAATAAAGCATCCAAAGTTTATTACAGAAACTATGTGGGCAAGCCTTCAGCCAACAAGTATTTGCCACAGCTAGTCCACGGAGTTAGGATCAGGTGAACGAAATAGTTTATGATGAAAATGTTGTTCTTGACCAAGAAACATGTTTGAATATATGAACTTTAAATGCAATTTCTATTAATATTTATATAATCAGACATCTGTGCTGTGCATATGGTTTAAACAATAAGTTAATTAAAAACCGTTGGTTAAATTTTTATATTCATACTTTTATACTCATACTATAATGCACTTTTATTTATTATAACAAAAAACCTTATAACACTTCATAAACAAAACAAATTATTGTTTTTACTGAAAAATTAGTTTGTATTCAAAAATGTTACAGACCATTTTTTTTAAGTCAATTAAAATACAATGGTTTTAATAAACCTTCTGAGCTTCAAAACTGTAATAGTCAAAATAAAGGGTTGTTGTCAAATTAAGATGAAGAATCTAAAACTTTTTTATTAATATACGATTTCTAATAACATAGAACAGGGTTTACTAAAGCAAGCCATGCGGCCATTTTAGGGCCATAAGCAGCAAAGGGGCTAATGGGAGCGGGTTGTTGTTAATGAAATGGGCCGAAAGAGGGCCATGAGGCCATAAATTGAAGTTTACAGTTAATTAATCTACGAGTTCTCACACTAGATTAGCGGTTCTTGTCCTTTTTTTCATGTTTTACCCTTTTATGGAAGGTGTTTTTCTAACTACCCCCAATACCTAAAATAGTGATTAAGTTTGAGGAAAAAAACTAAATTTATTTAAATTTTAGGCTCATGAAACACAAAAATTCGTAAAAATTAAAGAGTTTGTTTATCTTCAAAAAAAAAAAAAACAGTTGAATACTAACTAATAAAAATTCATAAACTTTAACTCAAATCAATTATAATAAAGAAATTTTAAGCCTTGAAATAAAAATTACCCTAAGAAGTAGATTTATCCCAGGTTATGAATTGCTGCACTAAATATTTTTGAGTTGATGATAAAGTGCAAAAAAAAAGTTTTTAGATTCATTTAATGGTAGTTTTCATAATAATCTTGTCATGGATTTTTATTTTTTAAATGGGGGCTTGTGAAAATAAGTTTGGAAAACCCTGATATAGAGCATGGTTAACAAGTAACATGTTAGATTTGAAGAAATTAGACTTTTATATGTAAAAATTTATTAAGTTTTATAATATTTAATCTAAACATACTTATATGCAGTTTGTTTTTCCATACTTATATTTCAGTGTGCTTTTATTAAGTTTTTATTCAAGCTAAATTTTAAGATTAAAAGTCTCTGTCTAAAAGATTTTTTTATAACCTCACTTAAAATATAACGACAAGTTTGTTACTAGATTAGTTAGTGATTCTGATTTTAAACATATTTTTATTAGCAAACTTAAAGCTTAGTAAATTCTAAAGAATGCAGTCATTTATACTAAATCAAAAATTTGCTGTGTTTTAATAAGTTTTTTAGCAATTTTGTTATTATAATACTTGGGTAAAATTTCTTTAAAGAGCTTTATAATCTTCTAACAGAAACTTCAATCAAAATAATTTTGAAAACAAATTAAATGGAACAAAAATATTTCAAAACTTGAAGTCTATTCAGCAAAAAGAAGTTTTGGATTCAGTAAACATGTTAAGAAAAGGACAACTTTCCTTTGAAGTATTTATAAAGTAACCACTACAGTTTAAGCTACAAAAGTAAATCGTTTTAAAAACGTTCCAGACTTATACTTCAAACAATTGATATAAAATTGAATTTTTTTATTTATATAACATTTTTGATATTGTAAGTTGCTTAAAATTTAACAATATAAAGTTCTTAACTTATGTACATGTAAGGAGACGATTTTTTTTTACAGATTGTTTTAAAGAATACAACGTTTTGTTTAAAAAAAAAACTATAAATCAGTTGTAAAAGAAACTGTTAATCAAGTAAATAAAGTGATGTAGTTCAAAAAATTCAACTAGTCTTGTTACTGTATTCAAATATAACTTCATTCGCCTATGTGATAGCGTAGATATTTTATATTTACACGTTGAAAACTTTGACATTTGAATGTTTTTCACAGGATCGTTTCAGGTCAATACGGCGAAGGCCACTTGAAGGCAGACGTTCATTGGAGAAACATGGTCGATTTGTGTTCGCCGTGCCAAATCAACTACGATCACGTGATAAGTTTTGACAATCTGGTCGGCGATTCGAAGAACTTGCTGAACCATTTGCAAAGAAGAGTGCCTGCAAAAAGTAGAATTTTCATCGACGGACAAAAAACACGAGTCGCTAAAACATCTAAGCATGCTCAGTAAGCTTCCTAAAACTACTTTTTCAAAAGTTAAACAAATTTACAAAGATGACTTTTACGTTTTTGGTTACAACAATATTGGTTGACACTTATTTGAAATATTTATAGAAGTTTTTTTAAAAAAGCATACATTTTACAAGTTTTTTTTTTTCTAGTTTCGTTAAGATAAATTTTTACGCTAAATATTATAAGTTGCTTTAATTTTAATAAAATAGCCTTATTATTCTTATATTAGTTTTTTAATTTCAACAAAATTGTCTTATTATTGTTATATTAGCTTTTTATTTTTAACGAAACTGCCTTATTGTTGTTAAAATAGTTTTTTAATTTTAACAAAATTGCCTTAATGTTGTTAAATTATTTTTTTATTTGTAACAAAATTGTCTTAATGTTGTTAAATTATTTTTTTTACTTTTAACAAAATTGCCTTATTGTTGTTAAATTATTTTTTTACTTTTAACAAAAGACATAAGTATGGACACACGTGCCTTTTTATCATTTTGTTGATTGTTGCACTTCTAATTGAATTTCTTTTTTATATTTATACATAGAGAGATGTAAACCTATTGGAATAAATGTGTAAAGTTAAATAAAAAATCTTTTTTACAAAAATATCTACATGTTAGTAAAGTGCTTCCTCACTTATCCGGTGCTCACTTGATCGGTCCCTCGCTTATCCGGCCGGTTTAGGTCGAAAAGCAGATTTTATTAATTCAGCTAAAATAATGTTTTTGTTTACTACAACCACTAGTCCGACCGAAAGGTAAACCTTGAATGTTTTATTTGGTTTTAAAATATATTGACCAAATAACGAAAGCTTAAAGAGAAGTTTGAAAAGAAATAATTTATATGTATTGATGAATATCACTGAAAGTCTAATGTTTAATAAAAAATACTAAATATCTAATAAAGTAATTTATTTTTACAGTTTGTTTAATTATATCAAATAAGTATAGCTATCCTAATGGTATAAAATATTTTCCATCAAGATAATGTTATAACTAATTAAAGCAGTGATTGTCCTTTGTGAATGGTGTAAAAAATAAACTCAAAGTAGTTTGTTGTAATATTTAAGATTTTATAATGTAGGTTATGTTAGAAAAAATACAGTTTGTTATTCTAATTGTTATATGGAGAAATTAAATGCAAAGCATAATTTTTCATTCAAGTTTTGTTATTGTTCCAACGAGCTTCACATATTTATAAACTAAACAAGGTACTAAAGTATACCACTATAGTTTATTATTAAGTATTAACATCTTTAATTCAAAAAAGTAATTGCTTCATTGATTGTTATTATGTTAAACAACATTTTCTTAATTAATAGTACAGAAACTCAAAATTTTATAATTGAAGTGATAGTAATAACGAATGGCCATCTCAAACATATATAATAACTATAACAGTTTAGATTTACAAATATTTAAATGTAATAGTACAGTAGATCAATTAAAAAATATAAGTATTTAAAGCATTATTATTTTCATATCGTATTGATTTTATCGACATAAATTTAAAACATTTTGATAAACCGTAACTTATATTATGCATGTTGTTGTACTAATAACATATTATAAATATTATTTATAATTTTTGTCTCTAGATTATACAATTAGATAAAAAGCTTCATAACAAAGTTAAAAAAATTATTTTTATCACATGTATGTAACAACATAGTTATCCTAAACTTGTTTTATGTGTTTTTATGGTTTACATAGTTGTTAAAATTTATTTATCCTATAAAAATGATACAACAAGTAAAACTAATATGAACTGATAAACTGTTAATAGTATGATTCAACAATAGAAAGCTCAATTGAAAAAAAAAACAAATACAATTAACTGTTAATAAAATTTTGGTTGTGTTAATAATGAACAAAGTTAGATAAGTAAAATAAAAATATATTTAATTTTTATAGTCTTTAGTACTTTGCTAATTAAAATTATTTTTCGATAAACTTAAATCATGAATTTTGCTGAATCTAGTTTGAAGCTTCTAAATGATGATAGGCAACATATTTGTGAAACTTGTGGAAAAAGTTTTAGGAAAAAATATATTCTGGAATGCCATCAAAGAATTAATTCTGGTGAGAAACCTTTCAAATGATAAAAGTTTTGTACAGAAAATCAGATTGACACAACATCAACTTACTCATTCCGATTTGAAGATTTATCAATGTGATGTTTGCAAAAGATGTTTTTCGCGAAGAAGTAATTTAACACGCCATGCAGTAGTACATACTGGTAATAAACCGTTTAGTTGCGAACAGTGTGATAAAAGTTTTAATCGTAAAGCTGACTTGACAAGACACATGTTGACACATAGTGGTAAGAAAGATTTTCAATGTGAAGTCTGCGAAAAGATGTTTGCTCTAAATCATCATCTGAAACGCCACATGTTGACTCTTAATAAAGAAAAGCCTTTTGAATGTGATATTTGCAAAAAGAAGTTTTCACAAAAGTAACCTAAATACTCATAATAGAATTCATACTGGAGATAGACCATTTGGATGTGATGTTTGTGGAAGAAGATTTACGCAGAATTCAAGCAGGAACAGACATTAAAGATCCTATAAACTAAAAATGTAAATTCAGAACTCACTGATTTGTCAGTAAGAAGGTTATAAATGTATAAATAAAGTGTATGAAGATTATATATGTGGTAGCGTATTATCATATCTTTATTTATTTAAATGTTTTTGTTACTTTCAAAAACATGTAGTATAAGATATATATTGATAAAGTATTAAAACATAATTTATAGTTATGTTTTTAAAGAATAAAGTGTAATTATAACTTTAGTATATTGACACTGTATTATGTAACAGATAAAATAATAATTAAATTATAACTTATTATATTTTGAATTCGCTTTTTCACGTATATTTATTGTAACAATAAAAATAAACTATAATTCGCTTGTTTTTTTAAGGTAGAACTATTTACTTAAAAGAAATAATATTGGATAAAAAGCAGTGACATAAAAAGAAATTAGATTCATTGTGGAACGACCAAAGTAAAAGTTAAACTCGAAACTGTATCATAAACAACAGTAATCATGAATTTCAATTAGTGAATCAAATGCATTAACGTTGGCTTCAAGCATTCTATTTTTCCAAAAACCATAGATGAAATTAATATTATGGCTTAATTTAATCTAAAATTAAACAAATTACTAAAAATGAAAACAAAACATTATCTTATGACGTAACTGAACAAATAAGAACTAAAAAATAAAGCTGTGCACAGAACACTGAAACATTTATCACAAAATAAAAGCATGGAATGTCTTAGATGGACAAAGGAAATTGAAAAGTTTTATTAAATACAACTGAATATATTGAAAAGATGAATGTTATTCTTGATGATACAAAGAAGTTTAAAAATATCAATAATATGAACATATTTACACTAAGCTTTAGAAACGCAATAAACAAAATAAACTTTTTCGATAAATTTATTGTTTATGCAGGTTGTATTAAACAAAAATTGTATAAAAAGACGCTTTACTGAATTGGAAATAATAGTTAAAAAGATAATACATAAAAATCATTAATGTTTAATCACTAAAAACTAAAAGTTTGTAGATTTCGATAGAGCTGTATTCGTTAACACTCTTAACAAAAGTTTTTTTGTTGAAAAATATGTTAGTATTACTTATTAAGGAAACATTTTAATGTGATGTTAGTCTTTAAACATCTATTAACGGATTATGTAGGAGTTCAACTGTTCTTTTTATTTTTTCAATTTAAAATATTTTTAAATTTCGCTTAATTTAAGGAAGCACAAGTTAACTACAAACGTTTAATTCTGTTCTTTTTTCTTAATGTAAAATTTAGTTTTAATCAAATCCAAGGTTTCCACAACAGGTAAATTCCCCAAATTAAAGAAAGTTATTTCCGGGAAGTCCCCCGCTCTCTTTCCCTCCTCACAGGCTACAAACTAGAAGTCCTGGTTTTCAGGTTGATCCCCGACGCAGAGGAAGCTTTCCTACCGCAAGGGTTGGTCTTGTGAAAGCTTATATTATATGTTAACTTTTTATTAAAAGTTTTTTATTATTTTAGCAGATTTTTTTTTAATTTAATACTATTCTTTATAAGCAATTCTGATACAACATTATGTTGAAATAATTATAAAAATAATAATGCATGATTTATTTTTTATAAGTTTTAATTCAAAACACAAACTTTATAATAAAAACTTTGATTAATTCCAAACAGAGGGTTCAATAAAATGCCTCAAACAGGCTCTCCTAACTTTCACCAGGCTCCTTTAGTTCCAGCATCCTGGCAACAACAAATTCCTCCTAGCAACAGCAGTCACCTACATGGTTACGCTTCGGCTGGTATAACTTCACCCGACTTTGTTGGACAACAACGTCCAAATCTAAATCCGGACCATTTTATTTCTCAAAATTCGAATTATCCAATTACTGGTTTGTTTAATTAACTGGATTAGAAACCACAACAAAAAATAATGTTTCAAAATAAATATTTTCATAAGAAAGAAGAATTTTAAATGTTTTTAAATTAAATCTTATTATAATATTTAATTTTATTTTTAATAAACTTATAAAAAAAACTCTTATTTTTGGCATTACTTATACTTAGGCTTCATAGCTGCCGTTGTGTTCTTAATTTTGTTACACTTAATAACTAATAATAAAAACAAATCTATTTTATTTACTGAGAAAGGTGTGCTTTTGCCATGCTAAAACAAATTAAGTTATGATGAGGAGTAATAAACCAGTATTATTGACTTCAGTGTCGCCAAACGATATCAGAGCCTCCTTAAGGTACCAGCCCGGCGCAAAAATTTTATCCCCGGATCAGTGTTTGTATGATTTTCAGAGGGGTTTTTTTAAAGGTGTATTCTTGATTAATAAGAATCCGGATTTAGAAAATAGAAAGCGTATTGCAAATCAAATTCGTCTGCCTTTGAGATGTGTAGCGGTTAGATATTGACTGTATACTAGTAACTTTTAGACTTTTAAAAGCCTCTATGACTGTATACAGCAATTTTAAAAGAAATTTAGCACCTTAATTATCAAATAGAATAGATGTTACAAAATATTGGCATAGATCTAGACTTTTATAAAACATATATTTAAAATAAATGGCTTTATTTTTTAATTATTAAAACTTTAGAATTGGTTTTGGAGCCGAAGAGCAAAAGTCAGACGAGAAAAACCTAAAAAACAACGACAACTCCAAAATGCTACTGTGCAGATGAAAAAATCTGAAAAATCACAAATAAACAACAAGCTACTGGTCAACCACAAATTTCTAGGAAATCCGAAACTACTTCGCAGCAACAAATTTCTAGGCCACAACAAGCTACTGGACAACTATAAATTTCTTGGCAAACCGAAAGTACAAGACATTCAAAAATTTCTGATCAACAACAAGCTACTGGAGAACCAAAAAATTCTATGCAACCACAGTTGACGAAAACACAGCTAGAGATTGATCTGCAACATCCTATTAGGCAAGTACAAGTTCCTGACCAAGAACAGGCTGCTGGATCACAACGAGTTGCTATGCAACAACGACATGTTAGTCCACAACGAGTTGCTATGCAACAACGAGATGTTAGTCGACAACGAGCTGCTATGCAACAACGAGATGTTAGTTAACAACGAGTTGCTATGTAACAACGAGATGTTAGTCATCAACAAGCTGCTATGCAACAACGAGATGTTAGTCCACAACGAGCTGCTATGCAACAACTAGATGTTAGTCAACAACGAGTTGCTATGCAACAACGAGATGTTAGTCCACAACGAGTTGCTATGCAACAACGAGATGTTAGTCCACAACGAGTTGCTATGCAACAACTAGATGTTAGTCAACAACAAGTTGCTATGCAACAACAAGATGTTAGTCCACAACGAGTTGCTATGCAACAATAAGATGTTAGTCCACAACGAGTTGCTATGCAACAACGAGATGTTAGTCAACAACGAGTTGCTATGCAACAACGAGATGTTAGTCCACAACGAGTTGCTATGCAACAACGAGATGTTAGTCAACAACGAGTTGCTATGCAACAACGAGATGTTAGTCAACAACAAGCTGCTATGCAACAACGAGATGTTAGTCAACAACAAACTGCTATGCAACAACGAGGTGTTAGTCCACAACAAGTTGCTATGCAACAACAAGATGTTAGTCAACAACAAGTTGCTATGCAACAACAAGATGTTAGTCAACAACGAGTTGCTATGCAACAACAAGATGTTAGTCCACAACGAGTTGCTATGCAACAACGAGATGTTAGTCAACAACGAGTTGCTATGCAACAACGAGATGTTAGTCCACAACGAGTTGCTATGCAACAACGAGATGTTAGTCCACAACGAGCTGCTATGCAACAACGAGATGTTAGTCCACAACGAGTTGCTATGCAACAACAAGATGTTAGTCCACAACAAGCTGCTATGCAACAACAAGATTTCAGTCAACAACAAGCTGCTATGCAACAACGAGATGTTAGTCAACAACGAGTTGCTATGCAACAACAAGATGTTAGTCAACAACAAGCTTCTATGCAACAACGAGATGTTAGTCAACAACGAGTTGCTATGCAACAACAAAATGTTAGTCCACAACGAGTTGCTATGCAACAACGAGATGTTAGTCAACAACGAGTTGCTATGCAACAACGAGATGTTAGTCCACAACGAGTTGCTATGCAACAACGAGATGTTAGTCCACAACGAGCTGCTATGCAACAACGAGATGTTAGTCCACAACGAGTTGCTATGCAACAACAAGATATTAGTCCACAACAAGCTGCTATGCAACAACGAGATGTTAGTCAACAACGAGTTGCTATGCAACAACGAGATGTTAGTCAACAACGAGTTGCTATGCAACAACGAGATGTTAGTCCACAACGAGTTGCTATGCAACAACGAGATGTTAGTCAACAACGAGTTGCTATGCAACAACGAGATGTTAGTCCACAACGAGTTGCTATGCAACAACGAGATGTTAGTCCACAACGAGCTGCTATGCAACAACGAGATGTTAGTCCACAACAAGCTGCTATGCAACAACTAGATGTTAGTCAACAACGAGTTGCTATGCAACAACGAGATGTTAGTCAACAACGAGCTGCTATGCAACAACGAGATGTTAGTCAACAACGAGTTGCTATGCAACAACGAGATGTTAGTCCACAACGAGTTGCTATGCAACAACGAGATGTTAGTCCACAACGAGTTGCTATGCAACAACTAGATGTTAGTCAACAACAAGTTGCTATGCAACAACGAGATGTTAGTCTACAACAAGCTACTATGCAACAACGAGATTTTAGTCAACAACGAGTTGCTATGCAATAACGAGATGTTAGTCAACAACGAGTTGCTATGCAAGAACGAGTTGCTATGCAACAACAAGATAGTAGTCAACAACGAGTTACTATGCAACAACTAGATGTTAGTCAACAACGAGCTGCTATGCAACAACGAGATGTTAGTCCACAACGAGTTGCTATGCAACAACAAGATGTTAGTCTACAACAAGCTACTATGCAACAACGAGATGTTAGTCAACAACGAGTTGCTATGCAATAACGAGATGTTAGTCAACAACGAGTTGCTATGCAAGAACGAGTTGCTATGCAACAACGAGATGTTAGTCAACAACGAGTTGCTATGCAACAACGAGATGTTAGTCCACAACGAGCTGCTATGCAACAACGAGATGTTAGTCGACAACGAGTTGCTATGCAACAACGAGATGTTAGTCCACAACGAAATGCTATGCATTAAAAAGCTGCTAGGCAACCACTTCCGCTACCAATTTTTACTCTGAGTGAGGAGGATTTCTTGTAACTACGATCTTCGAATCTGGACAACAGTTAAAAGCTAACTTAGAGAATTTTATTTATAACTTGGATTTATTTTTTATTTTGTCTGATGTTTTGTTCAAAGTATAAGCTGCTGGCCGCTTTTACATTTATCATTGTATAAGAACTTATAAAATATATGTATTGGTCATTTGTTAATATAATTTTGGTTTATAAATTTTCGAAATTTAAAAGCAATTTTTTATATAATTATATGTATGAACAAATTTTCAAAATTTTTTTATATTGTTCTTTAAAAAACCTAGTGTTTAGTTACGGAAAATAAAATAAGTTATGTGTGCAGATAATGCAAAGGATATTTTTAAGAAAATTTAGTGTAAATTAAAACTTTTACAGACCAAATTAAAAAAAGAAGCGTATCTAATTATACGATTTTAAATCTGTTTTGAATGAATTTTTTTAAATGTATATACTCCGTTAACTTTACGTAAAAAATTAACTCTTAAAAGTATAAATATTAAGAATTAACTGGTTTATTTGTTTATTTTTTGAGCATATGTAGAAACTTTAACTAATAAATATTTTAAAATGCAACTACAGCTAAAATGTTCAACAAAAAAAAAGCTTGTTTTTAGTAAATATGTATTGAATAGTAATAACTTTGTACTATCAAATTATAGTTTAATAAAGTAATTAATAGTGGAATTATCGTTAACGGTAAGTCACAGCTAGTTATTTATAGTCTAATTTTTCAATTTAAACTTAATCACTGGTTTTGAAGTCTTAATTGAAGAGTTTAATAAAACGAATTTTCGAAAACATGGTTAATAATAGCTTTGGTGATTTTTTTAAATATTGAATCAATAATCAATCAAAGCATTAAGTATCAAAATTATTGCTAAAAAATTTTTGAAAAAAATAATATAGTTTTTAGTTTTTTTTAATTTAGTGTAGTGTTTTTTTTTTTAATTTAGATGCATATTAGCCATATAAAAAATAAGGGTGGCAGTTGTAAGTTTAGTTATAGCTATGTTTTAAATTCCTTTCAATTCATATAAGTTTTTTGAGTAATATTTAATATGCTTTATTAAGAACAATTAACGCCTTCAATGTTTTTCTTAATTTTTAGTTTAAAACTAGTTTATTAACATTTTGTTTAAATTCAATATGTATATTTTAATCTAAATTAAATTTTGTGCCAGTTTCCATTGAATTATAAGTTATTCTGCTTAAATATCATAATATATATTTTTTTTAAATTAAAATTTTCGTATAATACTTAAGTAATGTTTATTAAAACCAAAGCTATTTACAATCATAAAAAAATTAGATTACATTTTTCTTATTACATTATTTTATAAGGTATTTGTGTAATGTTTCTAAAACGAAAACAAAAAGAGTTGTTGTTTATTGATAAAGACTTTATTTTAATAATTTAAACATTAAACTTTATTTTAAATTTAATTAAAACGAGTAATAAAAATTACTTTAATTTTTTTTACAATATATTTTATCAATTTTCGTGAGGAAAGTAGAATTAAAACAATAAAATTAGCATAACATAAACAATAAATATTAAAAGAACATACTAGTTAATCAATTAATTAAGTTAAAGCGTAGTATTATAAGTAAAATTGAAATTCAAACAAAACGGCTTTTAACTAAATAAGGCTCAAGTATAATCAAGTTTTTTCTTTTTGCATAAATAAGGTTTATCTAAATGTATAAAATGGGTCTAGTCTTGTTAACTCTCAAGTATTTGAACATTATCTCGTAATACTAAATTTTGAAAAATCAAAATTATTTCCACAGCCAGTATTGTTTTCTAAATGTTCAGCTATAGCTGATGTTTTCATCGCATTTTTGACTGTTACAGTTTTTTATCTTTTTTGTCACTGATGTTCGAGATAATACAATTTTGAACATGCTCTTTTATTCTTGTTTTTAGGTGACGGGAAGTTTGTCCAATTTAACTACTTTTACAGTTGTTATTAATCTAGTAGACTACAAGACTTTTTTCTTCTATTAACAATGGGTTTTTTCCTGATCGTTGGATTAATGATTTAGACGTAAAAATAATCCTAGGATTTACTGAAAAATAGCTTTGGTTTGTCAGCTATCTTTTTCTCAATTAGTTTTGACTCAGAACCGACATATGGTAGTTTCAACTATATTCAAAACATTTCTGATCAATAAGGTTTAGCTTTGTTTAACCTTGTTAACTGTGTCTTTATTATTATTTAACAAACGTTTCAGCGTACCCATTTCACGTCTAAACCAATACTCCAACGACCAAACAGAAGTGAAACTATCGTTGATGATAAGTCGCAGCTAGGCACCAGTTTAATCTTGAATCGCCGGTTGTTAATCTTTATTTAGAAAGTTTAATATAACAAATAAAACTTTCCGAAATGTGGTTAGTAATGTCTTTGGTAATTTGTTTTAGAATATCGAACCAATATTCAACCTTAGCATACAGTATCGAAATTATCGACAACAGATGACAAATAATAAAGTTTTAAGTTTCGTTTTAATTTAATGTAGTATTATTAATTTCTATAAATTTAAGATGCATATTAGCCATTTAAAAATATAGCTGATGATTTGCAAGATTAATTTTGGTTAAGCTTTAAATTCCTTCCACCGACTATAGTTTAATATAATATACTTAGTTAAAACTTAAAACACTTTCATTTTTTTCCTAATTTTGAGTTCAAATTAGTTTCTAAACATTTTGTTTGGTATTGAACACGGATATTTTAATTTAGATATGTTTTTTCCAAGTTTTTATTGAGTTGTAAGTTGTTCTGTTTTAATTTCTTAATGTACTCTTTGAACAAATTAGAATTTTTTTTTATACTACTTGACTTACGTTTATTAAAAACATAAATATCTTTATTTATAAAGATATTAGCTTGTAAATTTTATTTTAATTCATCTTTTCATAAGGTATTTGTTTTATATATACAAAACAAAATTTAAAAAAAAGTTGTTTTTTTATAAAAGCTTTATTATTCTTACCAACTACAAAAGTATAATTTTCTTGGCAAATTAATATATTAAATATATTCTAACACCTTTTTTCTATTTATGTTTTGTTTAAGATGTCTTAAACAAAACATAAATAGAAAAAAGGTGTTAGAATATATTTAATATATTAATTTGCCAAGAAAATTATACTTTTGTAGTTGGTAAGAATAATAAAGCTTTTATAAAAAAACAACTTTTTTTTAAATCTGTTTTAAATGAAATTTTTTAAATGTATATACTCCGTTAACTTTACGTAAAAAATTAACTCTTAAAAGTATAAATATTAAGAATTAACTGGTTTACTTGTTTATTTTTTGAGCATATGTAGAAACTTTAACTAATAAATATTTTAAAATGCAACTACAGCTAAAATGTTCAACAAAAAAAAAGCTTGTTTTTAGTAAATATGTATTGAATAGTAATAACTTTGTACTATCAAATTATAGTTTAATAAAATAATTAATAGTGGAATTATCGTTAACGGTAAGTCACAGCTAGTTATTTATAGTCTAATTTTTCAATTTAAACTTAATCACTGGTTTTGAAGTCTTAATTGAAGAGTTTAATAAAACGAATTTTCGAAAACATGGTTAATAATAGCTTTGGTGATTTTTTTAAATATTGAATCAATAATCAATCAAAGCATTAAGTATCAAAATTATTGCTAAAAAATTTTTGAAAAAAATAATATAGTTTTTAGTTTTTTTTAATTTAGTGTAGTGTTTTTTTTTTTAATTTAGATGCATATTAGCCATATAAAAAATAAGGGTGGTAGTTGTAAGTTTAGTTATAGCTATGTTTTAAATTCCTTTCAATTCATATAAGTTTTTTGAGTAATATTTAATATGCTTTATTAAGAACAATTAACGCCTTCAATGTTTTTCTTAATTTTTAGTTTAAAACTAGTTTATTAACATTTTGTTTAAATTCGATATGTATATTTTAATCTAAATTAAATTTTGTGCAAGTTTCCATTGAATTATAAGTTATTCTGCTTAAATATCATAATATATATTTTTTTTAAATTAAAATTTTCTTATAATACTTAAGTAATGTTTATTAAAACCAAAGCTGTTTATAATCATAAAAAAATTAGATTACATTTTTCTTATTACATTATTTTATAAGGTATTTGTGTAATGTTTCTTAAACGAAAACAAAAAGAGTTGTTGTTTATTGATAAAAACTTTATTTTAATAATTTTAACATAAAACTTTTTTTTTAATTTTCCGAGTAATAAAAATGACTTTATTTTTTTTTCCAAAATATTTCATCAATTTTCGTAAGAAAGTAGAATTAAAACAATAAAAAAAGCAAAACATAAACAATATATATTAAAAGAACATACTAGTTCATCAATTAATTAAATTCAAGCGTAATATTATAAGTAAAATTGAAATTCAAACAAAACGGCTATTAACTAAATAAGGCTCAAGTATAATAACGTTTTTTTTCTTTTTGCATAAATAAGGTTTATTCAAATGTATAAAATGGGTCTAGTCTTATTGACTCTAAAGTATTTGAACATTAACTCGTAATACTAAATTTTGAAAAATCAAATTTGTTTCCACAGCCAGTATTGTTTACTAAATGTTCAGCTATAGCTGATGTTTTCATCGCATTTTCGACTGTTACAGTTTTTTAGCTTTTTTGTCACTGATGTTTGAGATAATACATTTTTGAACATGCTCTATTATTCATTTTAGGTGACCCAAAGTTTGTCCAATTTAACTACTTTTACAGTTGTTATTAAACTAGTAGACTACAAGACTTTTTTCTTCTATTAACAATGGGTTTTTTCCTGATCGTTGGATTAATGGTTTAGACGTAAAAATAATCCTAGGATTTACTGAAAAATAGCTTTGGTTTGTCAGCTATCTTTTTCTCAATTAGTTTTGACTCAGAACCGACACATGGTAGTTTCAACTATATTCAAAACATTTCTGATCAGTAAGGTTTAGCTTTGTTTAACCTTGTTAACTGTGTCTTTATTATTATTTAACAAACGTTTCAGCGTACCCATTTCACGTCTAAACCAATACTCCAACGACCAAACAGAAGTGAAACTATCGTTGATGATAAGTCGCAGCTAGACACCTATTTAATCTTGAATCACCGGTTGTTAATCTTTATTTAGAAAGTTTAATATAACAAATAAAAGTTTCCAAAATGTGGTTAATAATGTCTTTGGTAATTTGTTTTAGAATATCGAATCAATATTCAACCTTAGCATACAGTATCGAAATTATCGACAACAGATGACAAATAATAAAGTTTTAAGTTTCGTTTCAATTTAGTGTAGTATTATTAATTTTTATAAATTAAGATGCCTATTAGCCATTTAAAAATAAAGCTGAGAATTTGCAAGATTAATTTTGGTTAAGCTTTAAATTCCTTTCACATACTATAGTTTAATATGAGTTATATATAATATACTTAGTTAAAACTTACAACGCTTTAATTTTTTTCCTAATTTTGAGTTCAAATTAGTTTCTAAACATTTTGTTTGGTATTGAACACGTATATTTTAATTTAAATATGTTTTTTCCAAGTTTTTATTGAGTTGTAAGTTGTTCTGTTTTAATTTCTTAATGTACTCTTTGAACAAATTAGAATTTTTTTATACTACTTGATTTACGTATATTAAAAATATAAACATCTTTATTTATAAAAATATTAGCTTGTAAATTTTATTTTAATTCATCTTTTCATAAGGTATTTGTTTTATGTATACAAAACAAAATTAAAAAGAGTTTTTGTTTGTTTATAAAAGCTTTATTATTCTTATCAACTACAAAAGTATAATTTTCTAGGCAAATTAATATATTAAATATATTCTTACACCTTTTTTCTATTTATGTTTTGTTTAAATTTTTTTTTAAGTAATTAAAGTAGACGCAAATTTTATTTATTAAAATTTAAAGTAGTTTAGCTTGAATCTAAAAATATGTATGTTTTAAAAACTAATATTAAAACAGAAAATTAAAGTTTATTATCAATCTTGTTATTTGATTTCTAACTAACTCGACAGTTTACGCATATAATTAATTGAAAATAAAATTATTTGGCTAGTTTATACATTTTAGAATAAATACTACAATTTATCTAGGCTATATAAATTGCAAGTTTCCTAGAAAAAGCATTTTTACTCTGTTTAAAAATGTCTTGACTGACCAATTTTTTTTTTGAAATATTTGTAGAAAACAATAAAAAGAACTTTTTTAAACCACGAGTCTTATAAATTAAGCAATAATACAAAATTTAAGATTTCTAACTTTTCTTAAGGCCCAGTTGTTAGTTTTAGTACAATTTTTTTCTAAAGGTGTGCTTTTAAATAAATTAGATATTGCGGGCCGCAGTTTTTTGACATCTAACTTAAGCTTTAACAAATAGTTACCGTTAACTGTTTTCAAATAATAACACGAATGATAAGAAACATTTAAATTTACACAAATTCAATTCTTATATTACGTCATATATTAAGTCAAAATTTTGAACCATGTAACTCACCAGAGCAATTTGTTTAAGGATTTTGTTTTAAAATTTTATCATTCAAGTATATAAACTTGTCTTTTAGCATACATTAAACTAAAATTTATTAACAAAAAGTAAAAAAAAAATCAGTTTTTACATATTAATAACTTTTTATTTTGTATACATGAATGTACAAAAAATATTTCTACAGTGTACATTTATGTATAAGAATTGTCCATAGCTACGGACTTTAATCATAATCACCATTGTGGGTATACGCATATTGCACAAAGTTACTTAAGCATGAATTTAAACTTAAAAAAAAAACTTATATCTATAACTTAAAGTACTTTATTTCAGGCAACTTGTATACAACTACCCACATATAAATAGAAACAGTTTTACATTTAATCTAAAGTTTATTCTATCGAAGTACTACTCAACTTGGGAACATATTATAAATTACAAATGTTCAAATAAATTACAGTACTTCATTCAATGAAGTCACTAAAATTCAGCTTCTTCAGTTGCGTACTTCTTTGTCCATTCCCTGCAAACTCTGTCGTGTTCTTCGCGGTTGTTGACGTACTGAGCTGCTATTTCTGGCACAAGACAGTCAACAGGGTTGCAGTCGGTAAAAAACAAATGAATTGACAACAAAAGTTTTTCTGTAGACATAGCAGGGGCCCAATTAGAACCAAGAAGATCTAAGCTTATATACCCGTCGCTATTAATATTGCAGTGGTATATCTTGGTCTTAAAAGTAACCTTTGGTGGCTTAAACGGATAATCCTTAGAAAATTTTAGGTTCAATAAAAACTTTCCACCTTCATAGGGAGATTTCAGAGGTCCTTGAATCGAAGCTTCCCATTCTAACAAGTTGTCTTCTTTTAAGTAAGCGCTTATGTAAGCTGGAGAGCTTATATTTATCTCTTTCAGCTCTTTTAGAAGTCTTCGTTTCGCAACGGTAGTTTCCTGATCATTGTCATCTACAGAAGCAATCTTGAAGTTTTGGCAGTGTACCGACTTATTGTAAGCATCCAAAGACGATACGTTTCGCTGAGCATTGATAATATTGCTCCAAGTTTCAGTACCAAAAACTTCTTCAAAGCACCTTAAATCTAACTCCTTAACATAGTCTTCAATTTCGTTTGTTTGATTGGATGACATAATAACCAAAACCAATATTTAAACAAATGCTGCATTATGTATATACTGATAATTTTCATGATATTCTTTTTTGAAAAAAAAGTTGGTAGAGTTTTTGTACTCAGTATAGTATATAAAATCAAATTAATATTGCTGTATAATTAAAATAAACTACAAAAATAAAGAAAAAAACACAAAGCCTTTGCCTGGACTTTTATATGCCGTGAAACAACCTCGAGTTAAAACAAGGTTTGTTTATACCTTTCGTTATTAAACTTTCGATAGACTAAAACTTTTTACTAATGTTCATTATTACAATTTTCAGTTTCAACCGGAAATCTCACCACCTTATTTATATTTTAATGTTTTTTGAACTTAAACTATACAAGAAAATATTAAATCCAGACACAATCAATATGCACCATTAGCGTCTGCATGGTGTTGATGCTTGTTTAGAAAGGGTCGCCAAATTTTTTTTGTCAAATTTGCTTCAAATATTCAAAAAATTTTCCAGTTTTTCATAGTTACACGCTTTTGGGTCTATTTTGTGTTTGAAAATTAGTTTAAGGTGTGTTAAATAGCATAGAAATTTTTGAAAAGATCTCTTTTTAACATGGATTAAATGTGTTTAAAAAAAAAAATTGATGATGGCAAAGTTTTATTTATCTATACGACAGATTTTTTTTGTCGAACATTAATCTTAATACTTGTAAAAACTGTTAAGAATTCAAAGATTTTTAGTGATTTTTATTCGAAATTACAAATTAAACAAAAATATATTCATGTCTTTCTAGGTAACTTTAGCCTAAATTACCAAATTTCAGTTTTTTTTAGCAACGCTGTTTAATTTATGGTTTATGAAATATTTGCATCCTCAACTACAATAGTAAGAGCCTTTTTAAACAATGAACTGTATTCACAGACTAGTAGATGAACTATCTACGTTATAAATGAAATTGTAATTTGAAACATTTAAATCGATTACTTAAGTTGTTCTTTAGAAAAAATATATTCCTCGTTTGTGCAAATACTTAACTTTAAAAGAAGAGTAATTATTTAAATTTATTGATTTTCAAGCAATAATGATAAACTGATTGACAGTCAAAAACAATGTTTAAGAAAAAAACTGAATTACAAAATTGCATAAACTAACCAAATAGATTCAGAGTTGCCAGATGTATGTGGCAAATTTTCTTTAGGTTTAGAAAAGATTAAGTTGAGTTTTTTCTTAGTTTAAAACAAAAATTTTAAAGTAAAAAACTGTGTTACACTATATAAAAACATTAAAAAGATACTGTTAAGCTACTTTAAATGTGCTTCTTAATAAAAAAAATTTGATAACGATAAAAGTTTTTATCTCTATGATATATTTTTTGTGTCCAATTGAAATATTAATATCAAAAATGTGAAAATTGTTTAAAATTCCAGGTTTTTTAGTAACTTTTGTTCAAAATTCCAGGTTATTTTTTTCGAAGTTCTCAAATTCCAGATCTTCCAGGCTTTTTAGCCTAAATTGTCAAGTTTCAGGTTATTCAGGTTTCCAGGTTTTTTGGCTGTAAGTTTGATAAAAAACTGAATGACCACTTATTTTTGTTGAAATTTAAGCTATAATTTTTATCTAAAAACTAAATTAATTTAACAATTGAATTATCTTTTTAAATGTATATCCTTTTCGTAATTAATTTACGACTTTGTTCCTTTTATAAAATTTAGCAAGCAAAAAGTTCAGCTCATGAAATGTAAAAGTTAGTTAAGTTAATTAACAAACTTTTCATACCTTTACTTTTGAACTTGTTATTTAAAAAAAAAACTATTTAAAAAACCTACAAAAGGTATCAAATTATTGTTTTCGCTCAATTTAGTGTTAATAGTGTATAGCAATTAAATATATAAGTTTTGGCCATTAAACTCGTTCTTAAAATAGTAAAAAAAAAAGGTTTATTACAACTAATTGATAGGCATCTACTTTATTTATATAAAACTGAATGTATTTGTAAATATAACTTATATTTTTTAACTTACACTAACAATTTTGTTCTAAGACAACGTATCTGAGATTAATTAAACAAAAATCAAATATTCACCTGATCTTAATTTATCATGATGAGAAAAACGTTTCCTAATTACTGAATAACTAAATTTAACTGGTTCATATCTTATAAATTATTCTAAACTTAAATTTTCTAATTTAAGAAAACAGTTATAAACAAACTTTTACTGTAAAATGTTTGCTTCTCTTTGATTCAAAAAAACTCTCTAGTCTCTGAGTGACCTTGAAGTCCAGAGTTGGTAAAATGCTAATAGTTTTCATGTCAATTAAGTGCTAAAGCGTATAAAACTTTTGTTTGTTACATGTTAATAATTTCACGCTTGAATAAATATTACACTGCTTTCTCCCTGCCTTAAATTGTGCTAAATCATCCTGAGTTATTTTTTACAAGTCCTTCTATAATAAATTTCTCCTCTGGCGCAAGCTACTTAATCCTTAAGTTTATTTTTTATCTTAATCATTAAAAAGAAGAATCAGGGTTGCAAATTTTGTTGAAAATTTTCTTCAAGGTTTTTTCAATTTTTTCTGGAAGGTTCCTTTTTCCGTTCTATTTTTAGTTTTTAGGTGAGTTTAAGGTTAAAAACTAGTATATCAACCTTGAAAAGATACTTTAATGTTATTTTTAGTGTGTTTTTTTAATGAATAAAATTGATGATGACAAATTTTTTTTATTTGTACTGTAGATTTAAAGATAAAATTTAAATTTTAATAGTTAACATGTAAAATCTGTTTAAATTTCAGCTTTTTAAGCCATTTTAGTGAATTTTGCTAGAAATTTCAGGTGTTTTTTTCTAAATATTTCCTATTTCAGGTCTTTTTAGTTTTTTTAGTCTAAATTGATAAATTACAAATTTTTTGACCCTGAAGGTTGCATGTGTATGTTTTTGCATTAGATAATTACTCATTTTATTAAAAGCTGTTTTCAAATCATTAACGTTTAAAGTTTTAAAACAATTAAAATTAAATACAAAAATTTTTGATTATGTTGTGCAACTATGTCAATTAACTCTATATAGAGTAGAAAACTGTTTGAATTTTTATTTTGTAATTTTAATTGACTAACTTTAATTTTATAACATAAAGTAATCACTTGCATGAACTAACTTAAATCATAATATATATTAATTTCAGAATAATAAAAACTAAGTTGTTATTTCTATGAATAGTGAAGAAGTATTCCCATGGCTAAAACATAATTATATTAATTTTTAAATCAATAAAAATTATATACGTAAACAAAATTTGTTATATAAAACAACAAAATATTGAAACTGGATCAATTAAATCCCATTCTAGATGGTATCTGTCCTGATATTTAAAAAAATAACATCTTTAAACTATTCTAAGATTTTTATTAAAGTAAGAACTTTCCTGAATCATCCGGGTAAAAATAAATTAAACATCCTGAAAAAAAAAGTCATCTTGACATTTCTAGATTTTTAAAATGTCTTGAGTTATTCCGAGTACCCTTATGTGTGGCAACCTTGCTATTAGTTTAAGCATTTTTAATCTTTGTAACCTAAAAATATTTAAGTTATAATTTGAATTTTTTTTAATAATAGAGATAAATTATGTTTAATTTTTAAGATTGCCACTGATTTTGGGAAGTTTTGTGCAGGTTTTTGAAACTACACGTTTTGGGTCTACTTTCAGTTTCAAACTAAAAAAATGTTTTTTATAACAACGTTAAAATGATACTTTAAAGCTACCTTAAATGTACATTTGACAGGGTTGCCACTCGTTTTTTCAAATTTATTCCATGTTTTTAAAAGTACACATTTTTGGGACTATTTTTAGTGTAAAGTTAATTTTAAGGTAAGAAACTGAGTTCAGTAGTATAAAAATATTTAAAAGATACTCTAAAGCCACTTAAAATGTATTAAAAAAAAAATTTGTTGATGAAATTTTTTTTTATCTATACGATAATATTTTTGAGTCAAACCGAAATTTTACTACTGAACATGTTCAAGTTCTTAAAAATTCAAGGTTTGTCAGGTTTTTGTCAAAATTTTCTTGAATTCCATGTTTTTCAGGTTTTTTTTGTCTAAATTGTCAAATTACATTTTTTTCCAGGATTCCAGGTAAAGTGGCAACCCTGTTTTGATAAAATAGAACATTGATACTGACAACACTTTTTATCTTTATGGTAAATTATTCGTATCAAGACTAAATTATAATAATTATTTTTATAAATTAGATAGTGATACTTATCATGTAGTACTTATATAAAATTTCAAATTTATTACTGATTTTAATTCTAAGTTCCAGGTTTTTTTTAATTTCTTAAATTTTAGTTTTTTCCAGGTTTTATATCCTAAATAGTTAAATTCCAGGTTTTGTGGCAACTCGATTCATACGTCTTGAAAAATTTTTTGTAATTTATTTCATCTCACTTTAAAACAAAAAGGGTTGCAACTTGTTTTTTTAGAAATTTATTCCATGTTTTCTCAATTTCTTTCAGGTTTTTTAAGATTCAAGTTTTTGGTTTTATTTTTAGTTTAAGGTTAAAACTGTGTTAAGTAGTATTACAAAATTCAAAATATACTGTAGGCTACTTTTTATGTGGTAAAAAAAGTTGATTATGACAAAAAAAAATTAATATGAGATCTTTTGTAGATTTTTGTTTCAAATCCAAATTAAACTACTTAATATGTATAAACTTTTAAAACTCAAGGTGTTTAGGTATTAATGTTCAAAATTCCAGGATTTTACAGGAAGTTTTTTTTATTTCTCAATTTTTAGGTTTTATTAGGTTTTTTTAGCCTAAATTACAAGTTCCAGGGTTTTTCCAGGATTCCAGGTTATTTGGCAACATTGATTATTTTTATATGAAAAATATTTTGTTCAAAAAAAAATATTGTCTAAATTCTTTTGGAGGTTTTTTACTTAAATTTTTTAATTCCAGGTTTCAAAGTTACTTGGCCATCATGTAAAAAAAAAGAATAATAGCATCTTCAGCATAAAATTTAAATACGGCTGCCTCTCAAGTTTTAAAACTATCTTTAATGTCTAAAAGCTATATTTTGTTACCTAAAACTAGCTAAGTTATACTAGATTTTTCATATCATAAATGAATATACTCTTTTCTACATTCTAATACCTTTTAAAACTTTTTTCTTTTAAACTATTCCTGCCTGATGAGTCCTAAATAGGACGAAACCGGTCGTAGGATTGTTTCAGATGCTGTTGTTGATCTTGAGGTGAAGTTCATTGTTTATTATTCTTTTAAGCAATAACAGAAAATATGTAAATTTTTCTATATTTGATTGTTATTAAAGTTATGTTGTGATAACTTGTCATAGTGAAAAAAGAGATAGCCACAAGGATAAAAAAATAACTTAAGTTTTATAACTAAATATTTCAATAAAATTAAAAACTAATAACAAAGAGTTGTTGCTCGTTCATTAAATTCTCATTTACTATCTAAAAAAACAGTTAGAAGTTTAAAAAAATGTTAAAACTACCCATAGTTTAAAATATAAAAACTTAGTTAGCATTACTTTTTTTTAGTGTTTAACTGGGCATTAGTGTGTTGAGTCACCTAAAGTAAATAAAAATCTTAAAAATTATCCAGAGTTATCCTGAAAGTAGTTCTTAGTATACAGATTTAGTGGCTGCGATTCTTGTTTAAATTAAAAATTATTTTTAAAAAATAATTTATTTGTATAAATATAGAATAAAGTATTTAAAGTGTTAGGTTTAAGAGGCAGCAGTTGTTCAAAAAATTTTTAAACTTTTCAAAAAAACGTTTTATATTACTATACATTATTTTTCATCTAAACTAGAGCTAAAAGACGGTTTTATTTTGTTAAAAGTAAAATTAAAAATTAAAAAATCTGTTAAACAACTGCTGTCTCTTGTTATTCTTATCCTAGACAAGACGCTAAAGGGTGTCTGTGGTGTGCGACTCAATAACCATAAGGTTCTTCGTGCACCAGATCTTAAGACCAAATAATTTGAGCATCGTTTCTACGTCTTTTGTAACCATATATTATTTAAGTTGTATTTGTAGAGATTTTAAATTATTTGATATACTTAAATGAAAAACAAATAGTTGAATTAAAATTTTAAAGACTTACAAGAAATTGAAATACATTAAATTTAAATACATGTTTTAATTTAAAAAAAGAAAATATTTTAAGTTCACAAGTAGAACTAATTTGTAGAGTCTGTAAAAGAATCTAATCTGCAAATAATTTAGTATCAACAATTCACTATTTTCACTTTAATGGATGTATCAGGTTTGTCAAATGTTTTTAGCAAATTTTCACAAGGTTTCTAAAATTTCCTCCAAGCTTCTAAAAGATACATTTTTGGATCTATATTTAGTTTAAAGCTAAGTTTTAAGTAAGAAACTGCGTTAAAGAGAATAAAAAGATACTCTAAAGCTACTTTAAATGTGATTTTAACAATAAAAATCTAAGATAACAAACGTTTTTTATCTGTATGATAGATTTTGAGTCATTTGAAATTTTATTAATAAACAAGTTAGAATTGTTAAAAATTATAGGTTTTTCCAGGTTTTTTTTTTTAATTTTTCAAAATTTAGGTTTTTCAAGGTTTTTTAGTCTCAATTGTTAAAGTTCAGGTGATTCCAGGTTTCAAGGCTTTTTGGCAACCCTGAACAGAGCTAAAACTCAAAATTTATAAAAAGCTTTTCTAGAGTCTATTAATAACAGTTAAATCTTTGAAACTTTATTAAAATCTACACATTTATATTTATGAGTGGTTTTTACAATAATTATAACCGTTTAGATTAGGTGCTATGATAAACTAAAAAAATGTATGTAGTCCTTACTACCATATAAAATTTAGTTGAAGATAAATAATTGTATACATAACAGGTTTGCGACTTTTGTGTCAAAAAAGCATGCCTGAGTTACTAATAACTAACATCAAACTAGCCTGAATTCATGGAGAAGAAGTTAAATAACATCAGCCACAAAATGAAAACAAAAAAAATAATCAAGCTTAAATATTAATTAAAGCCAAAGTATTAATTAAGAGACTAATCAAAACATAGAAACTAATAACTAATAAAGAAAAATATCCATGGGCAAAAATACTCTAGAATGTATGAAAATTTTCAAAACCTTGTTAAGTTTTATATCAGCCTGAGCTTGATACAAAAGTTTGACCATGCCTGAGTATATTGAGTGTAATGTAAGTAATGCAATCTGACGTAGTTAAAAGTTTGTCATGTATTTAATAAGAAAAAATAAATATAAAGGAAAATCAAAGAAGGGGAAAACTTGTGATCATAAACTTGTGAATGTTCATAATTGTAAACTTGTGAAGTTGGAATCAAGGCGAAGAAAATTAAAGACAGTTTTGAATAAGTTTGAAAAGTTTAATTGTTTGTGTTATTTTTTTTAAGAATTTTATATTAAATACAAAAATATTATTAAAATTCACATTTGAAAAATGAAAGCCATTTTTACTTTTTCTACATTTAGAAGTGTATTTTTATATATTTATCCAGGTTTTTTTTAATGTTTTTAGGTTTTAAAAAGACAAAGCTTATATTTTATTTTCAGTAAAAACTTTTATTTAAGGTGAAAACTGTCTGAATTGGTTTATAGATATTCAAAAGATACTGTAATGCTACTTTAAATATGTTTTCAATAAAAAACTTATAAAAAAAATTTATGCATTTCATTTAGAAGATTTTTTTGCATTTAATCTAAATTTCATAAAATCACATATATCATTGTTTAAAAATTCAGGTTTTTATGTGATTTATGTTCAAAGTTCCAAGTTTTACCAGGTCATTAATCAAAACTTCTTAACTTCTATGTTTTTCCAGATTTTTCTGAAATAAATTGTCTAAATCATGGTATTTCAGAGTTCTATATTTTTTTCCAACACTGATTTATTTAGCTGTATAGTGTATACTCACAAACTTACAAGTGTCATATCAACAAAAAGGTTAGTATGGTTGTAAATTTTTATCTTTTTTACATTAAAAAAATTCAACTATCGTTTTAATACCATTTTTTTAGTATATCTAATCACAAATATGTATGCATCTTATTTCAAAAAGCATTGAAAATTGTTAAATGCATAAATATGTTTAAGTTTCTTGTACTTCATTAAGAAAATTCAAAATTAAATAAATAGTTAAAAGATTAGATAATTAATCTTATTATTCATGGTAAGAAAACAATAGTATGCTACAGTAATCAGATATTGACAGATAACTTACAATAAAATTAAATTACAATTAAAAAAAAACCTAAAAGTTTTGTAGATGTCCCTCCTAAAAAATAAAAGAACAATATTGTAACTGATTAAGAAAGCCTCTAAATTAAATCTGATTTATTAGGGACAAAAACTTGAAATATAGATGTTATAAAAATATTTTATTGATTTTTAGTTTAGTTTGTCACATTTGCCAAATTGTACATATTTTGCTACGATTTACATTTTTTTTCTATATCTGACATTTTTCTCCACAATTTTCCATGTTTACAGTATAACAGTTTTTATAATATTTATAGTTACAATTAATAATATATACAACATCTCTACATTTGAAGTTTTGTCCTTGACAAGTATTCTAAATATATTAGTCATTTAAAGAGCTTTTTTAATCAGCTAAAATAGGACCCAAAATTAGGTAACCATTTTGTACATTGATAGTATTTTATTTTATATCAATTTCATTAATATTGTGCCTGAATCAGTTGAGTGTGTGTTAAATTTATTTTATAATAACTAAATGAGTTTTAAACATTACTTAAATAATTCAATAGATTTTGTAAAAGATAATGAATGAAAGTTTAAGTTTTTCATACTCCTATCATAAAAATAATTTTAGCATAACATTTTTTACCCAAAAAACTGAAAAGTATTTGTGAAACTTAATAAAAACTTAACAAAAGTATCATTAGAAAGACAATGTTAATGTTAGGACTACATACTGATCATGCACATTGGATTTTACAAATTGAAATTAAGTTTTATTCAAATTACTTACAATATTTTACAAAGTTTAATCAAAGTTTGAACAGTAAGATAATTTGCCATTAATTAATAAACTTTTGCTAAAAAAAAAGATCAATTTCTTAACTTTATATGAAAAAATGTAAAAATCTAGACCAAAATAAAGTAAAACTCAATCTAAATAAACATTGACTATCTAATAGAAAATAATGTAACAGAAGAAAAATTTAATCTCATTTTGTTTTTATCCAACATGAATATGAAAAAATTAATAATTAAAGAAAACTTGAAGTTAATAAAAATGTTTAACATACTTAAGAACTTAATTTTTAACATATATATTTTAAGCATCTTAGCTTTAAAAAAGCTATAGAACTAAAAATGCAATTATTTAACTGATGTAACTTGGATAATTTACACTTTTGACATTTTGATATTAGACTTTCAGCTCAATTTTTAGGCAGCGTTGACAAAAAAGAAAAATTACTCTTTTTATACTTTTTTCAAAGTGTATTTTCGAGGGACTTATTTTGGTTTCCTGTTTTCTTTGCACCCCTCATAAAAAATCAGTTAAAATTGGTATTAATTTAAAGTATTTTACTAAAAGTTCGAATCAATATTATTTACAAGATATCGTTTACAAGTATAGTTGATTTTTATATTAAGTAAAGTTTAGTGTATGTTTTTTAAATAAATAAGTTATAAAGACGTGGTTTTACAAGTTTTTTCTCGAATAAATGTATAAACTATGCAAAAATTTCAAAACCACGAAAATTGCACTATTTACAAATGAAACTTTTTACTACAAATTAACTAATCAAAAGTTTTTAAAAAGTATCTATGAAAATCTATACAACTCGAAGGGTTTCATTTTCAACTTTGAAAACATTTGACGAAATCACATACTGTTTTTACTTTTAGAACATTAAATAAACCGTAGTTTTAATATGTGTTTTTATTTTTCATCAAGTTATAAAATAATGATTTACGTCTGTTCTTAGTTTAAAATACAAAATATATTTTTGATTTAAATTGAGTTTTAGCTAAATTATTTTAACTTGAACTGTTTAGTTAAGTAATTTTACGTATCATTGAATATGTTTCTCTATTAATTAGACAATATAGTTACTTTTTTTGGTTAGTACTTTGTTTTAAGTTTTTAATGTATAAAAAGTTTTGTTATTCCTGTTAGCCTCACAATGTACTGGCAAAATTTTTACATTGTCAATAAAAACAGTAATTAGGTTTATGTTTAAGACTTTGTTGACTAAAAAAGAACTGGATTACATATTAAGATTTTGTATTGAAATTGTTCAAAATACAAAAATTTTTATGCACTTTAGAAATTTTAGACATTTATCTAATAGAAAGCTATACTATATTTTAATGCTTCAATATAAATAATCTGTTGTTGAACAAAAAATTGTGCAACCTCTTTAAAAAAAGCCCCTAGACACAGATGTTTTAATACCCCTGGTACCTTTATGTCTAAAAAACTGTGGTACAGGTGTCAGAAAAAAACTAAGTTAAAAAAAAAGAAATTTGTTGAAACAGCTAGTCATGAATACTTGTTAGATAATAAAAAATGTTTGTGAAAATTTAACTACATGACCATCTAATTGTTTAAAACATTACAATTTAATTTCATCTTAATAAGAAACATAAGATTTTTGGTATATAAATATAAAGAAGTCTTCAGTATAATAACTTTTCTAAATAAAGCATAAAGAACATAAAATTGATTTAATGTAATTACTAAGTAATAAAAAACTTTTTCAGTTACACTTTTAATAAAAAAACTAGTATTAACATCTAACAAAAAGTCTAACTATGTTTCAAATAGTGTTTAAAGCAATTTTAAATTAGTGAATTCAAATCATGGTTGCTAAATACAAAATTTCTGATTTCTTAAAAATTTGAAAGTATTTTAATTTTAAAATTTTACGGCTGAGTAACTTTAGGCAATAAGTTCATTGCCACAATAGTAATTATGATCTTAAGCAGGGGTTAGCAGACTGCGACCCCAAAAACCGCATAGCAAAAATTTGCGGCTTGCAATGCATTCTTTATTTAAAAACATACTAAATTGATAAAACTATCAATCAGGCTCTTGATCCAATAGTTAAAAAGTACTAGTGCGTTTTGTTGCAATAACTATTAAATTTCGCTTTTTTTGATACCTAATGTTAAAACTAATTTAAATACTTGCCGCCTGATAGGAGATTTCTGTTTAGAGTAAGCTTAGCAAGTATTAAAAAGTTAGCTTGTTAATTACCAAAAATTGTAAATCGCTTTTCAAAGAATAGGTGCAAAAAGTGTGACAATAAGAAACATAATTTTTTTTTTAAAATCTTACCAAGCAATTTATTTTATATAAAGTATAACAAGATGCTTCTTTTTATAGTTGTAAATAAGCATTACTTCTAATTCAATTTTTATTATATTTTTTCTAAAAGGCCTTCAAATTTACTTTATACATTTAACATTAGAGCTGCTAAAAATTTTTTTTAACAATTTCAATTACTTTTATGTAACTAAACTTCATTTATAAAATTTAAAAGTTACTTTAAATGTAAATAAAATCTTAGACCTTTTTTTACTAATCTTATAACACGAAGTTTGATGATTGTTTAGAATTTAGATAATGAAACGATATGGTTAAAACTTAAAAATATTTTTGTCTAGGTTTTTAATAGAATTTTGTATATTGAGCTAAACATAAGCTTACTAAATAAAACTTTATTTACAAAAATAAATCATGAATGTTGTTTAAGTAAAAAGTCTTATTTTCATACGTTATATCAAATTGTTTAACTTTTTTTTGTTCTTAAGGAAATAGCTTTATGTTTAAAACACAAAGGTAATTAAAATATTTTTGAAAAAATGATTTTGTTAAACATTATCGCACACAATTTTGAACACTAAAATTTATTTTGTTCAAGAAACGTTAGTTTTTTTTTTTGGGAAAAGTTAACATTTGGTTGTAAATAAATTACTACATCTTTAACCTAAGGTGTTATTAACCCTAGGCTTATTGTTTTGTACTATTGTATTTTTGCTGCTAAAGTTTAGGAAACGATGTTGGGACTTGGGAGTACTCACATTGTTTACCGAAAACATTTTGAATTATAAACTCCACAACAGTAAGTATGTGCTTTTTCTTGTTCTTTAAATTAACTTTTTGTATGTTTAAATTTCAAATGTGAATAGTGTATGTAATTTATTACAAGGGTGTTTTTAAATTCTAGAAACTATTGTTGTTAGCTTTCTAAAAGAAATAATTTTATTTACGACTTTATTTTTAAATTTAACTGAATTTTAAATTTATTAAATCAAAAATGTTATAGGTAATACTTAAAGCAAGGTTTCTAAACTTTTTTTTTCAAAATTCTCCCTTTGAAGAAATTAAAAAAAACTATTGCCTAATCCAACAAGATTGCTCAAAAAACTACATGTAAGACACCTAAGACCTTTTTTTGCTCTTCATTTGCAACTCAAGAATATCTAAAGCAGGGGTCGGCAGGCAGTTGGTGCTCGCGGGCCAAATTTCAAGTTTCAAAAAACTTCGCGGGCCGCAGTTTTAGTTTTAGTTAAATTTAAATAATCTTCTGGTTTTAGTTTTAGTCACACTTTTAGTTAACTTTTATTAAGTTTATTATTTGGATTTGCTTTTATTTTTACATAGACTATTTATTAAAAAAAAAAAAAGAATTTACATTTACATTGACTAGTATATTTAATTCTTAATAAACTATGTACTATTTTTTTCAGTTAATAGTTTAACTTAATATTTACTTAACTTTTTATAAAAACCAAGCTTAAATTACTTTATGAGTGACTTTTATACATTCTTTTATGTTATCAACTAATTTTTCATATAAAAAACTTTTTCATATAATTATTGAAAATAAATTTTAAGTTTTTAAAAATTTGCACTCTTTTAAAAATTCAGTAATTAGTTTACATAAAAATAAAACCTATTTGTATTGAAGAAACCTAAAATTTTTTTTACATAATTATTGCTCGAATTCTTTATTACTAAATAACTAGTCTTTTACATAGTTGTCACTTTAACAACTAAAAATGTTTTAGTAATATAAAATCAGTCTTAGTTTACTAAAAGTTAAAAAAGCTTAAAAATTGCTGTTAATCAAGCTTAAATAACTAACTAAAATATTATCATTATTAAAAAGTACAAAATATGTACGTAGCCTAGAATAAATTACAATAAATAAATTACACTACAATCATAAAACTATTATGAGTATTGATAGATTTACTTAAAGTACTTGAAAATAAATTTCACACAGACCTGAGTTTTCAACAATGTCTTAAACAGGTTTAATTTAGTCTGAGTACACAAATTTCTAAAATAGGCTTTTTTTTTGCAATCCTGTTTATAACAAAGTTTACAAAAAAAAACGAAGTTTATTAACAGATTAAATATAAACAAAAAAATAAACGTTACAAGTCAGCTTGAATGTATATTTAACTTTTTTAAATATTTTTAACGAAAAAATGAAAGATTATTAACCATTTAATAAAAATAAGTTTTTTTTTCAGTATATAACAAATCTTTATCGCAATAAAAATTTTGCATTTATAAATAGTAAATGTGAAATGTTAGACGAGCTATAAAAATATAAAAACGTTGGTTAGGAGTTATTGCAAGAAACGAAAAAATGTTTACGTTAGTTTTAACAAAGCGCATGATTATCTTCAGTAACCACAGACTGATCAAAATTTTTTTCAAGGCATTTATAAAGTAGCAAAAGTAATTAATAAAAAGAAGATACCGTTTGAACTGAAAACATTTTAAAACATTTGTCTTAGCAACTTAACTTGGTACTACAATAAAAAAACAAGTTATCTATGAAATGTGGTGCCATATAATGACACTTGAAACAAAGTCAAAACTTTTGGAGTTTCAGATAAACGAACCTTTGAAACATAAAACTAATAACAGATTTTGACTTTCTAGATGCAAATAAAACCCACAGACAATTTTTTTTCTACAATTTTTTGACCTTCAATAGTTATAAATTAAATTTAGATTCTAAAACACTTACACAAAAAAAGTTAAGTTAAAGTCTAACGCACATTTACAATCAAAGTTTTCTGCGTGCATTAGCTTGATTGAAGTTGTTTTTTTTTTGTAAATTAAGTTGTATCCTAAGTTATCAAATAACGCAAAAAATGGCAAAAGAATTAATAATGAAATTAATGAAGGGAAGGATCATTTGAACCACATACGAAAAAATTATACTGTTCATTTCTGCATCTGTAGCTTTAAAAGAAAAAAACATTTAAAACTCTTTTTTTTTTTAATCTCAATTTCAAGATTTTTGTAAGCAAATTGTCAAATTTAAGTTATTACGTCAACACTGATTGTTCACACTTATAAATTAATATAAATAATATTTCAAAGTATAGCAGCTGCAAGACTTAAAATATATTATAATCATAACCACAACTGTGAGTATAACAAAACATAAATCATAAGTTTGTTTGCCACTCTTCAAAGCAAAAAAGTTTTGAATGAGTGCCAGAAACTAGCCTGATAACTTAGATTTAAATTTTAGAACAAAAAAAGCAATTCAAGGTAAATACTAAAAAAATGTCTAAATTAGCCTGAAATTTGAAAAATATTCAATGACTGACTTAGTCCAATATTGTGGCAAAGTTAAGTTGCTTAATTGCTTGAACTTGAACTATTTAATTTAACAACTTTTAAATTTATTAAATTTACTATCGCTAAATATAATATATTTTAAATACGTAGTTACAAAAAATAGCATATATGTATATTAGGGTGGAAAGCAAAGAAATAAATTCGATCTACCAAAAACTTTTGTTTGAAAAATGAAACTGTATACCTACCAACTTACATAACAAATAAATTTTTATTTCTGCATATATACTGTTTTAAAAGTGTTTGTAAACACTAAGATTTTCAAGTAGAAAAAGAAATTATATATATGATTAAACTTCACTTAATCTAACTTAAGTATTTAAAAAAATAGTTTAAAAAATGGTTCTAAACATCTGTGTACATTGGTGTTTATAGCAATTAATTTAAATTGCACACAATCCTTCTAAAATTTAATATGTTTTAAATGGAAAATAAAATAAACCTATTTATTATTATGCTATTTCAAATGTTTTTGTGCACACTTAGATATAAATTACTGTGATAAAACATTTATAAAAGAATTTTGGTACTAATTACATGTTAAACAAAATACCTGAACTATACAGAAAGAAATTTTAATTAAGTACTGTGCATTACATGGAAAGCATTTGCGTTTAGTTTGTTATATAAATAACTAAATAAATGTTATATAAACAACCTACTGCATCCAAGCACTTCTTTTTTCAGCAAAAATTTACAGATGCAATAAGAAAGTTATTGTGAAACTGATAGAAAATCACTTGTCAAATGCTAATCTGTCTTTTTAACAATTTCAAGTCAAAGCAATTTAGTTTTTTAGTTGTTAAAAATGTTATTCAGGGACTTAAAACGATATTAATCAATCTAAACCAAATTCCCGAAAAAAAATTCACCAAAATTTATTTTTGCTCAGCGGGCCACATTTAGTAGCTCGCGGGCCGCAGAAATTTCTCTCGCGGGCCACATTCCATTCAAAAAAACAATGTGCTCGCGGGCCGCAGATTTACCCTTCGCGGGCCGCAGTTTGCCGACCCCTGATCTAGAGAAAGAACCAAAATTACTATTAAAAGACTTATTACCTTTATTTTTTTTGCTCTTCATCTGCATTTCTTTTTCGCCCACTTTGGCGCCTAAATCGCCCTCCGCCTACTTCGCCCCTTTACTAATTTTCGCCCCTCACTTACTAAAAATGCCCAAGGGAATCGTTATCGCCCACTTTACCCTAACTTAAAGCTTTCCTAAAAAAGTTGTTGTTAGTTTTTCCGTTACAATGAAATCCCTTTACATTTTTTACGCCGTTAAAATACTTTCAAGAGGATAAAGTTTTAGATACAAAAATATTATTATTTGTTTAGTCAATAGAAATTTTGATGTATGAGCTCAAGCTGCTTAAATTTGTTTTACTTAGTCTTAAATGTGTCATCTATTATTTAAATTTACCTAGACAGTTTTTATGCCAAAGCTGCGGCTATTTGCTATTTTATGAGTAATAACAAATAATGCAGATTTAAATTCTCGTAAAAAACGAATGGTTGTTAAAAGTCTGCGACTAACTTTTTATTATGAACTGAAATTTTGGGTCAAGTGAAGTTCGGTTTTAATGCGGAGCCAGTTTAAATAAATATAGACTCTTAGATATAGACTTTTAGATATAGAACTACTAATCATTTTATCAACAATAATTATTCTACACAATACATAATGGCTTTTGAAGTTCGAAAAACGATTTTTTAGACCTTTAAATTAAAAAATATAGTTATAAAAACTTGGTTAGCGGTATTGAGCACTATATTAAGGAACTGATTTTAAGTGTAAAACTTATATTTAACATAACAAATTTATATCTGTTTATAATTATTATGTTTCTCATAATTATTAATATTTTTTGGTAGTTTGAAATTTAATTTACACTAAACAAAAAAGTTTAAAAGATTTTTTAGAAACATATCATTCCATATTTCAAATAGCGTCTTTTTTGTTAATTCTTTTAAATATATCACTACTTTCACTATTTAATTGTTATCTACTTGATAATATAAAAACAGTAATAACTTTGTTATTCAAAGTTTATTCAATCAATATACTACTTGGCCTACAAAAATATTATAAATTACAAAACTTCAAAGAAGTCAAAGTAGTTCGTTGATCGAAGTCACTACATATCATCTTTTTAAGTTGCGTACTTCTTTGTCCATTCCCTGCAAATTCTGTCGTGTTCTTCGCGATTGTTGACGTACTGAGCTGCTATTTCTGGCACAAGACAGTCATCAGGGTCGCAGTCGGTAAACATAGACTGAATTGACAACAGAATCTTTTCTATAGTCAAACACGGCGACCATTTTCTACCAAGAATGTCTAAACTTACACGCCCTTCACCGTTGATGTTACAATGGTATATTTTTGTTCTGAAAATAACCTTTGGTGGCTTAAATGGGTAGTCCTTGGGTAAATTCAGACGCAATAAAAACTTTCCACCTTCATAAGGAGTTCCTTGAGGTCCTTGAATTACAGCTTTCCATTTAAAGAAATCATTTTCCTTACATCGAGCACTAATGTTAGTAAGAGGGTGTAAAGAAAGATCTTTCAATTCTTTTTTAATTTTTTTAGATGTCAAATCATCTACTTTTTCAGCAGGTTTTACATTTTTGGTTTGCAGTACTTTTTCGACAGGTCTTCTATCTTTGGTTTGTAGTAACTTTTCATATTCCTCTAAAGTAACGAATTCTGACGACAATGACTTTTTCGGTGCATCAGGTACCAGAACATGTTTTATCAGGTGTATTATTGCAACAATAGTTACAATCGGTAATGCACGTCCAAACAGGAAACATAAAAGCTCTAGTACATTTGTTAACATTTTGAATTATTATTTAAAGCTCCTGTGTATTATTTATTTAAACTTTTTTTAAATTCGTATGTTGTGTTAAGTATAAATTATTTATTATTAACTAATACTAATACTTCATTAATAAAAATGATATTAAAATTCACAAACTCAATCAACAAAAACTAGTTAGTAAACTAAAAGTTTTTAAATTAATTACATTGTTCAAACTGTTCAGTTTTACATTGTATGAAACCAAAATCAATTAATAATATACTTTATTTTCCCTAAAAACATCTCTATATAAAACTATAATAACTTTATAGTGTTTTAAACAATATTGCCATAGTAAAACTTTGTAAAAAGCACTGTGTTAAGTGTTAAAAAATCCCCGACAGTTGGATTTAAAAGAAAAAAAATGAAGATTTGAATCCGACAGCTTTGGATTTTTAACACTAAACACAGTGCTTTTTACTAAGTTTTGTCAAAATATTTTAAATTACAATTTTTTTTATAAGCTAAACATTAACTAAATATTTTTGTTTCATGATTCCCATTGCTTGTATTTAAAAAAAAAACATTAAAAATTAATATATGTTCAAAATCATTTAAAGCTTTCTATCGAAGTTTACTCATCAAAGGGTTAAATTTTTGAAACTTTTCATTTTTTTTCTTATTCAGTTGACATTATAAGACACAACGTTACTTAGATAAGATAAAAAACCATGAAATAAACTCAATTTAAAACTTTTTAAAAACACTTTGGTTGTAATTGTTACATCATTTTGTTTAAGAACAGATCATATAGCAATTTTAGACAACTCTAAAAAAGCTACTACTTTATTTAAAATACTAACTTAATTTGAGCTTAATGAAATATTTTTTTATTTTTTTTATACGGCAAGGTCAGGAAATAATTATAAGACTTGCGCATAATGATCAAACATTTGAAGTAAAACTTAAAGGTTTAATATCAAATTCAGTTATCTGTATAATTCCTTTGTTACATTCTTAAATTTTTAAAATTTAACTTATTTATCTTTTATACAGTAAGTAAAAGTATACTAACTAAATCTTTATCTTTACAATGAGATTTAAATATATAAAAAAAACTTATATTTACGGCTTATACATGTAAAAAAACAACTGTATACATACTGACACACAATTTAAATCAAACTTAAAATAATAAACATTATTGACTAAAGATTTTTATTGTTTATAACAAAATAAAATACAACAAGATGTTTTACGTATACAGATTTTATTTTTTTACAAGGGTATTAATATTAATTAAATAAAAACTTCCATATGTCTAAGATAATGAAATAAGTTTTTAAGAATTTTTTAGTAGTAATAGATAATTATTAGTAGTGTACCTAGCTAGACCTGGTTTTCTAAAATAATCAATATGACCACTTGGGGCAATTTTAGCTATCAGGACAGGTGAACTAATTGTTTAAAGAAAGCCACGAAATGATTAAAATTAAGAAAAAACATAATAAACTCCTAAAATTAGCTCGCGGCTATGGATACATTTCAAGCTTGTTTGCATTTAAGGAAAAAAGAAAGTTATACAAGTCTCTGAGTCACCTAGTTATACAATTATTTTAAATAGTTTAAATAAGCGAGTTAAAATACACATTAGAAAAAAAATCTATCATTGCAGGATGTTAAAAGGTATTTGTTGTGTGCGACTCAATAACTGAAAGGTTTTTTGTGCACCAGGTTATAGAACCAAACTTTTTGAGCGCTTTTTTGTAGTTCAATAAACTATATATATCAAATATAATTTAGAGAAAACTTTTTTATCAGGGTTGCCACTCGTTTTTTCAAATTTTTTTCCAGGTTCTATTATTAAAAATACACATATTTGGGACTTATCTTAGTTTAAAATTAAGTTTAAGGTAAAAAACTGTGCTATATAGTATAAAAACATTGAAAAGATACTGAAAAGCTACTTTAAGTATGTTTTTTAGTAAAAAACAATTTTGATGATGACAAAAGATTTTTATTTATATGATAGAATTTTTTAGTCAAATCGAAATTTTACAACTGAACATGTGAACATTGATAAAGTTTAAGGTTTTCTTATTGATTTTTGTTCAAAATTACAGGTTTTTTAAAATACTTCCCAAAATCGAAAATTTTCCAGAATTTTTTGCCTTAATTGTCAAATTCCAAGTTTTTTGGATTCCAGGTAAAATAGCAACCCTGTTTAATTTAACAATTTTAAATGGTTAAATGGCAAATATAACTAAAGGTGTCAATGAACTTTGTACTTGTAAATTTATCATACTTTAATACATAATAGGAAGAGTATTTCGAAATTAAAATTAGTATCAAAATAAAAAAATATGTTAATCAAAAACAGCTAGTAAAATACTACTACTAGTCAACACAGGCTTTTTAGAATGGAGTATCACAATGGGGTTTACTTGTTAAATAATTACTTTTAGTATTCATAAAAATAACTACTAAAACTATTAATCTTGCTGGCAATTTTTTAACTTTTTAACAATAATGATACCATACTACTTTGGTTCTAATTTATGAGTTTCAGATTTTTTAAAAGTTTCTGAAACTCAAAGTTTTTCAGGATTTTATGTTAAGTGGTCTCTCCATACATATAACTTAAAATAAAGTTTTAGAACAATCTTCAGTACAAAGTTTTAAAACTTAAGTATTTTTTGATGCAAAACTACTTTTTATATGATTAGATATATTTAAACTTTTTTCAAACTAAGTGCAGATACAAGGGTTGCCACTCTTTGAGTCAAAAAATCTTCCCTGAGTTTCCCTGAGTTTTTTTCAACCCCTTGAAATTTTATTATTTATTAAAATATTCCAATGTTAATTCTAAGAATATTGAAGAACTAGTCGCAAGACTAAATAATTTCTAAATAAGCATTTAAATAAATAAATTTATTTTTTATGAACAAAATATTGAAATTAGATTAACTAAATCTCTTTCTAGACATAGCAAACATTTTCAAAGATTTTCAAAAATTCCTAAAATTTTTAGAAAAAACCATAATTGCCCTGAGCTCTCCTGAGTTAAAAAAAAGAATAAATACTCTCTGAGTTTCCCTGATATTTTTTATAACTTGAAAGTTCATTGAGTTTCCCTGAATTCCCTGCGTTACCTGAGTGTGTGACTGTGAAAGTGAGATACACTTTCATAAAAAATTAGATCCTAAGCTTTAAAAGCAGTAGCATATATTTATATACATCACAACTACAAAATAACTTGAAGAAAAAAAAAAAAACAATAACTGGTTATATTTTCAAAAATAGTTTGAAAGTGCTTATGTATAATTGTTTGAGCAAAGAATTTAATAAAAATACTAAAACTTATAATAAATTCTGATTGTTCTGAGTTATTTAGAAAGATTTATTTTAATTTTATAAACTTTTTATACTAAAATGATAAATTCAACTTAAGGGTATAGGGGTAAGTAAATAAATAATAAATTTTTTCACTACTTGACCTTATTTAGTAGGATTTAAACTAAGCTACAAGTTAATTTTAAGATATTATTTTTTTAAACAAGTTTTTGAGATATAGCATAATAAAAATAAAGTGTACAATAGGGTCCTTATTGGATGTACAAATTTGAGTTTATTTTTGTTGCCTTTTCAGGGTTGCAAAATGTTTTTGGAAAATCTTCTCTTGGTTTTCAAAACTTCTATGAGGTTTTTGAAAATACAGGTTTAGTATCTATTTTTAGTTTAAAGTTAAAATAATGACACTGTATAGATATCTTGAAGCTTCTTGAAATGTGTTTAAAAAAAAAATCTTGATGTTGACAAAATATCTTTTTCTATGCAATGTGTTTTGTATCAAATCAAAATTTTACTACTCACATATAATAATTGAAAAAAATTCGAGGTTTTTGAGAGATTTTTGCTAAATATTTCAGGTATTAAAATATTTTTGTTCAAAATTCCTTTTTTTTTATCAAAATTTCTCATTTTCAAGGGTTTTTTAGCCTAAAATGTCAAATTCCAGGATTTCAGGTTTTTTGGTAACCCTGCTTTGTTTAAGACAAAAATACTATGCTGTTAAATTGTTTCATTTTTATTATAAAAAAATTGATCTCTTAAATTGCTATATTTAAAGATAATATTTTAGAAATCAAGTATTTACAACTTATAAAAAACAATTTTATTTATGAATTAAGGAAATATAATACAATGTAATTTTAATAAATTATAAATTAAACTACAATTATATAGTTTATTAAGTTTTCATAATTATAACCTGTGGATGTTAGTAAACTTATAAAATATTCTTTCTTGCTAAAAGATATTTAAAAAAAATTGTTGACCTTAAAAAATAAAGGATATATTCACCTAACTAATACGGATATTAAATAATACTTTAGCTACTGTATACTTAACTAGGCATGTCATTATTGAACATATTGCATTTAAAAATCATTCAAACAAGAATTACAATATAAAAACTTTGCTTAAGAGTGTTTTAAATACATTGGGTTAAACACAATTAAATTTGAGAGAATATACTCTAAAAGTTGTTGAAAATAATATAATATTTAACTACTTAAAATTTATAAAAATAATGTTTATTAGAAAAAAAATATTTTAATAAGAAAATTAGGTTTAAATAAGAACCTTAAATTAAACAACAAAATATACGAATGTCTATTTGCACAGCAGGTTAGAAGCAGCAAGCTTGTTTAGAAATGAATGTCTGATCTAACTGATGACAGTTTATATATGGCTGAAATATGGAAATGCAAACTTGTGACTGCTCTTTTTTTATCCCTATCTAAACTCTATAAAACTTGTATTGGTAATACACTTGAATTTGAGAGCTTTCTCTTAAACGCTTGGTTGAACAAGAAATCTAACTCAAAACTTTCTATTAAATTTAAAAATTTATCAAATGTAATTTGATAGAGTAGCAGTAGTTAAGAGCTAGCAACAAAGTTAAAAAACTAGTATACATTTTAAAATTATTAAAAATCAAGTTTAAGATCAAAACTGGTTTGTTAAAGTAGAAAAATGTTGAACCTTGATCAACTGAATTTTATTCAGATCTGTCCTTTGAGTTAAAAAGCTAATTTATCCAAATCAGCCTAAGTTGAAAAACAAAATTATCTATTATTTCTTGAGTTTTTTAGTGACCCTGAGTCATCTTGAGATTTTATCAAACTTTTAAATATTGCGAGATATCCTGAGTATACTGAGTGTGTGACAACCTTGGTTTACATTCCGCATAAAAGTATAAACCTTTTTTTTTCAAGGTAGTAAACATCAGTTTAAATTTTCTCTATAGCAATATTAGCCATATTTTGACATTATTTTAGTAATTTGGAGAAAAGAAGGAGTTTGCAAGAAAAAGTGTTGATTACTTTTGAATTTATTAAAATGGGGCGATCATGAAATTGAATTAGGATAACCAATCATGTACAACAAAAAACTTTTTTAAAGTTTAACTTGGAAATTATATCATTGTTTTTTAACCAGTGATTTTTAACTTTTAAATAAAAGAAAACCAAGAATAATGACAAGTCTATACATGTTTAGATTTTCATAGTTAAAATTCACAAAAAATGGGAAAATTATGAAATATAAGTGTTGTAGTAAGTATTTGCCAGTTTAATATCGGAAAAAAGGGTAAAATTGTGTAAAAACTTACTTTAAAATTGAGTCAAAAATCAGCTGGTGCAAATTTTAATAACCAAAAAACCAATTTGGTATGGTCATTTTTTTGCCGGACAAAATCAGACTGGACAATATTTTTAGCTTGATATTTAGTTATAAATATAGAGTGTTCAAATAAACTAAACTAGACAATTTTAAAATAAACAAAAAATCTTGCAACATTAAAAGATATAATAACTGTAAATAAAATTAATATATTTTATGTTATAATATTATAGTTATATTATTTATATATATTTTATGTTGTATTATAATTATAAATATTTAAAATATTAAAACATAACTATTTAAATCTTTATAAAGTATAAAAGCTTTAAAATGAACGCAGTATATCAAAATTTATAAGAAAATAACTAATTGTTTTAAAATATAAAAGAAATATAATAAACTATTTGAAACTTTGTAGTTGTGTTATTTAAATGAAACTTCAGGTCGAACTTTAGCAAAATAAACTTTAGCTTGTTTATTTTTTAATTTACATATGTCTTGAAATTGACTAAAATACGCTAGCATAGTTGCTTCATTAATATATGTAAAGTTCTTAAAACTATTCTAAAATAAATATAAAAAGTACTTAAATAGTACTTAAGTAAACCTTTTTAATTTTTGTAATATTTCTGTTGAAATGTTTGTCTGTGTTGGATTTCAGCAAAATTGCCGTGACTTAATTACTTTAAAATTAAAAATGGTTAAAATATGGCTAAAATACTCTAGCATAATTGCTTTAGTGGTATAATTAAAAATAATAAATAAATAAAAAGTTCTTAACTAAACCGTTTGAAACTTCGTAGTTATGTTAATTAAAGTTATACCATGTGAGATTTTAGCAAATTTAACTTTAACTTATCTCTTTTTAAAATATTAATGGTTAGAATTTAAATCAAATACGTCAGCATAGTTGCTTTATTGGTATAATTAAAAAAAAAGTTTGTCTAAAATAAAAATAATTTTACTCAACTCTTTAAAACTTTGAAATTGTCTTTTTTAAATGTTTCTTCTAATGTTGTTATAATTATTGATATTACAAATTTTTAATGTAGTATGCTTTTAAAATCTCCTACGAGCTAACAAATTTTTATTTATGATCTTAAGATATAAACCTAAAAAAATATTTAGAAGTTTTTAATGATATTTTACTAAGTCATATATATGCTTAGAATATTTTTAGCCAACTTTAACTCAAGAATTTGCCTAATCAATTAAAAGTAAAAAAAATGAGGTCTAAGCCTAAAAGTTTATAAATATTTAAAAATGATTAGAAATAATAAGACGTTTTTTCTTTAATATTTTAGTTTAAAATTAATGTTTAAAAAAAATACATGGTATATAGTAGGTACCTTTTAATTTAAACTAAATGTATTTTATGTTTTTTTCGAAGGATAGGTTACTCTGTTTTTAATACTTCAATATATTGTTTTAACAAGTTAAAATTTAGTAATATTACATTAAACATAACTAATCATTTTTAATAGAAAAAATACGATTTAATTTTATTATTTCTGAAAAAAGTTATTAAAATGCTATCAAAACGAATAGAAATATATTATTTTAAATGTTTCTTATTTTATTTAAAATTAGAGTTAAAAATAGAAGTTTTATAACATTTAGTAAACATGTTTTATTTATTAATTTTTGGTTTAAGTATTTTACTAATTAATGAAAATACAGTCTGTGCAGGTAGAAAAACCAAGTAGTTCTACCTTGAATCTAAACAAACTTACAAATTTTATATAAAAACCAACTTTTAATTTTTATCAGCAATTTTTTTGATTTATACATTATTTAGCAGTGTAAACTACATATTAAACGTATGACTATAAACTATTATATAACATTTCAAAAATATCCATTTCTAATTCTAGGTATAAGTATTTTATTAATTTCATCATATTAGAATAAGTTTTATAAATTGTCTAGATTTGAACTCCTAAGTGTTTTATATGTCGGAAGAAATATTTCCTTGAAAAAGCTGCTTGTTATATATTACAAAAAAGTGTTTGCCTGTCAAATTTGTTTGAAGTATATGTAGCAGTGGCGTATCGTTGTATTTTGGTCAGGGGGTGCGCAAATTTATTTTCAAAAAATCCCCTAAATTAAAACTTTTGGACCGCAAATTTTTCGGGTCAATTTTCTCGAAAATTTAAAAAATTACCAAAAATCTATCTCCTACTTCATTTTTCAAGTAATCTTCTTCAAATTTTAGAATATGTTTCTTAAATTACAAGAAAAAAATGTTAATTATATTTAGATAATTAAAATAAATAAAAATTTTATCACAAAAAAAAAAAAAGTCTTTTTCTTTCAAAAAAAATATATTTTTACTAAAAATTTTTAAATTCACAAATAAGGTTTTTCTGTTATTGTATAAAGATTAAACTGTTAAAGTTTGAAGAAGTTTGCTTGAAAAATTTAGGAGGAGATAGATTTTAAACAAACTAATCTTTTTTCGCTGTTTTAGTTTTTCCTTCCAATAGGTAACCTATTATGCCGCCCGACTTTGACTGGTCATATCTCAAAAAATAATTCGAATTTTTTAAAACAATAAAAAGCTTCTTAAAGCTTAAAAAGAAATATTTCAAATATGATCAACTTCTAAAAAACATGGCTTAACCCCCCTATGGCCTTATACTACAAATAAGTACTACTAAGTATAACTAAGTATAAAAATTAATACCTCAAAGGATTTTTCTCTGTGGAATTTCTAAATAATGTTCAATATCTATTTTATATTAACAAAAAATAATTGTATTAAACTCAAAATAACTCATACTTTTAGTTTGTTGCAGCTCTTAATATCTTTATCTTTTATATAAAAATGTTAAAACTTTAGTATTAAAATTGAAAATTTAAAATTTCTTGTAGGAGAAGTCTAAAGAGCTAGTTTTTTTTAACTTCTACATTTTTACCTATACTACAGTATAAAACTGTCAAAACAAATTCTAATAAATGAAGAAAATCTGAAATATAAACAAAATTAAAATAAAAAATTTCATACCACTTAAACTGCAGTCTTGAGTTATAGTAATATCTGGTGTTGGTCTGCTATTTTTCATTTTAAGCTTTTGAACTTCAGATAACTTTCCTACCTGACATATTTCTATAATTGCAACATTCCATACAATATTACTTTGCATATTAATTTAAATAATAATCTGAAAATTAATGAAAACAATGTTTACTTTTCCTTTAGTATTATAAAACATATTTTACAAAAAAAAAAACAAAAAACAATTAACTTTGAAGATATCAGGATTGCCTTGCCACTCTTTGAGTCAAAATAACTGTCCTGAGTTAGTTTTAAAATTTCATGTGTCATCATAAACATTTTAAATTCTTTTACAAATTTTTCTTATTGTTTTTAAACTAATAGAAACTAAGCTTTATAACAAAGCTTTTAAAACCACTAAATCTACCCTGAGTTAAAAAAAAAAAACAAGTCTATCCTTAGTCAGTCTGAGCTTAAAAGTACTTAAAACATTTAAAGTTATCATGATTTAAAGTTATCAAATTTGTTTGAAGTATATGTAGCAGTGGCGTAGCGTGGTATTTTGGTCAGGGGGTGCGCAAATTTATTTTCAAAAAATCCCCTATATTAAAACTTTTTGACCGCAAATTTTTCGGGTCATAGTGAGATTAAAACTGTAATCACAGTATGAACTGTTTGTTTATTATTTGTTTTAGTTTTTTTTTTCTGTTTTTTGTTATTTTTCTTTTAAATTAATTATGTTGTTAGTATTTTTTATTTTTATCATCAATTTATTTTTATTTTATTAGCAGTTGTTTAATGCTATTTTTTTACAGTTTGTTTATTCTTTAATCATTATCACTATAAAACAGGTTTAGCTTTATGGTTTGTTAACAAAATGTTAGCATTTGTCTATCTAAAAAAATCTAACACTAACTATAGTGCACTAACTAGTTGCTTACTGTTTGAGTCTAAATTCTTATGAAGTTAATGAAGTTATAAAATTTTTCCTTATGGAGTTCTTCATCAACATCGGTGCGCATTTGCAATTAAGCACCGAATCAGTATACTGGGTAATTTCCCTAACTTGTCACTAATTGGTATTCGAACTTTCGTTTTACTTTTCGAATAGTAGAAAAACATAGTTGAAAAAAGGCAAATTAAGCAGAAAAAAAAAACAATAAGGGATAAAGATATTGCATTTTTTTACTTATTTTTTTCTGGGTGGCACTTATGCGCAAGCGTCCCTCCCCACGCTACGCCCCTGGTCTGATGATCGAATTGGCATGATCAATCCTTTTGTTTAACTTGAGCTTGTCTCACTGCAAACGAAAGTCCAAGCTTTTGCTTTGCAGACTATTTCCGATGTTTTTTGTTGATTATGTAGAATTTTTAATAAAGAAGGCTTAATTGATTTTAAAGGTAATCTTTCAGTATATTTGTTCGTTTAGTTAAACATGAAATATTATTTTTTTATACATTTTATTGCTTGAATTGAACACACAATTTATAAAAGTGTTATATAAAATTTATTTGCTATTTTTTTATAAACTTTAAAAGAAAAAGAAAATTGTTTTTTATTTATTTTTTAAATTCGAGCTAAGTAAAATTTGATAAAAAAAAACTGTTTTTTTCTAAGAGGCCCCACACTAAAAGTCAAGTCCAAATCGAATGGATTACTTTTTATATATTGAAGACAAAGGACAGCTCTCTAAAATAAAAAAATAGTTTTTTATTTAGCTATTAAGATAAGGAAAATAATTGGATCTAAAGTTTGGACATTTTTAAAAAAATTTATTCAAGCTAACTTCACACTCGTCAAAATAAGAGGTTTAAGCCAGTAAACACAAGTACACAATGAGCCCATTTTTTATAAGTTCCTTTATACTCTTTCTTATTTTCCCTTCAGTGGTAAGTCAGGCATGGCTTAAAAATATTAACAGTTTATAGCTAATTTAAGTGTTTAAGGCAAGTCAACATTTCTCTGAAACAAACGTTTTTTTTGCAATTATGGCACCTTTAAAAACTCACACAAAAAAATAAGCCTAGTATCAAAATGTAAACTTTTTTCTATTGGTTAATTTTCTAGGTATTTTTTAAACAATTGCACGTTATTTAATGCGGTATCTAGCATACAAGGGCTAACAAAGAAAAAAACAGCATAAACTAAAACAAGGGACCGGAAGACATTTACAAATAACTGACCATATTAACTAGAAACTAGTCTTTTGAAAGCTGACGTAGTTATGAATTATACTAAATATTTAAAAAAAAGATGATATCAATAGTTTAAGAGAACTATTATCGAATAAGTACTGTTTATACTCACAACACAACTCAATTAAAAGCATGTTTCGAAGTTATATTTTATATAAAAAATTGATCGAGGGCCGAAGATATCTGATTAACAGACTATAATGTGCTTATTTCTGACTTTTATTTATGTTTGAGTGAAAATTAAAACAACTTTGCTTGAAACAAACTAACAAAAATATAAATTGATTTAATTTTAGATAGTTTTTTGAAAAAAATAAGCTAATTTGTTTAAAGTTAAAAAAAAACGTAGACTAATTTTAATTGTTCGAAATTCTGGACTATTTTCCATTATTATAGAATTTATTTTAGTTGTATTTTGAATTATTTTGTAAGATCTTATATTATAAATGTTTTAAATTTAGGCTTTTCTTGTCTGTATGATATCTTAATAATAAAAGTTAGAAAATTCAGAAATATTACTGTAAAATGTTATTAGTAAGTGTTTTGATTTAAATGAGTAGGCATTTTAAAATATTATTTGACCTTGTAAAGTAGGTTTTCTTGAAACATGGCTTTAAAACTGAATTTATTTTGATAGATAATTTACCTAATTATTTCAATATTATGCAGCAAGAGTGCAAAACTTTTCGCTATTCTGCGCCTTTGAGCTAAATAATATTAGGTTAATCCTAAATGCTTAATAACGCAATCGTAACTTTTATTTGCTTTCGTGATAATGTACCAAAGTTTTTTAACTTTAAAAGAACTAAAAATATAGGGGATGCTTAAAAGTGTCAGTCGAACTTGTAGCTGATTCATATACATGCAGTTTTTTACTGATGCGCTTGAGTAAGTTTGTTAACTTGTTTTATTTATTTTATTTCATAATTCTCTATTTTTTCAACCTTTACCAAACTCATAGTCAAACAAAAATTGACTGTAACATTACATTAACTGTAACAGGTTTATCAAAAGAAAACTGCATGTATATAAAGCAGCCAAATAATTTGTCACTTAGACTACGAATTCGACTAACACTTTCAAGCCTCCCCTATCTTTTTAGTATTTTATTTGAAGTTGTTTATATAATCACGATATTATTGATAGGCGAATAAAAGCAACTATGGCGTAATGAAGTGTTAACGATTAAATTAGTATTGTGTTTAGCTTAGCGCTATTAGCTTCAGTATGGGCCTCTAATAATTTAATAATTTGTTCAGTTACAACAATACTTAAATATTAATTTGAATTTATTTTATTTCAATCTTATTTATATACTTCCTGGACAAGATGTTAAAAGGTATCCGTGGTGTGCGACTGGATAACCGAAAGGGTTTTTTCGTGCACTAGGTCCTAGGGACCAAATATTTTGAGTGCTTTTTTTCGTCGATCAATAAACTAAACTATACTTCGAAGCATTTAGAAATATTATTTTAAGCTAAGTATATCTAAAAACAAAGAACCATTTTTATCATCAGTTATCGTCAATAGCTATTATCATCACTTACATTTTAAATACAACAGTTATATATATATGCTAAAAAAGTATAGATTCAATATAATGCAGGTTTCTGATATTTAGAAATAATTTGCTTATTTACATAACATTCAAAAATTTGTTTACAATGTGTTTATACTGTTAGCAGTTTTAGATTTAGCAAAAAATTAAAGTACATTAAATTTGTTATCATTCAAACTTAACTAAATTTTAGTTTAGTAAAAAAAATGATTTTTTAGTAGTTAAAAAAAGTATAAATTTTTAAACCTTTAATTTAATTTTTTATTTTTTTAAACTAGATTAGCTTAAGTGACGCTACTACCCATATAGTACTTTTTAGAAGTTTATAAAAGTTATTAGAAAAAAATATTAGGCATTTTGTAAAATATCTAATATTTGAAAACATAGTTTTTACTATGGTTCATAATAACTTGATGACTTCTAAATTTTTATCCGCCAATGTTGATAAAAAATTCAATTACTACTAATAAAACAACAAAAAGTGATCCTAAAACCGATAAACGGATAAAAATGTTTGCAAGTTAGTTAGTATGATTTTTAAACCCAAAAAACTTATTTTTATGCAATAATTAAAAAAAGTCTTTAATAATATTTAAACTCAACCTAACGTATACACTGATGATATTTTAAAACATGGTGTCAAATTAAAATAAAACTTTTAGTTATCAAAGTTATAATAATTTTAAGAAAATATGTTGTGGTTACGTTTTTGTGTATAAGTTTAGTTTGTTTTAGCATCACGACATAAAATAAAATTTTGCTGTTAAACACTCTGACAGCCAATCAAGTTGATGATTAATTAGGTCACACGTGTTCAGTTTTACTGTGATGATCATTAGATATAACCTTTAAAAAACAAAGTAAATACTTTTTAGATTTTTTTAAAAAGTTTAATTTAAGTTAATAATTATTAATTCAAACTGTTAAGATTTTTGAGCTTGATATAGTGGGAACAGGCTGAAACATTGTTTTATAGGTCTCTTTTATCTGTATTTAATAATATTATATACTTTAAAAATGTTTACGGTTATATAAGATTGTTTTGCTAGTAAGAAGAAAAAGTATAGATTTAGTCTTAAAAATCTTATTATACAGTATAAATCTTATTGTTATTAGTATATATAAAGGTCGAGTCTTATACTGGTTTGTTAATAAATTTGCCTTCAATATATTATGCCTTTGTTTTTGGTTTTAGCAAAGCTTTAGAGATGTAAAGACTTAGATAAAAAGTTAACCATTGCTTGATAAAACTAATTAAGTTTGTTAAATTTCTATCTATATGAAAAGCGCAAAACAACAACCTGTAGCTTAGGGTATAATTTTCTGTATAGATAAAATGGTTTGAAAATAACAAGTAACAGTTTTTGTATCACAAACTTTTAATACTTCTTTTTTGTTACTGATTTATTATTGCTTATTTTGTCACATTCATATTGCAAAGTAGTATTTTTATATTAAATACTTCAACTATTATAAAAAAGTTCAGGTCGTTGAAAACCTTTTTATATAATGCGGCCCGGTTAACAACTTTTTGTAGAAAAACTGGTCTTAAACGCGTAAAAGTTGCTTTAATATATACTAGAAAAAGATAAAAAAAAGCTTAGGTTCAAAATAAAGAACAGCATGTAACTTTTTTTTTAATATTTAGATACGTTGATGCATAAACATCAGTTGTCATTAAAACTGTACAATTTATTTATGTTGACAGTAAGTGATTTGTTTAATATTTTTTACGTAAAACAAAGTTACTTATATTATTCAAACAAATATAGCCGTAAACTCGAATAATATAAGCTTTTAATATAGTTCAATAAAAACTATTAAATCAAGTTTTTTTTTTTTAATTTTAAACTTACGGATTATCGGTTAAATAAAATAAAAAATCAGTTTGAAAGCATTATCTAATAAATAATTTGTGTTTCAAACTATTTTAAAACTACTGTGTTTACTTTAATACAAAAATAAATAAACAAAAGTAGTCTTAAGCAGAAAAATAGATACAGTCACCTCTCGCAAATTTACGTCCTCTAGTTTATTACGCATTTACAACTTTAAAAAATACAACAAACAGTGTTTAAAAACTTATAAATATTTTAAGTTCATTTTATTTCCTGAGTTAAAAACATGTTTTATTTTAATTTTTAGTTCAGAATGCTAACATTAAATAAGAATTGAAGTAAATGTTTTTAAAAATATAAGAGGACATAGATTTTTAAGAACACTGAGAATTTTGCATTTTCTTTTTGTTTTTTCTATAAGGAGCACGTTGAAATTTCTGGCTTTGCTCTTTATGTATTGGGTGTCTTAACCCTTAAATATACCTTTAAATTAACCAATTTACATTGTTAATTTCCTTACAATTTTTATGGCATAAAGTTTAATTATATCTCAATAAATCTTTAATTTTTACTTAATTTGTTCGCAGCCATCCTAAGATTAAATTTATTTTGCATGGTAAAAGAAAAAGATACTTCTCTATAACCAAGCATGAAAAGTTTAGCTTTAGGTTGGCAATGAACATAACAAAAAATATATACTTAGTTTTCACGTAAACAATTGATTTTTAAAAACTTTTTACAAATATGCACAACTTGAATAAATAGGTTTTTGTGAACAAAAAAAGCGGAAAGTAATTAAAGTCCCTTAAATATCTTTAATCAATATCACTGTAACAAAACAGCCAATACATTAAGTGTATTTGCTGCCTCTCGTTTAGTTACTCACTTTTGCTGTAGACACAGAGTGATGAGTGTAATTTTATTAACTTTTAGAATTTTGACCAACTAATTTTTTTCTAGAAAGAAAAATGAAATATTCTCTACAAAATATAGACTTTTTTTTTCTAAAAAACATACTTTACAATGAACTAGTTATACTTACACTTAAACAAGTAAAATTTTTAAACTATACGTAAACCTTATTCAAAATTAGATTTACAAAGCTATAAAGTATTTGCTAAGCTTATTTACACTTAAAACTTAATTATTGAAAACTTTAACTTCAAGTATAAATATTAAGTTAGATAAGACTTTTAAGTCCCTACTGTTAATATAAGAAAACTAAATTATTATCTTTATTTTAAGTTTACAAGTTTAACGTGTTCTTTTTTCAGCTTATTAACTTATTTTGCAATCCTTTTTAGCTTTTGATAAGAACTTATCATAATTATATTTTATTAAAGCTCCATTTGAATAGTTTTTATTTTATTTTTGATTCAATTAAATATATTTGTAAAAATAAAGTATATACAACAGTAACTAGTTTATTTCTTAAATATTGTGTGTATTAATATAAAAAAGAACGAGTGATAATTTAGCTCGGTTAGCATTTTTTGAGATTTTTAAAAATGTCAAAACTTTAGATCGAATTATTTTCTTTATTTTTTTAATTATAGAAAAGGCTCCTTTGCCTTTAATTTAAAAGTATCCATTGGATTAGGGTTTAAATTTTTGAGTTGGCTAAGAAATGTTTTTTTTTTTTGGAAATTTTATTCTATCGGATGTTTAGCCAAAAATAAAAAATATATATTTTGTAATATTTTTAGTTTGCTGTGTTCTCAAGGGTTATTATTTTTTTCAAATTTCTAAATAATATGTATAAATATTCCCGATTGTAAATTTCAAAAACTTTTAATTTTCCAAAGGTTACTGAAGCAAAAAAAAAAATATTATAACTTATATTAATACACTTAATTATGACTATTTTAAATGGTTAATCTTGCATTACTTAATTTATTTTGTAACCCTTTATAGCTTTTGATAAGAATTTATACTATCATTATAATTATACTTTACTACAACCACTTTTGAATATTTTTTTATTATTTTTATTTCATTGAAATACACTTGTAAAAATAAGTATGTACAACAGTAGGTAGTTTATTTCTTAAATATTGTGTGTAGTACTATAAAAGTGAATGTATTTTAACTAAACTTTTTATCAAAATTACATGCGTAATAAAAAGAACAAGTGCAGTGTTTAAATTTAAAGCAGTTAATCATTTAGCAAACAATGAAATCAAAGTTAGTTCACAGGCTTTTTGAAAAAAACAAGAAATTACCTTTGTTTAAACATCATGTACAAGTATTTGCGTTATTCTTATCAGTTTAGTTTCAAGTGTATGATTAAACTTGAACATTGTTTGCATTAAACATCATTATCATCGTCATCTATCAACAAATTGCTGATTTATTACTTAGCGTATAGCTTTTGATCCGTGTTTGATCTAAACCTTTGTCTTTTATCGTACAACCAAAACTACTTTAAAAACAAATTCATTTATTTTAAACCTTTATAGTAGTAATAAATTTAATATAAAATTGTAATTTTCAATGTTTAATTTACTTAATTTGTGTCAACTTCTAAGACTTAAATTATTATGTTATGCTTTTATGATCATTAACATTCTTTTGCGATAATAAATATTTTTACACACACACCTTGATTTAACTCTTTACTATAATAATAAAACAACAACTGCATTGTATTAGTAGATGATAACTTTCTAGCTTAAGAAGTTACCTCGTATACAAACTAACAAAAAACATATTAAGTAAAGTAATCACATTTTTAAAGTATAATTCACAAATATGTTGGTAATATATAAATAATTTAAACTGCATTTTATGATATCATAACAGGGTCTTTTTTTTACAATTATAAGTTCTATCTTAAATTACAGCTAACAAAACAAAAAGATTATCGAGAACATAAGTTTCAAACAAAATAATGAGCCAAAGAGGAAGAAACTTTAATGACGACGATATACAGTACACTACCGCTTAAGTACGCAAATTGAACCCGACCAAAAAGTGCGTACTTAGCACGGGTAGTGCGTACTTTTTAAAGACATAGTATAATATATACTTTAGTTGTTTGTTTTCTTTCTTAAAACTAGCCACCAAATAATTAAGCCAAATAAACAAAACTTTTTATTTTAAATAACATTTAATACATAATTCTAACCTGCAAAACTTTTTATTAGATTTAAAAAACATTATTTTGTCTATAAAAAGTTTCTACATAATTAATACATACTATTAATATAGAAAGTCAATGTCAGTCAATGGTATAAAAAAGAATATTAAGCCATATTTTGTTTTGTTAGAAGTAAAGTACCAAACTACATTGTGTTTACCAAACATTTTGAAAACATCAATGTTTGTACATTTAAATTAAGTTATGTCTTAACTATTTTGTATTTGTAGGTTTTTTAGCTTTGTCATCTAGATTTATTAATTTAATAGCATTACAGCTAAAATAAAATTATTTTTCCAGTTTTCTTCAGCCACTATATAAGTATTTTGTTTATTAACATTTAGCAACAGGACTGTCACAATTGGCCACTTAGACTACTCAGGATTACTCACCCTAATTTAAAATTTGTGAAAGTCTTAGGCTAACTCAGCAGGTTGGCCATTCTACCTTTCTTGATAAGTGCGTACTTAAGGCGTGATGCGTACCAAAAAAAGTGCGTACTTAAGCGGTAGTCTACTGTATTCGTGTTCAAGGTTTTTGGAAATCCAACCCTGCTAGAAAGTCTCAAAACCATTAGTCAACATCAAGTTTATGTGGAATTAAAAGAGTTTTTTAGCGAAGAAATAAAGGTTTTATTTCTACTATCTTTAAAAAACTTCAAGTTTATGCGAATAAAATTATTATTTTACTCTTTGTTTGCTTAAAGTTAAAGAAAATACAAATAAAAAAGATATCTTTTAAATATTTTAAAATTTATTCTAGGGAAAAATAATGAATTTAGAAATGGAAATGCGGTTTTACGAAATGGCAGAAGTAATCTTTCAAAATGGAGAAAAGGGAAAACTAAATGAAGGGTGGTCAGTAAAGCTAATTAAAGCTTTGGTGGATAGCGGTTTAAGAGACTTAGCAAACTTAGTTAGACATGGTTAGTTTTAAATTTAAACTTTATTTGTAAGGCATAAATTTGTTAAGTTTTACTTCATTTTACTTTTTATTTGCTTGAAAATAAAACAGATAAAACATTGTATTGTTGAAAAAAATATACCATTATTAAGAGTATAACAAATTTTATTTTTATAAAGTTTGTAAAATTAAATTTATAAAAGTTAGATTCAAACTAACTTTAACTAATTATTTATAGCTTTTTAAATCATTTAATATATCAGATGAAGTTGATGTTTTGAGATATGAGGAAAATGAAGGACTTAATGGTAAATAATATTCATATGTCTGTCTACTTATTTTAGAACTACTACAAGAAAAAATTCAGTAATATTGTGTTTTTTTTATTATAAATTTGTAGTATATAAAGCAATACACAATAGCACATAATATAGCATAACAGATGCAATAAAATAATTTGATGTTTTTAAATTTTTGTTCTTTTAAGACTGCTAACACCTTTAAAACCAAAAGTTTAATAAAAGTCCTAAAATAAGTTTTATTGTTATTATGTAGGTGAATTAAAAACATATTAAAAAAATAGTTAAGCTAAAAAAAACATTAAAAATATCATTAAACTATTTGCCAATGAAAACTAGTATCAATTGTTTTATTTATGTTCAATTTTTTAAGTTCTTATTTAAACTTAAAAAAAATAACGAATGCAGACCGTAGCTTGATCCACGTTATCCGAAAATCCCTTCGAAAGTATTGTAACATACTTGTTGATCCAATAGGTAGCAATGACAAGGAAGAAAACACTCAAAATCTTCCGGTTGTCCATCCGAGTATCAAGCTCAGCATAGATCATTTCAGAACTAACAACGCGTTTAGTAATGGTAACTATCGAGTTCTTCAAGAACAATGTAAAGCTTACAAACACGCCCCCGTTGTTCTTTTTAACCAGATTGCTGGGTAATATATTTTTTAAATTATCTATACAATCGTTTACTGCAGATTATAATTTATGTAACCTAACAAAATTTTATATAATACTAAGAAAAGTAAGAAAAGAATAACTAATTTAGGTTCCGCGAAAACCAAAACGAAAGTTCTACTAATGAGAATGATGAAGAAAGACTCAGTCTACTTTTTTACAAACATTCTGTTTATACTTTAATGATAGGACCTGCTGGATCAGGAAAAACAACTATTAGCAAACGAATTGTACTCAAAACCTTAGGTAAAAAACGGCACTGTTTTCTTGTTCCTCTAGCTTATATAAGGCCAGACGCCGATATAAGCCTCAAGCAGCTTTTGTTAAGTGGTCCAATGATGCTGTTTGCCAACGAAGTACGTGTAAATGGACATGACTTAGATGTCGCATTTAGATGGCTGTTGAAAAACCAGAACAAGATAACTATCATCTTTGATGGGCTTTACCAAGCCGCTTTAAGTTAGAAGATTTGAAAGTTCAATCTGCTGTTGACGTAAGTAAGAAATATCCGCCTTCCGAGTTAATGTTCTTTATTTTATCAAGAAGTCTTATACCTGATGTAAGACTTATTGTAACTTCTAGGCCACATTCTATACTAAACTTCGTTCCATGTAAAAAACCTGATCATGTGGTCTACCTGGATGACCTAGCTGAAGAAGACATGAAAACTTTGATGATTTTTTACTTGAAAGACTACAATATCAACCAAATAATTGAAAAACTTTTAGAAAAGTCACCAAAAGTTCAACAGCTAACGTACTGCCCGCTGTTCTTGCGCATATTTTGCCAGCTTTTCCAGATAGTCGGAGAAGTTGAAATTTGGAAGTTCGTCAAATCAACAGCGAACCTTTTCAATGAGCTTCTTATACGACTGCAGCAATCGTCGCACAATGCTGGTGAAATTGAAGACGTCGAAAATTTTAAAGAAATTTCAAAACTAGCTTACAGTAAGACCATGCAAGATTCAGTTGTTATCAAGCAAAATGACCTTTCAAACTTGAACATGGAAGCTGCAGATGTACAGAATCTGATGAATTGAATACACGACAACGCGAGGTCCATGCTTATTGGACCGTGCTTGTTTTATTTTGCACATCAAAGCATACAGGTTAATTAAAAAGATAATAAAAAAAAGAAGTTGTGTTAATCAGTATTTTTGTTGAAAAAAATAAGTAAAAGATTGGTAGATTTTAGATTACTTAGCTGTTTTTATAATAAAAATATTTAAAGTGTAGCTAACTTATATTAAGTTTTTTTTTCCTAAAACTTATAATTATTTTACACAAAATACCAACTTCTTTTCAAAAATTTTTTTTTTTGTTTAAGAAAATAGTATAAAAAATTATTAATGATATCTTTATGCTACCTATTTAAAGGTCCTTTTTATATATGAGATAGACTTAATCTTAAAGTTGATATTACCAAAAAAAACGTCTTTCTAAAGTTTGTTGTTACGATTTACAGGAATACTTGACTAGTCTTCATGCCTGGCTCCACTTGAGTTTTGATGAATTCAAGCATTTCTTGAACATCATATACCCTGAGCTTGATGAACGTGGACGACTAGTGCAAAATGAGGATAGATACAGCACAGTTCGCATGTTCACAATTTCCTTTGTCAACCTTTTTTAAAAATTTGGTTTGGAATATATTTAAAGCGTAAAATTTATATACAGTAGATTATGAAAAATCGTCTTAAATGGTGCTTGTGCAATTTAAAATAATAATGCAAATTAACTATTATATTAAGTACCAGGTTTTGGTGGAAAAAATTATAGATTTGTTATATAACACAAACTTTGATAAATTAAGGATTACCTTTTCGTTTTGTGTTTTTAATTGTGTGTTTTTTTTTTCAAAACTTTAAGCATATTTTAGCAAGGTTGCTGTAACCGAAGGACAAAGTCTTTCATATCAAATTTCATAATTTGTGTTTATACTACTCCAGTTTTTATAACCATTATATTGCTTTTTACTAAAATGTATTAATATTTAACACATTTAAAAACTTAACAGACTCTGTAGATTTTACACAAAAAATAAGAATATTTGTTCAAAAATCAAGTGAACATATTTCAAGTTGTTCTGAAAGAAACAATCCTCGTAAGTTATATGATTGTATAATTAAAGCTATAAATGCTTGTAAAACACTATGTATGTTTATATCATTCTTATATTACTATAAAATAATAATATACTAAATATTTTAAAACTGATTGCGTTGTTTATTAAACCGTTTTAAAGTTATGATGTTTTTAAATGATATTATACAAAAATTTTCTATACAAACTGATAACTTTTAAATAAAGTTTTTTTTAAGTAATTATACACTTAATAATTCGGTTTTTAATTACAAATTGACTATTTTCTAAGTTAGATATCTAAAGTTAAGTTTATTTACTAAAAGTTACAAATTTTACAAACAATCACACCATAACGTATAAAACAAAACAAATGTAAATTTGAGCTTTTAAACAATTTTGTAAATATATTTAATTACCAAATGTTAAGCCAGGGGTCGGCAAGCATTTGGTGGTGGAGAGCAAAATTTTTCAAAATAAAAATATTTGCGGTTGCAATTGTTGTTATAGATTTTTTCTAACATACCCGTAATATCAAGTGGAATTTTATAATTTCCCGTGAAATTTATTTCTCTACATGTCTAGATTAAGTTTTCTGATTTCATGGCGAGAGATTCGCATGTTCGCGAGCCGCAGCTAGTACCTATCATGAGCCACATCCTATTTAAAATAAGTTGTGTCGCTGACAACAGTTTGACGACCCCTGAACTAAACTAGTTTTATTCAATATGTCATAATGTAATTGTTTTTAAAACTTGTAAATTTTCACAAAATAAACTTAATTTTACTTTGCTTTGGTAGTTAGTGCGACTAGCACTGAATCAATTGTACACAAATACAAAAATTTGCGTTTTTATGTATAAGAAATATATAGTACTATAAACAAGGGGCGTCGCGTGAGGTGTTGCACTGCCGCAAATGTACCTCCTTAAAATTTTGTAAGAAAATATCAAGTGTCTATAACGTTTTACTTATTTTTAAAAACAAAATCTCTTACAAAAGTCCAATTTATACAACGACTATTTTGCTCACTACACTGCCGCAAACTCTTAGCTGACTGAAAAAAAAAAACAAAGTTTCTTCAAGAATTACCGCAAAATATTGATTTTGCGGTAAGTAAGCTAAGCTGAAAATTGTCTAAAACAGTACAGGTTTAAGTATCATTCCACAAGCGATTGTAAACAAAAATGAAACAAAGCTAAGCAGAGCAGAGACAATTCGAGCAGGGACAACTCGAGCAGAGGCGACTCGAGCAGAGGCAACTCGAGCAGGAACAACTCGAGCAGGGACAACTCGAGCAGAGGCGACTCGAGCAGAGGCAACTCGAGTAGAGACAACTCGAGCAGAGGCGATTCGAGCAGGAACAACTCGAGCAGGGACAACTCGAGTAGAGACAACTTGTGCAGAGGCAATTCGAGCAGGAACAACTGGAATTGGGGCAATTAAAGCACCGGCAACTCTTTTTTTTTGCACCACCAAAGAAAAATATCACGCGACGCCACTGTTTAACAGCTTGATTTATTTTCAATTAATTCTTCTATATTGTAACTTCCTATGTAAAGTAATTTATGAGTTTAAAATTAACTTTATAATCTAATTTGATAAAAAAGTTTAAAATCAACTTACATTTTAATAATGAAGAAATTTAAAATCTTAAACCTATTATATTTAATTATAACTATCAAATTTAAAGGTCATTCTTATGAAATTAGATCTAACTTCACCGAAATTTATGATAAGTTCATCGTTAGTAAGCTGAAGGAAATTTTAAGACAGAAAAAGTTTCGAATTGATACTAACCATTATCGAGTTTCAAGAGATGCTGATTTTATTAAAAATTTTGTCACAAAGATGAAAGTTTTAAGGACATTTTGTTTAAATTCGGAAGACATTAAAAAAATTGTTAGTTCATGAACAGACTCAAGTTTGAAGGTGGTTTCAGTTATTTAAATTACAACAAAATACCTGTAAATTAAATTAGTAACTTTTTTTTAATGCATTCATATAAAAACGAATAAAACTCAACAGATTGACGAGTTTTGCATAAAAAATGAAAGAAGCGGTAACAAAGAAAAGTTTTTAACAGTTTGGAAAAGTTTAAATAAAGTCGAAACTAAAAAAAATTGTTGTAGAGCTTTCTAATAACTTAAGACAAGAAAACAAAACAAAAATTTCTTCAAAAATTCTATGCACAGCTTTTGAATTTAAAACAAGTAACATAGTTTGCAGACGCGTTAGTTACAGTTATATTTACTTGTTTTTATGTTCAGTTATAAATTTTAGTTAACTTTTTTTGTAGGAGGTTGTCATCGAAGTAAAATGCTTCAGGCGTCGTAATCAAAGTTTAAGCACCTTGTTCGAAGTTATACTCAGAAAAGGACAAGCATCAGAAATATTTATTAACCAGTATTTGCATTTTATAACTAATATACCTTTATATCAATAATTTATTTAACTTTAGATAACCATTAAATAGTCACTAACTTATATAAAACAAACTTTATTTAAAATTTCGTATTTTGACTGGTATCCTGTTTCCTGTGCTACCCCTAAATAACTGGAGTAAAAAGGTTAAAAAAGCGATTTAATATGGTTTTAATTTAAAATATTTTACAAAAAACTCATATATGTATATTAGTTTTTGATATCAAGTAAAGTTTAGTTCATAGTTTTTATAAGTTTACTTATAGAAAAAATGTAAAAATTTAATAGAAATTTTGTAATCACGAAAGGTACACAATTTGAAAACGGAAATTTTTCGTTCATAAATAGCTAACAAAAATGTTAAAAAAAAAATACAAATCGAAGAGATTTAGTTTTTCTTTGGATACGTTTGACCATATTAAATAACATTAGAAAAAAACGTATTTTTACAATATTTTTCTAACTAGTTATGAAATTATTGATCACTTCTGCTATTAGTTTGTTTTCAAAAATGCTATTAGTTTTGATTTGAGTTTGAACTTTAGATAAGTTGTTTTAACTGGATCTGTTTGACTAAGTAATTTATTTATTCATCATTGAATATGTTTTTTTAACAATCAGATTTATTAGTTACTAACTTTGATTAGTACTTTGATTTTAATTGTTACGTATAAAATGTTTTGCTATTTATGTAAGCTTCAGAATGTAAAACAAAATTTTCATATTGTCAACAAAACCAGGAATTAGGTTTATATTTAAGTTATTTTACTTAAATTATTAAAGAAATTGATTACTTGTTAAAATTTTGCATTATGTTTTACTCGTATTTTCAAACTGTTTAAATTTCAAGCATCTATATTCACCTAACAAATTTTTGACAGTTAAGTAGTAGACAATTATTTTATTTTATAATTGTATTTTTAAAAGCTGCTACACAAAACTCTAGATTATTGAAAAATATCTAGACACGCTCCTGACTTATGTTAGTGTTTACGATAGACTGTTGATAATTTATTTGTTTGAAATATAGTTACCTAGAACTCTTCAGTATTGCTATTAATCTTGTTTTCTAGACAGACTTTCGACTTATTCTTTATCAGTAACGAGAAAAACATTTTCACGGATTTATCTTTATCTCAAAAAAAAGCAAGTTTTTTCATATACTTTGATTATCTTCATGAGAACTTGTATTCAAAAATGTTGTGTAGTTTTATTCTAAACCTTTCTTATACTTTGTTTTATATCATACAGGTTGAAAAACTATATATGACAAATGTGGAAGGCTACTCTGAAAGAATGATAATGTTTATTTTACAGCTGCTAATGAAAATTAAAAAAATTGTTTTTAAGGTGTCAGCTAGCACAACTAATAACCCAGTTTTTAAGTTTGTAATGTATTGTCAAAACCTATGCAACGCTATTGGTGAAAATGTAAGTAGTAGAACAACTATTAAACTAATGTAAAGCTTTGATAATTCTTTTTCTTACTAACATGATTATTTTATATTTATTTAAACTGCAGGAAGTTACAATTGAAGTTGAACGCAGTGGCGAAATTTTACTCCAAGAAACATTAATTAACAGACAACGACAAGAAATTGTGTTTAGGTAGCTGAACTTTTAGTTTTTTTTTTAAGTTATCTTTTAAGAAGTATGTAGGTAAACTTTTTTAAGCAAAACTTTTTTGGTACTACTAAAATGTATACTAATCACCAACATAATATTGCAAATGCATAAACATACTTTTAAAACATGTTAGTTATATTTACTTTTCTTTAATAAGTTTTTTTTCTGTTATTAATCATATTCCAAACCTACGCTTCTATTTTGCAATTTTTTTTACAAAAATACTTATTCGTTTATATACTTATATAGAGTAAACTTATATTAGTACATGATTTTACAAAAGTAAGTAGTTAGATGGTTTGATCTTTACAATTTCTTTTATTATTAGAATGTTATGATAATCTTAACTTATTTTTTTAAAGATAATTAACCAAAAATTATGTTTTAAAAAATAATGAACCTTAGATAAAAAATTGATCATTTTTGACTTAATATTTTTTTGCAACACTAAACTATTTGCTTTCTTTTTGACTTTTCATTTTTTTTTTGAAATTTGTCTTTTTGCCTAAAGAAGAATTTTGATCAACCTTTTAGTAGTTCCTTCTTCAATATCATTTCATTTTTGTAGTGTTATGTATTTATTTATAAAACTATCATAAGTAAACAAAAATTAAAACCTTATAAAGCATAACTTGCTTACACATTAACTCATATTTTAATCTAAAATACTTAATAGCTGAATATACGTTTTATAAAAGTAAAACGAATCAAAAAAAAAATTTTATTCAGACTTTTGGTACTAGAAGCTGATGATGAAAATATAAGAAATACTTTACGAGTTTTAGAATACTTAACATTCGTTAGAGCAAAAGTATGTTTTGTTTATAAGTTAAACATAAGTTTTATAATGTTAAATCAACAACATGTTTATGCCTTAACAAAACTTTTATAAGTATACTACATTGAAAAAAAAAAAAAACTAAATTTTTTTTTTTAGTTTATGCTTTTTACATACTTCTTTGTTTGCGTACACTGGTTAAGAAAACTCAGACAATTGTTCTTTATTAATTTATATAATATACTTAACAAAATGTTTAGATTGAAATATTGTGTTTGTTATACGTGGATCTTCAAAAGAAGAAATTATTTAAGTCTATTTTTTATTCATGTTTACAACTCCTAAGTTGTACTAAAAGTACAAAACTTCAAATAAATACTTTATTTTGTGTGAGTCCAGATAGTAAAGTTCACATTATCACTCAATTTGCCAGATACACTAAAACAAAACATGTCATTTTTGAAAATGTTAGTTTAAGTTTTTTATTGTTCAAAAACAGTATCTGTATTCTAAACATTGTATAACATAAAAGCTGAAGTTTTTTAAACAGGTTTTATTAAGATACATCATAATCAGAAAAACATTGTTTAGCTGTTTTAAACACAATTGTTGATTTAGTACAAACAATTTAAACTATTAAGTCACCTGCATTTTTGCTAATAAACTATATAACAAATACTAAAAATTTGAAATAAAGTTAGCTATTTCTTGTATTTCAAGAAAAAACAACACCCTAAAGGCCTAAAGTATGACTTAATGTATGTAGGTTTGTTTTCTTAAATAACCTTTTTTTTAAACTTCTTTAATATGTTTCTACTAATTAACAGGTAAACTACATCGATGAAGTTAGTACTAAAGTTGAACTAAATAATACAACATTGCTTGTAGCAAAATTTAATCGAGGGACGTTTCCAAGGATAATTAATACAAAGTTGTTTGTTTGCTTGCTTTAAGTTAATTTCAAGTAAGATTAGTAATACACGTAAGCTATAGTTATAAATAACTTTTTGAGTTTTTATTTAAACCTGTTTGTTATTGAAGTGTTTTTTTTAAGAAAACGTTCAAAAATTATTCATAGAAAAGTTATAATGGCACTAGTGTTTATATATATTTTTTTTTAAACTCTAACTAAATAATAAAAACTAATTTATAACAAAGAACATTTTAGTTTACTTACTGTTTTTTACTTGTTTATTCTAAGTTAATTATTTAAAGCTCAAAATTTTAAATTTTAGAAATTTAATTTGATTAACAAATTACTGTTTTAAACTTATCAATTTCTTGTAAGCTTTAAAAACAAATAAAGTTGGATATATTTTTAATAACGTTTTATCGAATTTCAGTATTTCTGTTGAGGGTGATGAGCCAAGCAAATTACTTGTTTTAGAGCGGCGATTAAGTAAACTACCAGATAAAATTCTACACGTACGTTTGTTTTGCATGTTGTAAATATTTGCATTTTGTCACTAAAATAAGTTAAATTTTGTACATCTTACTATTTAAGTGACACTATTGATATCTACAAAAAAACAAAATTAGATGGAGAGCTTTCGTATCATAAAAATAGAGAGGTATGATGAAATAATGTTTAATCTTTGTCAATTAATCCTGAGTAAACTCAAAGTAACAACTATTCTGTTTAAAATAAAAGAGAGCGTAACTGAAATTTTAAAGAATTACATTCTGTACAAAATTTCTAAAAGAGCTGTGAAGTTAGATCTTTGTTTTAACGACGTTAGTTTAGACTTTTTCTATAATGTATACGTTTTAAAATGCAGCTTATTTTGATGAAGTATATCAATTAACAACAGGAAATAAGAGTAGTTGTTTGTGATGGTTATAACAATAGATTGGTTGAAGTTCAGCTAAGTAGAGGACAACCTACGGTAATAATAGGTAAGCTTAATATATAAAAACAAAAGTTATTTAATTATTATTGACAAAAAACACAAACAATACATTTTTTACCTTTATTTTACAAAAAAAAAAAAACTTAACTGTGATTATGCTATTCAGTAAAAATTATAATTAGTTTTTAAAGCTTTTAAAACTTCATATTTAGTTCTTTTTTATTTTGATAAATTAAATAAATTTTTGCAAATATCGTAGACAACTAATGTCGTATTTAAAGTATTACAAGTACCTAGTAATATATAATACTTTATTGTATGCTACATAGCTAGATAGTTATTTAAGTTTTATATTTATACTTTTGTAATAACAGAAAAATAATATAAGTGAAAAACCAAAATTAACATAGTTAGTAACAATATCAATATTAATAAAATCAGAATAACAATGTGAATTATTTTAATAACATGAGTGATGATAAATATTCAAGAATAATAACTACAATCATACTAATTATTATAGTATCAACAAAAACATTAGAAAAACTAATTTAATGTTCAGTTTTTTTTAGAAAAAGAAACAAATATTACAACCATATTTTGAAGTTGAAATAAACCAGATTTGTGAAATAACAAGCTTAATATCTAAAATATCTAAAAGCAATGTAAAATACCAATAATTTTCTTAGCTAGTTAAATTAATGTAAATGTTGTATTAATTTTATATTTAAATTAAACTTTGAAAACATTATTTATACTAAAAAGTGTTCATAAAAAAGTTTTTACAATAGCAAAACAAGGTATTTTTTTTAAATGACCTTCTGTTTGATTTTGTCTAGGATTGAATTATTTTTTAAATAAAGTAGTATTTTTTTGTTACAAACTGTGATTATTAGTGTTATCAAAAATGTTTATTTATTTTTTTTTGCTTACGTTAAACTATTTTAAAAGAGACCTGACAAAACATATATAATGATTTCATTTACCTACCTTACATCTTTTCAACAACATAATTAGTTTTATTTCATGCTTGATACTACCGTAAAGTTTTTAGTTCATTATTTAAGGTAAACAGATAACTTTTTTTTTCAATTACCTTTGTTAAGTTTCAAAAAATTTGTTTTTGATTTGGCTTTTACACGAAAAACATTTTAAGATCATCTGTTTAACTTAGTTTGTGTTATTGTAATACTTTAAGCAACTTTTAGCAGCTAAATATATTTCATCGTTTTGATATATACTATCTTTTAAATATATTTATAATTTAAACAAATTATTTTGAAACAATGAAAGCATTTAATTCTATTATGAACTTTGTTAAAATAAAAACTATTTTGATTTAAAAAATTTGTAGTTTTTTTAAAGCGAATTTTTTTTAAGTAAACCGTTCTTTAATATTGTTTGCTTAATTAATTAACAAAATAAAATTTCAAACATTTGTTTTATTTCTAATTAGCATATTTTTTCAATTTAAGAATTTTCAGAATTAACTTACTTAGAGTTTAAATTTAAAACACTTAATTATTAAGAAAAAAACATTAAATAAATTTCTGTGATATTTTCTTAAGCTTTTAAGAAACAATTTCTTTTGTTGTTTTTCAAAATAAAATTATTAATAAAACAAGAGTTTTGTTATAAAAACACTTTTCTTTTAATAGTGAAGATTTATTTTCTCATACACTAGCAACATTTTTTAGTTTAATTAACATTTTTTTGAATCAAGTTTTTATATTAAAAACGAATTTAGTATTTTTTTTCAAGGAAAATATTTTTTTTTTGAAATAATTTTGTACAGAAATAGAAAAACTAAGCGTGTATAAAACTATTTATGAAACAAGTCTAAGTTTAGTAAATAAAAATTTTAATATTAGTGTATTTTAAAAACAAAGAAAAACAAAATTGTTTCTTAATTCAACTTAAAATTAAGTAAAGTGACGTTTGTTAAGCTTTAAGAAAAAAAAAAATTTTTTAACCTGTTATATATTGAAAAAAAAAACTATTAAAGTTTATTTAAAAACTTTGCATCTAGAGTATATTTTAAAATGTATGATTGAAAATAAAGCTAACATAGTTTAATTTAACAGGCTTAAGCGTAAATAAGATAATTTAAATTAATGTCATACCGATATGCGCAAATAAAAGTAAATTGTACTACTATCATTTCGGTTAGTATATTTAAAACAACTTTGATTAACATTCTTCTAAAAACATAAAACTATATATAAACTTCTAAACAATAAATTTTTCTAATACTTTAAAATTAAATAGTATCAAATGTTAGATTGTTAAACTTGTCCTAGTTTAGCTTGATTTTATTTAAACACCTTTAGTTCTTAATTTTAAAAAATATAATTTTTGTATATTTATTTACATTAAAAAATAACAAATTAAAATGATAAATTAAAACCCCTAAGTTGCTTTAAAATTACTTGTATTAAGATTTTTATATTTTAAACTTATATCAAACATAATCAAAGAACATTAGTCTCAAAAATCATGTTTCTGTACATATTAGTATTAGACTATTAAGTATTATACCTTAACTCGAATTCAATAATAATGAATTTTATTAATAAAATGAGGAGTTGTTGTGGCCGAAGTGATTATACTTTAATTAGAAGTAAGAAATGACATAAATCAACAGTTACTTCTAGCCTAGGGTACAGTTGACCAGTAACTGGAAGTAACTATAAAAAGTTTTGAACTTTTGTTTAAAAACTTGTGGCTAGAAAGCCAACGTTTTAGCGCATTTAGACCTCCAGACTAAATTAAAAACCTGACTACAGCATAAGTTGTATCATTTGGCACGAAGCAATTTGAAGCTATTTTTCAGAGAATAAACTTGGTAGTTTTCAAAAATAAATAAACTGTGAACGATATACCTGTTAAGGTTATATAAAACACGCTCTAAGTCATAATCGTAGTTAAATAATCATATATTGAGCTATGCTTTGTTTTAGTAAAAGTACTTAAAAATAGTTTCAAGTAATAAACTATTTTAAAAAATTTACGTGAAGCGTTTTTAACCTAATAAAAGTACGTTGCTAGATATTTATTTTTTGTTTACTACTAAAAAAAAAACACTGCATACTTAAATTATTTCAAAAAAAATCAAATTACATGCCTTTTATAAATCAGTTTTTTGATCATTTCATTTTATTTCACAATAAGTAACTCAGCACATCATATATGGCTAAAAGTTTACTTTTTATCTAAAATGCAACACAAAAGTGCGTTAGTTTTTTTTAAATTGAACTAACATAGTAAAGGCAATTGTAAGATAACACAAAATATATATAATTTTGATTTTACAAGAGTTTCTTTTAAATTTTATAAACTATAAGTTCTCTGAAAAAAGTTTTAATTGTAAGAAAATTACACACTTGTTATCGTTCTATTTATAATCAATTAATCATTTTTATAGGTATTAGTTTACTTCTCTTAAAAATACTTAGTATAAAAACTGTAAACCTATAATACAGTTTGTTATAAATATTATTTAAAGACTTAGTTTTTGTTGTTAGAATTTTTTATTTCAAACAGTAATTCCGCTTATGAATTAGAACGTAAAAATTTGCTTACCAAAAGACAAAATTCCTGATAAAAGTTAATGTAAAGCGGAACCTGAAAACAAGTTTAACAAAAGTTGTCTGGCCAAAAAGTTGAAACTTAAAATTTAAGAAAGAAACTTGTTTAAATAAATTAAAAATTTTGCTAAAGAACTTTTACCTAGCAAAATAAGAAGTTCAAGTTCAAAAACACTTATAAATTGAAAGTATGATTAGTAAAAGTTACGCTAACAAAATTCAAATAGTTTAAAAACAAACGAAAGATGCATTGAAAGTAAAACTTGCTATTTTTTTCTCAAAAAGGCAAGTTTATGTTCAGTTTCTTACTTTGAAGGTTTAAAGAAAATATTGTAGAATCTACGCAAGTTAAACTTCAAACATAAACTAGTTGGCAAACTAAAGAAACTTTGAGTTATATAAAAGTTCAATTTTTATAGGAGTGCACGACATCTCAAGTTTCAACAACTCAGACTCTTAAAGAAATTTTTAAAAGGCTACAAGAATAAAAATTAATATTGTTATTATTGAAGTTTATTGTGCGAAGATTGACTCGGGCATTAAAACCTGGATATAGATATATATTTAAAAAAGTAGTTTTAAGTTTAACTTATACTTACAACTACTTAATTTTAGAAAAAAATTGTATATATTTTAGATATGGCTAAAATACGTGTTAAAATATAGTAATTTGTTGTATCCTAAACTACATTTTAATTGATATTTTATTGCATTGTTTGTTTAATCACAATCTTATTGGTTAGACTCACAAGAATTTTTAAGTTGTGATTTAAGTATTTTTTACTTTTTGAGTTGTTGCCATTAAACATTATTGTAAGAAAGTTTCTGAACTTAAATCATCACGTAACTGTTTTAGAGAGTAAAAACGAAAACTGGGCTTTTAGAAATAAATTCAGTAACAACTTTACTGAAATACAATCGAACTTAAATGCTAAATTGCTACTGAATGAAAGCTGAATACTTAGTTTGAGTTATTCTTAAAAAAATTCAAATGTAATGGCTGTACCACTGAAAAATTTTCACAGTTTTTTACCCAATGATGATGGTTGCAAGTTGTACCAAACTTTTGACACAGGTGTTCCGTTCCGATAGTGTTTATAATATTAATGTAAAGATAACTTATATCCAGTTTTAGTTATCAACAATAAAAAGCAACTTGTTTGGTTCAGTTTCATCTAAAATTGCAAACTAAAAACTAAAAAAATATTAAAAATAATTAAAAACTCCACATTTTTTTCTTTAAAGTGTGTACTTTGTATTGTTTTATTTTTAGAAAAACTTTATTGATTTAATGTTAGCGTATAAAAATGTCAAACTCTAATTATAATCTATCAGTAAATATGCGACTACAGAAATATTCAAAATAGAGCAAGGTAATAAAAAATGTTAAATGTTTCAAAAACAAAAACCTTATCAGCACAATGTTTAGTAATCCTGTTCTGTTATATAAACTGTTTTGTTTATTGCCACATTAAATATAAACTAAACCTACTTAGTCAAGCATACTAAAAAAGAGTGGTTATGATTTATAAACAGTTGTTTTGTATTAGTTAAAGTTTAATAACTTTCGTAGTAAATAATCAATAACTAATAATAATAATCGTAACAAAATGTATTCAATTTTAATGTTTGAAAAAGTCTAAATTAGTTATATGTTGTTGATTTTTTTTTTTTATCTTCTTTTTCAAATTTCTCAAACTTATATATTTATTGTCTTGTGGTGTATATAAATAATCAGTCAAAAAAATTTGCGACTAAAAGTATTAATAAAAATACGTGTGTTAAATATACCTCTATTTGCTATAGTTTTGAAAAATATTAAAAATTTATCACGTTTTTCGTAGAGCATACACTTTCTTAAAATGCATTATAATGTTTCTTCTGTAAATGTTACAAAATTCTTTCGAGAGTTTTTGATTAATTATACCTATCATTATACATTAAGTTTGAAATATTCTGCATTCATTTTTATTTTATTAATTATTGAACACCTTTGAAGAAGTCATTTACTCATTAACTTAACTAGCAATTAACTTTTCTAAGGTAAATTAAATAAAAAGTACTTTACACTTTAAACACAACGTTTTCGGGTAAGTTTGCAAACAAAACGCCAAGTGCGAGCTAAATAGGAAGGATACTGTTTTTAATAATGAGGGTTTTTTCATATGATATTAATTTGTTTTAATCGATCTGATCACAACAAAACCAAAAAGCAATGCAATTACACTTTAACTTAATAATCAAATTATTCATAGATATAAAAAAAAGTTAAACATTCTTAACTCCAAGTATTAAAATTTGTTAAAATCTTACACTTAACAAGTTTACATTTTGTCTGCAAATTAGTTGTAAACTAAATGAAGCTAGTGGTATTGCTTTTTCACAAGCATTTTTCTTAGAAGACTTTACTAAGTACAAAATTTTACAAAACTTTAGTTATTCTATTAACTTTCAGTAAAATTTACAACGCACATGAAAAGTTCAAATAAAGTTAAATAAAGTTTAATAAAGTTTTTGTTGTGACATAAGCAAAAAGTAGGATTTTTTTTATCCTCTCATTCTTTTTTTATACCATTTAATAGTTTGAAATGTTAAGAGACTACTTTAGGTTTAAAGTATGCATTTAGTAACTTTTATTTTCTTTAAGTATTACATTATTCAAAATGAACAGTTTTATACAATCATAAAGTAAATGTTCATCAAGATTAGTTACTTAAACGCCATAACAAAAAATATAATACCAGGTTTATATAAAAAAAAATCAAGCTTAATTACAAATAGTGTTTAGATTTACTTGTTTTAACATGTGAAATATAGGACAAGATGCTACCTTACCACTGAAATAATGTACATTTGCCAACTCACTTTGTAACTTATTATTTTTTTAATGATTTGTTTAAAACCTTTAGTTCAACCATTTTGCAAAATAACCTTCCAAATAATTTAATAAACACATTTAAGATTAAACTCATGTTATGACAAAGTCGCAGAATAACTATGCTTTTTATGTTTATGTTTTCTGAAACGTTTTTCGAAATATAATCCAGTAGAAGAAACATAGTTTTTTTTTTTCAAATTATAACGTTGACTTATATTTGAAATAACTACAGTCGACCTGGAATTTTTGCTATTATAAGTCACTCATGCTTTTTATCTGCTTACAGTAAATATTTAGTGATCATTTGTTATGATTAACTGATTCATAACTGTCAGTCAAGAATACCATCCTGGGATAAAATTAGTTTTGTATGATATAAAATTTATCTAGTTTCATAACATTCGGATTTCACATTATGTATTGTATCTAATATTAATTATTAATCTACAATAACGTAAAGTATTTATTTGTTTATATACACCTACTTAAGCTTCTAATCTTTCCTTACAGTATTTACTTTTTTACAGAGCTCCGTTGAAGTGTATTAACCCGTTAACACACAAAAACATATGTTAATGTAATAAATAATAAACAACGAACTTCACCTCACGATCAACAATAACAGCATCCGAGACAATTCTACGACCGGTTTCGTCCTAATTAAGACTCATCAGGCAGGAATAGTCGCGAAAAACCGCTGTTGTGATTTAAACCAAACGGTTTTAAGTGCAAATGCACTGAAGCGACCGTTTGTGAGTAAAGTCCGAAAAATTGACGCAGACAAATCTTCACAGCCCAACGTCTTAGACATTGACAGCTTAATGTGAGATTTTGCCTGCGTCAACTTTTTGGACTTTACCCACAAACGGTCGCTTCAGTGCATTTGCACTTAAAACCGTTTGGTTTAAATAACAATAGCGGTATCTCGCGACTATTCCTGCCTGGTGAGTCCTAATTAGGACGAAATCGGTTGTAGGATTGTCTCGGATGCTGAAGTTGTAGATCGTGCAGTGAAGTTCATTGTTTATTATCGAAGGCATAAAGCATCTCAACTTTGTTGGTTATGGCCGAAATTAATACTGGCTTGGTGTAATAAAGAAGGAATAATGTTTAATTTGTTATCTTGATATATAATTTAGTGACACTTATATTATTAATAAGTTATATGTAAACTAATACTCAAATTTAATTATTATCTAAAACAAAGCAAAGGCTAACATTTTATCAAATATTAGTGTATAAACTTGAAGTTTGTTTTGCGCAAACGTTTATAGTATTTATTATTTTTTTCTTAAACACAAACTAATTGAGTTTTTAAGCTTTAAGTAAGATTTTGTTAATTAGAGTTTTACCTAAAGTAAACATAATTCACTAAGTTAACAGTTTTTCAAAAATAAAATGTCTAGAACTTTGCAGATAACAATGTTAAAGTTTGATTAACTTTGAAAAATCAAAACATCAATAATATCATAGCTTTATGATGTCATAATGAACTTCTGTGACATCATAATGAACCTTGTCTGACCTCGGAAAAAAGTTTATATTTTTGTTTAAAATTTTGGAAGTATTTGGATGGATTTATTAAGCGAAAAGTTCATTATTGAGTTTCGTGTATTCATTGTGTGGTAAAATTTTGATTATACTAAAATAAATGTTAAATTACGTTATTTTTTAACACAAATTAAAAAAAAATATATCAGCCTAAAATTTATTGTATGATTTACTTTGCTATCTTAGCATATATTAAGAAACGTTTACTAAAAAGAACAAGCTATTAAATTTTAACCAAAATAAATTGTTTTTACAACTACCACACACTATCAGTCTATTTTTAGCAAAAATTAATAAGTTTTAAAGTTAAGTTGATAAAAAGAAAAATATTATATAGAAAAGTTATGTTTTGAATGAAGTTTTAGGTACTATACAAAAATCAAAATAGTGTGATTTAAAAAAAAAGATAAAAAAGATATTTATTTTTATAAAAGTTTTATAGGTGTTGCTAATATATTTTAAACTTAAAGATAAATTGTTTTACCTCGAACAAAAAGTAAAACTAGTGTAAAAACCTTAACCATCAACTAGATCAGGGGTCTGCAGGCAGATGGTGCTCGCGGGCCAAATTTCAAATTTTCAAAATCTTCGCGGGCCGCAGTTTTAGTTTTAGTGACTTTTAAATAATCTTTTGGTTTTAATTTTAGTCTTATTAGAGAAAGCCTTACTTTTATTCACTTTACTATTTTTAATAACTTTTAGCTACACATAGAATGCCTATGTAAATTATAAAAATTTACATTGAGTGATATACTTGATTGTTATTAAACTATCTACTTTCTTAAACACTTAATTAGTAAACTTAATATTTTTATTATTACCACAGATGTTCTTGTGCTAAAACTTTATTTCAACTAACGGCGTTTCACTGCTCTCAAATAAATTTAAGAACAGATCTACGGAGTCTCAAAAAGCTCTAAGAATAAATTCTAAGAAAAAGCTCTATTCTTAGAGCTTTTTGAGACTCCATAGATCTGTTCTTAAATTTATTTGAGAGCAGTGAAACGCCGTTCGTTGAAATAAAGTTTTAGCACAAGAACATCTGTGGTATTTATTCCGATAAGCTTAGCTTATCAGGATCTCCAGGATTTAACGCCTTTTAACGTTACATATTATTTTTATTATTATATTTTCAACTTACCTCTCTACAAAAACCGAGCTTGAAAAATATTTATGGGTCACCTTTATACATTTTTACTATTAAGAACCAATTTGTTCATATTTTTTAAAATTCCCTTTTGAAAAAAAAAATTGCGTCTTAAATAGTTTGCCCTTTTTAAAACTTCAGTAATTAATGAACTAAACAAAGTTAAAACCTATTTGAATTGAAGTAAAGCTAAAACACATTTTTAAACATTATGCTCGAAAACTTTAATAAAAGTAGTTATTAGTAGTGATGTACCGGACTCACTATCCGGGTCCGGGTCCGGCCGGATATTGCCATTTTGTCTGATATCCGGATCCGGCCGGATTCTAATTTGAAAATAAAGTCCGGATCCGGTTCCGGCCGGATTCTATTTTGAAAAAAAAGTCCGGATCCGGGTCTGGCCGGATCCTAACAGAGATCCGGCCGGACCCGGATCTAGTTAGTAAAAAAGAGCATACTGAAAAGTATTTTTTCAAAAACAAACCCTGTGTAAATTAATAAGAGTCTTTTTTGTCACTTAAAATTAAACACCTACCCCGATTGGCTCATTTTGTACACGTGACTAATTTACATTTGTTTACATTTAAACTATAAAATAAACATTTCATGAAATGCAACTCTTTACATATGTTGTAAATTTGAAAACTTTGGAATGTTACTTGCATTATTTATTGTTTAAAGTTGAGCCCAGAGAATATTTAGAGTTAATACGGTTGAATGTACGAGCCAATGAGAATCATATGACGAAATGTTTCAAACTAAACACTGATGCAACAAAACATCATAACATGACAGGCAGTTAATATGTAAGCAGTTAGTTAGTTTGGCGTGTAGCTTGAAGCAACAAAATATCTTGAACGTTTTTGTGAATGCTTATTGTAAGTAGTGTTTTGTTTTAAAAGTGAATATTTTAACAGGTGTTTAATTGTTTAAATATTTAAGCCAGGTTTAAAAATACTTCAACTAATTAAATAATTACTATTTATGATATATTTACACCGTATTAGTGGTTTTTATTCAATTCCTGTAGTTATAGTAGATTGAACGATAAAAAAAACGTTCAAAGTATTTGGTCCCAGGACCTGGTGCACGAAGAACTTTTCGGTTATCAGGTCGCCTAACACAGATACCTTGTAAAGTCTTGTTAAGGAAATATCAATTTAAATATACACTGTGTTAGGTTCGGATTAAATTCGTATTGAATTTAAAAAAATTTAGTAATTTAATTAGTATTAAAACTATTACGTTTATTTATTTGTTTATTTAATTTGTATTGAATTAAGTAGAGATTTTCTTAATAGTTTATTTAAAATATAAACATAAATAAAAAAACTAATTTTTTTTTTGTAAAATTTGTTGTTGTTGTTTTACTCTAAACAGTAATATAAGGTAAGAGAATATCGTATTTACATTAATCGGATACTTTTTATTAAAACTTATTAAGTAGATAACAGGTATCACAGCAGTTCTAGTATGGCTTATTCTACCAAAAACACGGTTTATTGATTCTTTAAAGACTACTACAAAAGCAGAATAATTTTGTAGACACAAAGTTCAAATCAAAAATTATCTTTAAAAATTAGATACCGTTGAAACAATAAGCTTTTAAAATTTGTTTATTTGACTTGTATAAACATGTATTAGATTAGACCATAACAAAAGCATTTACTGAAAATTTTATTATCGAAATTTTTTTCAATGCTTTGAGTAGCCAAGTCAGTTTTAGAAATAACAAAAATTTTTATGTTTCTTTTCAATTTATTCTCTAACATTATAATGAATAGTAGTATAATGCAAATTTGTTGTTTATGATATATTAATTTAAAACATGTAAAAAGTTAAAAGCAAAAACCGGAGATAATATTTTAAATATACTTTAATTTTTCTGATGAGCCTGGAAAGTGATAGTTTTACTTATTATACTTATTAGACGTTTTATTTATGCTATTTAACTTAAGGATTTTAAGTTTAAAAACTAATGCTTAAATAGTAACTGTTGCAAAACACTGATATAAAACAACTTCATATTAACATTATATTTAAGGTATAATGTGTTTAAACAAATTTATTCTTACAACAAGCATTGTAGCTATAACATAGCAAATTGCAAAAAGTATGCTATTAATTTTGACTTCTAAATATTTATAAATAAGTTTGTGCGAACCTAAAAGTTTATCAAATTCTTTTCAAAACTACATTTTTCATTAATAGTCCTTTTTGTAGTATATGAACTATCAAAATTAAAATGCCAAAAGGTTTGTATGAAAGTAATTTTGATTTTATACAAAAATAATATGAAAAACTGCAAACTCTTCAAAAAAAAAGTTGTAATAATGTTAAGAATTAGCCGTATTTTTCTTTATAAAATAGTATTTAGCCTAATAAGTTTTGAAAATTGTATAAAACTTAAAAATTAAGAAAAAGACTGTTTTTACAATAAAAAGTGCTAAGTATACTAAGTACAAGTTTATAAACTGATTATTAATGTTTTATTAGTGCAAAAGTTTAAAAAATTAAATGTCAGTACAAGAAACCAGTATCTAAGTGAATTAAATTATGTTAATAATTTGTTAAAAGAACTTTATTGTGATCTTTTCACTTATATATACCACAAAAAGTATTCTAATTATACATAAATAAAGCAGTTTTGTAAAGTTGTTTATTTATTATTTTAGATAAAGCTTTTTTTCGAATGCAACAATAATAATAATAAAGCAGCTAAACAAAAATTTTTCAGCGTGATTAACACTCAAAACATAACAAGTCGAAATTAAATATTAAAAAAATATACTTTTTTCTTAGAATCAATATTTAATAAAATAAGTGCTAATCAATAAAAATATTTTACTGTATTATAAATTAAAATAATATTCTTGTATCATGTATGAATAATTTTAATTTTTTTTTTTCAAAAAAAGGTATAATTTAAATAAAACAAGTTTACCTAGTAAATTAATTATATAGACTGCTAAGTAAAATTGATAAGAACCTATTGCCAATATTCTTAGTATATCAAACTAAATTATACTTGAACAATAGAACTTTGTTCAAAAAAATAAGTTTAATAAAAATAGCATTTTAGGTTTGTGCTTATATATGTTTTTCAACAGCGTTGTTTGCATGTATAAATAGTCTTTAAACTGAACTTGTTAACGCTGTACAGTTTTTAGTTTGGAAAATTAATATAGTTATTCTCATAAAAAAAAAAAGTATTTAAATTTAAAATATTATATTTTTCTTTCTTTAAGCACATTTTAACAAAAGAAGATCGAAAGTTTTTGTTTAAAACATTATAAATAACAAAATTCCAAACTGAGTTAGTTGTTAAAAATGCAACAGAGACCAAGAATGATTTTCCTTCATAAAAAAGGTAAGTTTCAAAATCTATATCACATATATAAACACAGATATGCTTATAGATAGTTGGTGCTAAACTGACTGTAAAAGCCAGAACCATGAATATTAAGATCAACGCCATTTGCTTTTCTAAAGAAACTCCTTTTTTGTGTTTTCGATTTAATTGTATAGATTTTTTATGATTTTGGTATAAACTATACAATGTCAACAAGATCATAGCCCACAACAGACTAAATAGAATTAACAAAGGTACAGCAGTTATATTCCCATTTAAAGAATATGTATCATATTTAGTAAATACTAGATTTAATCGAGTAATCACACCTGTTTCTACATTAGGTTGAAACAACCAACAATAGTTTTCTCTGTCAGTAAATATATACGTTACAGTTTGAATTGCAGCACTTAAAATCCATACTAAAACAGAAGCATATTTTGCTATTTTAATGCTATTTATCTGCCTGTACTTAAAAGGAAACGTTAAAGCAACAAATCTATCAATTGAAGCGAATACTGGGGAAACAAATGAGACAAAAAGTGTAATGGGTGTAAGAAAATCTAAAACAAAGTATAAAGCATCATCAAACCAATTCCAACTTTCCCAGAGAAAATTATGATTTAGTTCTACACTTTTTATTTGAAATCCATAAACAGTACTGTTGTTTTTGTAAGCAGTTATATCAGGTTGTTTAGTATCATCAAATGTTTCTTTTATATTAGCTGGATCTAAACTCCAGAGTATTAAACAACTATCAAAAAAGAACAAACTTATAGACGAACCACAAATAATATCAGAAACGGCAATAGAAAAGTTATACACATATTGACTATAACGTAATTCTTTAGATTTATAAACAACAAAAAGCACAATAAAGTTTCCAACCAAGGATATTGTTCCAATCAATGTGTAGAACATCATCACTGCTACAATTGCTGTTTTCTGCCTAAAATATAAAGTATTTAAAATTTTACAAAAACAGAATCCATAAAACTATTTTTTTAGGTCTGAGATACTTTTTCAACTTATATAAGTTTAAGTTTAACTAAAACAAAAAAATAATAGTAGAAACTTAAGTACTGTAAAAAAATGTATTACATTTAATTTTTGTCTAACCTTGTATTTATAAAAACTTGTTTGGTATTATTTAAAAAGTCGTCAGAATGAACAGTGAAATTTCAAAAAGATAAAAACCACAAATCAACATTCATTATGTTGAATACGAACTCTTTTTCATGTTCAAAGTCGAAATACATTTTGCATAACAAAGGCAAGCTAACACAAGCATTTTTTAGTCTTTCTTCTGGATATATTTTAGAAATATTTTTCTTATCGCAGTTGAGATAGAGATATTGTGAGTTAAAAAGTTCTTAATGTCATTTCTAATGTCGTAATAAAACAATAGCCTTGTTAATGGAAGGTCATCTGTATAGTATACAATTTTTTTGGATTTTTCCCAAAATAACAAAGAAGTTTTGCTATTCTGAATAAAAGGCTTACACTCAAGATACTTTTTTTCAAATAGTTTCCTAAGTTTTTCATTGTAACAACGTTTGAGTTCAAAATACTTAAAGCAAAGTTGTTGAAGTTTGTTATTACTTTTTACAGTTATATTAAAGCTTACGGTACATATTTTGCTAATATAGTTCTGACGTAGTGATAGTTTAAATTCCAAAAAGTATCTAAACTCTCTTTCAATATCATTATATAAGCTTTCCAGTACATTATTTTCATTTCTTCTACCATTCAAAATGCTCAATAATAAACCTGTTTTATTTCTTTTCGTAAGTTTAGTTATATTTATAAACCCAGTATGTTTTAAAGACCAAGGAGTAGTATTTTTTGGAAAGTCATTAATACTTCCACTACTGTTGTATACTTTTACAGACACATTGTTTTTATTTTTCTTTATAACTCTAGTAGTGTTTTTTAATTTAACATCTATAAGATTCCTGGTAGTAATGTTGTTATTATCATAGACATTGGTAATTGTATAGCTGTTGTTAATGTTTACAGGCATAATAGTTTTGCTTTTTATAGTATTTTTTAACAATTTCACACTTTCATCTACAAATAAAAAGTACATTTTGCAAATTTTTATAAAGTCCTTATACTCTTTTACAATTATACTGAATTTTAAAGTGCAAATGTATTCGAAAAAAGGTCGAACATTTTCTTTTTCCAAAAAAAGATTTTGAAACTTCAGTAATAACTGCGTTTGCTTATTGTTCATGTTTTCTAAACACTTTATGATATCATTCCTGATTCTTAGCATTTTATCGCAACCATGACAGTTAATATTGTTACTACAATAGTTTGTAGCCCAGTCTGTCTTTATTTCCTCAACTAATTTAGAAATTAAAAAAAGTTTTCTAAGTGTAGAAGTCATTTTTCCACTAAAGTTCATTCTTTTTGTCAAATTTTCTGGAAAATTATATAGATTTCCATCAAAAATTGAAAGCTGAAAAACTAAAACTAAAAGGATAAATTTCATTTTTTTTCTTCAAATTTAATAAAATTTGTCCTATAAAAACATATATCTGCAAATCAACTGATATAATAATTTATTAAAACCCGTAAATTAAGATAGCTGTTATGAAACGCTTCATATTACTCTATTTAAATGACATCCAGTGTAATTTATAAAATAATAAATCTTATTTGTATAAGAATACATTTTAATTTTATAGTATTATTATTATAAAATGTTGTAAAATCACCTTAAAATTTCAGTAAATTAGTTTTTAACGGCTAATGTATACAACTAAAATGTTGTGTTACAGTTTATGTGTAAAAATACTTTAATATTTTATCACAAAGAACTTAAAGGTAAAATATAAAAATATGTGCAAAAGAACATTAACAACTTTTTTTAAAATTTTTAAGCCTTTAAACAAAACGTTAACAGAAGAACTACAAAAACTTTTTTTAAACATATTAGTTAACTTATTCTAAAACACATGTAAAAAGTTTAATACTCTTAAACAACACTTTTAACTTTATAACAAATTTAAAACAACTTAAAACATTTAAAGATATGTTATAGGTAAATTTAACCAGTATAATTTACAAAATTTATACGTAAAATTATATACACATGTTATCACGTACTTTAGTTTCTTTTTTTTATATACTTATCTATTATGCATTAAAATATATATACTTATAAAAATTTGTTTAAATGAAACTACAAATGCATGTTGTAAAATTTTAAAAGTTTTCTTATCCAAACATAAAAGTCTAACATTGTAAACAAATGATTACACAGCTGTAAACGTTCTTTAAAATGTCAAAAATACTAAAAAATGCACCTCATTATAAAACTAAACTAAAAATCATTATTGAACTAATTTAAACTACTACTTAAAGTACGCTTTTTTTGTTTGTAGATTTTTACAAATGTTTTATAAATATAAACAATACTACTAAACACGTTTTGAAATTAATGGAAGACAAATTATTTCTACGAACTTTTAAATCGTAAGTTTTTTTTTTCAAGAACTGTCAGAACATGATTTTATTTTTATTTCACAAATGAAGCACAGTTTTCTTTTGAAGTTAAGGTCGTAATGAACTTTAAGTTGTATAGAGCAAAATGCAGCTGTTAAAATAAACCTTCCTAAATACTAACTAGCTTTATGGAAAAATCATGAAAAAATTATTTGTCTGCCTTAAATGTTGAAAAAAATTTAAACTGAATTACATGACAGTTTTTAACTTAAAGTTGTTATCAACGTTCTTTTCTTTTTTTAAATATATTTATAAAACGGATTAAGATAATTTAAAAGCTTCTTGTTGCTAACTATCTTATAACATTTAGTATTTAGAGGTTGAGACTACTGCTTAACGTATAAAAGTTTTCTTGTTAAATAAAATTTTACTAATTTGTTATTAATATAAGCAATACTACTAAACACGTTTTAAAATTAATCGAATATAAACCATTTAATTTTTTATTTTCTTTATTGAGTTTTGTTTTAAGAAGTATCAAAACATATCATAAATTTTTTTTGTTTAACTTCAAAAAATAAAAATAGCACTTAGTTTTCTTTTAAAGTTAAGGTCGTAATGAACTTTATGTTGTATAGAGCAAACTGCAGCTGTTAAAATAAATCTTCTTAAATATCTACTAGTGGTAGAAAACATATAACTTTTACAAAAAAAATTTTACTTCAAAATTATAAAAACTTTAAACTGAATTAAATAAAAGTTTTAACTTAAAGGTATTATCCTTGTAGATTTCTCGTTTAAAATATAAAAAAAAATATATATAATATACTTTAAAAGCTTTTTGTTTCTAACTACTAAATAACATTTAAACTCGTTAGGTTATTAATATAAAACTTCTAATAAAAGTACATGCAATATCTAGCACCTGGTTATTATTTTATATTATGATTAGTTTCTCAGAATATAAAGAGTATGATTTAGTTTTTAATTATATCAAACATGAAAACGTTTGTTTTATATATAAAAAATGATGTACTGCTTATTAGTAGACTAGCATTAAAATGCGTATATCTCTGTGTATTTTAAACAACTGAAGATTATAGCATATTTAAAACGACTTAAAAAACTGTTGCAATTTAAAAACTTAAAATGATATATTATTTTTACTGGTACACTTAATTAAGAGTAAACTTTAATCACACTTAAAAAACTCAATCATAACATTTAAACTATTTCAAGTCAATTATTTGATATTTTTAGGTTACTATTAAATGACTTATAAGTAAAGCATAAATAACTAAGAAAAATCTTAGCATTTTTATACACCAATCTACTTTTGTCTACTAAGTAATGTTACATTAAAATATTCTAAACTGAGGAATAAATAAATTTAATAAGAATAAAAATAAAGGTAGGAAGTTTGCGGTTAAAGTTTTTAAAAGAACTTAAATTTATAATAACTTTCATAAACCATATGTTAACTAATATTAAGATTAATGGTAACAAAAATTAACAATTAATGAAATGTAATGCTTATAATTAATGTTTTGTTATTAACTCTTATTCGTTAGCCTGGCTTGATCAGTCGGAAGAGAGTTTACTTTTAAACCAACGGGTTTTAAGTCTACGCTTATGCCTCTTTTAACTTAAGTTAAGTTTCCTTTTTTCATTCTAGCAATAATGAAAAAAAACTTTTAATTTTAATAGTGTGTTTAACACACTGTGTTTTATAGAACTTAATGATCAGGGTAATACATCTTATTTAAGATCAATATTACTAAGTCTAAAACTTTATATTTTAAATGCTTATTAATATAAACATTTAGCTTAAATAAATTTCTGAAAAAATCTTAATTCAAATATAAAACAAAAAAGAATTTTCTGTAATTTTTTTTTTTGTTAGTTTTGTCTATTCAAACTTTTGTTTTGATTACTATTTAAAATAATATAAAAATGTCAAATCTTATAACAACTTTGTTATATAAAGCTTTTATTTAATGTTAATTTAATTTATTGTTTTATTTGTTTATAAACCGTTTACAATTAACTATTGACAATTTTTAGGAAAAATTGATAAATATTGCTGTGCATACAGAAGTTTTTTTTTTGTATTAATTTTTTTTGTAATTTTCTTTATTAGGTTCATTAAAAAGTAACTACATTGATAAAAAAATACTACTGATGACTTTAAACATGAAGAACTAATTTTTGTTCATACTTTGCTGGTATTTCAAATGCTTATTGGAAAAATCTAAACAAATAATTTAAACTTCATGCAGTAATACCTATTACAGCTGTCTTCATCCGACTAGCAGTATATCAAAAACATTTTTTTAAAATTTCTAATACAATAAAATTCTTTCATGGTTGTAAACATTTTTAAAGTAGAAAACTTCCATAAATTATTTTATAAATGCTTCTCATTACTTATTTTAACAGTAGGTTTTAACTTAAATGCAACTTTATTTATCCTTTTTCAAAAAGCTTTTTGATGCTAATCAGTTTTAAAGTATAAAAAACTTTAACTTAAAAAAATTAAATGTCACTGAAGAAGCCAGTGTTTATGTGCAATTAGATTATTTTTCAAGATTAATTTTTAACTGAATAAAACCTTTACACTAATTAATAAGCTATTTTTCAAACTTAAATAAATGTTATACAATGAAAATTTTAACAGCTAGTAGAATTTAAAAGATAATTATATTTAAAGTCAAACATATTTGATAAAAGTATCTATACTAATGTAATTAAAGAGTACTTTACTACAATATTTCTAATAGCACTCATTTCAAAAAAAAAAGTTCAATGAAATTTAAAGCTGAATGAAAATGTTCTGCAAGCTTTGCTTAATTTTAAAATGAGCTCTACCACGTTTAGTCACGTCACTAATATTTAACACCAAAAAACTTTTATTATTTTTCTTAGTTAATTTTAACCCTTTAGTTTTCAGTAATACCTTTGGATTGAAGTTGATTTGTTTTCGATTATAAAATTTTGAAAGGTGTACCTAAATGTTTGTTATTTAAAGTGTAATGAAAATAATGAAGGCTTGAGCTTGTTAGAAATTTCTTTAACTGTTTTAGCAGTTGCTGGTTTAAGTTTTTTTTTCTAATTACTACAGAGTTTACCAGACAAAAATTTTAGGCCAAGATGTGCGTTTCAGCTAAAACCACACGCTTGTGAAAAAAAGAAATGTAGTAGTAAAAACTTACAGTAAGGCTCTATGTTTAATATTTACTGTTTAGTAGTATAATAGTTATTTTATCAAATATCTGTTTTAAAACGTTAGTTTCACGTCTATTACCACAGTTATTCAAGCTTAAGTGCAGGCCACAAGTACTTTTTTACTAGGTGCAGCAGGCGAGCGATTTTTTCTTGGTAATTTGGTCTATGACTTGTAAATGCTGATGACTGCTGAATTAGAGTGAATGCTTTTTTGTGTGACGTATCATGCCCGTGGGCCACAGCTTGCCGACCTCCGCCTTATCGAACATTGACGAACTTTTGTAACTTTTTTTTATCCGGTTATATGAAGTACTAATGTACAATATAATACTACTAAAAACATGAATAATTGCAACATTATTTCAGAAACTAGGTTCTAATCCAGGAATGACAGTCATTTGGCTTTCTTTGGCCAAACTTCGAAAATAAAAGTCCCTGATCGAAGCAAGCCAAACTTTACGTCATTCCATTGTAAGAAATTCAAATGGTAAAATTATTGTTTTGGTATATTCATTAAGGAATTAAACTGTAAAAGCTTAAAATTGTTAATATTAGTTATGTTAAACAAGTTTTAAGGAACTCAAGCTTTGAATATAATTTATGTAAAAACTTTAAAGGACAAACATTGCAGATGCATCACTGCACCTTTTAAAATTTATAACTTAAAGAATTATATTAAAGACTAATTAATAATTTTGACAAAACACCTTAATCAATACTTGAAAAATTTATTTTTTTTTTGTGTGAACAAAGCTCATGACGTCACTAAGCGTGTCAGAGCGCTCATTTACTTTTAATGCTCGTTTGTGAGATTTCAAGTACAGCTTAAGTAAAATAGGTCAATTCTACACAACATTTATACTGTATATTTTCTGTTTTTTAGTGATAATTAAAAATAAAAAGTTTTATTTTAAATTAACAAATGACCAAATTTTAATTTTTGATTTATATTTACATTAACAAATTTTATTTCATAGTTAACATAGTTATAAACATGAAAATTTTATTCTTATTTATTAATAAAAGTTTAATTTCATTAAAGTTGATTTCATTTACTTCAGATCTAAGTATTTCAAAGAACAGCTTTTACATTTATTATACTTCATTTATTGTTATTTAAACAACAGCTTTAAAATATACGATTTTAAATGTGATATATTTTGTAATTATTAAAATTTTTTTAAAAACAGAAATAGATTATTACTTTATATAATAAGTTATTAATACCTTTAAGGCTTGTTTCGAGTTGAATGTTTTAAAGCCTAATTTTAGCGATACAATTTGAATAAGATGTAAACTAAGTAGTAAGCAATTATATTATAGCGAACATCTCTAAAATATAAATAAAAGGTTTCCTTCAAGTTATTTATTTTCACTTAAATAATTGTTTGATTCATTTTAATGTAACTCTTAGTTTTAAAAATACTCTAGTAATAACTAATCACACTTGTATGAAAATTATCATTTTATCTTTTTGAAATTAATAACTTAAGTATTTTATTCTATCAACTTTTCAAAGCTTTATGTTTCTTTAGTTTAAAAACAAACAACAGAAAACACTTATTAGAAAGTACTTAAGAAAAAAACTAAAAATCTAAGTAAATAAATAAAAGTGCATCAGAAAGTAAATATTGTTTGACAGTAATATATGAATTGAATTAAACAAATTTTTCAAAGAAACAATTATATTTAGAAAATGAAACATCTAACAGACTCTGTAGATTTTCCACTAAAAATAAGAAAGTTTGTTCAAAAATCAAGTGAATATATTTCAAGTTGTTCTGAAAGAAACAATCCTCGTAAGTTATATGATTGTATAATTAAAGCTATATATGCTTGTAAAACACTATGTATGTTTATATCATTCTTATATTACTATAAAATAATATTAAACTAATTATTTAAAAACTAATTGCATTGTTTATTAAACCGTTTTAAAGTTATGATGTTTTAAACTGTGGAAAAAAAAACTTAATATAAGTTAGCTACACTTTAAATAGTTTTATTATAAAAACAGCTAAGTAATCTAAAATCTACCGTTTTTTTACTTATTTTTTACAACAAAAATACTGATTAACACAACTTCTTTTTTTGATTATCTTTTTAACTAACCTGTATGCTTTGATATGCAAAATAAAACAAGCACGGTCCAATAAGCATGGACTTCGTGTTGTCGTGTATTCAATTCATCAGATTCTGTACATCTGCAGCTTCCATGTTCAAGTTTGAAAGGTCATTTTGCTTGATAACAACTGAACCTTGCATGGTCTTACTGTAAGCTAGTTTTGAAATTTTTTTAAAATTTTCGACGTCTTCAATTTCACCAGCATTGTGCGACGATTGCTGCAGTCGTATAAGAAGCTCATTGAAAAGGTTCGCTGTTGATTTGACGAACTTCCAAATTTCAACTTCTCCGACTATCTGGAAAAGCTGGCAAAATATGCGCAAGAACAGCGGGCAGTACGTTAGCTGTTGAACTTTTGGTGACTTTTCTAAAAGTTTTTCAATTATTTGGTCGATATTGTAGTCTTTCAAGTAAAAAATCATCAAAGTTTTCATGTCTTCTTCAGCTAGGTCATCCCGGTAGACCACATGATCAGGTTGTATACATGGAACGAAGTTTAGTATAGAATGTGGCCTAGAAGTTACAATAAGTCTTACATCAGGTATAAGACTTCTTGATAAAATAAATAACATTAACTCGGAAGGCGGATATTTCTTACTTACGTCAACAGCAGATTGAACTTTCAAATCTTCTAACTTAATGCGGGCTTGGTCGAGTCCATCAAAGATGATAGTTATCTTGTTCTGGTTTTTCAACAGCCATCTAAATGCGACATCTAAGTCATGTCCATTTACACGTACTTCGTTGGCAGACAACATCATTGGACCACTTAACAAAAGCTTCTTGAGGCTTATATCGGCGTCTGGCCTTATATAAGCTAGAGGAACAAGAAAACAGAACCGTTTTTTACCTAAGGTTTTGAGTACAATTCGTTTGCTAATAGTTGTTTTTCCTGATCCAGCAGGTCCTATCATTAAAGTATAAATAGAATGTTTGTAAAAAAGTAGACTGAGTCTTTCTTCATAATTCTCGTTAGTAGAATTTTCGTTTTGGTTTTCGCGGACCCTAAATTATTTATTCTTTTCTTAGTATTATATAATATTTTGTTAAGTTAAATAAATTATAATCTGCAGTAAACGATTTCATAAAAAAATTATAAAATACATTACCCAGCAATCTGGTTAAAAAGAACAACGGGGGCGTGTTTGTAAGCTTTACGTTGTTCTTGAAGAACTCGATAGTTACCATCACTAAACGCGTTGTTAGTTCTGAAGTGATCTTCGCTGAGTTTGATACTCGGATGGACAACCGGAAGATCTTGAGTGTTTTCTTCCTTGTCATTGCTACCTATTGGATCAACAAGTATGTTACAATACTTTCGAAGGGATTTTCGGACTAAGTGGATCAAGCTACGGTCTGCATTCGTTATTTTTTTTAAGTTTAAATAAGAACCGAGAAAAATGAACATAAATAAAACAATTGATACTAGATTTCATTAGCAAATAGCTTAATGATATTTTTAATGGTTTTTTTAGCTTAACTATTTTTTTTTAATATGTTTTTAATTTATCTATATAGTAACAAGAAAACTTTTTATAGGAATTTTATCAAAATTTTGGTTTTAAAGGTGTTAGCAGTCTTAAAAGAACAAAATTTAAAAACATCAAATTATTTTTATTGCATCTGTTATGCTATATTATGTGCTATTGTTTATTGCTTCATATACTACAAATTTATAATAAAAAAAACACAATATTACTGAATTTTTTCTTGTAGTAGTTCTAAAATAAGTAGACAGACATATGAATATTATTTACCATTAAGTCCTTCATTTTCCTCATGTCTCAAAACATCAACTTCATCTGATATATTAAATGATTTAAAAAGCTATAAATAATTAGTTAAAGTTAGTTTGAATCTAACTTTTATAAATTTTATTTTACAAACTTTATAAAACTAAAATTTGTTATTTTCATAATGATGGTATATTTTTTTTCAACAATACAATGTTTAATCTGTTTTATTTTCAAACAAATAAAAAGTAAAATGGAGTAAAATTTAACAAACTTATGCTTTACAAAGAAAATCTAAATTTAAAACTAACCATGTTTAACTAAATTTGCTAAGTCTATTAAACCGTTATCCACCAAAGCTTTAATTAGCTTTACTGACCACCCTTCATTTAGTTTTCCCTTTTCTCCATTTTAAAAGATTACTTCTGCCATTTCGTAAAACCGCATTTCCATTTCTAAACTCATTATTTTTCCCTAGAATTGATTTTAAAATATTTAAAAGATATTTTTTTTTTATTTGTACTTTCTTTAACTTTAAGCAAACAAAAAGTAAAAATAATCTTTTTGTTCGCAAAAACTTGAAGTTTTTTAAAGATAGTAGAAATAAAACCTTTATTTCGTCGCTACAAAACTCTTTTAATTCCGCATATACTTGATGTTGACTAATGGTTTTGAGACTTTCTAGCAGGGTTGGATTTCCAAAAACCTTGAACACGAATATATCGTCGTCATTAAAGTTTCTTCCTCTTTGGCTCATTATTTTGTTTGAAACTTATGTTGTCAATAAGCTTTTTGTTTTGTTAGCTGTAATTTAAGATAGAACTTATAATTGTAAAAAATAGACCCTGTTATGATATCATAAAATGCAGTTTAAATTATTTATATATTACCAACATATTTGTGAATTATACTTTAAAAATGTGATTACTTTACTTAATATGTTTTTTGTTAGTTTGTATACGAGGTAACTTCTTAAACTAGAAAGTTATCATCAACTAAAACAATGCAGTTGTTGTTTTACTATTATAGTAGAGATTTAAATCAAGGTAAGTGTGTAAAAATGTTTATTATCGCAAAAGACTGTTAATGATCATAAAAGCCTAACATAATAATTTAAGTCTTAGAAGTTGACACAATTTAAGTAAATTAAACATTGAAAATTACAATTTTATATTAAATTTTTTACTACTATAAAGGTTTAAAATAAATGAATTTGTTTTTAAAGTAGATTTGGTTGTACGATAAAAGACAAAGGTTTAGATCAAATACAGATCAAAAGCTATACGCTAAGTAATAAATCAGCAACTAGTTGATAGATGACGATGATAAAAAGGTAATTACTTGTTTTTTTCAAAAAGCCTGTGAACTTTAGATTTTATTGTTTGCTAAATGATTTACTGCTTTAAATTTTAACACTGCACTTGTTCTTTTTATTACGCATGTATTTTTGATAAAACGTTTAGTTAAAATACATTCACTTTTATAGTATTACACACAATATTTAAGAGTAAACTACCTACTGTTGTACATACTTATTTTTACAAATGTATTTTTATGAAATAAAAATAATAGAAAAATATTCAAAAGTGGTTATAGTAAAGTATAATTATAATGATAGTATAAATTCTTATCGAAAGCTATATAGGGTTACAAAATAAATTAAGTAATGCAAGATTAACCATTTAAATAGTCATAATTAAGTGTATTAATATAAGTTATAATATTTTTTTTTGCTTCAGTAACCTTTGGAAAATTGAACGTTTTTGAAATTTACAATCGGGAATATTTATACATATTATTTAGAAATTTGAAAAAAATAATAACCCTTGAGAACAAAGCAAACTAAAAATACTACAAAATATACATTTTTTATTTTTGGCTAAAACATCCGTTAGAATGAAATTTCCAAAAACAAAACATTTCTTAGGGACCCCACTTAAAAATTTAAACCCCAATCCAATAGATTTTTTTAAATTAAAGGCAAAAGAGCCTTTTCTATAACTAAAAAGAATCATATTTGTCAAAAAAAATAAAGAAAATAATTCGATCTAAAGTTTGGACATTTTTAAAAATCTCTAAAAATGCAAACCGAGCTAAATTATTACTCGTTCTTTTTTATACTAGTTAGAAGCCAAATGTAGCTGAAACGCAGAAAATTTGTTAAAAAATGAGCTATTTTCCACAATAGCTTTTAGCTTAGCATAAACCTCTTTTAACCTAAATTTTGATTTTTATAGCAGAACGGCTTTAAGGGGCGTCACATAAACGTAAAGGGGAATCCCGTTGTACAAAACATTTTGAAAAATAATTTATCAAAGTTTATAAACTGTAGTAACAATGCTTGTAACTACAAGTCTTTAAGGTTTAAAATAATAAGTTTAAACTGTGACAAGTTAAAACATTATACAAAGTTCTAAAGGAACACTGCTCTTCAAATAAATTAAATTTGGAAATATTTAAAAAATGCTCATGCTCATAACTTTTATAAAAAAAATCATCAGTATTAAAAAACCAAGTTTTAGTATGTTTTAAAGTTTCAATTAGTTATATTTATTTTTCATTTTTTCAGGTAGAAAATTAAATAATGTATTTATATGTTAATTTAAACTTATTTAAACTTTTTTATATTGTTTAACGAAAATAAGACGAAATACTTTCAGCAAAATATTAAGCTTAGTAAGTTGTTTATGAAACATTGCCAAATCCTTAGTTACACTGAAAATACAATTTTTTTAATTTACAAAGTGTTCAACTTAATGTTAAGAAGCAAAATAGAGGGTGAAGTAAATCTGATGGTTGTTTACCATAAAAAGTTAAAATATCCTAGAAATAAAATAATAAATTGTAATTAAAGTCTTAAAATACTCAAAGATTTATCAAAAAGTTTTCTTTTTAGTTCAGTTTTTGTATTCTATTTCATATATTTGAATGTTATAACGAATTTTTAAATGACTTGATAAATATCAAATTACTATTTATTCAAACATAAGTTTATCATTTTTTTGAAAACAAAAATAAGGTTTAAATTTTTTTTAGTTTTTAGAAATGTCTCTTTGACTTAACTTTTGCACATTTTTGCTGGTTACTATTTACTCAAAAAAATAAAAAAAACAACAGATTGAGTCTTAATGAAATGGGTAAATAAGATTTCTTGAAACAACCTATCTGCAAAATTTAATTTAATAATGCCAGGCATTTTTAAAGTCAGGACTATTTGTCTAGTAGCCATATACAAAGTAGCCTACAAATGTGCATAATTTTCTTAACCATTAAAATAATAAAATTGGTTAACCTGTGATATTAAGTTAGTCCAGTTTTATAAGGTAACTCTTATTAAAAATATCTTTAAAGACTCTCCTTTTGTAAGAACTAAATATTTTAACTGTATACTTATTAATTATTGAAGAATTAGCTAAATGAATTTAGACTAGTAAAAAACATTTTATGTATTATTTTAGAACTTAACAATTATATAATGTTTTCTTTTTAGTATTTAACACTTTATTTACTCTGTTTAGCTCTTCTTTGATTTCTTAAATAAGTTCTTCTGTTATTTGATAAATATTTTTGTTTCAATTTTGGTTTTGATAAATCATGTTTTTCAAGAATTCTAGAAGTTATAATTTTATAGCTTTAGTTTAGAAGTGTACAAATTTTTCTAAGAACAGCTGTGTTTAAATCAAAATCTAAACAATGTCTTTGATTCACTAAAAAATTAACAAAGTATTAAGTAAAATAATCCTAAAAAATTTAAAAATAAGTTTTGTGTAATAAGTATATTAAAATGGTAGTTAAATAATTGATCTTAATCATCTAATTGTTATAAAAAGGAATCATTAAGAACAGTTTAATAAAATATTCACTAAAAAAATTTCCCATAAAAATTTGATGGATTTGCTTCATTAAAAAAGTTTTCAGCTCACATTTCCCATATCCTACAATATATGAGCAAAAAATAAAATTATGTCTTTTAAAGCATTCAAAGAGTCAATGAAAATGTACATTAATTTTTGTGGTGAACTTTAGGTAAAATGATTGTGTTAAAAATTAATGTTTCAGTTTTAAAATTTGTTTGTATCATGTAGAAATTTCACATCAGTAGATTAGTTTTTTTTATAGTATCATCCATAAAGTCTATAGTAAGATTTTTTATACAACCAAAAACAGTTTCAATCAACTTTTAAGATGTATTCAGTTAAAAAAAGTTTCAGATACATACTGTGTGTGGCACTCTTAGGCTAGTATGAACTTTTTTTGAAATCTCATGCTAGTGTTGATTTTAAAGTATCTCATACCAGTTTTTATGCCTTAATTATTTCTTATTTCTTACAAATATTGATTTTTAACATTCTTCTGTAATTATTTATGTATCTTTTTGTATTTAAGATTAATTACTACTATTTTTATTCAAAAACTTGCTAACAAAAACGTTTTGTTTCCATTTTATTATAAACTCTAACTAATCTCAGGTAACACAGGCTGACTATTTTGCCTCAAAGAGTGGCAATTCTGATTATTTTTAACTCAGCTAGATTATAATTACTTCAACTTAGTAGTTAGAATAGTTAAAAGCAAAGTATACATTTGTAAGTTGTTTAAAAAGTAGAAAAAACATCTATCTAACTAACTTATGAATTTTTATTAAGTATTAAGTAAAAAAATATTTAATATTTATTTAAATAGCTTATTACTAACAAAACAATGTTTTACTCCTATATTTGATATAGGAGATCCTCAGTTGTTGTTAACAAATCTGAAAAAAAAATTTGAACAAATAAATGGAAGTAAAATAAAATTAAAAACAAAATATTGAAATAGGCATTTAAGTCAAAAACTTTAAATTGATTAATTTAAAAAAAGTAACAATATTAGTAAAAAGTATGTACAATTATGATTCCCAAGATTTATTTAATCCAAAATACTAAAAAAATATTGTTTGTTTTTTTATGATAGTTAACTTTATAACAGCCTATTTAATATAAAGCACCAAAACATTTATTTGTCACAGCTGGTTAAAAATGAAAACTGTGGAAATTGAAGCACCTACTAGGAAGAATAAACAAAAATACACTTCTAAATGGAAGTCTGTTCCTGAGTTTAAAGGTAAAGTAGTTGATTAGGAGAAGATAGATTTTTAGTGAAGTAGTCTTTTTTTGCTATTTTAGTTTACCCCCCCCCCAAAAGGAACCTATTGTTGCCTCCCACTTTGACCTGATATATCTCAAAAATTGTTTTTTATTGTTAAAATCGGTAAAAACCATCTTGTAGCTTAAAAACTCAACAAAATAAGATCAAAATGTAAAAAAAGTGTTTAACCCCCCTATGCCCTTGATACTTTTATTAAAATTTGTTAGCATTTCTTGATTTTAAAAATAACAAAGTTAATTTTCATACTGCTCTACTATTTGCATGTAGTTTTTATAGATCAGGGTTTCCCAAACTTTTTTGCTAATGGCCCCCTTTAAAGAGTTTGAAAAAGTAATGGCCCCCTTCAACATATAGATTACTCATAAACTACAATAAAATACACATAAGACCTTTTTTTTTTTTTTTTGCTCTTCATCTGCAACTCAAGAATATCTAGTGTAAGTTTCAAGTTATGGCCTCATGGCCCCCCTGTGGCTCCTTTACTGCTCATGGCCCCCCCTCTTCCCCCTTTGCTGCTCATGGCCCCCTGAGTATCTGTCATGTCCCCCTAGGGGGCCACTTGGCCCACTTTGGGAAACCCTGTTATAGATATTCATGATTAAAACTTCAGTAACAGTTTAATTCATTAATTTTTTTCATAAATTGGCCTAATTAAGCATGCTTGTTTTCAAAAATCTTATCATTTTGTATAAACTTTATCTGAACACAGTAAGCTGAAAACCGGTTCAAATTGAAAAAGTAAGCGTCCATTAAGTATGATAAAATAATCTTGCTGAAAAAAAATTGTACAATGAGTTAAACATAGTTTAACAAAGTTTGATTTCTTTGTTTTTAAATTGGTTTTGTTGTTTTTCTGCTTTAAGTATTTAAGAAATTATGTAAGTTTAAATTCAACTAATTTTTGCCTATACAGTTTGAAAACTACTCCAAATTCTTCATAGTTTTGACAAAGTTTTCTTGCAGAATGTTAGAGAAAAATTTCTGTAAGACTAATTTAGAGAAATTTTTTTAGCATTTTTCTTAAACGTTGTTGAAATAGTATTGGATACAATAAATTATTTAAAAACTTAAAATTTTAAACTTAATTTTTATTTGATATAAGTGCAAATAGGCATCAGGATGTTGCTTGTATAAACCTAAAATTAGTTAATTTCCTAATGATTGTTTTATTTTGTAAAATTGTATATAGAATTCTTATCATATATGCTAAAACATAAAAAAAATGAAGATATTTCAGCACCAAGCAGTTGAAATATTCTCTTTTAGAAATACTTTGTAGTATATTACCATAAATACATCAATGAAATTTTCAAAAGAATATCAATTTTTTTAATGAGAAAATATACCTTTTTTTTCAAATATTCAAAGAATTCAGACATTTTTTAACACCAAACCAAAGAAAACAAAAAACCTAAAAAAAACATTCTATATAAAAGCTTCTAAGGTATTTTTTAGTAGTTGCTGTTGGCCTTAATTTTGACAAAAATTTGAGGTTTTTTTAACTTATTTTTCTATTTTAGAAAATTAAAAATTTGCTACATTTAAGCTTACAAAATTTTTATTAAACTTCAAGCAGAATAGAATCAATGCAAATTTAAAAAAAGGAAGCCTAGCTATAAATAACTAACTAAATCTCTGGGTTTGATTTTAAAGTTACTAAAATGTTCAATAGCCATTTGCCAGCCCATGTGCTGAATTTATTTATAATTCTAAAAATAGTATTATCAGTGAATACACAATTATTTCTAGTAAACTTTTAAGTTTGATAAAATGTATTTTGTATTTGTATCAAAGTTGTTTTTTATTTATTTTTTGTTCAACTTTTTAATTGAAGTATTTGTACTAAATGATCAATTTTTAATGTTTTATACTTGAATAAATTTTATAGCTTTCTACTTTTAATGATATTTTTTGTTTAGTATTAAATGTATATGTTCTAGTTCAACTTAATCTATCTTAAAAACCTTTTTGAATTAACAGGAATTCAAATCACTTAAAGCGCTGATTTCAGTTAAGCCAACCGCAAAAAGTTAATTAAGATTTCGAGATAATGTTCCAGTTTGATAGTGCCTTTCAAAGTTGCATAACAAATAGGATTTTATTGTCCCAGGAGCACTCATCTCTTCTAGTTAGTTTTTGTTTTAATATTTCAGTTATTTTAAATAACTCAGCAATGTTTGTAAGTTATCTATTTGTTTATTTTTAGACCATCTTTCCTAAATATATAGATACTTTGGTTTTTAAGTTAGTTAAAAAAAAAGTGTTTTACCTTTCAAGACTTTTTATTTATTTTACAACTTAAATAAAAGTAGGATTCCAATTTTTCCACTTCATAATATTTATATTGTTTTTCTAACTCTTCGTTTTAAAATGTTTAATAATATTATATTTAACCACAATGGATTTTCAAATATTATAAAAATAATTTTTGAGTGATAAACAAGTTTTTGAAATTCAACGCTTTTTGTAAAAGTTTCAAATACAAAAATAAGTAAAACAAAGCTTTTGTAGTAATATTTTAAAAGTTTTAACTAATTTACACAACTTTTCTTTTGTTCTTAAGCAAAGAACTTTGAATTAAAAAAAAACATAATATATATCAATTAAATTTAGATATATTTTTACCAAAATGCAAAAGAAAATCAACAAATTTTAAAATTTTTATATAAAGATTTTTATTTTTATTAGAATGCTAATCCAAGTTCAAGTAAACATTAGAGATTGAAAATACTCTATTTTCTGTTATAATTTGCTCTTGCTTTGTGGCATGTAATACAATTTTCTGATCAAAAGAACTGTAATTTTTATTTTTAGTTAACTTTAGTATTACTTCATGAATACTGTATCGATTGAATTGAAGTTTAAAAGATGCTAATGAATTTCGAAAAAATGTATAGCTTGATCTTACTTTGTAGATTTTAAACTTAATTATATGTTGTTTATTTATATTATTTAGCAAATTATGAAATATAGCTGTTTAAAGTTGAGAGCACATTTTATTTTTTTAATTTTTTACCAAATTTTAAATTTAAAATGATAGACAATAAAATGATTTAGATAATTATTTTAACTAGAAGAAAACAAACTAAATTGGTTTTATATATGTTTTGTATTTATAAATAAATGAATCTTAGTTATATACCAAGTATTTCATTTCCTAAATGTTTGCAATTTTAATTATAATACATTAAAAATAACATATTTCACTGTTATGGTAACTTGAAGTAATTTGTTCTAAATGTTTTTCAGATAAACTTAAAAATTTTTTTTAACCTTTTTAATTTTTGATTAGTTCAGTACATATTTATTATTTTATTACTAACAGTTTTATGTAATAAATTTTGCACTTAAGTAAATTTAGTTGTATTCAAAATGTTCACAAAATGTTGTTCTTGTGTTTTTTGAACTTATAGAACTAATAGTTTTATTACTAACTGTTTTGTAAAACAACTTAAGTAATTATATAAATTACTTCTTTTTTAATTAAAGTGTGTTCAAAAAAATCTTTTTTTATTTTATTAGATCTTTTAAATTTATTTAGTTTTGAACAAAAAAAATTTCTGGTTATTACTTATAGTCATGTTTATTAAAAGATCAAACATTTTAAAAATTATATACTGTAGAAGTTAACTTTTTAAAGTCATGTATGTTAAAAGATTAATACTTTCAATAAAAAATTCCTCCTTGTATGGTTTTTTTTACATTTTGGTGTTATTTTTTAGACAGAAAAATTACTTAAGTGGCTTAAAAATAAAAAACAGTTACTGTTTAAAGCAATTCGTTTTAATTGCTTTGGAGTTTCTTTATGTTTTAAGCCAACTTTACAATCTACAATTTTATTACTGATGTTTTTCTACTTATTTTTATTAGTTAAGAGTTTATTTAGTTTTAGTCTATTTAAACTATTGTTTACATTAAATGTAAAATTTAACTAACTTAGTATTCAAACTTTTTAAAAAATTTAGAAATATTAAACAGTTTTTCATTCAGTGTTTCAACTTATAAATTGTTGGTTTTGTTTAAACTTATTTGTCTTGTCAAACAAATCAGTTGTGTAAACCAAGCTTATGTAACATTATAAAATATTTTTAAATATATATTGTATTTTTATTAAACCTCTATTTTCGTTCAGATGTTTAAAAATAGTTGAATGCTTAAAACTAAGTTAAACTTTTACCTCGTACCTTGGAAGTTTTGTTTTTAAAAGAACATTTTGATATTTAGTATTTTTGATCTTAAAATGCACTTTAAGCTGTATCTTTCTTTCAATTTTCTTCATACTTAATTTAAAATTAATCATAATTTTTTTATCACAAAAACTTTTATAGAAATGAAATTTTGAAACTACAAATGTAAGCTCTACTTTTTATGTGAAAACTACCTTTTAGAAAAAAATAGTGTAGAAATTTTTTAAAATCTATTTGATTAGTCTTTTTAATTACACAGTAGATTATTTGATGTTTTTTGACCTTTTTCTTATTAATTTTTCAAATTAATACCTTAAATAATGAGATAAAACATTTAGTTATGAAGCTTAAATAGTATTACTTATTATTTTTATGGTTTAGTTTTAAGAAGAACCAATAGAAGCAATTTAATTCTAATAGCTTTAATCCATTTGTTTTTCATTATTATGATGAACAAAAAAGATTAAAGGACCAGCTTAAAATTTAAAATAAATTCTTCTAGGTGTTATATATTGTAAAATAAGTTTTACTGTTTATAAGATGTGTTTTTTAGTTATGTAAATATTTTTGCAGAATTTTAGACAGTGAACTATTAAAATTTCTGCAATTACTTTGATTTGTTTTTATTATTTGTATTTTTTATATGTAAATTATGATAAAACTTTAGTTTTTAATATGTTCTTTTTAGCTAGTTTATCGCAAATTTTTTCAACAAGTTACTTAATATATTTTAAGTATTGGAAAAAATACTTAAATTAGCTACAAAAATTAAACTTTAAGCTAATAAATTTTTTACATTTAAAAGTTTTCTATATCCTAAAGGTAAATGTACTGAATTTGTATACGTCCAATTATTAGAAAAGACATCTTTTTTTTTTAAGTTTATCCAAAATTTTTGTTCACTGTAGGAATATGTACAAACTAAATAAACTAAAGAGTTTTTTGTTTGTAAAATTTATTATAAAGCTGATAAATAACCTTTTCATTAAATGCACTTACTAAACTTCACTTTGTATTCAACATAAAAGTCTAAAACTATATAAATATTACAGTTCAATACTAAATTAATGTATTTTTTAAATTACTCTATTTATAATAAAAAAAAGCTTTTATCCAATATTATCGTTAAAATTTAAACCAACATTTATCACAAAAAGGTTACATACTTTGAAGTTACTGTAAATTATAAAAAAAAATCATAGTCTAAACATTAAGTACAATTTCATTTACAGATTTTTAAAAGAATCGTCTTTTAATAAAAATTGAAAAACAATCTTATAATTTACTTTTTTTCAAAAGAAAAGTGTTTATTACTGCTATTTTGAGACTGAATTTACAGAAATATAAAATTAAAGTTCTTAATTAAGAAATGATTTCTTTGATTAGAACATTTAGTACATTTAAAAGTTTTTCTTTAATTTTTAATGTTTTTATATATTTATTTATATAAATTAGAAAAAAATTACTCATTTGATAATAATATTTTGAAGCAAATATTAAAACTAAATTCACTTAACTTACAATTGAAAAAGTTACATACTAAGCAATCTTTTTTAAATTAAATCCAAACTTAAACAGCAGTGCGAACTCAATATTTGCAAATTTAACCGACGTTGCGAACTCAAAAACCGCGAACCTAACTGATACACTTCTGCATTTGAAAATTTTAAGTATGAACAAAAAACTGCAAGCAACTTTTAAATCAGCTAAAAATGATACCGGAATTTGTACTTTTAGTTTGCAAGACTTATTCTTTTAGTATTTTAGTATAAAGAAGTTAATTTCAGTAAACTGAAAGTTAATAAGAATAGCACTATAGTATAGTGTTTTATTTGTAGACTAATTTATTTGCTGAAATTCAAAGAAAGCCAAACTTAGCTCTTTGGCGATGCTTAACGGTTAAAAATTTATATATGTCAATTTTCCTGTAGAAGTTGAATGAGGGCAAAAATAGCAGAAAAATTCTGGCAACTGTAGTACACACACCATTTAAGAAATAAACTAGTTACTGTTGTATATACTTTATTTTTACAAATATATTTAAATGAAATAAAAATAAAATAAAAACTATTCAAATGTGGCTTTAATAAAATATAATTATGATAAATTCTTATCAAAAGCTAAAAAGGACTACAAAATAAGTTAAGTAATGCAAGTTAATAAGCTGAAAAAAGAACACCTTAAACTTGTAAACTTAAAATAAAGATGATAATTTAGTTTTCTTTTATTAACAGTAGGGACTTAACAGTCTTATCTAACTTAATATTTATACTTGAAGTTAAAGTTTTTAATAATTATGTTTTAAGTGTAAATAAGCTTAGCAAATACTTTATACCTTTGTAAATCTAATTTTGAATAAGATTTACGTAATAGTTTAAAAATTTAACTTGTTTAAGTGTAAGTATAACTAGTTCAATGTAAAATATGTTTTTTAGAAAAAAAAGTCTATATTTGTAGAGAATATTTTATTTTTCTTTCTAGAAAAAATTAGTCGGTCAAAGTTCTAAAAGTTAATAAAAATACACTCATCACTCTGTGTCTACCGCAAAAGTGAGTAACTAAACGAGAGGCTGCAAATACACTTAATGTATTGGCTGTTTTCTTACAGTGATATTGATTAAAGATATTAAAGGGACTTTAACTACTTTCCGCTTTTTTTTTTGTTTACAAAAACGTTTTTATTCAACTTGTGCATATTTGTAAAAAGTTTTTGAAAACCGATTGTTTACGTGTAAACTAAGTATATTTTTTCTGTTTTGTTCATTGCTAACCTAAAGCTAAACTTTTCATGCTTGGTTATAGAGAAGTATCTTTTTCTTTTACCATGCAAAATAAATTTAATCTTAGGATGGCTGCGAACAAATTAAGTAAAAGTAAAAGATTTATTAAGATACAATTAAACTTTATGCCATAAAAAATGTAAGGAAATTAACAATGTAAATTGGTTGATTTAAAGGTATATTTAAGGGTTAAGACACCCAAAACTTAAAGACCAAAGCCGAAAATTTCAACATGCTCCTTATAGAAAGAACAAATAGAAAATGCAAAATTCTCAGTGTTATTAAAAATCTATGTCCTCTTATATTTTTAAAAACATTTACTTCAATTCTTATTTAATGTTAGCATTCTGAACTAAAAATTTAAATAAAATATGTTGTCAACTCAGGAAATAAAAAGAGTTTAAAATATTTATAAGTTTCTAAACACTGTTTTTTGTAATTTTTTAAAGTTGTAAATGCGTAACTAAACTAGAGGGCGTAATTTGCGAGAGGTGACTGTATTTATTTTTCTGCTTAAGACTACTTTTATTTATTTATTTATTTTTGTATTAAAGTAAACACAGTAGTTTTAAAACAGTTCGGAAAACAAATTATTTATTAGATAATGCTTTCAAACTGAGTTTTTATTTAACCGATAATCCGTAAGTTTGAAATAAAAAAAAAAAACTTGATTAAGAAGTTTTTATCGAACTATATTAAAAGCTTATATTATTCGAGTTTACGGCTATATTTGTTTGAATAATATAAGTAACTTTGTTTTACGTAAAAAATATTAACAAATCACTTACTATCAACATAAATAAATTGTACAGTTTTAATGACAACTGATGTTTATGTATCAACGTAGCTAAATATTAAAAGTGTAGTTACATGGTGTTCTTTATTTTGAACCTAAGGTTTTTTTATCTTTTTCTAGTATATATTAAAGCAACTTTTACGCGTTTAAGACCAGTTTTTCTACAAAAAGTTGTTAACCGGGCCACATTAAATAAAAAGGTTTTCAACGACCTGAACTTTTTTATAATAGTTGAAGTATTCAATATAAAAATACTACTTTGCAATATAAATGTTACAAAATAAGCAATAATAAATCAGCAACAAAAGAGAACTATTAAATGTTTGTGATACAAAAACTGTTACTTGTTATTTTCAAACAATTTTATCTATACTGAAAGTTATACCCTGGGCCGCAGGTTGTTGTCTTGCGCTTTTCAAATAGATAGAAATTTAATAAACTTAATTAGTTTTATTAAGCAATGGTTAACTTTTTATTTAAGTCTTTACATCTCTAAAGCTTTGCTAAAATTAAAAACAAAGGCATAATATTTTGAAGGCAATTTTATTAACAAACCAGTATAAGACTCGACCTTTATCTATACTAATAATAAAAGATTTATACTATATAATAAGATTTTTAAGACTAAATCTATACTTTTTCTTCTTACTAGCAAAACAATCTTAAATAACCGTATACATTTTCAAAGTATATAATATTATTAAATACAGATAAAAGAGACCTATAAAACAATGTTTCAGCCTGTTCCTACTATATCAAGCTCAAAAATCTTAACAGTTTGAATTAATAATTATGAACTTAAATTAAACTTTAAAAAAAAACCTAAAAAGTATTTACTTTGTTTTTAAAAGGTTATATCTACTGATCATCACAGTAAAACTAAACACGTGTGACCTAGTTAATCATCAACTTGATTGGTTGTCAGAGTGTTTAACAGCAAAATTTTATTTTATGTCGTGATGCTAAAACAAACTAAACTTCTACACAAAAACGTAACCACAACAAATTTTCTTAAAATTATTATAACTTTGATAACTAAAAGTTTTTATCCTTTTTTTTTAATTTGACACCATGTTTTAAAATATCATTAGTGTATACGTTAGGTTGAGTTTAAATATTATTAGAGACTTTTTTTAATTATTGCTTAAAAATAGGTTTTTTGGGTTTAAAAATCATACTAACTAACTTGCAAACATTTTTATCCGTTTATCGGTTTAAGGATCACTTTTTGTTGTTTTATTAGTAGTTATTAATGTTTTTATCAACATTGGCGGATAAAAATTTAGAAGTCATCAAGTTATTATGAACCATAGTAAAAACTATGTTTTCAAATATTAGATATTTTACAAAATGCCTAATATTTTTTTCTAATAACTTTTATAAACCTCTAAAAAGTACTATATGGGTAGTAGCGTCACTTAAGCTAATCTAGTTTAAAAAAATAAAAAATAAAATTAAAGGTTTAGATATATATACTTTTTTTTAACTACCAAAAAATCATTCTTTATACTAAACTAAAATTTAGTTAAATTGAATGATGACAAATTTAATGTGTTGTAACGCTTTGCTAAATCTAAAACTGGTAACAGTATGAACACATTGTAAACAAATGTTTAAATGTTATGCAAATAAGCAAATTATTTCTAAATATCAGAAACCTGCATTTTATTTAATCTATACTTTTTTAGCATATATATATAACCGTTGTATTTAAAATGTAAGTGATGATAATAACTATTGACGATAACTGATGATAAAAATGGTTCTATGTTTTTTGATATACTTAGCTTAAAATAATGTTTCTAAATGCTTCGAAGTATAGTTTAGTTTATTGACCAACGAAAAAAAGCACTCAAAATATTTGGTCCCTAGGACCTAGTGCACAAAAAAACCCTTTCGGTTATCCAGTCGCACACCACGGATATCTTTTAACATCTTGTCCAGGAAGTATATAAATACAATTAAATTAAAATAAAGTTAAATTAATATTTAAGTATGGTTGTAACTGAACATATTATTAAATTATTAGAGGCCCATACTGAAGCTAATAGCGCTAAGCTAAACACAATACTAATTTAATCGTTAACACTTCATTACGCCATAGTTGCTTTTATTCGCCTATCATTGCTATCGTGATTATATAAACAACTTCAAATAAAATACTAAAAAGATAGGGGAGGCTTGAAAGTGTTAGTCGAATTCGTAGTCTTAGTGAAAAGTATTTGGCTACTTTATATACATGCAGTTTTCTTTTGATTAACCTGTTACAGTTAATGTAATATTACAGTCAATTTTCGTTTGACTATGGGTTTGGTAAAGGTTGAAAAAATAGAGAATTATGAAATAAAATAAATAAAACAAGTTAACAAACTTACTCAAGCGCATCAGTAAAAAACTGCATGTATATGAATCAGCTACAAGTTCGACTGACACTTTTAAGCATCCCCTATATTTTTAGTTCTTTTAAAGTTATAAAACTTTGGTACATTATCACGAAAGCAAATAAAAGCTACGATTGCGTTATTAAGCATTTAGGATTAACCTAATATTATTTAGCTCAAAGGCGCAGAATAGCGAAAAGTTTTGCACCCTTGCTGCATAATATTGAAATAATTAGGTAAATTATCTATCAAAATAAATTTAGTTTTAAAGCCATGTTTCAAGGAAACCTACTTTACAAGTTCAAATAATATTGTAAATTGCCTACTCATTTAAATCAAAACACGTACTAATAACATTTTACAGTAATATTTCCGAGTTTATAACTTTTGTTATTAAGATATCATAAAGACAAGAAAAGCCTGAATTTAAAACATTTGTAATATAAAGGCCTTACAAAATAATTTAAAATACAACTAAAATAAATTCTATAATAATGGAAAATAGTCCAGAATTTCGAACAATCAAAATTAGTCTACGTTTTTTTATAAAAACTTTAAACAAATTAGCTGATTTTTTTCAAAAAACTATCTAAAATTTAATCAATATATATTTTTGTTAGTTTATTTCAAACAAAGTTGTTTTAATTTTCACTCAAACATAAATAAAAGTCAGAAATAGGCACATTATGGTCTGTCAAGCAGATATCTTCGGCCCTCGATCAATTTGTTATATAAAATATAACTTCGAAACATGTACTTAATTGAGTTGTGAGTATAAACAGTACTTATTTGATAATAGTTCTCTTAAACTATTGATATCATCTTTTTTTTTAATATTTAGTATAATTCATAACTACGTCAGCTTTCAAAAGACTAGTTTCTAGTAAATATGGCCCGTTATTAGTAAATGTCTTCCGGTCCCTTGTTTTAGTTTATGCTGTTTTTTTTTCTTAGTTAGCCCTTCTATGCTAGATACCGCATTAAATAACGTGCAATTGTTTAAAAAATACCTAGAAAATTAACCAATAGAAAAAAGTTTACATTTTGATACTAGGCTTATTTTTTAGTGTGAGTTTTTAAAGGTGCCATACTTGCAAAAAAATGTTTGTTGCAGAGAAATGTTGACTTGCCTTAAACACTTAAATTAGCTATAAATTGTTAATATTTTTAAGCCATGCCTGACTTACCAGTGAAGAGAAAATAAGAACAAGTATAAAGGAATTTATAAGAAATGGGCTCATTGTGTACTTGTGTTTACTGGCTTATCCCTTTTTTTTTTTGACGAGTGTGAAGTTAGCTTGAATAAATTTAAAAAAATGTCCAAACTTTAGATGCAATTATTTTACTTATCTTAATAGCTAAATAAAAACTTATTTTTTTTATTTTAGAAAGCTGTCCTTTGTCTTTAATATATAAAAATAATCCAATCGATTTGGGCTTGACTTTTTGTGTGGGGCCCTTAGAATAAAAACAGTTTTATATAACAGCTCAAATTTAAAAAATAAATAAAAAACTTTTTCTTTTCTTTTAATATTCATATTTATTAACAAATGTATTTTATATAACACTTTTTTTTCTAACTGTTAATATTTTGTACTATTTAGCCTTATTCTAGAATTCCTAATTCCGGAAAAAGGCTAAACAGTAAGAAATATGAGTATGTTATCGATTTTTAATTAGCTGGAATTAAAAACAAAAAAAAAATAGCTAAATTAAATTCTAATTTTTTTTATATTTATATGTGAATAATGTTAAACAATTTTTATTTTCAATTGTTAATATTTTGTTTTATTTTGCCTTATTTCGGAATTAGGATATCTAGAATAAGGCTAATTAGTACAAAATATTAACAGTTGGAATTAAAAAAGTGTTAGATAAAATTAATTTGCTAATAAATATAAATATTAAAAGAAAAAAAAAACTTTTGTTTTTTGTTTATTTTTTAAATTCGAGCTAAGTAAAAATTGATAAAAAAACTCTTTTTTTCTTAGGGGCCCCACACTAAAAGTCAAGCTCCAATCAAATGCATTTTTTTTTATTTATTAAAGACAAAGGACCGCTCTCTAAATTAAAAAGTAAGTGTTTATTCATCTATTAAGATAAAGAAAATAAATGGATCTAAAGTTTGGACATTTTTTTTTTAATTTATTCAAGCTAACTTCACACTCGTCTTTTTTTGTTTGTTTTGCATAGTAACGATTAATAAAGTTTTACAAATAGAGCTTTAAACGTAGTTTTAAATATTTACTTTCCGTTAATAATTGTGTCTAGCACTGTTTGTATATAATCGATATATGAAAGTAAAAACGTTATAACTTTTTTAAAAGTGTTAATGTTATATCTTGTACATATTTTTACATAAGTTTTTTGATATGAAAAGTTTTTTTTTTTACTTTATTGATAAAAAATTAAAAATTAAAATATTATAAATTTTAAGTATTTTTAGCATAATAAATTTAGTTCTTTACTTAAGTTTTTTCACGTTACTCAAGTTAGACACACATTCGATTACAAGTTATATATTTGACTTGCCCCTCCATCACTCACTTTAATCTTAAAATATCCTAAGAATATTTCGTACATACAGTTCATAACATGTCTTCTTTTCTATTTGGAACATATCGAGAAAAAATGACGATTATTGACGTCATAATCGACTGTATAAACCAAATACTCGTAAAAACACCGAATTATCGGAAAGACCATTCCATTACTCTGTTTACTCCTTTAATATCCTTTTAATATTTCGTATATACAATTTAGAGCATCTCCTCTTTAAGAATTAGAACATATCGAGAAAAAATGACGGTTATTGACGTCATAATCGACTGTATAAACCAAATACTCGTAAAAATACCGAATTATCGGAAAGACCTTTCCATTACTCCTTAAATATCCTTTTAATATTTCGTACATACAATTTAGAACATCTCCTCTTTAAGAATTAGAACTAATTGAGAAAAATAGACAATTATTGAAGTCATAATCGACTGTATAAACCAAATACTCGTAAAAAACACCGAATTATCGGAAAGACCCTTCCATTACTCTGTTTACTCCTTAAATATGCTTTTAATGTTTTGTACATACAATTTAGAACATCTCCTCTATAAGAATTAGAACATATCGAGAAAAAATGACAATTATTGACGTCATAATCGACTGTATAAACCAAATACTCGTAAAAACACCGAATTATCGGAAAGACCCTTCCATTATTCCGTTTACTGCTTAAATATCCTTTTAATATTTAGTACCAAACACTCATAATTTTATTATGTTATAACTATTGTACATTTGTTGCAGTTTTTACTTGATTTTGCTAATAGAATTTTCAGTGTATAATTTTATAAAATCGAATATCGAAAATGAAAAAATGTAGTAATACTAATTTATTGTTCATAAGTACTAGATTTTTATTTTTTTTTTGATATATTTATAATAATGTAACATACTTGAACTAATTAAAGAGTGTCATTTATTGAAATGTCACCTTCGCATATAAAATACCGTCAGTCATATTGTAAGCCAAATTCTATTATAAAAAAAATACTAAATATATAAATATCATCTCGTAATTATTAACTATTAAACAAGTTGTATGGGGTTAAAAAAATCTTCTTTAAAACACTCTTCGTCAGAACTTTGGATGTATCCACAAAGTGCGCAATACCACTTCTTCTTATCAAAATACTCAAATATTTCGTTTGAGTTATTGTATGGAAGACAACAGAAATGAAACCATTTTTTTTGCAGTTTGAGCATCCTAACTGAAAACATAGATACGTTTTAAACACAAAAAGCTAAAAACTGTTATTTATTTACAATAAAATAGTACTGATGGACAATTAAACAAAAATAAATATAAGCTTACTAACCCATTTTACTTTTTCATTCTTGTTTTGTTTGTGCATAGCAGGGTCGGTTCTATGGCATTGATAGCAGATGTCTTGATTTATAACTGAAAGTAGGTATAACTAGATAAATTGATCATAAAAAAAGCAACTTCGTTTATCCTTTTTATTTTTGCTTAGTAGTGATTCATATTTTATTTAAATTAGTATTACCTCCGTTCTTTATTAGGCTTGTCGCAATTTCCAAACGTTTACAAATAAGGTGTTTGCTGTTAGTCTCTACATGTATTTCTTTTTGTTGATGAGGTAAGCGAGAAATAAACTGTTCGGCAGCCTAAAACGTAACAACAGCACTTAAATAATAGAAAACTGTCAAGACACTGTAGGAAGAATAACTGCTACTTAAAAAAAGCTACTTGTTTTTACCTCAATGACAGGTATCCCACAGATAACACCATCGTTTTGTCTACCATGACTAAAACCATAGCTTGAAAATGTTCTGCTTTTTCTAACAAACTGTTGTCGTTTTCTAATTGATGTCTATTAAAAACAAATGTATATATAAGAAAATGAAAAAAATTTAAAGCTATAAGTCTGTTATAATTAGAAGTTATAAATTAATTTTTAACTACCACTAAAGATATTAATGAACTTAAGAAAAACTTTGGCTTTAACTTTAACCTTTTATTTGTAGTCTATTTACAATAAATGGCAATAATAAAAAATTAAAAACTTAAAAAACTTAGATACATTTTGTAGATCATTGATTTTCTTTATATCTTTCAATAGATTTTTACTGATAACAGAACAAACTTACTTCAGGTTTTTTATTAATTCATTTCCTCTACTTATCTCTTGTTGTCTTACTTGTAAAGAGTCGAAAACGTAGACTTTTTTATTTTCTGACACAAACTTTACAAAAATTTTATTTTAGTTACTTCTTTCAATGAATTTAAATAAAATTTTAGTTTTGTTTTTTTTCCTACTGCATGGTTAAAATAAGTTAAAAATAAAAATGATCTGTATTGAGTTAATACCTTAAAAAAAATACTACCATTGCTGTTAAAATATTAATTGTAAGATTAAAATACCTAAGTATAATTAAATGTAAGTAAAACTTTGTTATCTTTATTTATACATAGGAAGATTAAAATCTTTAATTAAAACCACATTATTTGTTACAACATAAATCTAAACTAGTTTATAAATACGATGGCAACACAATAACTATTTCATTCGAAAAAAAACAAGTCAACTTTTTCTATTTCTAGATTAATAATCATTAAATATTTAGTTTATTAATTACAAGTACTTACCACGCCTATCAGATTTTGATCAGATGTTACATAGGTGATTTTAACTGCATTGATGAACTGTTGCATCAGTTATTTTAAGCTTAATTACTCATAATTATAGCAAGCTCTAAATATTATCTTAAGTGTAAAGAGTTCAAAAATGATTAATTTAAATAAGTACTGCAGTTAAATACAGCTTTAATTAAACTTTTTTTTCTCTAGCTAACAGGCTTTCCGAAAAGTACATGAAAATAAGATGAATTAAAAAATCAGTTTAACAAACAAATATGTAAATTCCTTCAATCTTGGACATATATTTCTCACTTTAAATTGAGACACTATCTATAAATTCTTATTGCACTCTGAAAAATGTTCTTTTTTCTACATTTCCATAGTAAATAAGCCAGATTGTTATATTCACCAACATTGGTTCACTAGCGAAAATAAAAAACTGTAGTGATAAACTAAAAGTATGATAAAAAAGTCAGAGCGGTTATGCAAAAAGCTGAGATTAATTGAGTACTTAAATTTAGCTACGGTGTAAGAAGAAGTCTATATTAGTTTCTATACTGTGTACAAAACTCGTTTTTTGGAAGGCGTTTACGGACTAATAAATTTAGAATTATCAGCGTTGCCGAAAAGAACTAAGAAAAACTTAGAACTAGCCTTTTCCGGCAAAAAACTACCGGGAATTTAAGAAATTTGAAAAAAAAAAGAATTTTGAGCATAAATTACGGAAAAACCTGAAAAAAAATTTAATTTCAAACAACTTTTACGTATAAAATGCCGATTCGAAACCAAATTCTATTGTACAAATAAAGTCTTTTTTTCCAAATTTTGTTTTGTTATAAACTTTGATAAAGAAGCTATCAGACAACTTTTTAATATTGTTAAATGTTTTACTTCCGTTTTTTACCTTAAACTTTAATTTTAATCAAAATTAGACCCTAAAGCGTGTAAATTGAGAAAAACCTGGAAGAAATTATTAAAACATGAAAAAAGTATGCTAAGCCATTTAGAAACCCTGCAATAAGTTAAAGCGGGGTAAAAAAATACAATTAATAAGTGTTTATACGAGTATTTGATTTATACAGTCGATTATGACGTCAATGTGTTCTAAATCTTAAAGAGGAGGTGTTTAAAATGTATGTACGAAATATTAAAATGATATTTAAGCAGTAAAAGTAATAATGGAATGGTCTTTCCGATAATTCGGTGTTTTTACGAGTGTTTGGTTCATACAGTCGATTATGACGTCAATAACCGTCATTTTTTCTCGATATGTTCTAATTCTTAAAGAGAAGATGTTCTAAATTGTATGTACGAAATATTAAAATGATATTTAAGCAGTAAAAGTAATAATGGAATGGTCTTTCCGATAATTCGGTGTTTTTACGAGTGTTTGGTTTATACAGTCAATTATGACATCAATAATTGTCATTTTTTCTCGATATGATCTAATTCTTAAAGAGGAGATGTTCTAAATGGTATGTACGAAATATTAAAAGGATATCTAAGGAGTAAACGGAGTAATGGAAGGGTCTTTCCGATAATTCGGTGTTTTTACGAGTATTTGGTTTATACAGTCGATAAAGACGTCAATAATCGTTATTTTTTCTTAATAAGATCTAATTCTTAAAGAGGAGATGTTCTAAATTGTATGTACGAATATTAAAAGGATATTTAAGGAGTAATGGAAGGGTCTTTCCGATAATTCGGTGTTTTTACGAGTATTTGGTTTATACAGTCGATTAAGACGTCAATAATCGTCATTTTTTCTTGATATGTTCTAATTCTTAAAGAGGAGATGTTATGAACTGTATGTACGAAATATTAAAAGGATATTTAAAGATTAAAGTGAGTAATGGAGGTGCAAATCGAATATAGAACTTGTATTCGAATGTGTGTCTAACTGAAGTAAAGTAGTATTTTCTAAGAATTTTAAAATTCTACTTAAATGTTTTAAACAAAGATAGTCAATAAACAGACCATAGACAAACAAATGAATGCAAGGCCTAAATAAATTCCATAAGCTAATAGAGTAAAAAAGAAAATTCAACCATCCGTTCCTCCAATGTGTTACATATTTCATCGCTTAGTATGTTTTAGTATAAATAAACTTGTACAGAAAGATTTAGTGCATCTGGTTAAATGCAAGCAAATGATGTTTATTGAAAAAAACCAAAAAGTTTCTGAAATTTTTTTGGTTTAAGGACCTGGATACACAAAAAGACCTCTCGGTCATCGAGTTGCATACCCAACTTTAGTCAATATTATGATGAGCTAAATAAATAAAAAATTACTGTCAAAATCTATACTCTAAAACAAAAAATTTTAAAAAATGAGATCATTAAACTTTACATCATTAGATATTTCTTAAACAAAAATATCAAAAGAAAATAGAAATAGTTTTTGTATAACTATATCTAAAATTAAACTTACATATTTGGATGTATACTAAACACAACAAAATTTTCTTTAAAGTTTTGTTTATACGAAAAAGTAAACCGTCTACTTTTATCTTTTAAGCACAAGTGTTTTGATAAAAAAGTAAAAGAGTAATATTAAACTGAGAATTAAAACCTTATACTAGCTTTAAGAAGTATAAAAAAAAGCTTTTTATATTCATCTGTTGAATTATTTTTCTTTGAAAAATGTTTTATTCTTAAATGAACAACATTTAACTAAATTTAAAATTTTACTGTAGCTTTTGTTTCAAATACAAATGGTTTGTTTGTAGGAGAGAACTTATGAATTATAAATAGTTTAAAAATTTTGTATAACTTTAACTTTTTTTTAGTTATTTGAAAATAATTCCCTTTTTGTATTTAGTTTAAGTAAGCTGTTTCACATATTCTATTGAATCATATAAATGTATTGTAAACAAATATAAACTTGAAAGTAATGTTTTAAAACATCATAAATAAAACCTTAATATTATAGATTACGTTTACATTTTTTCTGTTATTATATGTTTTGGTTTTAAAAAAAACAAATAGAGAGATCACAACTGCTGGAGGAGAAGTAATGTATTTATTCTTTCAAAAATTTATTTTGCAAACTAAGTTTCGGTCAAAGACCTCGTCAGTGCTTAAATAAATCGTATTCAAATAGAATCTTTTTTATGTTATGTTAGATTTTAATTACGTGTTAATTAATTTCATCGACTTTTTTTATAAACAGTTAAATATAATAGATGTCTTTAAAAAATATGTTGTTGTGTGCACTGTTACTTACAAACTAGTACTCATCAAAACTATTTAAACTACTTTTATTACAAGCTTTTCTTATTCTAACTTTAAAATTTTCAAAAGATTTCAATAAAAAACACTGCCAAAAAAGCTTTAAATGTATGATAAAAACTGTTAAGTATTTAAAATTCAGTTTGCCATCTAAAACTGTATCAATGAGTTAAAGTAATACTTTTAAAATGAACAATGTTTAATTATGAACTTTAAAATTTCTTGTATAAAACTCAGTTTTTGAATTACTTTTTTTTAAATTAATGTTCTAAGAATAATCAAGTACTTAAAAGTATTTATGCACTTTGTTTAAAGATTTAATATTAAATGCATTCATTGTTTAAAAAAAATCAATTAAAAACAAATTTACTTCATTAAAATGTTGACATGTTGCAGGTGAACTTTTCTATAATGAGCACAAAGAGTAATTGCTGGTAACTAGAAGCTGGGAGGATTGTATGAATGGGGAATATAAAGTAAACGCTTAATGTGAGTAACTAAATAAATAGGTGTTTTTTACTGCATTTATTGTAAATGCATTACTCATAGTTTTTTTATATATATAAGTAAGTAAAAACATTAATTTGTTTAGTTTTGTATCACTACATTTTGTGAAAACTAATTTTGTTGTCTGTAGTCGGATTCTTGTTGTTCATATTTTTAACTTGAAAGTTGTTTGTTCAATTGTAGCAACAAAATGTATAAAAAAATAATGTTTCATGTTTAACTTAACGAACAAATATATTGAAAGACTACCTTTAAAATCAAAAAAGCCTTCTTTATTCAATTTCCTACATATTCAACTAATAACCTTTTAAGTAACTTTAACAAGTTATTTGGAATTTCAAACAAAATGGTTAAAAAATCCAATTTAATTGTGTATAAAATATAAGAAAACATTTTTTTTGTATACATTTATTGTTAAAAAAAATATTATAGTCATAACTAAAAAAAACATTGATAAAATACAAAAATATGGGCCCTGGACGACCAGCCGATTTGGTTTCAGCTGCCGGTCCTTCATAGCAAGCTACGTCCCGATGGATTTACCATCTCCATCTGAAATGACTATCAGTTTTTGCAGGTTTACAATCTAATACACATCGGGCTAACAAGAGTGCTAGCCACTAATCGCGTTTTTATTTGCTTGCATAGTCGTCCCCATAAAGAGCTACTGCCGGGACTCGAATTCAGTATGCAGGACTGGCAGTCGAGAAACCGAACCGTTGGGACATACAAGTGCCTACCTGTCTACTGTAATTACGGTATATAAACTATTGGCTTTCAATAAATTAAGTAATATATTTTTTTAACATAATTATATTTTTAACATACATTATGTTATTAACATAATTTTATTAAATATTTTAAGCAAACGGAATTATATGTTGTGAAACAAAAGTAGTTGCTACTAAAAACAATTTTATTTAAAAGAGTACGTTTAAACATAGCTTAGAGTTTGACATATATTAGCATTTATAACTTCCAAGATTTAAAAATTTTAATTTCAAAACATTGTTTCATTAAAAAAAGTAGGTCATCAGTCAATAATAAAATCTAGAAAAATATCTTAAATCTGTAAGAACACATAAGGCTTAACTTAAACGAATCTGTTAATAAGGTATGATAACAAACAAAAAATAAATTAAATTAAAACAAAAAAAAAAGTACTTGACAAATAAGGAAAAATTTTAAAGATATTACTAAATCTTTCAAATGAATTTACGTTAAATTAGAAAACTACTACTAATAAAATATATCTTTATATAATAATGTGTATTTTAATTCAACTTAAATTAATCAAACATGCTCACAAATTGCTGGCTGATAAACTTGTAAACTAAAAACAAACTGTTATAAAGAAAAAGCTAAACTATAAATTATTAGAACTAACATTAGACTTAATGTTTAAACAAAACTATAAGTCAGTTAAAAAAGACTAACAAAATTAACTAGTAAATTAATAAAAGTCTTAAAACTGTTAGGCTGCTTATCAACATAAATTAAGCTTAAGTTATAAAAAGTTATACAAAAAAATTGGAACGGGTCTAAATTGCACGAAGATAAAATTATACGAGGCTACTAAATTGCGCGAGTGAACAAAATAATATGAAGACGATTTTGCGGTAAGGGTCAATTTTGCACGAATTAAATTTTTGCACGAGAGTAAAAAAAAAAAAAAAAAAAGTAAATTAATTTGATAAAAAAAAAGAGAAAAAAAGTTAATGACAGAGGCTAAAAGTTACAGTGATAGTTTAAAAAAAAAGTAAGTTATAAAAATTATTATTAAACAAAAAATACGAATATAAAGATAAAATAATAAATAAACTACCGACCGAATGTAAAGGTTAGGGGTACTAGTGATAGTAAAAAATAAAAAAAAAATAAGAAAAAAGACAAAAAATAAAAAACTAAAGAAATAATTTAATTTTTAATTAACTGATGATCTCCTCTTTTTTAGTGAAACACTGTTTAAAAAACCGTAAAACTTTTGAAGCTATATCATTCTCCTTAGCAATAGTTAAAGTTCTTTAAATGTTATATCTTAAGAAAAAAAATTTATAATATAAAATTAGTTAATGAAATCGAAACGTTCTAAGATGTTAAATTTTTTCAATAAAATTGTTTCTTTGATAAATTTGTATGGTTCAATTCATCTATCACTGCCAAACAATATTTACGTATTGATGCACTTTTATTTATATATTAAAATTTTGTGTATTTTTTTCTTAAGTACTTTCTAATAAGTGTTTTCTACAGTTTATTTTTAAACTAAAGAAACATTAAGTTTCGAAAAGTTGATAGAATAAAAACACTAAAGTTATTAATTTCAAAAAGATTAAATGATAGTTTTTATACAAGTGTGACTAGTTATCACTAGAGTTTTTTTAAAACTAAAAGTAACATTAAAATAAATCAAACAACTGTTTAAATATAAATATATAACTTAAAAAAGAAATTTTATTTATATTTTAGAGATGTTCGCTATTATATTATTGCTTACTACTTAGTTTACATCTTACTTAAATTATTGTTACTCTTAATTACTTCATTACTTAAATTGTTTCTCTAAAATTACGCTTTAAAACCTTCAACTGGAAACAAACCCTAAAGGTTTTAATGACGTAGTACATAAAGTAGTTATCTATTTCTAATATTTAAATATTTTTTAAATCACAAAATATATCACACTTAAAATTGTGTTTTTCAAAACTGTTCCTTAAATAACAATATTATTGCAGACTAAAAACATTGTTCACTACCAAGTTTTGGTCGCAAAAAAAATTTCCACCTTGTGAAGTATAATAAATAGAAAAGCTTTTCTTTAAATACTCAAATCTGGAGTGAATAAAATTAACTTTAGTTAGTTTTATGAAATAAAACTTTTCTAAATAAATAATAATATTTTTTTAGGTCTAGAACTATGTATAATTATGTATAACTAGGAAATAAAATTTGTTAATGTAAATATAAATCATAAATTAAAATTTGGTGATTTAATACCTATAAATATATCTTCTCATTTTTAATTATCACTAAGAATAGAAAGTATATAGTTTGAATTTTGTGTAGAATTTAACTTAGTTTACTAAATCTTTGCTTGAAATCTTACAAACTAGCATATAAATTAAATGAGCGCTCTGACACGCTTAGTGACGTCATAAGCTTTTTACACACAAAAAATAAATAAATTTGCTTATATATTTCAAAGTCTTTTGTTGTAATTAACCACATTGATTCAAGTATTAATACTCGAAACCAAAATTTTAAAAGGTGCAGTAATGCACCTAAAATGTTCATCCTTAAAAGTTTTCAACCAAATATAATGTGAGCTTGAGTCTCATAAAATTAGTTTTACATATATAAAGAGTTGTTTACATAACTAATATTAATTATTTTGTACTTTTATAGTTTAATTCCTCAATGAGTATACCAAAACTAAATTTCCACCTCTTGATTTTTTATAATGGAATGACGTTAAACTTGGCTTGCTTCGATCAGGGGCTTTTATTTTCGAAGTTTGGCCAAAGAAAGCCAAATGCCTGTCAACCCCTGGATTAGAAACTAATCTCTAAAGCAATGTGGCCATGTTTCATTTTTGTTTTTCAATATTAAGACAGACCAGAAAATATTGTATATTAATACTTTATATAACCGGACAAAAACAAATTACAAAAGTTTGTCAATGTTCAATAAGGCGGAGGTCGGCAAGCTGTGACCCGCGGGTCAAATTCGTCACACAATGAAGCTTTTACTCTAATTTAGCCGTCATCAGCATTTAACGGTATACTATCAAAATCCACCCGCGTTCAAAATCCACCCGATCAAAATCCACCCGCGTTCAAAATCCACCCGATCAAAATCCACCCGGTTCAAAATCCACCCGATTAAAATCTACCCGAGTCAAAATCTACCCGATCAAAATCAACCCGAGTCAAAATCCACCCGATCAAAATCAACCCGGTTCAAAATCCACCCGATCAAAATCCACCCGATCAAAATCCACCCGAGTTAAAATCCACCCGATTAAAATCCACCCGGTTCAAAATCCACCCGATCAAAATCAACCCGACTCTAAATCCACCCGTTTCAAAATCCACCCGGTTCAAAATCCACCCGATCAAAATCCACCCGGTTCAAAATCCACCTGATCAAAATCCACCCGGTTCAAAATCTACCCGAGTCAAAATCCACCCGATCAAAATTCATCCGAGTTAAAATCAACCCGAGTCAAAATCCTACCGACACAAAATCAACCAAAGTCAAAATCCAACCGAATCGAAACAAGCACCTTGTTTATTTATTTCTTTTTAAATCAAGTATCATTTAAACAAATCTCACCACTCTAAAGTACCAATCTTAAACAAGTTTTATTTAAAAAACACTTATAAAATCTTGTATTTTTGTCCCTTATAAATTGACCTAAGAATATAAAAACTGTATTACAGATTGAACTTATTTTGTGAGGTTTTTTGAGTTGTCATTTGGTATTTTTGCTTATTATAAGGAATTTTTGACAAAAATACTTTTGTTTTTTTGATTACTGAATATAATTTTGAATAGCTACAGCCGGCAAGCAGCTTTTAAAGGAACTGTTGTTTTTGATATAAGTATAACTATAAGAGCTAATAAAAGTTAAACAACGTCAGGATAAATAAATTAAAGTTTTACTATACAAATATGACTATGTTAAAACTTTTAGAAAACTAAAGGATGTGCCAGAAAAAATAATCTTGTATTATCTCAATCACAATTACACGACAATCAATTATAATTTACTGTTTCTAGGTATAAATTTAATAATTTAGAACTTTTAAGTAATTTTTAAACAAATACGTCACACCATATAATTTTTATAAAAACTGAGTATTACAAGTGAATGCTACCATTTATACTACAAATTAATCCATTTAATTTAGGGGTCAGCAAACTGCTGCCCTCGAAGTGTAAATATGTGGCCCTCGAGCATGTAAATTTGGTCCGCTAAACAAAACAAAATTTAAATTGAAATTTTCAAAAAAAGAAAAAGAAATTATAATAGTTTGTTTTTAAGTTCCTGAATATCATTTAAAAACCATTTATTATGCTTAAGCCTTAGATGTGAAAAAAGACAGATAGTAAATCTAGAAGTTTTTCTTTAAAGTTTAGACTTTACTTTTCCTTTTAAACAACAAAAGTTTACATACTTGGAAAAATTACTTATATAATATTGCAAAGTTTTTTTAATTGGCAATTTTACATGTTTTTAACTTTTAAAAACACGGTGACTGGGTTGAAGTAACTGTTGTACTATTTTTGTTTCAAAAAGTTGCAACCCGAAAAACTTTAGATAGATTACTAAGGTATTTAAAGGTTTTAAAAGAAAAACTTACACTGTTTAAAATGAAAGTATTAATATTTGTTTATATTTTAACTAGTTTAACAAAATCACTAAAATTTTTAATACGTGATATGCTGTGCATTAAATAAAAAAAGATTTTTTTTAACTACTAAAAAGAAAATACAAATAAAATAATAGAAATTGATTATAAAAAGTGTACATAATGATCTACACCTGTTTTTTAAGCTTAGTTTTTTTCAGATGTCACTGAGAGTTGCTTGTAAATGACAACCTGAAATGGCTATCAACAAAATGCAAAAGACTGAAAGAAAGATAAAAAACAACACTTTATGAAACCGAACCAGAAGAGGAAATGGGTATCAAATTTTATTAATTGTATTATTGCATCACTGTGTTGTTGTGTACCGTGGTGTTTTCTGAAGCACAAAACGTTTCATAGATTGCTTTCTTAATTATTAAACAGATAATTGGTCATGAAAATTAAAAATTTGTTATTTAATTTAAATAACCTTGTAAATAATGATAGAAATAATAATATGACACAAGTTTAAAAAAAAAAGTTTTCGACTTTAGAAAAAAATATACATTTTAAATATGCCAGGCCTGATCCCTATAAGTAGATAAACGTGACTAAAACAGATTAAAAACAAAAATTGAATAAAACAACGGCTCGCGGAAAAAATTGAAACATGAAATTTGGCCCGAGATAAACAATTGTCTGCCAATTCTGATTAAATCCAACTGCATCTTCGTTACTTTTAATTACAAAATAGTAAAAGGCAAACGTTTAAAATTCATTTAGTTTGTGTTTTTTTTAATATAATTTTTTTATGTGAAAGGTCTTAGCAAGATATTTATCTATAAAAGTTCTCTTTGTTAAGAAAAGGTCACTAAAATACTTTAGATAGTTACCTTTACTGTATTGCCATTTAAAGATTTTTCAATATTAACTTTAAATTAAATATTTATTAATTTTCGGTTTTATTTGTTAGACAAAATTTTCACGCTTTTAAAGTTAATTTGTCTACTAAACAATTTGTTATAACAATAGTTGTCTTTAAAGTTTAAATTCGTTATAACCAATATAAAATTTTGTTTAATTTTAATATTGTTTCATTTTAAATTAAATTACTTAAAATTTCTTAAGTTTTAACAAATGGACATTTTTATATGAAGATTATATTAAAAAAAAATAGTGGTAAATAATGAGATTTCCATTTCTATGAATTAAAAAATATCAATCAACAATATAATATTGAACAATAAATAATAATTTATCTTACTTAATTACAATTTCTATGCAACTTTATATTTATAAAGAAACATAAAACGTTTACAACTAATTAATTAAAAACATGCAGTTATAGCTTTTAAATTAAATTTTCGGAAATTAATTCAAGAAAATTTATCGCATGTAAATTAAAAGTTTTAGATTAGAAAATTTTAAATTTTAAATTTAAACGTTAACCAGAAGAGATTAAATTTTATAAAACCACTCAATTAATCAGTTTCAAAACTGGCCTTAACCTATTAATAAAATTAATAATACGATTGTTTAAGTTGATACAGTCTGCTACAAAAATTCATAAAAATAACCTATACTTGAATTTAAACTCTCTTGTCTGAAATACATACTTTTTTTAATGAACATATGTAAAAATAGAACATTTTAATAATAAATTAAAAATGTTATAAGATTTTTTTTCGTAATATTTGTTATAAATATAGTGTCATTTCTAAAAAACTCAACTTATTTGTTTACTACTACAATTCTAAAGTATATAATTTCCTTAGCTCAAGTCTAACTACTAACTTTTTTAGTTGCAATTTACAAGCTATTTGAGCAAACTCAATGAATTGTAGAGTCGATATTTGTTTTATGTAAAGGACTTTAGAGTTCATAAAAAAATGTTCAGCTTTTTAATTTGTACTTTTAGTTAAAAACTAGCAAATTAAGTTGTTATCTACAAACTTTAAAATAACTTATAACTTTAGTTACTTTAGACGAAACAATTTTTAGTTTTTTCAGAAATAGATGGTTTATAAAAAAAACATTTAATAAAATAAAATTCAAATAACTTAAACACTTTGAAAAAAGATAATAGCAGCTAAAATTATTGTATACATTAAAAAAATAACTAAAAAATATTTGTAACAAAAATTAGATAGAAAACAATAAAATTGTTTTAAAACAGTTATTGATTTCTTACATATTCCTCATTTATATTTTTAGTAAATTAGTTTTCGTATTTTTATATTAAAATTTATGTTTTGTTTTTAAAATTTACTAATAAAAGAAACGTCAATAAACTGTTTACTAAACGACAAATAAAAGCGCTCAAAATATTTGGTCCTAAGTCCTCTTGCACGAATATACCTTAAAGTTATCGAGTCGCACACCAAAAATATCTTTTAACGTCTTTTCCACGTCGAAAACAATAATGTTTAAAATATAATTAATAAATGATAGTTTTTCCAAATTTAACAAAGGATTTTTATTTTATTATCACGTAGCAGTTTTATATAATTCTTTATCTATATTTTATTTTTTATAAACACTGTTAGTTGAAATTTTTTATATAATAAAATATTGTATGTAATACTATTTTGAAATTTAAGTTAAGCACAAAACACAAAACTTTTTACATCAAAAAAAAAAAGCTCAAAAATTTTAGATTAGTATTTTAATTTTCTTTTTGTAACATTTTATTAACATTTTCATAAATTTACATTATTTGGTATTTGATTTTTGTAATTTTCTTTAGTTTAATAAATGTTATTAAAGATTCTTCTAATTTATAAACTTCTATTGTTTTGATATTTTAATTTACTATGAGTTATCCTTAGTAAATATTTTTATTTAATTATGATTGACTTTGGGAAATTAAATTAGAAGGAAGTTTAAATGGATTAAAACTGAGCGTAATTCTTTTTTTATTATTTTTTAACTTCTTTTTTTAAAAGTAACACCAACACTACTAACATTAATAAATTATAAACATTTTAAATACTTGTAAAGCTACTATGAATATTTTTTTTAATGCTGTTTAATTACATTGTTTAACTTATTTTTTTTAATTATTTTATTAAATAAATTAAAACTTCTTTCTTTATAAATACTTACTTTTTTTCATACCGATAGTTGTTTAAACATATAACTTTATTCAATATTACAAAATTCTATTAGAAATTAATTTTTATTTCGAAAAAAAATGAACTCGGGTTGATTTTGATCGGGTGGATTTTGAACCGGGTGGATTTTGATCGGGTGGATTTTAAACCGGGTTGATTTTGATCGGGTGGATTTTGACTCGGGTGGATTTTGACTCGGGTTGATTTAATCGGGTGGATTTTGAACCGGGTTGATTTTGATCGGGTGGATTTTGAACCGGGTTGATTTTGAACGGGTGGATTTTGACTCGGGTGGATTTTGACTCGGGTGGATTTTGATCGGGTGGATTTTGAACCGGGTGGATTTTGATCGGGTGGATTTTGAACCGGGTAGATTTTGATCGGGTGGATTTTGACCCGGGTGGATTTTGATCGGGTGGATTTTGATCGGGTGGATTTTGATCGGGTGGATTTTGATCGCGGGTGGATTTTGATTGCGGGTGGATTTTGAACGTGTGCCGCATTTAACAACTCATAAGCCAACTTACCGAGGAAAATCGCTCTAAGCTGCACCTAATAAAAAAGTTCTTGTGGGCTGCAGTTAAGCTTAAATAATTATGGTAATAAATGTGAAATCAACGTTTTAAAACATAAATCTGAAACAATAACTAATAACAGAAAACTATTAAACAGTAAATATTAAATTGTGAACCCTACTGTAAGTTTTTCTGCAACAATTTTTTTTTATTAGCGTATGGTTTTAGATGAAAAACACATTATGACCTAAGATTCTTTTTCGATAAATTCTGTAGTAGTTAAAAAAAGATAAACAAACAACTCCTAAAACAGTTAAAAAAAAATTATAAAAAGTTCAAGCCTTCATTATTTTTAGTGTAACAATTTTAAATAACAAACACTTTAGGTACGTCTATAAAAATTTTATAATCGAAAACAGATTTACTGCAGCCCAAAAGGTTAAAGTTTATTAAGAAAAAAAAAAAATTGTGTTCAAAATATTATTGATGTGACTAAACGTGGTAGAGAGGACTTTGAAATTGAAGAACATTTTCACTTAGCTTTAATTTTCATTAAACTATTTTCGTTTTGAAATGAATGCTAACAAAAATATCCTAGTATAGTACTCTTTAATTATATTAGTATAAAAATTCCTATCAAATACTGTTAACTTTAATTATACTTCTCTTTTTTATTGTATTAGCTCTTAAAAATTTAATTTTATAAAATTTATTTAGACTTGAACAAATGCTTTTTAATTAGCCTAAAGGTTTTTTTAATTAATCATTTAACTTTTTTTAAACAAAATAGTTTCACTAAACATGTATATAAACAAACACATTGTTAGTTTTGCTTGTTATATTCTACAAATAAACAATGTTTAAATTTAGACAAAATTTTAAAGCTTCGATAGTAACGACAGACAAACTTCAACGGAAGTAAAAGTAATACAAATTTCCAAGCAATATTTTAAATTTTTCAAAAAAAGAAAATAAAACAATTAAAAGCGACTATGAATTTTTGAGCAAGAATTATAAAAGATCTGTTTTTTAAGATTTAAAAGGTCTATAAAATAGTATAATTTTATTAAACTTAATATTAAGCACTTAAAAAGATTTAAAATAACTTTTTTTTTTAATAGACATATAATGTGTTTTTTTTCGTGTAATAAGGTCTTTTTTTTACATATAGCAACTAAACATAAAACTACAAAAAAAAAAAAGAATAAATATCATACGTAAACTAATCATTGACTTTCATTTTTATTAATTTGAATTTGTATTTGACTGAAAGATTCGTTTAACTTGTAATGTATGTTTTAATCAGTTAGTGTTTAAGTTTTATATTATAAAAAATGGCTTTTTCAAATAAATATGTATTTTGTAAAATGTTTTCGGTTTTTTTTTTAAAGTTATAAACTAAACAAGTTATTTAAATTTAACTGAGTTTTAAAACACTGTATTCATTATTAAACAATAAATTTATTTTATTCTGCTTGTATATTGTTATTGTTTAATTTATTGTTTTTCATTGGTTTAACACATTTTAACTTACAAATCTTACTCTCAGCATTAGAAAATAATTTATATATATATATAAGTAAAAAACAAAAAATCGATTATTTATTTTTTTTAATAAAATTAAATCACACGTTTCTTTTTTCATTGATATATAAGTGAACATAAATTGCTTAATAGTAGGTGAAAGATATGTTTGTTAATACTAAAGTTAATAAAAAAAAGTTTTGATTTACAACACAAGGAGATGATAATTAGAAAATATGTTTCAGCGACGAATACTTCTTAAAAAACTTCTCTTTTAGGTAATTTTTCAACGCATATCAGTATATAATTTTGACAAGCAAGAAACTTGTTTTAAATTATGTATACTTTTCTTAAAAAGTTTTTTTTTTCTTAAAAAAGTTTAATATGACTTTAAAGCGCACGATATACAATGTTTAAGTTATAATTTTTTGCAATTAATCGATACTTTAATTTTTCCTCTTTGTTTCTATAATTTAAAAAATTTGAAAATCTTTGATGCTCAGCCAAAAGTGATGCTAAAATCCAATAGAATTTTTTTTTCATTTTGAAATTACAACTAATTTTTACGTTGAATATTTTTTTGTTATTTAACATAAAGAAACAACACATGTTAAATTAGGTCACTTAATACTCCTTTTTTTTTAGCAAATCTCTCAGAGTTTAAGTATCAAAAATTATAAAATATGTTTTGCGGTCAAATACTTTTTTGTATTTGCTATTAGTTTTAAGCTATTATCAATACCTTTTAAATAAAAAGTTTTAAGTAAAAAGCTATCTAAAGTTAAAACTTAAATATGAATTAAACAGTTTTACTCTTGTTATATCTTTAAAATCTCTGTATTTTTCGTTTTATCTTCATGCATTATTTAAATGTTAAATTTTTATTACATAGCTATTAAAACAAGTATGTGTTCTTAAGGAGCACAACGTTTTAGTAATGTTTGAAGAAACTAAGTAGTTTTATTCACAAATTTTATTTCAGTTGTCCTCAAGTTTAAGTTAACTTGGTATGATTATATGAGTAAAAGCAAACTTTTGGTCATTCATAATAGAAAACATTGAGTATTGTCTAAAACAGGAGTCGGCAACACACAGCCAACTGCGGCCCTCCACGAGTAAACCTGCGGCACAAAAGCATGTTTTTCTTTTTAACGCGATGCGGCCCGCGAAAGGTAATTCTGTGCCACTAAGTACATTTTGCCACTTAGTATACAATACTTATACAACAAGGTTACATTTTTGTACAACATTGGGTTGTCAAACGTTTAGGTTAATTTAATACTTTTGAAGAAATAGAACAGTGTACTTTTTGTATTAAAATCAATGTAGCTTAAAAGTTTTATATTGCAATTCTAAAGCTAGTTTAGATAAGCTGCTGTTTTTGAAAAATTTACAAACTTTAATATTTTCTAGCAAATTAGCTAAATACTTTTGTAATCACAATAATCATAACGGTATTAGTACTTAATGAGCAGTATTCTTTTTAGTTATTGTTTTTATTTTGAGGTATTTAGGTTGAATTATTTAGGCTAACTTTCTTGTCTCAAAATGTGACCCTATTAAAAAAAAAACAGCTTACTGAAAGGTTTGAAAGTAAATATTTGAAGTTCTAACTTTTGTTAACAACAAAAGTAAACGTTTTATAGCAAAATTACCTATATAGTTAATTGGTTTAAAAGATTAAAAATTTATTAAACATTAAATAAGAAGGGTTATATTAAATTTATATAAAAATTTAATTGAAAAGAGGTCGATAATAACAACTCAAAAAGTGGCTTAAAATTGCATTTTAAACTCGTTTGTTTTTGTGGTAGGTGATAGTTAAGTAGTAAGATTACTAAACAATACAAAATCAGTATATTAGAGAGATAGTCAGTTCATTAAGACAAAAATCGCAATTTTAACTTTTAATAATAAGCCCTATATTTGTTTTTGATAAACGCGAGTAGCTCTAGTCTGCCAACATCTGATCAAAAAATATACTACATTTTCTTTTATTAGCAAATAGTAAAAAATTTATTCTAAAATTTTTACAAAAAGTTTACAACTTTCCTAGTTTTTTTTTATCATGACGTTGAACTTTTAAAAACATGTTTGAACTTTTCTTTTATGAATTTGAAGCAAGTTAAAACCAAGCAAAATGTTATGTTATTCTTTAAGAATTTTACAAGAATTAAGCCAATCTGCGAAAAGAGCCATTTATAAAATTGTTAGTTATATTTTATTAAAGGTATTGTTAAAAGAATTTTTTATTAGTGTTTTATTTAAACTTAATTCCGATTGGTATATAAAACATTGTTGCGTATATAACAGTAATGTTTTTGTCAAAGAAGAAAAATGACTTTTTTTACTAAAAAGATAAATTTCTTGTTTTAATTGTAGTCATGATTAATTAAAGTATTTAGTGTTGGACTCTTTGTTTTTTATTTCAACTGCTAAAACTTTTAATAATAGACTGTTATTTAAGTTAAAACTTTCCGATAAAGTTCACTTGGAGATCTAACGAGCATTAACTTAGCTCGATTAGTATTTTTTGTAATTAAAAAAACTTCAAATTTTAGATCAAATTATTAACCTTATCTTTAAAGCTAACTAAATTTTTTTATCCTATAGAACGCTCATTTGCCTTTAATTTGAAAAAAATTAATAGGATTGGGGTTTGACTTTTTGAGTGGGGCCCCCAAAAAAATTATGTTTTTTTAGATATTTTTACTCCGAGGTTTTAGTCAGAAAATATTATTAACATTATTATTTTTTAATATTCTTTCTTGCTGTATTTTTAAGTGTCTGTGTTTCTCTTTCAAACTTCTAATTTTTTGATAAATTATACAAGTATGCCCGATTGTAAAGATTCCAACAGTCAACTGTAGTAAAAAAAAAATTTTCAACTTTTGTAATACACTTAGTTAAGACTATTTTAAATGGCGCACGGATTTTTTTATTTTAACAGTTTTTATATAAGTCATGACCCATGCACGTTTTACTAAAGTTATCATTATTTAAACGTTAAGTCCCTCAAATTTATTTTATGTGACTAACAAAAGGTTGCCGACTCCTATCCTAAATCGTAAAATATTAAACGGTTCTAGATAATCTGCTTGCTTAATTCCTGCAAAACTGTCCAATATAAAGAGAAAATAATTTAAGTGTTTTCGCTAGTTTTATGAGTTTTTAAGCTTAAATATTAGTAAACTTCTGTCACTATTTACTTACTTTTTAAATTTTATCACTATTTTTAGTTTTTTATCACTCAGTTATCGATAAGTTTTCAAATTTTAAAAAGACTTTAGTTATTTCGTTACTCGATTATTATTAATTTATTTCTAAAAAAGATCTTTAGTTTCTTTGTATCAAAAATTAGTTAGTACGTTGTTTCACAGTTATTTATTACTTTCATATCTAGTTTTCATAAAATGACCTTAAGTAAAAAAAGCAGGATTTTACAAATAACCAATGTAACCATACACGGCTAATCTAACAATGACATTGTTAATTAATGAGTAAAAGTGAATTAGAGCTTTATATAGACACAAAAAAAAGGTTAGTATATGTTTTCTAAGTGCTTAGCAAATCAAACTTTGTCACATTATTTGTAGTTAGATAGACAAATATGCCAGACCATTTAGGAGCAGATTAGAGACGCGCAAACAAAGATAAAAACAAAAATGAGATCAAGCTTTCTAGTTCATTTATATTTATGTATAAATTTAAGTTATAGTGATGACTAATAGATTATACATAAAGTAATTTTCTTGTTACATTTTAACTAATGTTTTGAAAAGTGTTAAGATTTTACGTAATTACCTTATTTAATAGTTATCTAAAACTGTACCATGCAGACCTTGTTTTTCAGAAATTACGAAGTATTATGCACCTAATCTATTGTACTAGATAAATTGTGAATTAGAAAAGTTTATATTTTCTCTAACTATAGTCTTAGGTTTAAGTGCTGACAAACAAAATCAACCACAAATGTTGTGGTTTTTAAATTATTCATTTAAAAAATATAGCTTAATAGTCTAATACATTTTTTGAAGTATGTTATTTAAATTTATTTTTTAACTATTCAATTACTGATTTGAATTATCTAAATTTGTTTTAAAAAGCAAGAAAAGTATTATATGTTTTTTAGTTAAAAACTACAAGTTAATGTTTATGTTGGATCGTAGGTATATATATATACTTTTAAAGTATAAAAAAAGGTAATATATATTCTATTTATAAATAAAATACAGTTAGTAATTAAGACTGCTTTAAAAAACGTCAAGCTTTAGTAACTATACATCAATAGATTTTTTTTAGCTTAAATGTTATAAAAAAAGTTAGCATGATATCTTTTAAACAATTAACCGGCTGGTACATTTAAAATTGACAAACCTTTCGATTAACAGGGTATACTATTATTTATTATCAGTAAAAAAATCACCCACAGCAAAATTTAGTTGTACGTCATGTACTTGGGAGTGGCGGAGAACTTGGCGTACCCCCTGACGACCTTGTCCACGGCGTCCAAGAAGTCCTTCTCCGTGGCCGCCTTCCTCCTGGCCCTGATGGCGAACATGCCCGCCTCGGTGCACACCGACCTGATCTCCGCCCCCGTGCAGTTCGGACACAGCCTGGCAAGCAGCTCGTACCTGTTGCGATGAAGTGTGTGAAAGATGTGGATCTTTTTGTTAAGTTTTTTTACATTTCTAAACTAAAATTTGGTAAATATTTGAGTGCCGTCTTTTTTTTTACACTATTCTGCAGTTTTATAAAAATAGAAACATAAATAAGTTTTGTTCAACACTCTTTGTTTTATTGCAAATCTATTTTATTGGTTCAAACTTAATTATATGGAAATTTATATTAAATTACGCAGCAGAATAACAGACATTTAACGAATTCAACTAATAAAAGTATCAAGTTTTTATATTCAGAACTATAAAATAGTTTTCTTTCTTCTAAATTAGTTAATTCACAGTATAGTAATTTTAAACTACCAGGTTTTAAAAGCTTTTAATTCTAACTAAAATTTTAGACGCGCTACAAGTAATATGAAGTTCCTATACGACTAATTTGTGCTTTAAAAAAGCATGTAATGAAAATTAAAAGTAACTCACCTGATACCGCGCTCAACGCTCATGGAGTTGGCGTGAATCTTGAATATCTTCTTTCGTCCCTCCAAGTCCGGAAGTCCGAACTCTACCCTCCTGTCAACCCTACCAGGTCTGAGCAGGGCTGGATCCAAAGTGTCAGGTCTGTTCGTAGCCATCAACACCTGTGTAAAAGAAATAGTGCTTGAAATAAAGCATTAAAAAATATGTAAGACACTAATACAGGACAATGTAAATGAAACCTTTTTAAGTGATAATGCATTAATAAAGTAAAATAAAAAAAAAGATTAAATATAATCCACTAACTTTTTACACAGGTTAAGACTTAAATAGTTCAATATAAATAAGACATAAAACACAGTAGGGGTTGTCAAATATAAAAACAAAACTGAAACTTTTCTTATAAATTTCAGCATGCATCGGTAAATTATCTTTTTTTGAGATCAAAAATTTAAACAATTTATTATCACCAAAGCGGTAATATTGAAAAAATTAAACACTTTCAAAACTGAAACACCGACCTTGATGTTACCCCTGGCGTCGAAGCCGTCCAGTTGGTTGATGAGTTCGAGCATGGTCCTCTGAACCTCGTTGTCTCCGCCCGCCCCGTCGTCGAACCTGGCCCCGCCCACGGCGTCCACCTCGTCGAAGAAGATCACGCACGCCTTCTTGCTGCGAGCCATCTCGAACAACTCGCGAACCTGCATTTTGAAGATGATTTTAGTTTGCAGTAGAGGTTGTAGATTTTGTATATTTTTTATTGTGTTAGTGTTTTTAAGCAGTTTAAAAGATACTTTCTAAGTTAGTTTTATGTTTTCCAATGACCTATTTTAAATACTTATACATACAGGAAGAAATGCCAATTTTTTTTTGTAATTTTTTTCCAGGTTTATGAAATCTCCTCCAGGTTTTTAAAAGTACACATTTTTCGTCTGCTTTTAGTTTAAATTTAAAAGTAAGGTATAAACTGTGTTAAATAGTATAAAAACATCAAAAAGATACTGTGAAGCTATTTTAAATGTATTTCTATTATAATTTTTTTATAAAAATTAAAAATTTTGTAATACAATAGAATTTTTTAGTCAAATCGAAATAATATGTTAAAATTGTTAAAAGTTCCAGGTTTTTCAAGACTTTTTTAGTGGTTTTTAATCAAAATTCCAGGTTTTTCTAGATATTTTTCTCGAAACTTCTAAAGTTCCAGAATTTTTTCAGATTTTTTAGCCTTAAATGTCAAATTCCAGACTTTTCAGATTATTCCAGGTTTTTTGGCAACCCTGTATATACACTATCTGACTAAAAAAAAAAGATTTATAAGTTATTAACATATGTCAACCAGTTTCAGACAGCCTATTAAACACATATACGTAAATAAACGTTACCATTGTAACTCTGTAACATTTGTAACATATAATCAAAAACAAACTACTACTAAAACCAAAAATATAAAAACTTTTTGAAAACGTCTAAAAAACTTTCAACTGATATTCTTTTACTACCATCAAAAGTAGTATAACGAATTTTATGAACTTTCAACTAACCATTCTTGCTCCTTCTCCAACATACTTCTGCACAAGCTCGCTTCCGATGACCCTGATGAAAGTGGCGTCTGTCCTGTTAGCCACTGCACGAGCGCACAAGGTTTTACCAGTACCAGGTGGTCCGAACAACAAGATACCTGTTGTTGGATGACATACGTGACAAAAGAATTTGAACTAGTGTAAAAGTTGAGTCAGTTTAATTTTTGCATACTTATTTCTGTACTAATTAAAAGCTTAAAACTGTTAAGTTTAATTATATTTTCAAATTAGCGTAGACAAACATATTTCACAGCTTTACACAGCTCTGCATAAAACTCTATATTAAACGATTTGAAAATTATCCATTTTTTCAAACTATTAATTCTCTTTTAAGTACACTAAAAAGCTCAACTAACCCTTAGGAGGATCGATGCCGAGGTTGACGAACCTCTCGGGGTGAAGTAACGGAGCTTCAACTACCTCTCTCAACTTCTGTATCTGATCCTTGCATCCTCCCACGTCACTGTACGTCACATTCGGTTTGTCTTCCACCTGCAATTTGAATGAGAACATGGATGTCTTAAGAAGCATTTTAATAATCACAAACTAGTTTAAATACAGTTGTCCTTACAATAAAAATACAATTATCATATTTGAGTAATTTATCTAGTGACATTGAAAGTGGCCGAAAAATATAAAAAAATAAACAAATTTATGTAGTTTTTTAAGGAAGTTTTTTTCATATTAATTTGCAAAAAAAAATTGTATGAAACGTTTAATGCAGATTATTTTACCATATCTGTATTTACTCCAAGTTTTGTACAACAGAAATGTATTATAAAAACGCTGTAGGTACACTTGAACTTTGTCAAAGTAGTTCTTTACTAACAATTTATTTTTATAAATTTTTTTAGAAAAAAATCAACACAATATAAAAAAAAATTATGATATTTGTTCAAAAAGTTGTAAATTAAAACAAAGAGTATAATCATAAGGTTAAAAAACAAGTATTTAACAATTTAATTTCACATCAAACACACAATACCTGCATCATAGCAACGGTGGGATCAATTTTTTTGGGCAGGGGAATGTTAATCTTGTACTTTGTTCTGTCAACTCCCACTCTCATGCCCTCCTCTATGTCTGTTGGTGCCACCTATCAGAACAATGGTGTTAAGTAGTTAGAAGTTTAAAACATCAAAAAACAACATAAATTGTAAAAAGTTTACCAGCAGTAATGGAAATGCTTTTAAAAATTAACTGCAAAAACAAATACAAATAATTTCCTGCGTTTTTTGCGAGATTTGGTTTCAACTGTAATCATACACTTCAATTCGTAACCAGTAAAAGCTAAACTGATAGTCTTTTTATAAAAAGTTTAACTTTTATCTTGTTACTAAAATTAAAATTGTACTTTCATAAATCTGTTTACACGCAATTTGTCTAAGTAGTTATTACTTTACGATAAACAACATTAATTTCACCAACGTTATCATGGAGCTCCACAACGTACTTTCCATACGACTTCTTGATGATGTACTTGGCATTGTCCGTGCCGGCGTCAATGATCTTCGTGCACATGGCCACTTCCAGGGGCTCTTCCGTTGCCAGCGTTATCTTGTCCGCTGCCAGGTCCCACAGTGACGGATGGGCCAACCCCGTGTCCGACTCCTTGACTCCTGCATAAGTGCGTTTTTTTTGGTAAAACTTTAGTTAATCAATATCTATAGTTCTACCAAGTAAAGAATAGTTTGAGAGAAGCCAATGTAGTTTCAACAACATTATAGGATATTTTTTAAATGTTTTCACTAAATACTTAGAGTTTATATTTTAATACATTTTATTTAAATAATACTCGTAAATAATTGAATTAATTTAAGTTTAAAGCCAAACAATGTTAGTTGTCAATTAATCTTTAAGCATAGTTTGAATAAGATAAAAAGATTTTAGAAAATTTATTTACTTAAACAAGTTCAGGTACAATACTTTAATTCTCACTTTATTTAAAATTGCCTCATTTGTTTTCATATTTACAAAGTACTTGAAATTTTTCTATACTAAACATATATCTCAAAATTAGCAAGCACACTTCAAACAAACCGGTCAAATCGCCAATGCTTTTCAGCAACTTCTCAATGTCGTCTTCGCAACTTTTTATCGACTTGGCGTACGCGCCTTGCCCGTAAGTCTTCAGAAGGGCGATGTCCCCCTCATCGAGCACTTGGATCGGCTTGTCGTCTTTGCTGTCGTCTTCCTTGACGCGTCTCTGGTCTGCTCCCAAATGGTCTGGCATAATTGTTTATATATTTTCTGCGGAAAAGTTTTATTTATCAAGGACTTTAACAATAAGTGTATTGCAGTTATACTATTTGTCTTCATTATTTTTACTAACTTTTAAAACTACTTATTTGCTTGCTTATACTTGAAGTTAGTGATTGAACAAATCCAAATATTTTTTATTTAAGATCCGGCCGGAACCGGATACGGATCTTATTTTCAAACTAAAATTCGGCTAGATCCTAACCAAATTTTCAAGTTAATAACCGGCCAAATTCGTATCTTAACTGTTTTAAGTTTTATATAGGTTCGATAGAAAACAAACTTTCAAAATTCAAATATTATAATACCATTAATTAGTAAAACTTTTTAATATAAATATTTTGTTAATATTTTGGTCGGTGAAAAACTAATGTTAAAAATTAAAATAAGTATTAATATAAAATATCTAAAAAATCTTAAGACAAATTTTAATTTTTTTAATAGGTTTTTAATCAAAAAATAAATATTTTAGATTATTTATATAAAAAAGCTAAAAACTTTCTGAAAAGTAGTCACTAATATCAAAAATGTTAAAACTACAAGTTTTATCATCTGAAGAGTTTTCTTCTTATTTCTAGGTTTTTTTTTCAATTAATATAATATAAAACATCTGATCTTGTAGGTTTTTTACTTACTTTTATTAAATCCAGGTTTCCAGGTTATTTATTATTTCTGAATAAAAATAAAAATAACAGTACATTTAGCATAAATTTAAAGTATGGTTATATCTCAAAGTTTAGAAACTGTCCTGAAAGAATTAATAATATTTTATAACCTATAACTAGCCTGAATTATCCTGAAAAAAATTCCTTTTTCTACATAGGTATACTTTATAAAGTTTTTTCTTTTAAAGAAAAATAAAAAGTATGTAAATTCTGCTAAATTATATGTTTATCAAATTTATGTTGTGATAATTTATCAAAGTGTAAAAACAGATTGCAACAGGGATAAAAGAAAATTAATTTATCTTTTATATCAAGTCTTCAAATAAAGTTGGTTATATAAAACAAAATAAATAACAAAAAAGTATTGTTACTGGTTTATTTTATTTTCATTTAATTTCAAAAGAAACAGTTATGAAGTTTTAAAAAATCTTAAGTCTACCTAGAGTATTTTATTGAAAACTTAGTTAGTATTAGTTTAGAAATTTAAATTTTAACTAGGCATAAGTGTCTTGAGTTATCTAATATATTTAAAAAAATAAAAAAGAAACATCCAGAGTTATCCTTAGTTTACTTAGTATACTGAGTTTTTTGATGCCAGCCTTGTTTAATATAAAAACTATACTCAAGAAAATACTTAAAAATTAGAGGCAGCAACTGTTCAAAAAAATTTAAACTTTTTACAGAAGTATTTTATACTACTTTATACTATTTTTCATCTAAACCAGGGCTAAAAAGAAATTTATTTTGTAAAATGGAAGGTTGAAATATAAAAAAATGTGTTGAACAATTGCTGCCTCTTATAGTTAAAGTAAGCAAATATTAAATGAGCTGCATTAGTAGAAATTTTACATTTTATATATTTAAATGAGAATAAATAGTTGGATTTAAATTGTAAAAGCTGCTAACAAATTGAAATTCACTAAAATTTAGTTATATGTTTTATATAAAAAAAAAAATATCAAGTTTTTATATAGAACTAAACTATAGACTCAGCAAAAGAATCTAATCTGCAAGAAGCTTAAAACTAACAATTCACTATTTTTACTCTAATGGATGTATTAACCTGTAAGTTTACAACAAATGATTAAAATAACTAAACTATAATTAGTCTGTTTCGCTTGACTTATTTTATATATATATATTAAATATTCAAAACACAACAATTTAAGTATATAAAACTGAAAGAAGCTTATTGCGGTTGACAAAGTCTTTAAAAACTAATTGAATCCCTTTTAAACTGAGGATTCGGATGTATTTAAAAAAATTAAGATTTGGCCGTATTCAGATCCAAGCAAAAAATGACCAGATCTGGTAAATCATTGTTTGTAAGGGTTATTTGATTTTAACACATTTGATACCCTAAGATTAATTTAACTTTAAGTTATTTTAAGTAAAAAATCATTTAAAGCTAATAACTTGGAACATAATTTAATTTTCTTATTATTTATTCCATGCTATTTATTCGAAAATCCTAAAAAAAGTTTACTTTATCTAGTAATTTAAAATATTATAATATTTGTTACCATTTAGAATCACAGTTATTAAATGGTTTAAAGTTTTTTAAATTTTTGTTGAACCTTTCTCCATAAACTCAGGTTTGTCAAAAAAGCAAGCTTGACTGATGAAAAACTAGCTGGAGTCAGTCCAAGTTCATAACTAAATTGAAAACCAATCAATAAGTAAAAAAAAAAAGAATAGTTACTGCTGGCTTGAATACATAATAAAGTCCTAAAATAGCATAAAAAACATAGTATATGCAAAAAATAGTAAAAAATAAGTCTAAAAATTCACAAAACTAGTCCAAGATTTGCAATTTATTGGACACAATCCTGAGTTTTAAGCTAAACCTTATAAGTTTTTAGGTCAGTTAAAGTTAAATAAATTTAGTTTTTATCCAACACAAAGATTACAAAGAATATTCAATTTTTAAGTTTACAAAACTATTTTGACAATATATTTAAGTTATTAGAATAAAAATGCATATTATATTTAAAGATGTCAATAATATTTTTAACTTTTCTTCTTATTCTAGATCTTTTATTTTTAAACAAGTGAGGAAGGATATATATGGTTAAAAAATTATTTATCAATGAAAACAAAAAGACATTTAAAATAAATATTAGCCTTTCTTATTTTAACAGTCTTAAATATCAACCTAAATCAATATTATATCCATAGCTGTCTCTACTTGCTCTCTTACTTACAACTGATTTTATTTATTGCCTTCTGCTAAAAAACAGTATAATATTTAAGTTCCTTCAGAATATAGTTAATGTTTATTTCAAATAAAATAAGTGGTTTAAAAACTTTATAATATTAATAAATTTACCAATGTTAGCTAAATAAAAAAGCTTATTCCCAAAAAGAAAAATTCAGGCCATGAGTATTTAATACAAGTTCAAGATAAAAGTTTTCTTCAAATAGTTAGTAATTTATAAGTTAAACTTTATAAATAAACACTAAAGTATGAAGTAGTTTGTAGTTTGAACAGTGTAATGCAAATACACCTTTGTATGCTTAAGCAAGACATTTGAGGGAAAACTTTCCAGGTTTTTTCAGGATTCCAGGTTTTTTAGCAACCTTGATAATTATTCACAGCAATAACAAACTAACAAACAACTATAACTTATCATAATTAGGCTTGAACAAAAGTGGCCATTTTTTTAGGATTTTTTTTCAAGTTTTATGATATTTTTAGAAATTACAAGTTTTGTTACTTGTTGGCAGAAACTAAATTTAAAGCAAAAAACATGTTTTAGTATAAAATACTGAAAATGTTTATTAATGTCACATTAAAAGCTTTATTTTAAAGAACATATAAATTTTCTAAATACATTTCATTTTTTTAAGTGTTAAAACTGTTTAATTTTTAATCTTAATTAAGTTATTTTACATACACAAGCTGTTAAAACCCAATATTTTTTTTGTAAAATGGTCACCTTATTAAATGAAATACATATCAATAAGATTTACTTTAATAAAATAAAATAAAAAATATATTCCTTGAAATTAAACTGACATTTTTTATACTTTATACTACTTCTACCTGCTGTACTGCACACTTTATACTGACTCCACTTAATCTCACTAACTTTATACATTCTGGTCTGAATGTCAGAGGAACAATATAGTTTTTGCATTGTTCTTGGTGCAATACTATAAACTACATAACGTGCTAACTTAAAATTAGTTATAAATTGTTGTAAACACTTTATATTTTTTAAAAGTGCAAGTATAAAAGAAAACACCTAAATTACATGTCGGTATTAAATAATGCTTTTAATAGTACAATGTCAAACTTTTGTAAAACAATTAGTAAATAATGTTTCTAAATGGTATATCACATTCTTAAAAACAGACTAATATATAATTTCAATGAATAATCTTAATAAAAACATACAAAATATGAGCATACAAAATACCGAAGATTTTTAGAGCTAATAGTTCATCTATTTCAACTTTAAGCAAATTTACCAAAACGCAAATTTTTCTATGTTAAGTGAACACTGAAATATTTTATAAGTGTTAGTTTGTTTCAATATAAAATTTCACAGACGAGTAATTTTTATTTATAACTGTAAAACTTCTGAATTCAAAAATGGTATGCCTGTATCCAGCTTTCTATCAGCTGAAAATCAAGCATTTACTCAAACATTACTTTTAAGTTGAAACAAATAAACGTTAGTTCAGGATTCAGAGTTCTTTGCATTATAAGTTCTGGCAACTCTACCGACAAGTCAGCAGTAAGTTTTCTTTGAAGTTTAAAAAAATTTTGATTTGCCTTATAGTTTACATTCCAAAATAACTTTATTTTCAAAAAATTATTCAGAGTCCTGAGTAGGGAATGCAAAATTAGCAAAAAGCCATAAGAGTACATTGCAGAGCTCGGACTTTGAAGCCAAGTATTTCACTTGCTACAATCAAATAATTCCTTGAAAGATTTTATAATTTTTTTAAAACACTATCTTAAAGCTATTTTTGATGATTGCTTTGTAAAAATTTTCGAATTTATGCACTTTATATCTAAAATCATGTATACATGTTGTTTTCCTAGAGTGTTTGAGGTTTGGGTAGAAAGCAAAAGGCAGTGTAAAAAAAGCTTACATACAAACTACTTTCATGACTTTTTTATGTAGAATATTCTTAAAAACTTAATTTCAAGTCAGTAAGTATCTTTTTTATCTTTTACTGTGTTAAAACTAGAATGACTAAACGTTTTACGTGGGCAGTTTTTATGTGGGCAACAGTAAACATGAACTCTATAATATAAGCTCAGCTTTAAGAACACATTTTAAAGTAACTTGCAGCATTGTTTGCTGGTAAATAAAAGCCAAAATGAAACTGATAATGCTAATTTTTGTTTGGATGGCTTTAAGTGTTTGCGAAGATGGTCAGTTTTTAACAAACATCAATTATTATTATTATTATATTTACTTTATTTATGTAGTTTTATAGTTTTCTAACTCAAAATTTAGTTAGGTTTAAATAGCTTAATTTTTTTTTTAACTTAAAGAATTGAATATTATGAATTAGTCATATTAACTTTAGTACGTTTTTAACAAGTTTTTCAAGATACATAGTTAACTTTCGTTAAAGTTTTACCTTGACATAAGATATTCATGCAATTTAGAAATGACACAATCTTTTTTTTTTTTTTTCGTAAAGTAAAAAAGTTGTAGTTGTACTAATATTGAATTAATAATAGTATAAAAATGAAGGTTATAAATTTTTAATGTTATCTAGTTTTTTAATATCAAACTTCTAGATCGTATGTTATTTATTTTTGTCACACAACACATTAAAATTGGATCTCATTTTATTTTAAAAATCATTATTTAATAAAATGAAAGTATTTACTCTACTTATAGCTACTTTTTATTTATGTTACAAGTTATTATTTTCTATTTAGATGCGAGAATCCTAAAGCAAAGACAACATAATAAACGAATTCATGGTCATCTAATAAAAGGTTTTACACAAATAAATAAGATTCTTATAAATTTTTATTAAATACTAGTACAAATTTTATTAAGTAAATTGCAAAACATGTTTATATAAACTAAAAACTTGACTCAAATCACTAACGGTTAAAAATATTCTCTAAAAAAACTGATAGTACCAAGTTTTCTAAGTAGTATTTTTTTGAAAGTAACTTTAGAAACGAGACACAAGTTAACTTAGATTGTTGTCGTTTTTTGCTTGACCTAATACATTTTTTACGTTTTATCAGGAATATACCAATAAATTAAACAGCAATAAATTAGTTTCTTTCACTTATATAAACATAAAAACAGTTTGTAAGATAAACAAAAATAAAAACGTTATAACAGAGAATAGCTAACTAATAATACAAAAAAAAAGATAACAAAAAAATTTCTAAGACTTGTCAATCAATTAAGTAGAACAAAAGGTTATTTTTTATTACATTTCACTAAATTGAGCTACTATAAAATTTGTTTTGCTCACAGAGTTTTGATTTTTGCAAGTAGATATTTACTGCTTCCATCTTTATCAAATTAATCTTTACAATTTTGAATAGTTTTAAACGCAGGTAAATCATACTTCGTTTCCCAGTTTTTCTTGTTTAAAAAATACTCACTAGTTGCTTTTACCAATGATTTTGTTGCTTGAAAATTTTCATCTGTTATAAAATTCTCAACATATCCAGGGATATTCTTTTTAATTTTTAGTTTAAAATGACACATGTACAATAAATTAGTCAATTTGTCACAGGAGCAAAGCAACAAATTGTTACGTAAACTGTTCAATTTTTTTATTGCGTAACAAGCGAGTTCTGGTTTTATTTAGTTTTACTATGATTAAAATTTATTGCATTTGTGTAGCTGCTGTAGTGCTGTAAAACTGCATGTAATTGTTTTGTTTCATATTTTTTCAGACTATTACGGCACATTTGTTAAGAAAAGATTGAGAGTTATATTACGTGTAACATTTAAACAAACGACATAAAAGCTAACTTGTATTTCGTTTTCAAACTCTGCACAGCTTATGTTTATATTTATAGTAAATAGTTCTATATATTTTATGTTACATAAAACGTTTAATAAAGCTTTAGACAATTAATATTCAAACAAAACAAAATTTATACCATTTAAATAAACACTTTTAAAGAAATAGAGAAATTTCAAGAGGCAATCAAGTAGTGAAGCACACTGAAACTATCAGCAATATTTTCAGAAAAAATCAACAATAGAAACTCAGTAACAGGAAATGTGAACAAAAGCAAAGAAGAAATAGAGTTGGTTAATTTTAACTACTTTAAACTGTAATTAAACTTAAAGTTTTGCTATTGTTTTGAAACTTTAAAATTGTAGTAAATTTATTTTATTTGAAAATATTTTTTCCGAAAATAACTTTTTTCACTTAATCATCATCATTTAACAAATTAGATAAATATTAATACTTCATCTAGACTCGATATAGAATAAAAGTTAACACGTTTTATAAAAATATCAATAAGCATTTTGAGAATTTAAATTAAAGAAACGCTTTTATATTCTTTTATTTGTTTTTTAAATAAAGTATTATATTTACAAATATAATTAGTTTAAATTTATTTATAAATCAACATTAGATAAATTATTTTTTCCGTTACAAAACAAATGTTTCTAACGAAAGTTTTTAAGAATAACCAATAGCGCAACTCACTGTTTGAGTAAATATTTACGTTTCACTGTTAACATGAGATTAAGTTTTAAAAAAATTTTTAAACAATCCTCTACAGTGTACCATTTGATGTACTATTTGAATCTTTGCTTTATATTATAACCACTTATATCAATAGAAAAAGTTTATTAACTATATAAAACTTTTAGTTGCGAATTAGTTTGCTTTAGTAACTTTAGATAGTAATAAATGTTATAAGCAAATTTTCTTTTAATCTAGCGCTACAAAATGTTTGTTTACATAAACATGATAATTAAAATTATAAGCTTTATTATGGAAAACTTTCATTAATTGAAAGTATTAAAAAATACATCTTTTTTATTTTAAATGACAGCCTTTCCGAATATAAAATAGTTCATTTTTAAAAAGCTATGAGTAGTATGTTTAAAAGGCGTAAAACTATACTTATTTCATTACAGTAACCTCTCGGATCTTTACGCACTCGTGACGTTACGCACTCTCGTTTAGTTACGCATTTCAGAATTCTAAAAATTCAAAAACAATTTTTTTTTATAATTGCACAAATTAGGTTTATAGTACATATTTAAAATAAAATGTGTTTTTAAATGCTAAAACACCTCTCTATATCTTTAGACTTAGTAAATTTATGTTCCTTGACTAATTGATAAACATTTGGTTATACCTTAGTATATCAGATACTTTGTTAACAATAAGAGATTTAAAATTAAAATTCTGAAATAAATATGACTGTGTTTAATAATGAAAGTATAATGAAATAATGAGAGTTTAAAACACAAAGAAATAATACAGCAGTCTTGCCCTATGTATTAATAAACAGCATATTATAATTGTAAAGAAATGCTTAATTATAAGTTGAACTTGCTAAATAAAATAGAATATAAATGTCACATATAAATAAAGATAAATATAAAATCTACTTATTATTAAAATAGTAAAATTATTTCTACTCGTAATATTATTTTATAGAAATTCAAATCCTTTTTTTGATATATGTATAGTTTTATCTGTTGTTTTCATAATTATAAATATAGTAAAGAAATATTTAAAAAAGGATAGTGCCCACGCCCAGTCTGCTTTTAATTAGAAGCAGTACTAAATAACAGCCATTATAGCGAGTATATTTGGTACCTCTCGTTTCTTTACGATCTCTCATATCTTTACGCACTTTTTCTGTGGACACAATGTGCGTAAATAAGCGAGAGGTTACTGTATATCTCTACTAAGAGATAAAGAATTTTTGTAAAAATGTATTTTTTAACATTTAAAGACGTAAAAAAGTTGTTACTAAGTCCAAAGTAATTAAACACTTAATAAGTTATTACAATATAAATTAAAAAATATTTTTTTTGAAATAAATGAAAAGATTCAGAAAAAAATTAATTTAGGCTTGTAGAGTTGTTTTAATATTTTTAAAGCTTAAACTTGAAATTAGCCATTTAAACAGAACTTTTTTTTTAATTATCAAGTTATCATTAAACTTATTATTACTAAATGTTTTTATTTAATAAACAAGGGGTTAAAATAGTAAAGTACGTTGTAAATTGAACATTTATGTAGTTTTAAATTTTACTAAAGTTGTTAAAGCATCAAAAATAAACACTAAGTTATGAAGTTTAAGAACATGTAAAACAAGAAATGAGAGTTAGTTATAACTTAAAAGTTTACATACCATTATGAAAATTTAAAAATAAAGAGAATAATTCAATCGTACCATTTATTTTGCTCACTTATTTCTTTTTTCTTCTAGTTCTCTCTTGCGCTGAAATCGTGTGTCATTTAGAAAATGTTTAAACAAAGATAATAACTCGAGCGCTCTCAAACGTACCACATATTTATGACTTTAGTTTTTTTTTATTTCTCTAGGTTTCTCTCAATTTACTATAGTGCTTAATAGCACGTATTTACAAACAAAACAGCTGTAATTAGTGTTCTTTAAATTTTACCATGCCTGCTCTACACTGCAGAGTCTACAGTAATAAATGTTTAACTGTTGTATAGTAAACTATCGTAATTTAAGAACAACTTACAATAAATTTGTTTGTAACTGCAATTTACTAACAATGCAATGAAAATTTAGTTTGCTTAACAAAGTCTTTTAACAATAAATTTTAAAGGATGTTTTTACTGATTCTGGCAGTGTTATTTAAATGACTTACTAAATATTTACAGTTTACATACGCAGAGCTGTTCAACAAAGCGTTATTCTTATAGTTTTACCAGAATACTAAATACCAGAAAAAGTGTTAGTATGAAATTTTACTTGAAATGTATCTAAGACTATTTTTTACTGTTTGTTTTTACCCTAGAATATTTAGTGTAAGTTTCAACACGAGGGCCGTATTTTAACGTTATTTCGAGGGCCAAGTTTGCATGTTCGCGGGCCGCACGGTCAACCATTCATGGGCCGCATGTGGCTCACGGGCCGCACTTTGCCAATTCCTGATCTATAACTCCTGATAAAATATGTTTTTGAAATAAATACAACATAGTAGAAGCCAGTCGCGTCGCGTGGTCTTTTTGTTAGGGGGTGCTGCAGAAGATTGACATAGTAAAATTAAAAAATCCCCTAGTTTGAAACACATATATTAGAATCATAAAGGTAATATAAAGCAATAGCAATGTTTTTAGAAAAAAAGTTGAACATATTTGTTTAATTAATAAACAAATAAAACATAAAAAATAATATAAAAAAACAACCTATCTTATACCTTTGTATATCATCACCCTTTCCTAACAACTATGTCTACTTTTATTTTTATATATGTACATATAAGTTTCTGTATTTGCACAATAATAAATTTACTAACTTAGTTTTATGACTTGCCTAACTAGTAATAAAAACAAAAAAAAAAACAGCAAGTAACTTCAAAAAAACGAGGTTGCCCCTGCTCAAGATTTCCTTGCTCGAGTTGCTCCTGCTCGAATTTCCCCTGCTCGAGTTTTTTCTGATCGAGTTTTCCCTGCTCGAGTTGCTCCTGCTCGAGTTGTTCCTGCTCGAGTTTTCCCTGCTCAAGTTTTCCCTGTCCGAGTTGCCTTTGCTTGAGTATTCCCTTCTCGAGTTGCTCCTGCTCAAGTTTTTACTGCTCGATTTGCTCCTGCTAAAGTTTTTACTACTCGAGTTGCTCCTGCTTGAGTTTCCCCTGCTTGAGTTTTCCTTGCTCGAGATTTTCCTGCTTGAGAATTTTCTGCCCGAGATTTGCCCTGCTTGAGTTTTCCCTGTTCGAGTTTTTCCTGCTCGAGTTTTCCCTGCTCGAGTTTCCCCTGTTCGAGTTGCTCCTGCTCGAGTTTTCCCTGCTCGAGTTTTCCCTGCTTTATTTGTTCCTGCTCGAACTTTCCCTGCTTAAATTGATTCTGCTCGAGTATTCCCTTTTCGAGTTTCTTCTGCTCGAGTTCAACTTTTCTAATTGTTCTCGCGTTGTAGTAAATTACAAACAACAATCATGATTTAATTCACATGGCGCAGAAAGTTCATGCAGCTCCAGAATTCAATTTTTCAATTTTTTTTTGTATTGAAAACTTGTAAACATTTAAAATGCAGCTGACACAGATTGAGCTTGCAGCTCCAATTTGACGAACATTTTGAACATCCAATACAAAGTTTTGAGAAAAAATAATTTAGCAGGGAATTAACGACGTTAATACACACATTTGGCTGCATTTTTTGTACAACTGCATACATTGCCAATATAAAAAAGTTTTATATCATTTTAAATCTCAATTCCTTAACTTTAAAATAAAGTTTCTTTGACGTAGTTTGGGGTTGCACAGCAGAAGAAGTGACTCATTTAAAGCAGCGTTTTTAAAGACTTGAACTCTAAAACCAAAAAAAAAGTTAGCACAGTTTTTCTTTTTTAGTTGGAGATACAGCTCCAGCGTTCCATCCCTGCGACGCCCCTGGTAGAAGCTGTAAAAATAAAAACTAATCTTAAATGTAACAAGCCTTTACCAGACTTTTTTACTAGTGATCTACCGAGTCCAAAAATTTTGGATTCGGCCGAATCTGAGTTCGAATCTCAATTTTAAATTTGGATTTGGCCGAATCTGAGTCCGAATCCGATTATTTTAATAATTGGAATCCGAAAGATTTAATCTGCTTGTTATGTAAATACAATATAAGTTAATTAATAACAATTTGAACAATGTTTATGACTTGTTAATAAATAAATGCATTTTGATTAGAATATTTTATTTTAAAAGCGAACAAAAAACGAACATATTGCTGGAAAAAAATTAAGCTACATACACAAAACTTAGTTTCAATACTTTAATGTCCATGCTAGCAACTAACTTAAGTGTTACTTTTGTTATACATAACACTTTAATTATAGACTTCAATAAATGCTTAGATCAGAAAACAAATCAGAAAAAAAGTTAAAACTTTTCAAGTTTAACTTAGGAGTTAGTTTTCTATTTTGACCGTAAACGAATTAGAACATAAACTTCTGCAAGTGTTCATATTTATAAAACTAAGTGCAATTGAAAAAACATTGATCTGTGATAAATTAAAATATAATACTAACTGTAGTATATGCTTAAAAAATTTTAGGAATTGTAATAAAAAGTTTTTAAATTCCACTTAGGATTACACTTTTACCATGACAAATAAAAAACAAAGAGTGACTTAAGCTACTGTTTAAAAATATAAAACGAACTACAATCCCAAAATATGTCTCAGTTTTACTACAAAAGACTATTTTTGTTTTTTTAAGATGTGTAGGAGAAATAAAAGTTTTTCGCTCTTTGGAAGCAACCGATTGCGCTTTTGCTCGTAAAAATTCCCAGTTTCAGGAAATAATCTTTTTGAATACAAATAAGATGATAGTGCAGCAAGATGTTTTCTTGCAAAGCTAGCAAGATGTGGGTATTTTGTCTTGTTTAAGTTCCACCAGTTTAAGACTTTACTTTTTTCAGTTTTTGTATTAAAATTCTCTGTAGCAAAAAAGCGCCTTTATTTCTTCTACAAGTTTTTCACCAATAGAATCCTGTTGCTCGTCTTACTGTGTAGTTGTGTTTAATTCTAATTTAAACAAAGAATAGTAAGTTGAAAAGTTCTTCAGATCAAGGTTTACAGAGTGTTGTGGTTGTGGTATCTCTGGTGGCAATATAGGAGAATCACTACTTGGTTAGCCTCGAAACAGATATGCTTTTTATCACTTAATTTTAAACTTAAAAATACCCTTCGTTTCCTTGAGTACCATGAGTGATTGGCAATCCTTGATGGCTATAATTATCAAAAGCTAACAAACAAATAAAAAAATATATATAGTTTTTTTAAACTATACTTACGCACTAAAAACAGTATAAAATTAGCCAAATATTTTTTTAAAAGCTGTTGTATTTAAAATATATAACAAATAAGGTCTCTAGTTTCCACTTATTGCTAACGACAGGGTTGCCAAATGTTTTTGGCAAGTTTTCTCCAGGTTATCAAAAATTCCTCCAGGTTTTTAAAAGTACACGTTTTTGGGTCTATTTTTAGTTTAAAGCTTAGTTTAAGGTTTAAAGCTGTGTTATACTGTATAAAAAAAATTGAAAAGATACTGTAAAGTTACTTAAAAAGTGTGTTTTAATAATAAAATTTTGTAATGGTTCCAAAAAAAAAAGTAACTTTATGATAGATTTTTTGTGTCAAATCAAAATTTTATTACTTGACATTTAAAAATTGTTCAAAAATTCCAGGTTTGTGTAGGTTTCTTTTTTATTTTCTCATAATCCTAATTTTTCCACGTTTTTTGGTGTAAATTTTCAAATTCCAGGATTCCAGGTTTTCTAGCAACCCTGAAAAAAGAATAATATAACTTTAACTAATTTAAGATTTTGTTTTCATAACAATCTTTCACTCTAAAAAGTAGAGCTTCAAATAAAATAGAAATTCATTAAAAAATTGTGAGCTATGGATGCTGGTGTGGCCAACCTTCAAAGTCTCAGTTGGGTCTGTTTGGCTGTCTGTGGGTAGATTGTCAACCTGACCTTTTACCCCATACTTTTCCTGCAGACGGGATGACTTTATAGCACGTTTTTGCTTAGGACCCTCTGCGGGCAGCTTGGCATTTGTATTTCTTAAATTGGACAAAATAATAACTTATTATAATGTATCAGTTAATTTTATATATCATACTAAAGACTATTCTAGACTACTTTATAAAAGTTAGGTTAGATAGTTTTGGTGATGTGTCTATTATACAAAAGAACCACACAGCAATATTGCAAAAAATTTTACTAAAGAATATAAGCTGCTTTTAAAACTAATATAAATCACTAGGCAAAGTTTTTTTAATAAAATGTTGCATCATGGATTTTAAACATTATTTCTCATAACTGCAGCAAGCTCTAAATATTCTTATTATCCTAAGTATAACAATGAATAATGCAAGTAGTTACAACAGTTCATTACAAATTAATTAAGATTTTATTGCTAACAGATTTTTTCTTTACGACATTGTTTCAAAATAAAATACTAAAATCTTGGAAGTAATAACATATATGTCATAAATTAAAACTATCAATTAAATAAATAATAAAATATTAACAAAAGTTTATAGCTAAAACTATGCAAGCATCTGCTTTAATGTTACATATTTAAGTTGCATTGTTTTCTTTGTATAAATAATGAAGCAGTTTATTACAACAAGGAAACAAAAAACAAAACACATGATTAATAAATAAGAGCGGTTATTCAAAATTCTGAGATTAAACGTTTTAACTACGTATTTAATTATGTTTTAGAGTCTAACAAAAATAATACATAATAGTTTGTATTTTGTGCGCAAAGCTCTTGATCAAAAATGATAAAGCTTTTATAAGTGTTAAAAATAATTTTTAATCCACTAAATCGTGAAATCGTTAATTAGTTTTACATTTCATTTAATTTTTGACAAGCAGTTAAGTAAAATTCAAAACGTTTAAAGTGGTTTACCAAATTCGAATCCGAGTCTAATACTGAAATTGGTATTTGGCCGAATCCGAGTCCGAATCTTGGATTTGGTAGATCACTATACTTTTATATTAAAACAGGCTTAGTAACGAATTAATTTTTTATTACTATTTAGAAACATTGCCAAATATTTTATGAACTATTTCAAAAGAACTTTTAACTGGAGAGAGTTTCAACAAATCAAACCGATTGACAGACAAAAGCCTTATGCTAGTGCTGGTTATCAACTTCGATTTGATGATTAAATCAAAAAAAAAATTAAACTTGCTAGCAGAGACAAAACTTACACAACATTTTGTTAAAACTTTTAACTTAATTTTAACTTAGACAATTATTCTTTGTAGTATTGCTACTTAAATTACTTTTGGAAATTTCGTATGATACTTTCAAATGTGCTTAAGTTTTTAATAGTGCTAAAAGTTCAACTAAAAGTACTCAAGATAAACCACTATTTTATTTTTTACAAACATAAGTACAAATAGAGTGCTATAGTTTATTTTGTTTAACAACAGCTGTTTCGAAAGACAGATAGTCAATCTCTTCAGGCTTCAACAAAATAAGAATAAGCACGTTTTAGGCAACTATTAATAAATACAAAAAAACTATTCATGCGTAAAAAGAAAGTAAATGAAAGTAAAAAGAGAGAGAAAAAAGAGAGAGAGAAAGTAGAAATGCTTTTTGTTAATTATTTTGATTAGATTAAGTTAGCAATTAGAAAAATATATTGTATTGTAATTATAATAATAATAATATCAGAATGTTTGATTATAGTTAAAGGTTTTGGCAAAAGGATTGGCTTTAATTCTTAATATACTTCGAAATAAAACAAAACATTAAAAAGCAACATATTAACTAGTAATGGTTAAACACAATGCATGAATTTAAGTTGAAACGGAATATTTAACATTTAACAAAACAAAATAATAAAAAACAACAAATAAAACTCAAAATTCAAAACCCTAATTTGAACATTTGTTATGCTAGCTAATTGCTTGCTTCCAATTCATCAACAGAAATTTGTTCCTATGTCTGCAACTGCCCATAAGTTCGGATTTTTTGTTGATACAGTTGTTACTTGCTTGTAATATCTTGAGGGCTTCTTTCAAGCAAAGCTTGCATGTTGTTTTTCCTGATTGGTTTTTGTTTACTTTTTCTAGGATCTTCCAATTTAATTTGTAATCCTCTCCTTCGTTTTTTAATTTGTGAATTAGTTTTGATAGTTCTGTTGAATTAACGTATTTATTGTAGTTTCTGTTATCAGGTTTGCAATTGATTGTTGTATTGTGGGTTGAAATTCTTTTCTTTAATTGGTTTGCTGTTATTCCAATATATGTTTTGGTTTCGTTTTTTGCGCTTACTGAAGCTTCATATATAACGTTTTCAGTTCTACAATTGCCACCTTTCAGGGGGCATTTATTTTTGTCCCTGCAATTGCACGTCTCATCTGTGATTTTTTCTTTCTTCAACAGTTTTTTGTTGTGGCTTTTGATTGTCATTTCGATATTTGGCATACAGCTGTAACTTAGCTTTATGCAGTTGCTGTTGACATATTTATTTAGTTTGCTTTCTTTGCTAAAATGCTTCTTTATTATTTTTAAGAATTTGTTTCCCACATTTGTTTTCACTGAACAGCAAAACGGTGGGTTGAACCATATACATTTTCTTTTTCTTTTTCTCTTTTTCACAGTTGTTTCATTGGTTATTTTTGTATAATTTATGTCATGACTGTATCCATTTAGTTTTAACGCTTCATTATATTCTTTTTTTATACTGTCAAATAGTTTTTTGCTGCTTGAATTTTTGGCTAATCTATTTTCAATCATCTTTGGGATTTGTTTGATAATTGCTGGTGGATGGTTAGAATTTGCATTTACATAATTGATTCTGTTGTTTGGTTTTCTGTATGGGAAGAAGCTGTGTTTTTTTAGATTTAAGTTTAGGTCCAGGAAGTTTATTTGAAACGCTGGGTTTTCGATGATTATTTTTATTTTTATTGATTTAGCAAATTTATGTAGTTCTTTTTTTATTTTTTCTATTTCAACATTGCTTGTTGATTTGTCTAAAGCTATTAGTCCATCATCTCTATAGATTCCTATTATTTTATCAGGTAGTGTTTGCTTTAGGCCTTGGAGTATATAAAGTCCAACTAGTTCACTTATTTCAGCTCCATGTCTGCTCCCCATTGTTATGTCAAACAGCTCATTATCTTTTTCACTTATGCTTTGTTTTGTCCAAATTTCTTCTTTGTCTACTAAAACAGATTTTGCAGCATTGTCTATTATGGATTTATCTTGTTCAGTGATTGTTTCGTAGTTGCTTGCAAATTCAATTGCTTTATTTAGAAGTGCTTTGGTTATGCTGGGATAGAAATCTTTAATATCAAATTTCATTAATTTGTATCTGTTCTTTTCCAACTTTTTATACCACTTCAGTACTTCTTCTGTGCTAGTCCATTGGTTAAATTCTTTTGTTCTTCTGATTGATTTGTTGACTTTTTCAACTATAATTTTGCTGATTTGTCCAATGTCTGAATTTGATGGATTTATTAGTCTTGTTTCTGGCTTTGAGAAGAAGTTGTCTTTGTGGTCTTTGAGTGTTACATAACAATCTTTTAATGGTAGTTGGTTGATTAGCTTCTTATCAAGCTTTAATTTTTTGACTATTTGTTTAGCTTCCTTATTTATATTGTCAATTACAGTATAATTGTTCTTTTTGTATGTTTTTCTGATGGAATTTTCCTTTAATTTTATGTATTCATTTTTGTTCAATTTATAATAATTTGTTGTTTTGTCTGCGGCCACATAGATTTGCTTGCTGTTTCTTATTGTTTTTACATCTTTTTGAATTTTTTCTTGGAATTTATTGTTTATCCTTCTGAATTTTAATTGTAATGTAATATACAAACATAAGTACAAATATTTGTTTTTAAATTTCTTATAGTTACTAAGATTCGGACTATACTTTTATCATACAATTTTTTCTACATTTATACAATTACTCTATAATTATTTAAACAAAACATTAAAAGGTGTTCCGAAATAACGGTCTTTCTTTATTTATCAACTTTTTAAGTTTCATAACAAGTAATAAAAGTTGACTGCTTTTAATTGCATTTAAAATTCTTTACTCGGTAATAACTTATGTTTTTTTACTTTTTTGTGTAAGTTTGTATACATGTTCGTATATTATTTTCGTTAAATATTATCAATTTATAAACTACAGTACATTTTTCATAAAACATAGGGAGATTGTTTTATTGTTTTGTTTTAAATGTTGGTTGATTTTCAAAGAAATATTTAGTCGTTGAAAAGTTTGATAAAATTTATGAAAAACTTTTGAGCATAATTATCAGAAATATTGATGCAAAATTTAATACCAAGTCTACAACTGGCGTATACACTTATACTCTTTGACATCATCATTTTAAACTTTTGCGTTTCTATGTTTTTTTAACATTTCAGTAAGACTCTATTTTTTTTTGTAATTTTACCGTACCAAGTCAGAATTTTCCAGCTAGTAAAAGTTAGTCCGTACTTTTATAAATTAAAAAAGTTGAAAATAAGATTTTGTATTTATTCAAACCCCAAGCTTGTTAAATTAGCTTAAACGTACCGTTAAGTTTTTTTGTACTTTAAAGAGAAATATTTACTACAAATAGTTTAAAAATAATAATAAACAGCTGTTGAATATTAAACAAAGTGAAATTCTATCATTTAAAAATATACGTTAAAAACTTCTCAAAACTTATGTACACAGCTTGAAAAAACAAGCTTGATATGTTATTAAGTATTTTTTAAAATCAAGAGCAAGACAAAGTCGTTTAAAACATACAAAATATTTTTTATTTCATCTATTAAAAAAATAATTGTAACGACTATAATATAAAGAATACATTAAAAACTTGTTTGTTTATATAAATTTGTAGCAACTTAATACAGCAGTAGTGAGAAGACGTTTGTTTTCTAAGTTTTATTTTCATCATGCAAACTAATTTTACTTGTACCACACATTTATTTTTTTTCCACATTGAACAAGGTCACGTGTAAAGAACAAAGATTTTTACCGCCACAACCCACGAACAAGTTCAGATATTCAAACAAAGGAATAGGTTTCATCAGCGCAAACTTGCCAATACCTATCACCTCGTAATCGAATCGGGGACTTCACCAAACAAGTACAATTTGTTCTGGATGGCTGCGGATTGACCCTCGGCTCAATCATTTACTCTCATAGTTGTATCACTCATATAACTAAATAGTTTTTATGTGACTCAGTTAGGTGAAGTTTTAGAAATCTTTATCATAAAATTTTTTTAACTATTTCATTAATTATTACTTCAATTAAACGTAAAATTCTTAAGAGGCTTAACTTTTGATTGATAACAATCACGCTCAATTATAATCGTACAAATTAGAAACCCTAGTTTCTTACACTCAGAATTTACTAAATTATTTTTGTTTAAATAACATTTAAAATAAATGTATAATTATTTTTCTGTTTGTATTTTTTGCAAAAAAACAAGAAAGTCTACCCTTAAAAAAATTTGTTCTAATTTTAAAACTAAATACTGTGAAACTTTTTTATTTAAAATTTAACTACAACTCTGTAAACTAACATTCGAATGATGCAAAAACTTTTGAAGCAAATAAAATGTTTTATAAAAAAAGTGATTTGTTTTATTTTAAATATAGTTTTGTATGTCAAAAAACTACATAAACAGGACTGTACCAACAACTTTATTACCAATAGCTTTCTTAAATATATTTAATTAAGAGAAAATACGCATCTTCCGTATGTGAAAAATTAGACGCCAAACCGACTTAATGTTGAGACACCATTCGCAGAGGTCAGTAACAACCAATGTGGAATGATGATACCTCGCCCTAGACCAAAATTCTGCCAGATCGCTGTTGAGACCCCGTCAGGTTACCATGATGGTACACCGACATATTACTCATCAATAAAAACAAGGGAGTATACTGTTTCCATGCGTGCTTGTATGTCGTCATAATACGAGAAAAACTGCATAAATAAAAAGATTATTACGATCGAATTGTTTTAAAAGAATTTAAACTTTCACTTTCATCTGTTACTGAAAACAACTTTCAACTTTTAATAAAATGTATGAAACTTAAAAATAATCGTTAGTTGTATAGACTTATACAGTTAGACAAACTTAAATAAAAATCCAGTTCTATATTATAATAAAAAAATTACTTTAGTTTATAATATTAAAATTAAAAGAAGTATATTTATATAAAATTAAGAGTTTTGAAAAGATTTTCTTTTTAAAATTTTGTCTTATTTTTTCAAGAAAGATTAAACTGTTTTAGTTTTAAATAAATCTAAAAACTTGTGTGTAGGTATATACAAATAGCTTTTGTTGTACTCCGTTGTCGAGAATCTTCGAGCAGGCAAATTATAACATTTTTTGTTGTAAATTCCGTTTATAGAACATCTAAAAAATACTTATAACTTTTTTCTGTAAATTTTTACTGTAAGTAAAAACTTGTTTAAATGTACTTTATTATATGACTAGAAAACAAATAAAGAGATTACAACTACTAGAGGAGAAAAGTGAATTTATTATTTCAGGACATCATTTTCACAGCTATAATAAGCTATAATAAGACAGCTATATACAGCTATAATAAGCACATAATTGTTTTAATTTTCAATAGTTACGTCACCATCAAAATTAGCTACATTAATATGCATCTCAACTTAAAGCTCACTTAGTATAATTAACTACATTTTTACTTAAGCAATGTTTACTTTGAAAATTAACTAGAAGAAAAAAGAAAACTACATACAACTTTTATTATTATTCTGGTTGTTATATTGATTTTAAAACTTAACTAAAATGTAAACTTTACCATAAATTCAATTTTAATATTGAAATTTGTTTAGCTATTAAGGAAAAATGTTTAGCAAATTTTTTTATTTATTTAATTTTTTAAATTCTATTTTTCATTACTTTTTAGATTTGTTTAAGCACTGACGAGGTCTTTGACCGAAACTTAGTTTATAAAAAAAGTCTTGAAAGATTAAATTTAATTAAATGTATTTTAAATGAAACGAAAGAACTCAAATAAAATAGGTTTATTTAATAATATAAAATAAAAATAAGTTGTTCTACAATTTAGTGCTAGTTTAAGTATATACATCTATTTACAAAAATTAAATAAAACAAAAGTTATACATTTAAAAAAAAACTTTTTTAAGTTCTTAAAAACTATTTGTGAGTAAAATAGCAAATCCTTTAATCACTAATGTAAACAGCTGTGATCAAATAAAGATTAACTAATAAAAAACATTTTCAAAACTCACCATTAGCTTTATTTGAATACAGTTAAAATACAAAAACTTTAATTAGATTAAAAAAATATGAATTGTTCGAAATAAACTTTTAAAAAATGTTTAGTTGTTTTAACAATCTTACAGTACTTTCTTATTTAAAACAACTTTTTTAGTTAGTGAATAAAACTTAACAAATCTAAAATCAATAAAACAAAAACTTATAAACTTTAAAATCATATAAAGATTGAGGCAGTCTGCTGCGTATGTCTAATTTAAAAATATATGTACAAAAGTCATGAAGCACCGTGGCTGGTTTAAAGTTATGATTTGAACTGATGTTAAAAGGTCTTTTTATAATTTTTTGTATATTATCTGTACAAATTTACACTTTAAATACTGTATTTATGATAACTTAAAAAGTAATACTAATAACTAGATTAAGAAGTAACAGAACATAATTATTTATTTTTTTAACTTACGATAAAGGACAATAAACTCGTTATTCTTTTTTGTGGACTAAATTTTTTTTAAGTTACACGTTAGACTAGTTGGCAGATTACGGTATTTGATTTGCCAATCGATGAGAGCTAAAAATGCAGCTTGAATAATGCAACGTTTTAATAAATTTTAAAAACCTTTAACTACTTCAGTTGCGACTTTTAAATTTTTGATTTAGTTTTAAAGTAGTCAGATAAAAAAATTGAAAGTACAAAAATTTAAGCTAAAATTAAACAGTCAGAATTTGAATTTTAATATAATCAAATTTAGTAGCTTAATAATGGAAAGTTTAGTGTTGTACAACCTTAAAGTTCAGAAAAAATTTTGTAGAATTAAGTAAAAAAAATTTAAATGCTAATTTTAAAAATTGTAAGTTATTTTACTTACATTATTAGAATGTCACAATAAGCAACTATACTTGCATATCAGCTTAGAATAGGGGTGGGCAACGTAAATAGTTGACGGGCCGGATCCAGAAAAATATAGTCCTCAGCGGGCCGGATCATTTTAAGTTAGTGATATTTTGGATTTAGCTGGATCCTTTTTTAGATCCGGATCCCATTTTAAACATATTATCCGGATCCGGCTAAATACTTGTTTTAGACAAAGATCTGGATCCGAATGGAAGCTAATTTCAAAAAGATTTGGATACGGTTAGATGCTTATTGATCGGGTACTTCAGAATTTTGAATCAATACATTAATTACCAAGGTTCTCATGTATGAAATTTTATGTTAAATTTAGTTAAGTATTCATAATTCTATATATATATATATATGTTATAACTCTGGACCGAAATAATACTAGTTAGTCCTAAAAGAATTATAATTTGGTTACTAAAAGTTACTTGAGCCTAACATTTCTAGTTAAAACATAAAAAAATTGCAAACTATTCGAAATTAGATAATTTTGGAAATCCTTATCTGGAGTTTATAGTGATAATATTTTTTCAAAAATTAACAAACAATACAATATTAAACTTCTGTTATTTAATTTAATTAAGCTAAAGAAGATTCATTACATTTTTTTGCATGATTAAAAGAAACGAAACAAAAAGTAATTCTGACATAATAAACAGTTTTACCATAAAAAGCAAAAAATATATTTAAAAGATCTCGATGAAACACTTAAGGTTGATCATGTATTAGAGTTGTTTAAATATAGTTGCATGATAGTTTTGGAAAATCTGCAAGTGCACTGAAATATTAATTAGGTTTGAAGGTAGCTTATCCTTGTTAATGTTTATGGTCGGAAATGTTTGTTTTTAAATGTATGAAGTGTCGAACAACACAACTAGTTCCATGGTCATCTTTAGAAGTTGACAAACTTTGGCTCTATAAATAATACATGAAATCTATTTAAAAATCTTATAAAAGCAACAAAAATTAAATGTTTGATTTCAAATTTTCTTAATTACTTGTTTAAAAAACAGTTAAGCCTAGATAACAAATTACTTTGGCTTGAAATTTTAACACTTTTACTTTTAAAATATCAAATAGTTATAACTAACTTACGAAATTTAACTAAATTCTGTACTTTAAAAATATTAACCAAACAGTGCACCTAAAATACTTTAATAAGACTACTAACATGAAATAACGAAATATTGAAACAAAAATGAAATTAATATATATTTTTAGCATAAACAAAATTAGTTTAGTAGACTTTTAGATTAAGATGGATATCACTAGTGAAAATATTACTAAACGAAAAACTAAAACATAAAACTGTCACATTATACTTAAAATGTTAAGTTTAAAGAATTTAGCAAGAATAATTACACTAAAAAGAAATCAATGAGAAATTTTTAAATCATAAAATTTTTTAACAAGTTGTTTGAAATCTGGTAGTTTATTTGAAGTAGATATTCTCAGTAATGACTGCAAATTTGTATCAGTAAGATTTTAACGCAGCTAACTTTTTTTTATATACAAGGTTAAGAATGTTTGTTTGCAAAAATATGTAGACTCAAACAAAACAAATAACTTCATTGTAATCTTTTTCAAATTTACAAACTTTTACTTGTTAAGTAAGTCATAAAATCTGTCAATTTTTCAGTTTTGAACTTTTCTTTTTGTGTACTGCCACATTGAAGTTCAACAGTTCTAACAATATTACTATGTACATTTTCGGTGTCAAACGTTGACGGTGATGAAATAATGTCAAATTCTTCACTTAATTGTTAAAAGTCTGCAAAACGGCGACCAAACTTATTATCAAGTGAAACTATTGTCATCAATTGGTCATCACTAAACTTAACCATATAATTAATCAAAAAGTCCTTAATGAAAAAACAATAGCAGAAAAAGTGCAAATGGTAGTCTAAAATTAAAACATTTGACAAAAATTTAATTTGTTTGACTTAAAAAGTTTGTCGATGTATAAAAGGATATTTATTTTTTACTTTTTTAAAAATTTAAAAAGAAACTTAATACTTATTTGGAAAAGACAGCAATTTTTGACACGTCTATTTTTTATGATAACATTATGGTAGGTAAGATAATCAAAGTTAATTCAGCAAACAATTGATTTTTAATAATTTGAGAAAGGATTACTTCAACTGACTTGAAACAGAACAAGATACTATAACAAAATAGTGTTTTATAACCACAAAGTTATAAGCCATTTAAAAAAAAGGTTTTCAGGGTCAAAGACTTACAGTTTTGTTTAATGAAATAGTTCAAAAAAGGTTTTGTACAAGTTTTGTAATAATTAAATTAGCTGGTCGGATTTTATATAAGTTTTAAAAATGCTTAGCGGGCCGGATCACCCACTTGCGGGCCGGATCCCATTTAAAATTAAAAAAGGTTTGGGGGCCGGTCATTTTCACTCTGCGGGCCGGATCCGGCCCGCGGGCCGTACGTTGCCCACCCCTAGCTTAGAACTAAACCTTATGTAATTTAGAAGCTTATAATAGTAATAGTTTATATATAGGGGACTGCGCGAACGCAAGTTCCCCGTGGGAGAAATTGTACAGCCGAGTTGTTCACATTTGGAACAATCGCAGAGGTCAGTTTCATCATTGTGCAATAATGAAACCTCGCCCTGAGTCAACAGCCTGCCTGATCGCTGTTAAGACTCCCGTCAGGTAAGTTTAATCCAACAGCAACCAGCCTGTACCCAACGAACTCACATTAATCGTTAGTTTGAGATTTTTATTCTGACGTCATAGTATGAGAAATACTTGAAATGAGAGAGCAAAAGCTAAATGCTAAATTTCTCACTGCATAAATCAAATTGATTTACCATGATTTTTATAAAAAAGTATATTGAAATTAATAAGCTATAGTCGGATTTTGTTTACTTTTATTTTTTGTTAGAAAAGTTGCAAGTTTTACAATAAACGGTATTGAAACATTAATTTTAACAATTATAGAAATTAATTCGAGTTCAAGGAAAAGTAGTAAGTAAAAAAATCGGAAATAATACATTGATTTACTCTATTAATTGTTTCCTGTGTTAAATCTGTTTCAACAATATATCTATTTTTATATATAAACAAATTAACCTGAGTCAGAACGTATTCTTATTTTAAATGCTAGAACAGAAAATTGATTTTTAAAATATCTTTTAAAATAATTTCACAATAAGTTATACAAGACACACACTTTCAAAAACACTAAATATATTTCGATCAATTCTCTTCAGTAGAGTACAAATTATTTTTTATAATAAAAATGTGCTTTAAATCAATTATAAGAAAAAATAAGAGTTTGAGTTAGTTCTAAGTTTGTTCTTTAGGTTAATTCGAAATAAAAACTTAAAGGTACTAAAAATCATTCAATTTCTAATTATTAAGTTACAATAAATACTTTCTTACTACTTAGATTGTTTTGCAATAATACGTTTTTTTATAAAAGGATTATATCCACTGTTAGTCGTCCTTTTAAACACTTTAAACAAAGACTACTTTTTATTTCGAACATACATCTAAGTTTAAGAATTAGACACATTTGTTTTATATTATAATACTTTAGTTTGATTTAAATAGAAAACAGGCACTTTAAAGAATAAAAAATAAATAAGTTAAACGTTTCATCATCAGTTACGTTGATCTCTTCAGGTGGTTAAATAAAGCCTTTGGTCTTGAGTATGCTTTCGCGTTCATCTACTATTGAGCTTAACTTTAAGCATTTTGTGTAAAATTATCGTGCAAAGTATTTCCGTTTTGTTTTATCGCGTTTATACTTTTAACTTTGGTTAAAATTATTAATTAAATTAAAGTTTTGAATTTTAATTAGAAAAAATATAAGTAGAACGCATTAATCACATAAAACCTTTTTATAAAGTAAACTTATTGTAATTAGGAGATGTATATTATTAAAAACTATTAAAAATTGTTTTTGACATTTGTATAAATAAATTTGTAACAATCTTTTATTTTGATTTATATGTTTTATTTTTAATCAAGAGTAAGCAAAAAAAGTAAGTAAATTACTTCATTTAAGCTAAAGTATACGTATCTCTACAAAAAACCATAATTTTAAAGTTTACTATTAGTCTATATTTACAATTTACAAAATAGTTATCCATTCTAATTAAGTATGTTTTCGTATAATAACAATTTTAATGTTAAATTGTTTCTGAAGCTTTGATACTTCATCTAAAAAATTTTTTTTTCTTAGCTTATTTAGTATATAAAAAACTAAAAGAAAACATTTTTTTTAAAGTAAAAAAAATAAAAACATAATTTAAAAATACGTGACTTTAATAGCAATTCAAGTCTTTTAACATCTGAAACAAAACTTGCAACTGAAAAAAGTATACAAACTTAAAAAACATTTTACTGAAGCTATCACCTATACGTGTATATGTACTTATTTTTTTTTAAGTTTCAAAGTATTTTAACACTTTAAAAAACAGATATAATAAAAAATGTCAGAAAAATTAAAATCACTGCATTTTTTAAACGCAAGTTAATATCAAATTCATAAAAATAACAAATCGAAACAAATTTTATTTTTTTTACAATTATATATACTAAAATCTTTATTAGAGTATTTGTTTAAAAGAATATTCAGTTGTAAATTTTTTGACAAAACCGTATAAAAATTGTTATAAGTATCATCTAAATGGTCTACAGAACATTATAAAGAACATTAAGCGGTCTTGTTTGAATTAAAGAGCAATTATTATTTTTTTTAATGTTCATCTTTTATATGGTTTATAAAACAATATTAAAACCGTAGAAAGTATTCATTATTTGTTAGGTTGCAATTCAATGTAGCCATCTTCTTGTTTATTGTTACTATTAATTTCCTCATACGTATGCACCTCGGTAGCTTCGACATCCGCATAATCTTCCACGGTCTTATCAACGTTACTGTTCTCATTTTCAACTGCAATTAAAACTGTGCAGACACAATTGTTTGAAAATCACACTTAAATCATATGTACATAAAATTTATACAACTCATGTTTTTAAATGAAGGCAAACTCATGTTAAAAAAAAAACAAACAACGCAGCACCATACACGAACTTGCCATATACGTCATTACCGTAAGGAAGTACCATATGCGTCATGACACTCAGCATCAATCACGTGATGGACTTTTATACCTTTTAACATGTCATTATGAATGTTTGCACAACTTTCATGAACGTTCTCAATTTAAACTGTACTTTAGAGGCATCGGTAAGGTAAACAATTTAAAAGGTAAGTATCTGCGTAAGGTACACACTAAATCTTGATAACTAGCAGAATAATACTAGAATTTTTAGAAACTTATGAAAATAAATAAACAAAAAAATGATTTTAAAGTGATCAATGTAAATATATAGCAACTATTATTTTATCTTAGTAGCTCTAAAAAAATATTCTGTGTTTTTTTAAAGGAAATATTAAAGTTGTTTTCGTGAAGTTTGTCTCCTATCTATGCCCTAACAACTTTTTTACTCGATTTAAGGTTTGTACCTTATCGATGTTCTTACTGTAATTAAAACTTCATCTAGTTTAGAAACACAATACAAGTGTATCGTTGTTCAAAAAAAGGGTTGTTTTGTTATCATGTTACACAAAAATAAAAAAAGGCATGCAAAGCGACACACGAAAATGCCAGCATTTTATGTTTACGCGGTATCGTCAGTACCCAACCTACGTACCATCCCATAACCTTGATAACACTGAGCTAGTAACTAGGGTGCCATTAGTGCACCTCAATATTGATAGCAATAATACCGATACTGACAAAGGGGTTAACACTAAAATTTAAAAAACCAATACCGTCCGGTTCGTTGTCCACAGTGGTGACATCTTAAAACAATTGTTGTTCAAATTTTTATAAAAATAGTTAATTGCTTAACTTCATTATTAAAATCATGGTTTTCGTTTCACGCGTTTATTATTGTTTACGCGTTATTACCTGTTCATAAAAAAAAATAATGCAACAAAACTATTTTAGTCTGTAGTAGGTAGTATAAAATCATATATAAGATAAAAGTATTTAGTCTATGTAATCATATATAGACCAATTATAAAATTGTAAATTTGAAAATTTGCCTTTATCTTAAAAAGTTTTAATAGAAGAGAAGTTATCAGACTCGACATTATTATAATGTTAACTAATACTTACTACATATAAAATTTAAAAATTACCTGTAGCTGTTTTCTTTTTTGTTTTAGGCTTCCGAACCAATACTATAATGATGGCTAGTAGCGGTAGTGTTACAATAATTCCGAGGGCCATATAAGTTAGACTTATCCTGTTGTTAACAGGTACTGTTAAATCAGCGATGTTCAAACTAGAATGGATAGACATTGTATAAGATGTTCAAAAAAATTGACTTTATTTAGGGTTCTGAATAAAAGTAATTTATTATAAAATAAAAAAATCTTAAACCAAAAAAGGTAGCTTTTTTTTGTTATAACTTATAATAAAAAAATACATTTTTGTTGTTTAAAATACTTTAAAGAAAAGTATTCAGATAAAAAACAAAAGCATAAAAACTATTAGTTATATTAAATTATTTTGTAAATTTTTTTTTTGATATTAGTATCTTCTGTTTACGTTCACTACAAGTATTCTATTGCTGGAACTCCAAAATTAGTTTTTATAATCGCCCTATTTTAATAAAGATCGGCCCTTTACAGTTTTGTCAAACATTTACGTTTCAGACTCCTCACTAAATATTGCCTCCTAATAGCTACTAGTCCATTTATTTTCAGGGCTTACTAGTGAAGGCACACTCAAACTAAACAATTCAGTAGAAACATTTTTACCGTAACCATCTGTGAAAATAAAAAGTCAACACAAAATACTACATACATTAGTCTCGATATAAATGCGTTGGTTAGTTTGTTACTTTGTTTAACATGATATAAAATAAAAAAAACTATATATAACATTCAAGTTGTTTGAAAATAAATAACTTTTTAAATAAAAACCTGATATTCTTGCGTTAATAGTTTTGATTGTATTAAGAGCAACTAAAAATATGAACACAAGACTAAAACTAGATCTCATACTCTGACGTTGGTAAAACAAAAGTTTAAAATGAGAATAAGCAGCAAAACACTGTTTAATGAAATTTTCGAGACATGCGTCATACTTTTTATGAAGTAAAAATAAAAACTATGGTTTTTAATATTGCACGAATTATTGCATCTCTATTTTGTAGTAACAATTCATAGGTAAAACGTAAAATAAAGAAGTGAAAACTTAATTATAAGATTTATCTTATTATGGTCCTATTTTTAAGTTTAATAATATTAAAATATATTTAAAAATTCATCATATGTATCACAGCTGTTGTCAAAATGTACACAAATCTTGTTTATCTTTCAATTTTATTTATTTATTTTTATTTATTTTCAATTTAAAAGTGATATATTACGATAACTTGACTATGTTAAAATAATTTTATTTATGCATATTTAATGGAAGTTTTTAGTGGCGTTTTTATAAAGTTGTGTTTAATTTTTATTCAGGAAACTACATTGATAAATACATCAACTTTGAAGCTTTTTTAATTTACAAAAAATTTAATAAATCCAAAAAAATATGTATAACAATGTTATATAGAAACAACTAACTAAAAACTTGTAGTGATTAATCTATGCAATAATTATTAAAATTTTGAGAAATAATTTTCTTTAAAAACCTAAAATTAGCTTTAAAATAATGTTTTGTAAAGTAAATAAAGTATAGTTTGAAGTTGAGTTGGAAATATAAATTAGAAAGTGTTGTCGAATAAAAACTTTTTTAAAGACAATAACGGTATTTAAATACTTATAAAAAATAAAAATAAAATATTATTAGTATTAGAAATATTTTCTCAGCAAGTAACATATATGGCTCAAAGCATTTGTTGAATGAGAAAAATTTCAAGCTTAGGTATTTTTGACTTTTTTAAATTATTAAAATATTTAAATTTATACAAAACTTTTTGGGTTTTGAAATTATCTAAAAAAAGTTGATTTGATATTCTTTAACAATTTATTTTTATGTTAAATCAAAATTCATTTAGTTCTTTGAGACTTATTCTAAAACTTTTTTGGTTATTAACAACATAATCTAAATATATTTTCTAAGTTTTAATGAAAACAAATGTTTGTATTTACAACCTGATTATAATTTAAAACATTTACAAATTCGCTTTATTTTGTTAGGAATAGTCTTAAATATTTTAAACAATAAAAAGTTAGTAAATAACCTGTTTTTAATTAAGTTAGAAACAATGCTTGTTTTCAGTATCGAGCTACAAATTATTACAAAGCTACAAAAAAATATATAAAAAATTTTATAAAGTAAATTGGTTATTACACCCGTAAACTTACTGATATAGTTATTTTATACACAAAATGAAATTTTAGTTAAGATATAACCAAGAATAAAGCTAAACAGACAACATTGAAAATAAGTATCTTTTTATTTTTTCTTTAACTATAAAAAAACTTTAACATAATAAAATTATAACAAGTACAATAACTTTTTGTTTAAGTTCTAGTTAAAAAAGTAAGTTTCAAAAACTAATTCATTAATTTATAATACTGTCAAATTAATTGAAAAACTAAGTAAAATAACTTAAATTTTTATTCTTATTGTTTTGTATTTTTATTATTCAAAGTTACAGTTATAATCTAAGTAATTAATATATAACTGTCTTAAACTTTATCATGTGATTTTTGTTTTTAAAAACAGCTTTAGTTATTGTTAGAATATTTGTTTTATTGTAAATAAATATTACTAAAAAAAGTAATTAGTTTTTAATCCACACATAAAACAAACAGATATTTATTTCTCCTAACATAAAAGTTTCTGTAAATTTGCAAAGTTTTTTAAAAAAATTTAAGAAAAAGTCATAAGAAATGAAAATAAATAACTAAAAAGTATAAGTAGCATTTAAAAACTTTTTATGGTCTTTAAGTGTTATAATTTTTATTTAAAGCTTTTTAAGAAGTTAATTTCATTTATGAAAAGTAGTAAATTGAATTTGGTTATAAAAGTAATTATTTGTTTTGAAAAACTTAATTTAGTTGACACGTTTTTGTGTCTTTTTAAAAGATAGTTTGATAAAAACGTTTACGAGTTGTTTTTTGTAACAAATTGTTTACATACACAATGAAAGTAAGTATAGACGTTTATTTGCATACTTAAAAGTAATTATGTTACTAAACGTTTAAAATGTTAAATAGTGTTTACATAGCAACCAGAATTCTTAACAACAAAGTTTTTATGTTAAACAACATGAAATTTTTAGCTATTGCGAACTTTAAATGCAAGATCGGTTTTGGATTTTTTTAACATTTAAATAACACTTTAGTCCAGTTGTAGATGGCAGGTTTCCAAAAGAAAATAAAGATAATTATAAAGTAAATTTTTTTTGTACTTCAGTAATAAATAAAAGACATTAAGTATTTTGTGTTCGTTTTTAAAAACAAATTATTTGTTAATACTTACAAACGCAGTTTCATCCTACACTTTTAAACTTCTTTCTTCATATTTCTATTCTAGGTGACTGGTTACTTTGTTTAGTAACTCATGCTTTTTTGTTTTTATTTTCTTAATAAATTGAGAAACTAACAAAAAAACGAATGTTTTTTTTAATGTAAAAAGTATTGAAAGTCTATAATTTAAAGTTAAAGTAGTTTAGCTAAACTTTTTTTAAGATTTTTTTTTAATCACAAACTGTCAACATGGCATAAATTCCGAAACTATCGCCTTATTTACTGTATAAAACGTTTTTACTAGTAAAATGCTATTATTTTGCTTTTTATTTTTGTGTGATATCTCCCTTTTGTGAAAATTCTTTTTTAGATTTAGATACAAAATGTGTAAAAAAACGTTAACAAGGGTTCGAGAACTCATTTTCATAAACGCCCCCTTGGAAAATTTAAAAAAATGCCCGAATTTATTAGACATTGCCCCTTCCTTCGTTAATTACCCATTCATTTGTTTACTGCTATACTAATAAACGCCCCATGATATCCAAAGTCGCCTCAAAAGGGGCGATATAACTAACTTTGGGAAATCCTTATCTTTTAAAAAAACACTTAAAACTTTGTATCTTACAACTTTAGTTGTGATTATTTTGGAAAAATCTCTAATACTTTATTACTAAAACATTTCAAAAAACAAAAAATCTAGTTATACTCGTTTGGATCGTTTCAAAAACAACGAATTTGGTTGCATCATAATTACGTAATAATGCTAAGTACTTATTAACTATGCTAAAGGTATACTTTAAAAAATATGATGCTCTTTTTTTTCCCCGTTTATTTGTATAAGAAAAAAATAAAAATCTTTGTAACATTTCAGATTATTTCTGTAAATTTGAGTTTTCTTTATGCTAAAAAGCATGGACGCCATGACGCAGAAACTTAAAAAATACGATTAGTTTTTTTTTTTTTTCTATATAGTCTGTTTACAAAATCTTTTAAAGTTATTTGTTAAAATTTTAGGTTATTGTTTTTCAAAAGACAACAAAGTTCAGTTTAATTGGATTTTCAAAACATGTGTTTTTTATAACCGTCTAATAAAATTTATATCTAAAAAGATACGTGTGTTAAGCATTATGAATAACATAACTTATGAAACTATTTAAGTAAAAATAGTTTCAAATTGTTTACGCTTTATACAAATACGATAAAATAGTGTACTAAAACATTTTTGCTCAAACTTTTAAGTTTTAACCAAAAACGAGTTTTTTTTATAACAATTTTTTGAAGTCTACGTAGTTTATTGAATTAATACCATAAAAACAAAACTTTTCAGAATTAAAATTTTATTAAAATTACCTGCATTATTAGCTCGCACTAATGAGTACTGAAAACTACTTTAAAGTAGTTGTTGCATAAAACGTTAACACTTGTACTATTTTGCACGAACTATTTTCAATCTAAAAGCACGTCACGGTCTGGACGTCACGTACATTATTAACTGGAGCGTGTCTGGGACTTTTTAAGTGGGGTATCACATATTTACTCGTTCAATAATAGAGTGAATTCTTCAGTATCTTTTCTTAAAACTAATTGTAGAAAATGAGGTAATTTATATGAAGCAGTTTTGTTAAAGCTCTTGTTTAATATAGTTTAATATATTATTAGCATGTTTATTCATATATATTTTAAAAAGATGACTATTAGTAGCTTTTAATCAACTTTTGATTTAAACAAGCAGTATCGAATCTTCAAAGCATCTTACTCGTATCTGCAACAGTTTTTTTCAGATTTACCTGTTTATACACTTATAAACAAAGGTTGTTCGTGGTTTAACTGAATAATCCATAGTTGAAAATTTAAATTTAAGTAAAAAATAAAAACTAACTGACTGAACAAACTAGATATAAGTTGTACTATTAGTGAAAAGTTCTCTCTAAATTAATAATTATCAACTAGTTTTTTAGGAAATACAAAGTACTATTTAAAAGTAGATATGTATTTTTATATAGTATACTGTTGTATAAAAAAATAAATTAAGTATCCGCATGAGTACTGTGAACTAAAATGGTCACTCAAAAAGTCCTTGAACTAATCTAAATGTCTTAAAAATTACTAATAGTTACAAAGCATCAAACACGTTCTAAAGTTCTTACGATTCAAGTTATTAAAAACAAGTGCTAATGGATGAATCGTTTAGTTTTACTTTGACAGTACGAATTTTTATTCTTTATTATACTGTACTGCCTAAAATTTTAGTTTAGTTACGAAATGCAAGTTACGTTATAAAAGAAAATTAACTGTAACAGAAATTCACTCTGCTGTTGGTAAAAACTTTGGAAAGCTACAATCAGTATTTAAAATATTTAAAAATATAACAATATACTCAAACATTAGGCTTCCGTAACAGACATGTGTTTTCAAGAGTAACTGTTTACTTTAAAGTTTCAACTAAACCACAGTTTGTTACTTTCTTGAAACATTTTACGAACACACTGTGTTTATTAGTTTATTTCAAACAAAGGAGTTTTAATTTTACTTTATTTTTAATAAAAACTAAAAACAGTAGTTGAATGTTTTATTTTTTATCTTTAACTACATGTAGAACCATTTTATTCTGAAGTAAAAATAAATTACATTTAAGACAAATAAATTATATTTAAGACTGAGTAGTGCAAACTGCACCTATAAATCACTGACTGTGATATTTAAGCTTGTGTTTGTGCTATGAGATATTTACTTGTTATTTGATACAGTTGTATAATATCATACAACTTTGAATTTAGTTGCATAAATTTGACTAAGTTAAGCAGAATTAAGTAAAAAGCAATTAATTAACAATTATTTTTGTAGATTTTTTTTTGCGCTAAGAACGTGCTTAGGCTTATTAAAGTTAAATATTGCTATTTTTTATTTAAAACTGAAATGTATAGGTACAAGTTTGTGCAAGTCATCAAATTTAACCAAACATTATCAACTCAAAAAATTTGCTCTACCAAAGAAAAGTTGTTTAAAAACACAAGCTTGACTAGTTATACAATAACCGTTGATTGTTTGTTAACAAAGAGAAAACTTAAAAAAAAATAGTTAGTGCTAAATTTTATGTTTATGTTATGAGTAGTTTAAGTGTTCTCATGCTTATACATTTTTACTAAAAGTTAAATACCGCATAATCTTAAAGTATGTTTTTTATTATTCTTACCATTTTGTTAGGAATTGTACAATAAAAAATTAATTTGAAAAATAAAAGTTTTTTTTAGTCGGTACTTTTGTTAGAATTTTAAATAATTTCTCTTAAACACATATATAGTATTTTTTTTTCTTGAACGACAAAAAAAGCTCTTAAAATATTTATTCGAACGAACTAGTGTTCGATGGAACTTCAGGTTATCGAGTTGTACTTGGATACAGTTTAACGTCATTGTCCTTGTGTTGTGTACATAGCTTACAGGCAGTTTTAGTATTAAAACTATCAGATTCATTAAATATAACTGATATCTTTTTATAGTAGAATTGAAATTTACAATATCAAGTTGTACTTATCATAAAAAACTTAAAGTAAGATAATAACAAATTATGAATAGTATTTAAAATCTACAAACACAACTTTTACTTAAAATCTATAATTTTAACTAGTTTTTACAGTTTACTAACTTTGTTTTGTGATAGTTTTTTTAATCATATATTTAAACCATTTTTAAAACTGTATTTAGAATATTCAAAGATGCACAGTTTTAAATTATTTAATTAAAACTTATGGTAAAAATCATACTTTATATTTTGTTCTCATTGACTAAGTTCTAGTTGTTTTCTGTTCGTGTTATTAAATCGAAATTTAATTTAATTGCATTTGTATATAATAACACTCAATCTAAATGGAGTGTTAACAATAAATTATCAATAATGAATTTTACACTATTTTCAAACTAACTTTATTTTTTATACATACTTAATGACTTATGCAAAAATTTTATAAAAATAGTACATACTGTAAATGTAAAAAAAGTTAATTTATTTTTAGAAACATAACAAAGTTCTTAACAAAGTTAAGTTGATTATTTTGTATAGTCTTTGTAACAATATTTGTATTTTATGTAATAATCTTTATACTTTTTGTTTTCTTTGTATTCTTTGTACCAGTCTTTGTGAAAAAAAAAATTATAAACCACAAGCTTAAAGTGTATTAAGTCTTTAGTTTAGGATTTAAGCGGTACAAAACGTATAAAGTCTATCGTAAACTAACCTCAACTACTAAAAATAGAATACTTATATAAGAATAAATTAACACATAAGTTTATTGCTTACTCTGTTTTATTAAGTTGATTATCTTTAGCTAAACAGGTTGTTTGTAGACAAAATGAAGAATATTTTTGTGCTTTTGGTTTTTTGGGTGACCATATTTACTAGTGAAGGTAATTAGTATTTTGTTTTATTAACATTTATTGCATTATATAGCGTTCTAAATCAATGCTAACAAAGTAAAACAATAAGTTTGTAGATTCTAGTTTTTGAATACTGGAAGAAAAATTTCAGCTAAAACAACTTACTTTTAAAGAGTATGTGTAAAAATAAGCAAATTTTATCAAAGTTATTCGTTTGAGATATTTTTTTTTTAATTTCAATTCCAAAATAAACTCAATCGCTAACTATTTTAAAAACTATAGTCATTTCTGTATTAAATATTTGTCATCATAATTATCAAGGTCAGCATAACTCATTCACAACGCTTAACAGTAAAAAAAAATTAAATAAAAATAAAACTTAAAAATATAACTCTTGAGAAATTGCAGCAACAAAACTGCCGGCAACCTTTTCCAATCCAAGTTTAAATCCACGGCAACTTATGCTTAAATGACAACTGTTAATATTAAAATACAAACTAAAAAATATTCTTTTTAGAAACCGCAGCGACGGAGCTGTTGTCCATCGAAAGAACGGGAATGGACAGGAGTACGTATTTCGTTTCTGTACAAAAATATGAAGCTATAATTAACTATCAGTATAACTCATTCGCAATGCATAACAGTAAAAATAAAATAACTATTTTTTCTCTTAATTCTTTTAGAAAGCGCAGCAAAAAATTCATGTCTTTTTTTTAGCAACTCTTAATAAAAAAAATTAACTACATAAAAAGTACCTCTTTTTTTTCAGAAATTGCAACAACAATGCTGTTGTCCGCCAAAAGAGTGGGAATGATGACGTTCATGTGCAGGTTTTCAGCCAATCAGCAGCAAGAAGTCAAGTGGATGATGAACGACGTTCTCGATGTGGGGAAATACCCCCATTTTCGCGTGACCAACAAATTTAAAAAGAACAAGGGCGTCCTTGTCAGCACTATGAAAGTGGTCAGTCGAATTGTTAACTAGTTCATTTATTTAAGTAACTGTTCTATTAAGCATGGTTGACGTTATAGTTTTATGACTTTAACAAAGTATTTTTTATTAATCAACTAGTTTTTGTGGCTGGACAAAATTTATAAAAAAAAAAAGTTTAAGAATTATCTTATGTAAAATAACTACTACAAACGTTATTTAGCTCCACGCTTATATTTACTTTATGTTAGATTATTTTGGTCAATTATGCTTTTCAGCCTAATAAAAATTGCAAGCTTCAACAAATATACGGTTCTATCAGGCATAATTGCCGTTTCGCCCAAATAAAAAAATCAAACTTGTTTTAAAAGCAGAGTCGTGATAAATAAAGCCTTTTTAAATCTACATTTACAATTTTTATTTTATCTAATTCTTTAATGTTAGACTTTTAACAACTTAAATATAGCAAACAGTAATTTTTAAAATTTATTTAATTTTAAATAACAAAAGCTCAAACAAAAACAAATAAACTATTATGTGGTTTCCAAAAGTGAACTAATCCTTTATAATCAATTAAATATATTTTTTAGATTTAACCGGAAGTGACCATCATTAGGAACAATTTCACTTGTTTGAGTGATGGAGAAGCTTACAAATTTGAAAGAGTTGAAGGTAATTTTAATATATAAAAACTTGAACTTGGTTAAACTCTTAATAATTAGCTGCTTTCATACAAAATATTTTTTTTGAAAAAGTTTTTATTTTAGTGTTAATAAATGTGTTTTACAAAAACAAAAAGTATTAGTTTTAAAAATCTAAAGTGAGTAGAAAAAATTAAATGCAACACGTGTTTGTTTGTAGTTAATGTATAACTTTCATTTTTTCTATACATTGAAGTTTGTTTGCAATAAAAAATATTTTAATCATAATTGAATTTATATTTTACTTCATTGAAATAGGCAGTAAAACGCTATTAATTTAGACTTTTAAATGTGAGCAACAACTATTAGTTATCATAGGTCAAAGCCTAATTCGAGGAAGAAAAATTAATCATGGTTAAAACAATGTCAAATTTTTTAAATAATGGTTTTTTTTTCGGTTGTTTATACGTAAGTGTTAATGATCACATCATTAACACATAGCTTTTTTAAGAAAAAAGTAGACAGTTTGTTTTTACTTCATAAATACTATCAAAAAAAAAACAGCATGTTATAACTACTAAAAAACTGATTTTACAAGATTGGTCCTACAAAGAATAAAGGTAGAAATTCTTTTAAAGTTTATGGTATTTAAAAATAACAAAAATACCAACATTGAAATAAAAACCAATAAAAAAGGTAACTACGCTGTGGGTTCAAATTACGGAGGCCTGTTTGGAGTATTTACGTTCCGACGTAGGTTTAACAACTACGATCTTTCTGTCGCCACAGTGAAGCAAATCTGCAAAAGTTGGAACTCTTCTTTTGTTACTAGTCCTTTTGGCCGAACTGTGAAAGAAGATAGTAGCTGTTGTAAGTTTGTATAATTAATTGCTTAAAAATTTTTATCACCTTAAACAGTTATGCAAACTTGCATTTTCAAACGATTTTAAATTTGTGTGTTGTTATAAGACGATAAAAAATCAAAATTCTAATTCGTTATCTTAATAAACATTTTACATAGATCATAAAAATACTACTTATGAAAACTATTAAATTGTTAAAAATTGACTTTAATTAATTTATTATTAATTTAATTCAAAGTCGTAATGTTTTTTTAGAGACATAAAAAATAGTACTTTTTAAAATAGTTACTAAATATTTTCACAGGGGATGTGAATTGCGATTGTGAAGACATTAAACGTAAGTGAAAATATTTTATATATACTGTTTCAAAACTTGTTTAAAGCAAACTAACAACATTTTTAAACATTCAAGTTAACTTTTATTTATAACAATAAGGAGCATACTTGTGCTACAAAATCGAAACAATTTTTCACTTGAGCAACTTTCTAAATTACAGTTATCTTTTGTTTTTATAATAATAGTTCTTGAGCCAAACCAACATTTATTTTAGTTTTCAGCTTTGAAAGCGCCCGAAACGAGAAAACCAAAATAAAGCCGTTTCCGTATTTCGCCATAAAGTTCAACGACCACGTGAACTTGCCCGAAGATTACAACTTCACACTCCGTATCCGAAAGATGCCGTACGATCACGGAAGATCTCACAGAAATGACGTAGACGAGGACATAGAAGGCGACATCTACGTCAGAGGAATCAACACGTCAGAGGTGATGGTAGCCAGAAAGGAGTTCGAGCCTGAATCAAACTACAGAGTACGGGTGAGTCGAAATAAAAATCTTAGTTTGTTTTAAATTCTACCCTGTTTTTTATACATATATTTTTATACACAACATGATGGTTTACTAATCAACAAAAAACATTAATCAATAACAAAAAATAGCAACAAAATAAAATCATAAACAAGAACAAACAAAGCAAAAAATAAGTTAACTTTTACATGAGTTGTTTTTAAGATAAGCTAACTAAAATTATTCAATTTTATTTGAAACGTCATAATGTGTTTTTTTGCTATGTACTTTATATTGTTCTGAAAAAACGTGTTAAACGTTAAACCTTATTAAACAACACGAAAATTAGTTGTTTTGTTTTTGTATTATAAATATATTTATACTTATATTTATTTAATTGTTTAACAATAACAGTTTTATACAGCCGTTTCGTTAATGCAATATTTCTATCTCAAAAATTCCTCAGTAAAGCTAAAGTTTATTAAACAATTTTTACTGAAGTTTAGTACTAAAAAATGTTATAAGTATTGTGACAAATTTATAATGAAGGTTTTTGTGCGGTAGCTAAGTTTGAAAAATATGCAGATTTTAGTTATTTACTGGTTTAAGAATTTGTGCATTTGGAAAAATTTTAGTAATTGCTAATAAAAATTTTACAAAGTATGGAAAGAAAAGGTTGTATTAGAAAATTGTTTTAAACTAAAATATTTAAACTAAAACTTCTAATACAAACTTTTCTATACACTTACTTTATATAACATAAAACTTTTTCTAATAACTTCTAATACAACCTTTAAATCCATACTTTACAAAGCTTTTATTAGCAGTTACTAAAGCCTAATCAAAATGCGCAAATTCTTAAACCAGTAACAAAATTAAGATCAGCGTTGTTATCAAACTTAACTTACTGCACTAAAACCTTCATTATTACTACGTTATAGTACTTATGAAATCAAAAAAGTTTAACTTCTGTAAAACATGTTTAATAAACTTTAGCTTTACTTAAGAATATATGAGATAGAAATACCTCATATACGAAACAGCTGTATAAAACTGTTGTTATTGTGTAATTAAATAAATATCTAGCCCCAATTTAACTTTTCGAGCACTTTTGACAAAAATGTTTTAATGAACTATTAATGTTCATAAATATATACATTCATCAATTGTACCTAAACTTGTATTACAAAGTTTAAAACTGTTTCTTAATGCCTTTGCATATAATCCTCAGCTGTTCAAAGACGAAATTAATTGAATATTTCAAGTAGATATATACATATATTTATTTATTTAATTAGTATTTTATATACATTATATATAACGCATAAAAGGTTCAGTTTAACATGAGAACGTTATGAATTTTTTTTTTGTTTAATTTAACTACCTGACGAATAAATTTATTTTATTGGCGAGTAAAACATTTTTCATTCCAAAACCGTTATGTTTTATTTAAAACATATACTGTCACCTATACTGTGTTGTGTTCATCTTGTGAAACCTACAACTGATACACAAGTAGCATTTATTTATTTATTTTGTTACTTTGGGCCGCCCACTGTACAGCTACATATTTGATTAAGTGTAAACCCACTTTCTTTTACATGAACTTTTACGCAGGCGTTTTGGAGTCGCCCGCTGTACAATTTCCACGACCCTCTGCGCATCGAACGGGACATCACGCCGTCGAGCCCCAGACCCGGTCGACCCGCGGTGGCCTCGGCAACGTTGAAAGGGGACAGGTGCCGAGTGAAAGTAATACTTCCCGCCAACGTGGACGTCAAAGACACTTACGAACATTTTGTTAGTTGAATTTGTTAATTCGTCGGTTTTTAATTGTTTAAAATTTTTTATATCAGTGATATTTTGTTGTTTGAAATTATGTTGTTGAAGTTCGCACAATTTAATTGATGTTTTTCAGCCAGAATTTATTTTTTGGTTTTATTTGTAATTTAGTACCTTGTAGTTTAAAAAACTTTTTTTTTTCAACCATAAGCTTAAAAATGAGGTCAACTGGTTAGCAAAACGAACCAACAACTTTGAAACTTTATGTCTTGCAGGTACCTAGAATTTTCCTGAACACTGTGAAAGCGAAACATGTGAGAAGAAAATCTGACGACACTTTCGAGTTAAAAGTCGATACAACAGCAGACAATCTTGTCTCAGTTCGAATTTTGTCACCAGATAAAAAGTACAAGTCAAGAATGAGCGAATCAATTAGATGTCTTTGAAACTAAATGTTTACATAAGTTATATAATGCTCAATTACGTTTTATTAATTGATTTTTTTTTTATTAAGTTCTTCTGTTATCATATACAAAATCTTAGATTCTTTTTTTGAAGTCAAAATGTTTTATAAAGTTAGTATCATCAAAAGTATTTAAGTAACATAACAAATTGTAATAAAAATATCATTATTCTCGGGTGTTGTATTTAATAAATCAATATATATATATATATTAATTAAAACATTTGGCATTTTTATAAAAACTTAAATAATTTTTAACTGATTTCTTGTAATTTTAATGCTTTTTTTTGTCTATTAAGTGCATCTGGTAGCCTCTCGAAAAAATGTTGTTAATGCGCAAAGTAATTTTTGAATTATTCAGAAACAACAGCACACAAAATATTAGCTTAATAGCTGTTACCAAGTTTGTGAAGTAACGTATTAAAGTTTTAATTAAATTGAAATATTAAAGAAGTTTATGAGGTTCAAAACTTTTTTTTATAAATTTTATACATGTACCGGTCAATCCTTTGTCGTGCTTAAAAAGTTTTTATTTTTAATAAAAGTATGAGTTCTGTACTTGTGCTTTTTGCTTGTAATTTTTACATATATTTTAAATTTTTGATATTAATTCGTTAGTTTTTAATCGCTGATTATAAAAGCATTAATTTTTAATTTTTTGTTCGAATAAATTTAAACAGTATTAAAAAAGTTTTATAAACACTTGAAACTAAACAAGTTGTAGTAAAGCTTGAACTATAAATAACAAGTCTTAATGAACCAAAGATATTTTAAAAATTTTGTTTTGTAAAATCTGTGCTAATAACATATGAAAGTTGTAATACAAAACGTTTTAGTAAACCCTGTATAAAATACAGTAAAATTTATATTATATGATAAAATAAGTTTTAGTATAATCGATGTTAATTAATGAATTAGGTAAAATCAAATAAAATCTAGTATAAACTGTATTAATAAGATTCAGTAAAAAAAGTTGTTATCTTAAAAAACAAAAGTTACAAACTTGAAATACATAGAAAATTAAGTTTTAGTAATAATTTAGTAGATTAAGAAGGAAGTTTTATTAAAGATAACTTTATAAACTTAAACAAGTTCTAGTAGTTACTTGTTTAAATAACGAAGCAATTTTAAAAAGTTGTTGACCAGATAATAAAACCAGTTTTAATAAAGTGTTAGCTGGAGTGGTCACTAGAAATAAATGTTAAGAAAATACTTTTCAGTAAAACTCTATGTATGCTTATGAAAGAAAATCTATTTAAAAGTGAGCTAAAAAAAGAAGTTTCTCAGTTAGGTTATGAAAAAAGTTTTAATGAAACCTATACAAGGTACTAAAATGAGTTCAAGAAATATTTACACTGATAATAAAAAAGTCTTAGCGTAACAATTAGGTAAAACTAAAACTTTCTCTGCTTAATAAAACAAATTTAAGTAAAACCAACGCTAAATATCACAAAAATAGTATTAAAAATAGTTTCGTATTTGTACGTCATTAGTTAAGGTTTTATAAAGATATAAAAGATATTCGTTTAAATATGATGTCGAATGAATATTTGACAGTTGAAAGAATTATACAGGTAATATAAAACTTTCTAATTTAGTTAGTTAATATAATGAGCAAGTTATACTAAGGTTTATTGTACAATCTCAATTTTTAGTAATTTCCAGCAGAAATAGTTTTTAAATTAAATATATAATATGTAAATTTAATATGTTTTAGACAAGACGTTAAAAGGTATCCGTGTAACGTAGAGTTTTCCAAAGTGGGTCACAGGCCCCCTTGAGGGCCTCTTTAGGAATTTAGGGGCCATAAACCTCAAAGAGGGGGGCATAGGAAACCATGAGGCCGTAAATTAATATTTATGCTAGAAATTTTTGAGTTGATGATAAGATACAAAAAAAGGTCTTAGACGCATTAGTTGTATGCAGAGGCGTAGCGTGGGGAGGGACACTGACGCATGCGTGCCACCAAAAAAAAGAAAATAAATAAAAAATAAAGAATGTAATATCTTTATCCTTTATTGTTTATTTTTACTGCTTAATTTGCCTTTTTTCAGCTATGTTTATACAGTATTCAAAAAATTAGCTAAAATTTTGAATACCGATTAGTGACAAGTTAGGAAAATAACCAAATATACTGATTGGGTGCGTAATTTCAAATGCGCACCGATGTTGATGAAAAACTCTATAAGGAAACATTTTATAACTTCATTAACTTCATAAGAATTTAGACTCAAAAAGAACGCAACTAATTAGTGCATCGCTGTAGTATAACCTTATGGCAGATTATTTTTCTACAAAAAATTTACAAAAATACGTCACGCTTAAAATTAAACTAAACAATTTTACAAGTTTTTTTTTATGCTACAATAAATGTTTAGACTACTGCTAGTTTTCTGAACTTTACTTTTGTAAACATACAAGAAAAAGCGTGTCGGCCTATGAGAAATAAACTTTTTTTGTGATTTTTATTTTAAACAAATATAATCAGATGAATAAAATTTAAAAAGTATACTTTTAACTATTTTACAAAGTTATAATAAACTGTTATAACAGTTATAAAGTTTGTCTATTTTAACTTCTGTGTAACTTTGTTTAAATTATGTGCAATGAGGTGTTGTTATCACTGTTGTATTGTATATTAAAGAGATTGATATTGTTTCGTAAATAAAACAGATACTTTCGTTTTATTGAATATATTCATTTTTAAAGATACAAAGTTTACTGTAAAAAGTAAAAACAAATTTTATTTAGTAAGTTTACATTTGTGTAAGTATAAGTAATTCTAATGAAATTTATACTTTTTTTCAATTGTTTAATTTTGAATATACAAGTATTTTTTTAAACAGTTATTTCGAACTTATTTTACTTATTGAACTTATTTCAATTATATTACTTGTAAAAAGATCTTTTTATAGTTAATTCCAAAAGTTTTAATTTAGGGGACTTTTTGAGAGAAAAAATTTGCGCACCCAATGACCAAAATACCAAGCTACGCCACTGGTTGAAAGATAAGTTTTTTTGTAGGAGTCCATAGTTTTTTTCAGTTTTTTCAAAGGGAAACCCTAATGTAAACTAATTAAAAAAAAATACGAAAAAAACCCACCACAATAGTGTTTCGAAAAATCGTAAAACTAATAAGAAGTGTATAAAATGAATTAAAGTTCTTTCATATTTAGCAAATCTCTAGAATGCTCCCAGACGTTCAACGAGCAGGGATTATCGTTCATAGTAAGAACATAGTTCTCGATTGCCACCGTTTGGTAGCCATGAAGGACGGTTTAAAAAGTTTTCTTCGTTCCTGTCTAACATTTCCCCATTCAACAGTCTCATTCGTGTTGCATGTCGGTGTATCCAAACTGCGTTTTCGTCGAGGTCCATTGTCATTGTAACTAGCTCACTGATCTTTCTGTTGAAATAAGTTTAAGTTGAATCAAGCAAAGTTGGAATGCTTTAAACTTAAAAAGTATTTGAGAAGGTAACCAAAATGTCAGTAAAAGCTTTTGTCTATGCTCAAACGAAAGAGAAGGCTCTGTAAATTTCAGAGTTAATCAAACTATTAACATAGGGTAAATAAGTTCAAATAGTTATCTTTATACCGAAAAATTTTTTGAGTACTGCAAGTCAAAAAGATAAAATGTGCTCTGTAAGCTTAAAAGTAACTAATATGATAAAAATTTGAATCAACTCACGCAACGTATTTGGTTTCAGATTCTTGTGCACGAGAACGCCATTGTACGATCTGCACTCAGGTCTTGTCCGATTGAAGTTGGCCTGGTGAACTTCCTATTGCAGCTCCCGAGTTCAAGTTGTTGATGACTGTTGCCAAGTCTGTGGAACTTCGGTATATAAAAATTAGTTGAGATTAATTTCAGTTTTCAAGAGTTTATGCTAAGTGTTATACTTTCAATAAAGTTGTTTTACGATGCGGTTTTTAAGAAATTAAATTCTTTTTCGCTTCAACCTTTAAATTTTAATCTAAAACTTTTTACGCAAAGTTTGACTAAGACATCAGAGCCCGAGTCACTGAATCAGAAGAGACGTTAAGAGCAAGTATAAGACAAATGTCTGGTTAAGACACCTAATTTTATAAATGAAAAATAAGTAAATAGATAAAACAAAAGACTGAAAAAATTAACTTTGTTTCAAATCAAATCTCGATCGTTCAAGTTCGCAACATTTAAAAAGCCTTAGTTGAGATAAAATTATTTACCACTGTAGTCTTTAATATAAAAAACAACAACTTTCTATTGTCAATTTTTTTACGATTTATAAAAAAAAATCTAAATGTGTGTAAAACTTTTTTATACTTTCTGTTTCTGTTTATAAAATTAAATAACTGTTATAAAAATGTCATTTGAAGTTTATTTACCATTCTTGCTTGAATCCCGAAAAAAAAACCTTAAGTTGTATAAAACTTTTTTTCTGTACCACATAAAATTTTCACTTTGATAGTTCCGCTCTATCTGTTCTACATACTGTTTTAATTTCAAAACCTCAGTGACGTCACAGTCGCTTCCGTTTTTTCGGAAATTACCTGAGATCCCGCTTTACCCTTGTCACCTTGTTTGGCTGTAAAAAATCACTGGTATATTTTTTATAAACTTTGATATTTTTTGTGTATAAGAAGTTTTTACGTATATCTTATAGACGTATAGAAATAAACAAATATTTAGGTTATTGTTTTAAGTGAAAACTAACATGGTTCAATCCAAAATAAGAATTTTTTTCAGTGTAAACAATAATTTAAACTTAAATAAATGTTTTAGTTGAACTACTATCAACTTATATAGCGTTATTGTTTTGAAAACAACCTTAAGGCCCCTTTTTTATTCAATATTGGAAATAGAAGTATTCTCAATAATATTTTCTTCACAGTTCCTGTTAATTGTTGTAATGTGACATTCCTGAGCATTGACAGAACACAACTGGTTGAAGCAAATAGCAAAGCAAAAAAACTTTGTAACAAATTACATTATTAACTTTATACATTTAATTTCTAAACGTGATTTTAAACGAATAAAAAAAAAATTTATAAGTTAATTTTTTAATTAAATGAGCTACAGAGCTACTCAGCTATTCTAAAACTATTTTTTAATTAAAGTTTTATTCTTGAAAAAAAAGTTTAAAACTTTTAGACTACAACGTTTTTCTACCAAGTGCAACTAAATACAAATTACTAAATACAAAACATTAGTAAATAAGTTTGTAAAAATTTTACTTAAAACGTTGTTACACTAAAACAAAATATAAACCGTTTTAAATTGTTAAAAATGTATTAGTAACTTAAACCTACTAAGAGTACACAAAATTTTAAAAAAAGCATGCACAGTTTTAAGTATTTAAAAAGTTTTAACTTATTAGTTGCTTACAATTCTAAAAAAAGTTGTGTACAGTTTTTATTTTAATTTTTTAGCTTACGATTACTTTTATTGGTTACTATTGCTTTTTTATAATTTAAACTCTAAATAATAAGTATTTGTATTTATAATAAGGTTCAAAAACAACAACCTTTTAACAATTTTAAAAGTTTCAATATTCTATACTAAACCAAAAGCCTCTAACATTTTTGTTTTAGTTCTACAACTCCTTTTTATAGTGTATATTTTTTTAACTTTTAAAATTATTTATTTATAAGATAGTTTCAGTTTAAAAAATCTTTAAACTTATTTAAAACTTTCAAACTCTTTATACTTCTTTGTTTTATGTAGAATTTTTTTAAATTAAATACTTTTTACTAACACGGAAAAAAAACTAAAGAAAAAGATTTTAAAGATATATAAATAAGAAAAGTAGCTTTTAAATAATAAGTTGTCGGCAGACTTTCTTTATACTAAAAACACAACAAAAACTGTTTAAATTATGTAATAAAATTAATTTGATCTGTGGTAGCATATTTACAAAAGTATTAGTTTTCAATTTTTCAATCCAATTAAATGTTCTCAATTAGATATTTTTTCAAAGTTTAAATATCATCGTTGTAGTTATTGAACACTTGCAGTACTTGCATTCGACAAACTAAACTATATTTACTTGCAATATTTTTTTTCTTTTGTTCTGCATTAACAAACAAATGATTTTTTATAATTGTGTTAATAATACAGTAAACTGCGACCTAGGTACACAATGTGAACATAACGCAAAAGTGCATACCCAACCGGCAGTGCGTGCCTAAGAAGTTTTAATCTTTAGTTACCTACACTGAGCCCAAAACAAACATGTTAAAGCCACTAAAGTTTACAAATGACCATTAGACGAAGTCCCTAAAAACAAAGACTTTCATAGTTTTGTCGAAATTATGTAAGAAGTGTTGAGTATGTATTTAACATATGTAAATATTTGCTTGTAATTTTTAAACTTAAACAAAACATATACTTAATGACTGATTTAAAATAAAACAGATTTATTTAAACTTTAACAAATTTTTTTAAATTGTGTATCTAATTGAATGATTATTAAATGAAGAAGAGAATGAGGATGAACCAATAGATGTTAGTATAAATAAAAAAGTTTACAGACTTCTAACATTTCTGATGAAATTTTTCTTAAAGTCTGTCATTCTAGAATGAGAGCTGTCTTCAGCAGAAACGTAAGTAGCTGCTGATAACAACTACAGAAAGCTACAATCAACTATTTAAAACTTTTAAAATATTTTGAAAAAAAACTAGCAAGCAAAAGAAAGAGATATTTATATTTAGCGCTTACAACTTAGTTATGATTCTACCTATTACTAATTGAAACTTGCTTTTGTTTTTTTAAAAGTTATTTAACAAATACTAGTTAAAAAAATCAAGGAAAAACTTGCATAATGAAAATTTAACTTTTATCTTAAACTGCTTCAGATAAGTATTAAATAAGTTATTATTATTTTCACTTTAACAAGTAATAATTAATCTATTTTTTATCAAACTGTTCAACTTTTAAAAAATATAAAATATTAGATAACTGTAGTAACTATTACAGTTGTAAGTCTAAACGCTATCGAAAACAAAATCTTAACTATGTAATGTAGCTAAGTTGTAGGTAACGTATATTTATTGTTTAAATGTTAAAGTTGCTCAGAAACTCCATTTTCAGAAAGATAAATATATTTAAAAAAGTAGTTTTAACATATAAAAAGTATTAGTTACTATAAATAAGACTAAAATTTTAAATTCAACAAACACGTTGTAATACAATAAAACTACGAATTCCAAAAAGTAACTTTTACGTCGATACGTTCCTTTTGATACACTTAATGATAAAAATCTGGGATTCAAGTCTGGAACCTCACAAAAACCAACAGGTTGCATTTGTTTTAACGTGTTTTGAAGATGTCATCTACATTTACTATATAGACGAATTTTTGTTGTGATGTATAGAAAGCTCAGAAAATTGGTTTAACTTTGGTGATGCTTAACTTTTTTGATCACTTTGTAGTTGATGCAAAGTTTCTAAGTATATTTTTAGTCATAATAATTTTTATCTTTAGATATTTAATTTTTTACTGATATTACTTTTATAGGTCATTTTCGGTGAAAAATAATGTTTTCCTTAAACAAATTTTAATAATAATTGATACTGCTTTTTTAGGTCAATTTTATGTCAAAAATACATATACTTTAAACAATTTTTTTTTTGATTATATAAATTATTATTTTAGGTTGATTTTCGGTCAAAATAAAGTATCTTTAATTAATTTATTCTTAATTATATTACTTTTCTAGGTACCATTAGGTCAAAAAACAATTATTATTAAACAAACTTTATACTTAATACCTATATTACTAACTTAGGTCACTATTCGGTCAAATTAAAATATCTTTAATAAATTTATTCTTATTAATGTTACCTTTTAGATAACTTTTAGGTCAAAAATATGAATAACTTTAAATAAATTTTATTTCTAAATGAGATAAATTTTTAAGTCACTGTTCGGTCAAATTAAAGTATCTTTAATCACTTTGTTCTTATTAACTTTACCTTTTAGGTCAAAATTATAGTTATCTTTAATTTTTTTTTATTTACATGAGATTATTCTTTCACGTCGCTCAGAATTATTGATCATTATCAACAAGTGAGTGGACAGGACAGCACGTATAATTAGGACATTTTATAAGTTTACCAAGATAGTTTTAAAGTATTATTTTATTGTTGTTTTAAACATTTTCGAGTATTGTTTCATAACTTATACCAGTGCTTCTGAAATGGGGTTCCGCGGAACCCTAGGGTTCCGCGACGCCTCTCAGGGGTTCCGCGAAGCCTTTCGAAATTTTAAAAAGAAATTTTAAAGAAAAAAATAAATAAATTATAAAATTTCAAAAAAATAGTACACATAAAATGGAAAACATATATAATTATAGCATTCATTGATCTGCTTAGTGTGTATCTAGTGGTAGAAATTTTAATAGGTATTCATTATTAAAAGGTGTCCTGGTTGCGCTAATTTTTGTAAATTATTTGAATTTATATTTTTAGTGAAGTCATTAAAATACTGGTATTATCACAAAAGCAAACAATGTAGGAGCGATCAAAACAAATTCTAAATGTTTACACAATAAAACTAAATAAAAGATCTTTATCGGAAACTTATTTCTGGTATATTATATTGTTTCAAATGCTGTAAAAATGTTTAAAAAGATGTCTATAAGCTTAATTTAAAATTTAAAATGTATAAAAGCTTATTTTCTACTTATAAAATGCTACTATAATAAAATGAAATGTGTCGAAAATTATTTCATCAGCACGGGTTTAGAGTGGAATAAATGTGTCGGCATTTGTACTGACGGTGCAGCGTCTATGACTAGGTCCAAAAATAATGTAGTGAGGAAAATAAAGGATAAAGCAGTTGAAGCTAAATGGATACATTGTTTTTTTACATAGAGAAAATTTGGCAACAAAACATATTCCTTCTTGATTACAAGAATTTCTCTCAGCGTCGATTAAAACTGGTAATTTTATAAAGAAAAGTGACACAAAGGCCAGATGTTTCAAAAACTCATGTGAAAGTCTAGATGCTGACCATCTGCGACTTCTTTATCACAACGAAGTTCGCTGGCTGTCGAAGGGCAAACACTGGTTCGTCTCGTTGAATTAAAGAAGCAGGTGTTCACCCAGTAAGCAATGGTTAGCAAAGGTTAGCAATGGTAATTTTGCGATGTTTCACCGGTTTGATGAGGTCCATGAAAATGCATAGAATTCAACTTCTCTGACGAAGTATACAACCATCTTGATCTTTTGTCTATAAAGTTTCAACATTATTTTCCTGAAGATGTTCGCATCGGAAATTTATGGATTTTGAATCCTTTCATGTGTGATATTGCTTCAGAAGAAGTGAATCTTCCTACAGATACAGAAAACGAATTGCTGCAACTATCTGAAGATAGCAATTTAAAATTGGGTTTCAAAGGGAAGGAGTTTTTAGATTTTTGGATATGTGCAATTTCAAAGTACCCCGTCTTAGCAAAGCGTGTAGTAAAATTTATTTTACCATTCATCACCACTTATCTTTGCGAGTCCGTCTATTCGCATGTAACAGACATTAAAAAGAAGCAAAGGAACTTAATGCTGACTCCAACCTTATCTGTCTGTCTCCGTCTCAGTCTATCCAAAATCCAGCCACACATTGACATGCTTGTTGCTAAGAGACAAGTTCAAGCTTCGCACTAAATGTTTTTTATTTATTTTTTGTTAGGCATCTTACCCGTTTATTACAGTAATATGTGAATTCGATTAGGTTCATGTTCATTTCGTTATTGTTTGTAGCTCTCATTTTGTTTTTATTATGCAAGGAAAGATTTTTATGACGTTGCGATTAATCATGTTTGTTTTCGTTTATTTATTATAGAATCATAAAATACCTAATGCCTCTGGCGCACTTTGAGTTTGACTCGACTTAATACTATTACAATTGGTATGATTTCTAACAATGATATAGTTTTGCTGAAAAACTAGTTTTTTACTGAAATTCTATTGTTTTCTGCAGGAAATATTATATTAAACATTTTATGTAAAACTAAATTAGGGGTTCCGCGGAAAAGTTGAACTTTGGAAAAGGGTTCCGCCACTAGAAAAAGGTTCAGAAGCACTGACTTATACTATAGATTTTAATTTTCGAATGCAATATATCGTGACCTCTTCCAGGTTTTTTAGTAAAAATTTCCTATATTTGTAGTATGTTAAGAATAATAAAACAATTGTTAATCTCACTTAGAAAATATTCAATTTTACTGTAATATCGTACTTAAAATAATTATAGCTGACTGTTATTTTAGAAAATGTTACATTTAAACAGCAAATTAAATTTTATTAGTCATAAAAGTTTAAATTTTTCTTGTTTAAATGTAAGCATTAATCTTTTTACTCATAAATTAATTTACTGCATTCAAAAACTAAAATGGTTTAGAGTTGAACAAAATAATATTTTAACACCATTTATAAGTTATTAGTTTTTGATATATATTGAATTCAAAACTAAACAAAAAACAACAAGTTTTGGTATTTTTTAGTTATTGTACTGTTTTAAAAATAAAGAGAAACTGTTTTTAGGACAAATATAACATTTAAGCTTAATTTATATTTTTTGTTTTATTAGTATGTATAAATTAAAAACGACCCTCTTTAGTGTTTTAATATAGTGATTAGGTTGTATTTTTTGTTGTTCTTTCAAAGAATTAGTTTTAAATTGTTACAAAACGACTTACCAAAAGTTTTTTTACAGAATTAGTTCACTAAAAAACGGTAAGAGGAAGAGAAAATGAAGAGAAATTAAAAGAAACGAATTTTAATGATTTATAAATGATTTTATTACAAATAGTTTGTAGGTTTTTTTTTTCAATTATAAATATACCTACATAACTTATCTTCTGCTATTGTAACTAGTTTACAACTCTGCTTTGAAAGAATAAATTTCATATCTACTTGATTTGTATATTATTTCAAATTAACAATATATTTTCATACAAAAACCAATTAACGTATTTGCAGCTAAATGAGCCACTCAGTTGGAATGTCCTGTAAAGGGGTGGACGACTATTTAAATTCTAGGGACTCAAACTCTACAATTCGTAATGAGAAATCTCAAACTCTTACAATTTAAATTCCAACTATTCAAGGTCAGACAATTTAAATTCGAAAAATATAAATTCTGAATATTAAAATTTTGGCAACTTTACGCGACAATTCAAGTTTTTAACTTTAACTACGACAACTCAGATTCTGACGACTTAAACTCCAATGATATAATGTAACAAATCAAATTTTGTAATCTGACGATTCAAACAACTAATATACTAATAAGTGACATTAAAAAAATTTCAAAACTTACAATCTCGACAAAAAATGTTAACTTTTAGATTTCTTTTATATCAGAGTTTTTTATCAAAAAATAAAAATTGTATGATAGTGGTAAAATCATGCTATACAAATAAATTGTTATTTGGAATATACTTTTAGTTTTTTTTATAATTTTGACATAAAAATTGTATTTTTTTTTTCAGTTTGTCATATCAGTTCATTTGAGTTTAGTCTTATAAGGCTTGGTTTTTATACAGCCTAATTTAAAATAATTATTTTTTATTTCTTAGTAACAGCTAAATAAAAAAAAAAATCAGTGTTTTCTAAGAGTTTAATTTATTTCTTAAAAACAAAGATAATCAAACATTAAGTTTTGACCCTAGAAATTTTAAGATTTTTGTATACTTTTTAATTGTGTATACTTTTGTTTTGCTTATTTATTTATTCAATTATTTTATAAATTATTAAACTTAAAATCTTTTTTTATTTGTTTGTTATCAAGCAATTTTTTGAGTATATTTTGCTTAAAGTTTTTTTTAGGAAATATGTAACTTATTTAATTATCGTTTAGTTTTAATTTATTTCTTTTTACCGTCCTTTTTTTCGAGGTTTAAAACTTTAAATTTTTTAAATAAATTATTATTAGCTCGTAAGTCGTAATACATTGTAAAACCAAGTTATGTACGACTCAACAACCAAAAGGCGTTTCGTAAACCAGGACTAAACTCATTTAGCACTTTTATTTTAGCGTTCCATAAACAACATTTATATTACTTTAGATTTACAATTATTTCTATATTTGTTTGTTTACTAGACTCACATTTTCTTTGTGCTTTACTTATAAATTTTTCTGTCTTATCTCGAAGAGCAATTTTGTCATTAAAAGTTAGTTCAATTTTATTATAAAAAAATGTTTTTGTAATTATAGTAATTATACTAGCACGTAATTTAGTGTTATTATTACTTTTTAGTAAAATGCTATGTTTGAGTCCGTAGTCCGTACTTAGGTGCATTATTTTCCGTTACAGTTAGTATTTTTTTTAAAGTCCTTATAAGGTGTGCCCAAGGTGAGCTTAATACCTTATAATAACTGCTCATTAAAAAAAAAAACGAAAGCTAAATACGCAAGTTTCTAGAAATGGAGAAATAGCCCTATTTATACATATTAACTCAATTATCGTTACTAATTTTAGTTTTACTAGTATGTGTTGTATAGCTTTGTACAACTACGTCATAATTAGTTTAAGTTGTTAAATCGTTCGTTAACACTGTTTTACAATTCATTTAATTTTTGAAAATTAATCAAGTATGTTTAAAAAGCTTTAAGACTTACAAATATTATGAAAATGAAAATATATTCTTGTTAATTTGCAAATGTTACATAAATACAACACTACTCCTTTCAATAACAGAATTATAGCATCAAAATAACTTAAAAGGAAAAGATCAACGGAAAAATATAAAATGTAAGCAACTTTTTCAAAAAAAAAAACATATCCAACTGCTTTATTTAAGCTATTTTCCATATTTTCATGAGTCGCACAGGAAACGGGAAACTATTCAAAACATGCCCCTGAAACTTACCAAGCTTGGTAGCGATCTTTTATGCGCCTACAAGTGAGTATACATTTGCTTTTTTAATTGTGGAAGCTTTTGTTCCTAATAGCAAATACGTTAAGAAAAGTATTTTTAGACCCAATCTACACAACTGGTGCTAGGTGGTTCAAAAGTAATTAAAATTACTTATCAACTTGTTCAATGTATTTATTTATGATAATTTTTTTAATATTTTCAACTAGAGTGAACTAATTTTTAACGTAAAAATCAAAAGAGTAATTTTGAAGTTTATGAAAACTTGTTTTTCATTAGAAATGTAAGTTTAATGTTACAACCAGTTAAAACAAAATACAAAACTAATTTCACCATAATCATATTAAAATCGATTCGGCCAGTTTGTTCATTTGAAACACATGATGCACAACATAGTAACTAAACTTACACCAAAGTTTCTTAATAATTTACATTTGTTATTGAATTTCCCAGTATTTCAACACCGATAAACTGATCAAACTTTAAATATAAAATTTTTAATAAATACCTTGTGTATTTGTTTTGTTATATTATAAGAGAATCATTATTTTCAGTATGTTGCTATCAGTTTGGCCTGATGGCGTAGGGGTCCTTTCCCAATTGTGGCTTTGAAAACTCTCTCAGTTGAATGTTGCAAGATTAAAACCAATGGCCAACACATATATACAAAAAAAATTCAACTTATGGAAATTATACTTATTTTTTATGCTTATTTCATATTAAAAGTTGCCTTACTGCAATTGTTATTGTTCACACACTCAATGCCAGAGTTGTAAAAATATAGTAATTAAAATACAGGATTGACCTTAACTTCTTCAGGTGTTTGGTTCCTAATTTGTGGTCTAGTTATCAAGAAAATTTTGAAAACTTAAAAAATGTATAAGTTGTACACGAGGCTGAAGTTTGATAGAAATTCATATTTACTAAGTTCATACACTTTCTATTTTTTTAAATTATAGACATCCTTTGTTGTATACGCTATTGAAGTCGCCCTAATTATTATAAACCAATGAAACCTTGAAAAATTTGTCTATTATGCGTAGAACTACAGATCCTGAAAGTCTCAACGATTAACTTTGAAAACTAAAGTAGTTATAGCGTATCGAAATTATGTATTAGAAAAATCAAAAAAAATAACCAAGTTTTCGAAAAGTTCAACTACACCGATTATTGTAGACGCTATTGAAGTCGCCCTAATTATTATAAACCAATGAAACCTTGAAAAATTTGTCTATTTTGCGTAGAACTACAGATCCTGAAAGTCTCAACGATTAACTTTGAAAACTAAAGTAGTTATAGCGTATCGAAATTATGTATTAAAAAAATCAAAAAAAATAACCAAGTTTTCGAAAAGTTCAACTACACCGATTATTGTAGACGCTATTGAAGTCGCCCTAATTATTATAAACCAATGAAACCTTAAAAAATTTGTCTATTATGCGTAGAACTACAGATCCTGAAAGTCTCAACGATTAACTTTGAAAACTAAAGTAGTTATAGCGTATCGAAATTATGTATTAAAAAAATCAAAAAAAATAACCAAGTTTTCGAAAAGTTCAACTACACCGATTATTGTAGACGCTATTGAAGTCGCCCTAATTATTATAAACCAATGAAACCTTGAAAAATTTGTCTATTATGCGTAGAACTACAGATCCTGAAAGTCTCAACGATTAACTTTGAAAACTAAAGTAGTTTTAGCGTATCGAAATTATGTATTAAAAAAATCAAAAAAAATAACCAAGTTTTCGAAAAGTTCAACTACACCGATTATTGTAGACGCTATTGAAGTCGCCCTAATTATTATAAACCAATGAAACCTTGAAAAATTTGTCTATTATGCGTAGAACTACAGATCCTGAAAGTCTCAACGATTAACTTTGAAAACTAAAGTAGTTATAGCGTATCGAAATTATGTATTAAAAAAATCAAAAAAATAACCAAGTTTTCGAAAAGTTCAACTACACCGATTATTGTAGACGCTATTGAAGTCGCCCTAATTATTATAAACCAATGAAACCTTAAAAAATTTGTCTATTTTGCGTAGAACTACAGATCCTGAAAGTCTCAACGATTAACTTTGAAAACTAAAGTAGTTATAGCGTATCGAAATTATGTATTAAAAAAATCAAAAAAAATAACCAAGTTTTCGAAAAGTTCAACTACACCGATTATTGTAGACGCTATTGAAGTCGCCCTAATTATTATAAACCAATGAAACCTTGAAAAATTTGTCTATTTTGCGTAGAACTACAGATCCTGAAAGTCTCAACGATTAACTTTGAAAACTAAAGTAGTTATAGCGTATCGAAATTATGTATTAAAAAAATCAAAAAAAATAACCAAGTTTTCGAAAAGTTCAACTACACCGATTATAGTAGACGCTATTGAAGTCGCCCTAATTATTTTAAACCAATGAAACCTTGAAAAATTTGTCTATTATGCGTAGAACTACAGATCCTGAAAGTCTCAACGATTAACTTTGAAAACTAAAGTAGTTATAGCGTATCGAAATTATGTATTAAAAAAATCAAAAAAATAACCAAGTTTTCGAAAAGTTCAACTACACCGATTATTGTAGATGCTATTGAAGTCGCCCTAATTATCATAAACCAATGAAACCTTGAAAAATTTGTCTATTATGCGTAGAACTACAGATCCTGAAAGTCTCAACGATTAACTTTGAAAACTAAAGTAGTTATAGCGTATCGAAATTATGTATTAAAAAAATCAAAAAAATAACCAAGTTTTCGAAAAGTTCAACTACACCGATTATTGTAGACGCTATTGAAGTCGCCCTAATTATCATAAACCAATGAAACCTTAGAAAAATTTGTCTATTATGCGTAGAACTACAGATCCTGAAAGTCTCAACGATTAACTTTGAAAACTAAAGTAGTTATAGCGTATCGAAATTATGTATTAAAAAAATCAAAAAAATAACCAAGTTTTCGAAAAGTTCAACTACACCGATTATTGTAGACGCTATTGAAGTCGCCCTAATTATATTAAACCAATAAAACCATAAAATACTTATAATGTTATATAAATAACTTTGCAACTAAATATTAGTTTATTAGTTACATACAATAAATAGTCAACAATAATTTTGAAAAATAAGTTACTTAAGAACATTTTTTGTTAAATTAATTTTTTTTAAACATGTAAGTTTGCTACAATTTACAAAGAAACATACATATTAAACGAATATAAAGAAAAGAATTCTTAAGTTTATATAAATTTAAGTTTCTTCAACTGTTAAAAGCTTGGAGAATTGCTTGGAACGGAGTAATTGCATAAATCACTATAAAAATTATTGTTTTTTAAAGTAATAAAATCTTTTCTTGAACGTTGTAGGCAACATTCGTGGAACCAACGGCTGCAATTGTCACATTGAATCTTTAAATAATTAACAAATTGTTATTTTGTAATTTAGATTCATACAGATGTAGAAAATTTTATTGTTTGTTTTAAACAAAGATATCTTTACTTACCCATTGCACTCGGCCAAGATAATTACTAAGTTGACGTAAACTGGCATAACGGCGTTTACAAATATTACAGGAATTGACGTCAATAACTGAAATTAAATAAATTTTTAGCAACTTAGCTTATCTTAAATCAATATGATGTGTGTATTCAATTTTATAACTTACATCCTTCACGGAGAAGTCGCACACCTATGTTTGTACGCTTTTGAACAATACTATCACTTTCTGTTGTTAATTTAATTTCATCTGGTAAAGTCGGGTAACTGTGAATGATTTGTTCTCCAGCCTACATGTTTAAACTCTTATTTACAAAAATGTTTTTATTTTTAAGTATGCATAACTTCGGCTAAGCAAATTAAAAACTCAATTAAAATATTTATTTTAACCTCAATAACATGTACCCCACAGTTTACACCGTCAAGTTGTGGATTATGATTAACGCCTATTACGTTAAACTTCTTAAATTTTTTGGTTGACATTCTTAATCTAGAACTCTATAGTCTGTTTATTGAAATTAAATAATTGCTCATAAGTTAAAATCAAAATTAAATGCTGCAAAGATATACTTACATAATGTTTTTAAAAAAAGTTTCTCCTTCAAGCTTCTCTGCAGCTGCGCTTTTATAGGAGTCGAAGATATAAATGTTCTTTTGTATTATAAACTGTTAATAAACACACTGAAATTATTAAATTCTTTTTGACTATAAAATTCATTCATTGACTTTTAATGAACATAACTATTCAAAAATTATACATATATATATATATTAAACAAAGATGTTCTGTTTTCTATATCGTTGAGAATACTCTAAAAAAAAAAACTACTGAGCTTATTTTCTATAAATATAAACTGAAAATTAATGAAACCTAGAGACAGTTTAAAAATTTGAAAACTTTCAAGATCAATTTATTCAATATTACTTCAATATTTAATATTAAAATGTACTACTGTATACCTCAATATATAAAATAATATAACCTTTAATGCAAACAACAATAAAAACTGACCAAATACTTTTCTAAACTATATTGACATGAATAATCAATGGTTATAAAGTTTAAAAATAACAAAAAACTAAATCTCACAATTCCAATCCAGTGAATGCCATTAATAATTGCGAAACTAATGACATCGTTCTTTGAAATCTATTTTTTTTTAAGTTTAAAATCTTGTATGTGTTGTGTTAAATGAATTCAAGTAGTAAAAACTTACAGTTTTAAAAAAACATTTTTCAACATTGTTTCCCATGAGTAGGTCGGTAGTCTTTGAGTGGCTGACAAACTTCAATTTCCTTTGCCTTCTCGTGTTTAATAATAATAAGAAATATGCGTGAATTATGATTTTTTTAATACATAATTTCGATACGCTATAACTACTTTAGTTTTCAAAGTTAATCGTTGAGACTTTCAGGATCTGTAGTTCTACGCATAATAGACAAATTTTTCAAGGTTTCATTGGTTTATAATAATTAGGGCGACTTCAATAGCGTCTACTATAATCGGTGTAGTTGAACTTTTCGAAAACTTGGTTATTTTTTTTGATTTTTTTAATACATAATTTCGATACGCTATAACTACTTTAGTTTTCAAAGTTAATCGTTGAGACTTTCAGGATCTGTAGTTCTACGCAAAATAGACAAATTTTTCAAGGTTTCATTGGTTTATAATAATTAGGGCGACTTTAATAGCGTCTACAATAATCGGTGTAGTTGAACTTTTCGAAAACTTGGTTATTTTTTTTGATTTTTTTTAATACATAATTTCGATACGCTATAACTACTTTAGTTTTCAAAGTTAATCGTTGAGACTTTCAGGATCTGTAGTTCTACGCAAAATAGACAAATTTTTCAAGGTTTCATTGGTTTATAATAATTAGGGCGACTTCAATAGCGTCTACAATAATCGGTGTAGTTGAACTTTTCGAAAACTTGGTTATTTTTTTGATTTTTTTAATACATAATTTCGATACGCTATAACTACTTTAGTTTTCAAAGTTAATCGTTGAGACTTTCAGGATCTGTAGTTCTACGCATAATAGACAAATTTTTCAAGGTTTCATTGGTTTATAATAATTAGGGCGAGTTCAATAGCGTATACAACAAAGGATGTCTATAATTTAAAAAAATTAGAAAGTGTATGAATTTAGTAAATATGAATTTCTATCAAACTTCAGCCTCGTAAGTTGAACTGAGTATAATTAGAACGTTTTGAAATTTGTTATTTGTATACATTTGGATGTTGCTTAATTATATTTATCTAAGTATATGTATTGTAAGTAGTTTGTTTATTTATACTTATATGTGTTTAGCTAGTTTTGTTTTAATGATAAGAAAAACTAACATATGGGCATTTATTAGTATTTTTTTGTGAATATTTACTGTTTTTATATATTTATTACTTAAAACTAAAAGAATTCAATTTAAATTTATTTTATTTTCTCACTGAATTAGATTATATTTAATTCAAGTCTATAAAATTGAGAAGCTTCAATGTTGTTAAACTATTTTAAACTTTTAATTAACCAACAAAAACAATACAGATTTTAAAAAAAAAACAACATATTTTAAATTACGTAAGTTTTTGTCTAAAGTTTTTTATTTATAAAAATATGGTTTTAGAACTATTAGATTGTTTATGGTAATTTCTTAACAAATACTACTTAATATTGAACAGACTTAATTTAAAAAAAAATCAATTTCTAATAAAATCATAACTAATTATTTTGAAGTTTAACCATAACAAGTTAAAAATCCTACCATATTTTGTTTTTCAAATATAATGTTGCACATATTAAGTGTTTAAAAACTTACAAGAGTAATGAAGAAAGACAAATGCTGCTAACTATGATCAATTGATTGGTGTGGAGAAGGAAACTCCTCAGTTCAGTAATGGTAAGGTTTAGGGGTAACATTAATAGCAAATAATTAAAAACTAAATGATAAATAAAACTAAGAAAAAACTAAAGCAAACAAAAACAAAAGTGGATGGGAAATGATTGTGGGTAGGAATTGTAAGTATACCGCGCAGAAAGAACTGGTCATTTATCCTCACGGCATACATTTTGTAAACAACTATTGATCAGTTCTAAGTATTGATTGTTTTAAGAAGGTGTTTCTTAAGATTTAAACATATATGCCACACCCTGAGGCTTACTCAGTTTAGTCAATAACATTAGAAAAACTCTGGTAAACTTTGGCTAGTTAGATTTTTTAGCTAACAAAAAATAAGCTGTTAGAAGTTTTTTTTTACTCAGAATAATTTTAATGCTTTTACAAAGATTCAACTAGTTTTTTCAATTTTACTTAAAGTCTTTTTTTTAGCTAATCAAGCTAAGTCAAGCAAGAATTGAAATTTAAAAATACTTTAGTTTATCAGTTGAGTTAAAATTAATTTCTATTGTAAAATAAGTTATACTTAAAAAGTTTTATTTCGAACAAAGCAAATTCAAAGTAGAAAACAGTTTGTATACAAAACACACTTAGTTCAGTGCATTTCTACAAAAATTTTATATAAAGTCTAAATGTAAATACAATTTTAAACAGCCTAAGTTTTTTCTCTGTAATCTAGTTTGTTATTCAAATTTTAAACTTAAATTGTTTTTATGTTAAATTAATTTATAATTTTTGCCATTTTTACAAAGAAATTAAGTTTTGTTTTCAATAATTATGATAAGTAACAGAAGTGAACAAAATCAAAAGATTAAAGCTTTACCATGGGTCATATTCTTATCACAAGTGAGTTGTTTGTTTGTTACAAAAGTTTTATTTTCTAAATGCCAAAAAATACTTTTAATTTTTTTTTTTAATTTGTACTTTTTAGAACAACTCAGATTTAAAAACAACTTCAGACTGATTGAATAACTCTATTAAAATGATGAATTGTTTAATAAAAAATATGCTTAGATTTTTTAAATTTTAAAGATTTTAGTTTTATAAACATATCAGCTACAGCTTGTAATGATTCACATGGTTATTTAACACTATATTGTTCTAAATTAGATTTTCACTCTTTTTTGTTAATATAAATATAGCAGAAAAAAATTTAAGTTAAAAAATCTATATTTCAAGTTTCTTTAGAGTAGTTTTTTTATTATGAGTTTCCTCAAGTTTATTCTAATATATAGTTTTTTTTCTTTGAAAATTCTGTTTAAATTTATATTCTGTATAAATCAACAACAAACTACAAAAACTATCTAAAATAGTCATTTAGAGTAGTTGCTGAAAGTTTTAAAAGTTTTAAAACCATTTTTTACAAACAATTATGAAGCATTTATAAAACATCAATTGTTGTGAATGCTTAAGGTAATAAGGGCAGTGTAAATCACTTTTTTCAAATTTAATTTTTATTTAATATTATTTGACTTTGTTTATAACGACAGTAAGCTATCATAATTTTTTACAGTTTTTTAAACCTAAATTACTTTTTAAGATATAATTAATCAAATTTAGAGAGTTCAATAGGCTTGTAATGGAAGGTGGAAACTAAAAAGCCAAGTTAGATTATTTCACTAAATATTTATCTTCTCCATCAATTTTTGAGCAATTGTTTTAAAACTTTCTTTGTTCAATATTTAAAAAGTTCTAAATTACTTGTTGAAAACTATTTTTTTCTTATTGTTTTATCAAAAATACACAAAACAAAGTTCAGTTTTTAAAATATAAAAAATACAGCTTTCTAAAAATTATTTTATCGTCAAATAGAGCATTTCTCAAAAACTTGAAGTAATTTACTTCAAAAATAACGGAGAAGCTAGATTTTTCCTAGAATTTTTATAACTAGATTGGCCATGAAAATTTTTTCAATTTCACCTATTTATATTGAAAAAAATAATACTGTTTTTATATCTCAACAACTGATTATTTCATTTCTATAAGTGTTTTTTAATAGTATATACTTTAAGCTTTTAAACATGTGCATATGCTATTTTTTATTTAAAAAAGGTTGACCGCACTATGAACTTGGTAGAAAAAAAAAAAAAAGGCAAACAGAGCATGTTTAAAATTCTACTTGTTTAAGATTATAAGATTTACTATAAGTCTGTGATATAAAATATCTTGTGTTTTTAATAAACATTCTTGAATAGAGTTTTTTTTTGTAATATAAAATGAATAACATTTTTAATTTTTTTTAAAAAGCCATGTAAAGTATGTGTGTTAGAAATTATAATGTTTTTCATATTCTTATTTAAAATTTAGATATTAAGTTTGTGCATGATCGGAGTACTAGGAGTCTGGTTGAGCAATTCTTTGGGTGGTTTTGCTTGGGATGGAACTTCTAAGGAGTTTAACTTGCATCCACTGTTAATGGTATGTGGATTGGTCTTCTTGTATGGTGAATGTAAGTTATTCATATTTTATGTTAGCTTTATACACTTCAATTATCTATATAAAAAGTTATTTTACTTATACACTGGAAGCATGTTATATTCATACCTACTTTTTATTTATAAATATGGTCTAAGTGTAGATCTGAAAAAGCACACAGATACAAATGAATTAAGTTTTATATAGGTTTGTACACTTAAGTTATGTTTATAACAAAAACTTGGGCTGCACAACTATTAATATTCTGACAATCCAGATTCTATAAAGTTTAGTTACTGCTTAACACATCTTATAATCAACAATATTTTCAAACTTTTTTTACACTATTGTAACCTTATTAATTACTTACAAAAACATTTTTTGTTTTTACAAAACTAAAAAATTTTTTTTGAGATATGACCAAAGTAATTTTTGTAATATAGCAATTTTTAGAAATTTTAAAAATTCGTTTTCAACAACTGAAAAAGAAAATTACTATCCTTATCTTCTTAACTAGACCTACATAAGCATTTTTTGCTTTTTTTTAGAAATATAATACTTTTTCAGATATGGCCCTTAAACTTTTTTATAAGATTCTGAATTGTCTGAACTTGAATTGCATGTAACCAAAGAATATCATTTTTAATTACTCAAAAGGAAACTTTTATATCCTAAGATAAACTTTTACTTGGTTTTAAGCTCTGAGAAAGCTTTTAGATACAAATGCTTAATTTTATCTTAAGTGGCTTTAATTTTAGAAAACTAAGTAGAAAATAATATTTTGTAACCATACATTGTACCTTTTATTTTTTAAGGACATTTTAAATCTTAAAATTTGTAGTTTTATAAATTTGTTGGTTATTAATAGGTTAGTTTAGTTTTTAAGATTTTTTTATTATTTACTCAGGCTGGTTGGTATATTTTTAATACATCTTTGGCTAGTTTTTTGTCTTAAAACTTTTTTTTGATGAAAACTGTTTTTTTTTATAATTTAGTGCTTTGTTGTTATTTTATTACTTTTAAATATCTAAGCTTTATCAACAGTATTTTTTTAGTTTTTTGCTTGTATTATTATTTTTAAATTTATTATAAACTCAGGCTATCTTGAACGGAGTTTGTAGTTCAGGTTAGTTTTTGGTCAATCAGGCTGCCTTTTTTGCCTCAAATAGTAGCAACTCTGTTTTTCACAAAATTCTTTTTCACAACTGTTTCTGTAGTCTTAAATTTTCTTTTCTTAATTAAAAGATAGAAAAAATAAAGTTTATTTACATTAGTTTTACTTTTGTTTTGAAAATATATGAGTTAGCATAATTCTTTGAAGAAGCTAAAACATTTTTTAGAAGCTTGTTTAAATAACTTTAAAATTGTCATTCATAAAAAGTTGTTTTGGTTCTATAATAAAAAAATGATTGTTTGAAACCATACACCCTAATTAATTTGTACTCTAACAAAAAACAAATAAATAGTTTCTCATAAAGTATATTACAGTCAAAAAAGTATTTTGAATGAAGAACTCTGGTTGAAAAATAATTGATAACCCTATTTATATTTCATTTAAAAAACTGTTCTGTAACTATTGAAAAATTAATAACATGTACATTTTATTACAGCTGCTATCATTTACCGTGCTCTAAGAAGTGCTGAAAAAATAGTAGTAAAAAGAATACATGCAGGATTGTTTTCACTCGCATTTGTACTAACTATAATTGGTGAGTCAGAGTTTTTAACTGTTTGTGTATGGGTAAAATTACACAAATTACTTTTACATGAAAATAAGGAATCACTGGCAATATATTTTACCTTTAAAACTTTTTTTTTTTCTTAGCTAAACCAGATTTTTTGAAATTTAAAAATCATTCTATCTTAGTTAATTTAAAACTAAATAAAGTTTATAGACTCTTTAAAAACCTACACACTTAACGGTGTTAAAATAATTTCTTTAACCTTGTTATGGAGTTGAATATATGTAATTAAAGTATGTTCTCCTAAAAAGCTGTTAAAAATTGTATACTTGTTATAAAAGGTTACAGAAATCTTATAATAAGATGGCTTATTCTTTTACTGTTAAGGGCATAGGGGGTCCACCTTGATTTTTACAAGTTGATCTTATTTTATGGAGTTTTATGTGACCTATCAGACATTTTTAACCGCTTGAAAAATTCAAAGTAGTTTTTGAGATATGAGCGATCAAAGTTGGTGATCGCAATAGGTTCCTAATGGAAGGTGCAAACTAAAAACGCGAAAAAAGACTATTTCACTAAAAATGTATCTCCTCCTTCGTTTGTAAGCAATCTTATTCAAATTTTCACAGAAAGTGTGTTATTAAATTTTGAAAAGATTTAATGCAGGATTTTTTTCAATTTTGAAAAATAAAACTTTTATTAAAAAAAGGCTCCCTTTTTTTTATTTTTTTTATCTAAAACCTTTATTTTTTAATATTTTGAAAATTCCAACATTCAAAGTCTTTTAAACTTTAAAAGGAATGTTTCCTAAAAGTTTGAAGTCATTAGCTCAAAATATGAAGGAGAAGATAGATTTTAGTGAATTTTTAAATTTCCAAGAAAATTGACCCCAAAAAATCTGTGGTCAATACGTTTGTATTTGAAAATTTTTGTAAAAATTACAATATTTCAAAAGTTAAATAAGATTTTCTAATTCTATAAAAACTGGCTTGTAGTTTGTACTTCAAGTTTATATAAGATCCAATGTTATTTTTAGTAAAAAAAAAATGTTGAACCCTTTATGCTCTTAAATGTAAGTGTCACGTGATAAAAGTTTTTTAAATATTTATTTCTAAAGTCTATATTTTGTTTTATAATTTAACTTTATTTTATGTGTGACAACTTTAAATTCTTGGAATTATGATATCCAAGTTGCAATTATTAGCTTAAACTTTTATTGCTTTAATTATTGAATGGTACATAATATTCAACATAATAAAATATTATGTTCTTGAGGTTAATTTAACACAAACTTCTTTAAAGAACATAATTTTTGTTTGCCTGTTTTTAACAAAATTTATGTTCATTTCAAATGTGTTAAGATTGTAATCTTTTATTAGTCTGCTTGTTGTTTTACTTATTTGTAGTTTTTTTTTTAATGAATTATATTTCAAAACAATATACTTGGCCTATTGGCTGAAAATTGTTATGCTTTTATTGCAAATAATTTATTTCATTGTTTAACCGACTATATTACACCACATATCACGTGGTAAAATTACATGTAAAGTTTATAAATAACAGGAAGCTTATGTAGAAGTATTTTAAGATATAGTTCTATAAAATAAACTGTAATTAATTTACAAACAAATTATTAAATTTGTTTAGCTTTTTTAAGAACTCTTAAAAATGCCTTTTAGTCACCAAAACGGTTTAGTCAAAAAAATAAAAATGTACTACTTTTTCTTTTTATGATGAAAAATATTTTAAATTTTCCAATATAGTTGTACGGTTTCTATAATTTTTAGTAGTTTTAGCAACATTACGTGTGTTCTCAAACATTGTAAATGTTGAAATACACACAATCAACCCTAATACAAAACAAAAATAGTGTACATTTTACTTTAAATTGTTTTTTGATTAAATTTTATATTGATTGCAGTACTAATTTTTTTTTTTGAATTTTTTACCATGTTTATACTTCGCTCAGGTCTTGTGGCAGTTTTTGATTTTCACAACGCGAACAACATACGAAACATGTACAGTCTGCATAGTTGGTGCGGTATTATCACTGTCATCTTGTTCGCCCTTCAGGTTAGACTTGTTTATTATCTTCACGTTTATTAATCTAGAAATTTTTCCTTTAACTGTTTCCGTTATTATGAGTTTCTTTTATCAACAGCTATAAGTTGCTTTTCAATGGTTATTGTGAGCAAAAAATCATACAAAATAGTAAGTTTTTAGTGAACTAACATTTTTCTAACATTATTTTGATCTGAACAATCTAGTAGAATGCTTCTGTTGTTTATCTTTTAAGGTAGAATTTTATGTCCCAAAACTGCATTTTTTAATTTGTCCTAAGTTTAATATTTTTGTTAGTGATGTAAATAATACACTTATTTCTATAAATAATGGTTTTATTTAATTTTATTAAGTTTTTTAAACTTTAAACTTTTGAGCTAGATTTTGAAGTTTAAATTTTTTTCTACTCAAAAAACGAATTAAATATCCATCTAAAAGTTAATTAAAACGCATATTAAAAAATATAAAATAATTAAGTTACCAAAATAGAAAGTTACTACTCACTAAATTTGCAGTTAATAACATAATGGATTTAATTAAATATTTTCAACTAGTGTTACTTAATTTTGATAAGGAACTAAGTTCAATTTTAATAGTTAGCTCAAGCATTTATAAATTCAAAATTATAATGCTACAAAACGGTAAATTGAAACTTAAAAAGGACTTTAAACGAAAAGTATAAACTCAAAAGTTCCGACCTAATAAATCTAATTAAGTTTTTTTTATAAAGTTTTAGGGTAGTTTGGACTTTAATTTTAAAATTAACAATATTGTTTATAAACTTAAGATTTTTAACAATACATTATTAACTATTTTTGTGTTTTCTTTTACGTATAATAAATAGTAAACAATTAATTTAAAGCATCAAGGACGTTCGATAAGTAGTTAATTAGTTGTTTTATAAGATTAGTGGTGTGCAGGAAAAGTTTTAATTTGCTTAGAGGGATGGTAATTTTTGATCGATAACAAATTTAAAGTAGTTTTATATATAAAAGTTATTACTCTTTTAATTTGTTTGTATACTCTTCAAACTTGCCTGTTTTCAAACCGCTCATTTTAAATATACCGTATTTTATTTATTTTTCAATTTAAAGTTCAAGGCTTATAGCTTTTAAAAGTTGCTTTTCACTGTCGTTTAAAGGACAGTAGGACTGCAAACTTTTATAACCAGCTGTAACTAGAAATTTTAGAAGTTTAATATTAACTTTCAACTCTATGTTACTAAAAACCGGGAAAATAAATTTACAGATTTTAGCTAAATTATACAAGTTTATAATGCCACCTATTTCTTTTTGTTGATGCATAAAATGCTTTTCTGTTCTTAGTTTTACAAAAGACAAAAACTAATGATAGTTTTTTTTAAACTTTATAGTTTCCAGCTAAAACTCATATTCTAAAGTTGCTAAAAAAACATAGTCCTTCACTATTTTGCAACTAAACAGTTGTAATTGTTTTGTTTATCATAAACAGCTATACTGTCACGAAAAATTATAGTTTCATTGCATTATACATTTTTTGTAACACAAAAAGTAATTATTTAAAAAACATTTTTTGTAACACATAAAGTGATTAATTAAAAAGCGTGTTTTAAGTTATTTTTTCAAACGATTCAAAATTAGAAATTTATCATGTTTAAGATTGTACAATAAAACTACTTTAGAAAATTAAAATTTTTAATACATGTTAAAATGTTTACACTGTTTTGCATAAAGATTAATAGAAATTAAACTGTGTTTTATAATTATCATGTAAGTTTGTTTAATTGTTTTGTCTTTTTTTATATTTAGTATTACCTCAGTCATTTTGAATTAAAATACGTTTATAACTTTTAAAGTATATTTTTTATCAAGATAAAATAATTCTTTATAATAGATTTCTTTTTGATATTTAAAAATAAGCTTTAAGACAATAGCTTGCTTAAAATATTTCTAACTTGTTAGTTTGGTTTTATTTTTAGTTAAAAACTGCTGAATTGTTACTATGTGTTTAACTTGTGCAGTACAAAGGTTAAAGGATAATGCTTAATATACGCAAAGTGCAACGTAATTGTAAAATAAAAAAATATCAAGAAAATTGCATATTAGTGTGGTAGAATGAATTTTTGACAAGAAAAGCTAAAAATTTTACTAGTATCACATCTCTTGGTCAACTCTATATAATATTGAAAAATAAGTTGAGATTAATGTTTATTGTTTATAAAAAAGTTTAACATTTTTTTATTTTAGTTTGCTTTAACACTAAAGAACAAAAAACTTAAGAAATGTTCAACCTAAATTTATCAGAATGTTATAAACTTCTTGAGAAAAATAAATTGAGTCGATGCTTTAATTTCTAATAAATTTCAATTGAAAATCTAACGTTTGAAACTTTGATCGATATTTAAAATCTTAAGTTTTGCTAAAAATACGTCTTAATATTGTGAGTTTGTTTAGAGACTAATATTATTTTTCTTATAAAAAGACCACTCTCTCATCTAACCTTTAAGTTGACACTTTAAATAAGTTTGCATTTTATTAGTTAGTTTAAAAACCTATATTTAACTATTTTTGTCTTGTATAATCTATTATACATACATTTTTTATCTTATTATCTTTTTTTATTTAATCCTTGTTCCACATAAAACCATTTGAATATTTTAAAACTATCTCCAGCTAAATAGTGAATTAGCTTTTGTATTTTTACTAGTTCATGTTTCACAGAAAAATACTTATTACTTATAATTAAAAACATTATTATAATAGTATTATGAAATATATAAAATGTGTTGTACATAAAAACACAACTTTTCATCATTTCATTTTAATTTCCAGCTCACATGTGGATTATTTGCCTTGCTACGGAGACTAAGATAAAAAAAATCTAGATAATTTTAGATTATTTTTTATGTTTTTACTAGTTCATGTTTCACATAAAACCATTTACAACATTTAAAAGTGAATTAAACTTAATTGAAAATTTAACCACAATTTCCAGCTTGTATGTGGATTCTTCGCCTTCCTCCTACCGACAAGCTTGCGCCAACTTGCCAGCGTGTACATGCCGACCCACCGATTCTTCGGCTCCATCATCCTCATGTTCGCCACCGTCACCTGCCTGACCGGCATCAACGAAAAACTGTTCTTCGTTCTGTTAGTTTGCTTGATTATGTTTTTATGTTTATTTTTTTGTTAAGTATTTTTGTTGCAAGCAATTTCTTCCGCTTTTTCTTTGCTTTGTAAAATAAAATTTCTGCAAATTATTGGTTGTCTTCGAATGCGTATTTTGATTTAATAAGTATTTTGACTTTTTTATAAAGCTTTATTATTTTGGAAATAATTGAAATTGCTGTTACAATTTCTGACAACTGAAGGTGCTTATAGTCATATAACCTGAAGTAATTTAATTTCAATAGTTTCTTAAGAACTTGATGAATTTTGCAAACAAAGTATTTTAAAAATAGGTGTCAGATAAACAAGATATTTAGTTGATGTTATTAGTTTAAAGACTCAAAGTATTCCTAAATTATAACTTAAAATTGTCTTTTTTTTTACATTTGTTGGTATTTTAGCGGCCTAATCTTTTAAGACTAAAAAAACATATAAACAATAAAAGTTCGTTTTACTTTTAATAAAATATCGAGCAAGTAAATGTAAACTAAGTTGATTAAAGCCAGTTAGAGAAACCTTTTTTTTTTTGAAGTTTTACACTTCGTGTAAGCCCGAATTAACTTTTTTTACTGTCAAATTAACATTTCTCATAAATTTTTAAAAGTTTTAACACTAGTTATTTTTTGTAACAGATTCTAAAATTAATGACTTAAAAAGCTATATACACTACACATTCAAAAAAAAACTTAATCATACAAACAGGAAAGGAAAATACCAGCAACTCGACAAAACAGCAGTGTTGGGCAATGTGAGCGGTTTGCTGATAGTTGCGTATGTTACCTGCATACTGTACATACTCTACCACAAGGACTGGCAGAGAAGCAGCAACGCAGACACGAGCGAAACCACCGCTTTGCTGGAAGGCGGGGAAAACAAAGATTGAAATTCGATGAATATTGTGCTGCTGTCTTCTCTATTTTGTAATCGATATTTTTTTACTTTGAACGCTTTTGTTTGCACGATGATATTGTTGATTTTTCTCATTTGCAATGTTTCCACATTTGTTGAATACGTACTTTTATCATTTTAGTTTTTAGAAAATTTGATCTTTTATTTTGCCACATGTAGAGTTGTGAACTTTTGTTTGTTTCGAAATGGTAAGAACTTGAACGCAGCATGAATCAAATCTCAAATCAAACTTTATGCAATTTAAAAGTTTTGTTTATTTTCCAAAGTTGAACTGGTAAGCACAATGTAATATTCAAGAGTTATGTATTCAATTATTTGTAAATTCTATTTTGCAGTATATATTTTATGCACGACGTTCTAAAGACTAGTAAAGCCAATCTAAATGACTTATTTTGTGAGGCCAATTTTTATTTTTATGAGGTGTCTGTAATCTTACTTTAATAAAAACTTCTTTGTAATTTCAAAAAAATAACTTTAATAAGTACTTTGTTAAGCTTAGAAAATATGATATTCATTATGAATTATTAACTGTTTATTTTATTGGAACTACTTAGTTTCATAATAAGAAAATTTTGAAGCATAACATTGTAGTCAAAATATTAAATATGAAAAGCAGCACAGTTAAAGTTAGATAAACATAATCACAGTGTTAAACTGGTAATAAATAAAATAAAACCGAGTTTACCTACGAAGTAGATAAATTTACTGCTGTTGTGAAAACTAAAGTGTTGAATTTTATGCTTTTTTCTTATAAAATTTTTTGATAATAAACATTTCCACTGTTTCAAAAAATCATTTGTGAAACTATTTTAGTTCATAAATAATTTTAAAACAATAGTTGAAACTATTGATCAACCGAATCCTAAATTTCAAAATAAGACTCGGATTCGGCCAAATCCAAAACTTTACATTTGGTAGACCACTTTAAACTTTTTGAAATGTACTCAATTGTTTGTCAAAAGTTAAATGAAATGAACAACTAATTTATTGATTTAGAGTTTTGCACACAGTATAAAAACTATGATAAATTATTATCGTTAGACTCTCAAAAAAATTAGTACATAGTTAAGGCGTTTAATCTCAGCTTTTTCGATAACGGCTCTTACTTATTGATCATATTTTTAGTTTTATATGTTTGCTCGTGAACTATTTTGGTTCAAATAATATGTTGGCTTTTCTTTCACGAGAATATAAAAAGTAGATATACTTGTAGGTAATTTATTTCATTTTAGTAAGGTATTGTTCAGTGAAATCTTATCTGCATAGCTCAGGCCTAACATCCCTATTAAGGTTATCTTAAAAGTTTTTGAAATACATTTTATGGAGATTTTAGTAGGGAGGTCTAGTTTACGAAGACCATGTAATTAATTAAAACATCTTTTGTTTGGTTAAAATGATTTTCAGTCTCTATTTAGATTTTAACGACTATTTATTTAATTGTGTCATGTTGTGATAAGGATTTATATATTTCACTTTTTTTTTTAAATGTTATAGTTCATGTGTCTTTTTTGGAGAGCCTGTTAGCTGGAATAAAAATCTTAGTTATAATAAGGTTGTTTTTTTTGAGATTTTTTGTATAAAAGTAAATTTTTTATACAAAGAAAAAAAATTCAACTTAAATATGTAACATTAAATCAGATGCTTGTATATTTTTAGCTTTATACTTTTATGTTAATATTTTATTGTTTGTTTAAGTTATAATTTCAATTGATAACATATATGTTACAACTTCAAACATTTTAAAATTTTATTGCGAAAACAATGTTCTAAAGAAAAAAATATCTTAATGATAAATATCTTAATTAGTTTTTAATAAATTTTATTTTTTGGATTAAAAACTTGTTATGAAAACAAAGTTTTAAAATAATTGAAGTTATATCATTCTTTTGAATGATAATAATGAATCATATATTAATAATATATCATATATTTGTTTAACCGCGCTTTGGTTGAATAAAAATTTTGAGTTTAAACATCGTGTTTTGCACTGCCGGGAAATGGAGGGTGAGCACACTGGCCAAAACATCTGTAGTTACATTCAGGATATGCTTAGAAATTGGATTTCTACCTTGGATCGTGTTCACGTTTTTTTTTTCGAAACAATGCAATAAATACTAAAAAGGCAATATCACTGTTAAAAACCTCGTCAGTACCCTGTTTTGTCTATACGCTTCAGCTAGTCATAAAGGATTTATTTTTTGAAGACGATCGTATAAAAATGCTATTGGCAAGGGTACGAAAATTAGTTTGCCATTTCAGCCTTTCTTCAAAGCGAGCGAATTGCTAAAAAAAATCCAGGTAGATTTTGACCACGCACAAACAAAACAAAAAGCCTTGCTTCTTGTTCAAGATGTAGATACATGGTGGAACTCAACATATCTTATGCTACAGAGACTGAAAAAGCTAAAATAAAGTGTCTGGTACTATGTGGCTAACTATAAAAACGATCATGATTCGATTATTACAGCTGAAGAAAGTCAACTAGTTAACCACATTTTTCTACTGCTCGAACCATTTTTTTGTAACAAAGGAGTTTAGCAAGGAGTCTTGAGGGCATTTCTCTCAAGCGTCATCCCGCATGCAAGATCACTGACAAAGTTTTTATTAATTTTTATGAAATTTTAGAAAAAGTATCAAATGTTTGTAAAACTTTAGTCAAAAATATAGGAGAGGCGTGTGAAAAAGGATTATATACCAATAGCAACAGCTTAAACCTGGATGATAATAAAATACTGTTAGTCACAACAGCTGTTGATCCACGACATCGACTTTCCGTTTTCTCTTCTTACCTCAAAAATGATGTTAAAGAGTAGCTAAAATTAAATGTTAAAAAGCATATCTGATCAAAGTGGTGATTTTCCTATATTGCCACCAGAAAAAACAAAACCACAACCCTCTGTAGATTTTGATCCGAAGAAGTTTTCTACCTACTATTATTTAAACAAAAGGGTTGATCATACCAATTCGAACAAGACCATTTAAGCTTGTCTCACGGCATACGAAAGTCTAGGCTTCTGCGCTGCTGACCTTTGCCGATATTTTTGTTAAATACTGCTAATTGTTTAAAATAGAATCAAACACAATTACACAAGAGGACGAGCAACAGGATTCTATTGATGAAGAAATTGAAGCAGAAAAAAAAGGCATTTTTTGCTACAGAAAAAATTGAAAGCAAAAAACTGAAGAGGATAAAGTCTCAAACTTGTGGAACTTGAAGAAGATAAAGTACCTACACCTTACCAGTTTTGCAAGGAAATATCGTGCTGCACCACTATCTTCTATGTATTCTGAAATATTATTTTTTAAAGCTGGTAATTTATACGAGCAAAAGCGTAATCGCTTGCTTCCAAAGACTGGCAAAAACTTTTATTTCTCCGGTACAACTTGAAGAAGAAGTAGAAAATTATTTTGAAGTTTAACAGAGACATGTTTTGCAATTGTAGTTGGATTTATACTTTTAAACAGTTGCTTAAGTTAATTTATATTTCTTTATTGTAATGGTAAAAGTGTAATTCTAAGTGGAATTTAAAAACATTTTATTACAACTGTAATTCCTTTTCTTTTTTAGGCCTTTACTATAGTTGCTTTTATGTTTCAATTTATAACGGCTCCATATTATATTTAATTGAACTTTGTTCTATAAATATGAACTTTTGCAAAAGTTTATGTTCTACTTCGTTTATGGTCACAATGAAAACTAACTCTTAAGTTAAACGTAAAATGTTTTTTTTTTAATTACTTTGTTTGTGATTTGTTTTCTGCTTTAAGCATTTATTAAAGTCGATAATTTATTTATTTAGCATAACAAAAATACACGTAAACTATTAATGTTGCTTGCATGTATATAAAATTTTTAAAACTAAGTTCTTGTGTATGTAGCTTGTTTTTTTTTTAGCAAGACGTTCGTTTTTTTATTCGCTTTTAAAATAAATTTTTCTTAAATTTATTAACGCGTTATCAACACGTTATTATTTATTAACAAGTTAAAAAAATTGCTTAAAATTTTTTTTATTAAATAAGAAATAATATAATACGTAAATATCATTTATAAAATTTCATTGTATTTACGTTACAAGCAGCTTAAATCTTTAGGATTCCAATTATTAAAATACTCGGATTCGGAGTCGAAAATTTTTTTGATTCGGTAGATCCATAGTATATACTGTTCTGCTATCAAAATATTAAAAATAATTTCTAATAGTTTGTTTTTACTTAAGTGAAGAAAATAAATACACTATAAACATATAGCTGTATTGTTCTGGACAAGACGTTAAAAGGTATCCAAGTGGTGTACGACTCGACAACCGAAAGCTTTTTTGTGCATCTGGCCCTAGGACCGAATATTTTAAGCGTCTTTTATTTTTCGTAAAATAACTATAAACATACTAAAACAAAATTTTGGACTTTTTGATCTCAAGTAAGATTTTTTGACTAAACTCTTTAAAATTCAAGACAAAGTTAGAGCTAAATTTTACTGTTGCTAAAAAACAATAATTTAATTTGAAGTTTAATAACAATACTTTTGTTGTCAAGCGGCTTATATACCATGTTTTCCTGTAGAATTGATTCTGATAGTGCTTTTATTAGTAATACTAACAACTAACAAGTATCTTTATATAAGATACCTCTGGTAAGATTAAAACATAAAAGCGGTTATTCTTAGAACCACAAATTTCAATATAAATATAACAATAAGCGGTTAAAGATTGTTGTGGTTATGTTTAGTAATTATACTGGGTACGTTTGGCAGACGTAAACATAGATTGTTTAAAACCAACAGAGTTATTATTAAATAGTTTTTTGACATGAAAATTATTAATACTTCAAAAACTTCTCGTCCACTTTTTTTTCTACTTGCTTTCTTAAACTTATATTCGTGAGTTATTTTTGTTTGTGTAAAAAAAAATTTATTAAAAAATTTGATCTTTTCTGGAAGAATTTCACTTGCTTTTACCAACAGAAAGCTTTATTGAGTTCTAAGTCGAAGCTAGTTGGTGAAAATTAAAGCACAAACGAAACTTAAGTATTCAGACTACGTATAAGCGAACCTTGTTGGAGTTTTTTTTTTTTGTTTATTTTTATTTGATTTCGGTTTATTAATTAAGTTTAATTAGTTTGTATTTAACATTAGACTTAAAGTTTTTTTTTTCTGCATGCGTAGTTTATATAAAATAACTGATATAATATTTATTAACCTCAATATGTGTAAACATAAAGTAAGATTTTGAAATTTTTTACATGTATGTTGACATGTCTCAATAATCTGTAGACTTAAGTCATTGAACATTATTTAAGTAAAAAAAGTAGACATACTTACTACTTGAGTAGTTGCAATGATTTTTTTTGAACTTATTTTAAATTTAAATTGTCCTCTACAAAATGTTAAATGTATAAATTGATGAATAAAGTAGGATACAGTTGTCAAAGTTTAAATAAAAACTGACTAAACAAACATGTAGATTTTAACATTAATCGTAAATATTTACAATTTTCTGTCATCTTTTTCAGTGTATAATTTATATTCATTCACCATTATGAAATTTAGATATATGTCTGAAATGGGTAACTGTCAAATTAGCACGAGCGTACAAAACTGCACGAATATACTTTTGCACTAAGACACTTTTTACGAGGGGATAAAATTGCACGAAGAAAAATTGCACGATGACACTTTTGAACGAGTTGTATTTTTTTACTTTTAATATCACTGTTACCCCTAAACCTTATCATCGGTCAGTAACTTTTTTTTCTTTTTGTTTTTTTATTAATTTATCTTATAGCTTTTCTGTTTTTTTTTTTTTAATTAGTTTATTTGTTTTTTTATTTTTTGCTCTCGTGCTAAAATGTAACTCGTGCAAAATTGACCCTTGGTGCAAAATTGTTTTCTTGAAATTTTGTCGCTATCAACGAAAGATAACGCTTAAATTATATTTGCTTAAATAAACTAATATGAATTACTTACCATTTAATAAATGTTTAATAAATCAGTTACTTAATTTAAACTGAGTTCGAATTTGTGATCATGAATATATTTGCGAAACGAAAAGATGATAAAAAACTGCACAACATTACACTAGAATAACAGAAACTAAACACTACATGTTTAAACCAAACTCAAAAAACATTCTAAAATCGAAATCACTTCAACAAGATTGAAACCATTAAAACTTAAGTGCAGCAAAAAGCTGCACTGAGTTCAGACCGCTCAATGAAGTAGAAACTAGAAAAACTGAACTGTACTGAACCCGAGAACGTTCAATTTATATCGCTTGAGAAAAAAGAAGAAAGTAAAAAAAGAGACAATTACCACTAGAGTGGCACATTTTCTCCTCTTACCCTCGTACTTTAAAAAATTATTCTTGGTTTTACGAAAAAAAAACATTAATTTTTATTCATTAACACTTGTAAGAATGCTTAAAACTCCCTATATAGAAAAATTAACGAAAAAACGACCGCCGACTTTTATCTCCTTAGTTTAAAAAGCATTAATTTAAAATACACAAAGTGAATAAAAGTATAATACAGTTTTCTAAATGACAGACAAATGTTTTTTTAAAAAAATTCTTTGCTGCTGGAACTCGCTCCGCCCTTGTACATCTCCACGTCGTTTGACCGGTTTATGCTGATACGTCTCCTCGCCTCACCCAACGGTCTCTTGGCGCCACGGAATCCGTCTCCTTGCCTCAACCAGCGGTCTCCTGGCCCTACGGAACCGTCTCCTTGCCTCACCCAGCGGTCTCTTGGCGCCACGGAATCCGTCTCCCTGCCTCAACCAGCGGTCTCTTGGCCCTACGGAACCGTCTCCTTGCCTCACCCAGCGGTCTCTTGGCCCTACGGAACCGTCTCCCTGCCTCAACCAGCGGTCTCTTGGCCCTACGGAACCGTCTCCTTGCCTCACCCAGCGGTCTCTTGGCCCTACGGAACCGTCTCCCTGCCTCAACCAGCGGTCTCTTGGCCCTACGGAACCGTCTCCCTGCCTCAACCAGCGGTCTCTTGGCCCTACGGAACCGTCTCCTTGCCTCACCCAGCGGTCTCTTGGCGCCACGGAATCCGTCTCCTTGCCTCAACCAGCGGTCTCTTGGCCCTACGGAATCCTCTGATCCGTCTCTCCATACATCTCCTCGTTCCTCTCCTCGTACATAAAGCTCGGTCTCCTCGTACCGCCCCTCGCCGATTCGTTTCTCGGGCCGTTCGTGCGAAAGTCCAAATAGAAATACGTAACACTACTTTATATCAATTTTAAAAACAAGTTAAAACATAAAAAAAGTAACAAGTTACATGCTTTTAGTTAGCAATAACATTTCATTAGTCAATTAGTCTATTTATTTTTATTCTAAAAGTCTTGTATGTTTTAAAATAATTGAAAAACATTTATGGCTCCAATCAATATACAGTAATTCTCTCCAAGCTTTAAAATAAAAAACATTTAACATTTTACACGAATTAGTTGACAAAACTTGTACTGATTTTGAAAGCTTTAATATGCTAACTAATTTTAAACAAAATTGTTTTTTTTTTTCAGATTTAAATACCGGGTAAGACATTTAATAGCTCGAATGACCTCGTTAAAAATTATTTTTTGTATGTACGGTTAGATTTAAAACAACCAAAAAAACATGCCAATAAAGTTTGTTACAAGCAATTAACAAGGTCATTGTAAAAAAAAACTGTAAATATTATACTTTAAAATTTGAACATAACATTGTTGCTAAATATAAAACTAAATTAAGCTTCATAAATTTAAGAAATTTCACTTTAATAACCGATTATGCACTCGAAAACAAGTTTTAATAACCTCATACAAATATTTTTACAAGGACGAACGAAAAACAACAATGTTTTTTACATGCAGTTTAAAAAGTTTATTACCCGTTATAGTTCAAATTAAACCGATTGCTTGAAAACAAAACAATTAAACTTTACAGTTGCTAACTTTTATAGACGTTTAAAACTCTTTTTGTTATAAGAAAGTTTTATTATTAGAAGCCTTTAATTTCATTTTAATTTTTAATAAAATGTTTAAAACGATTGAACGATATTTAATTAATTTGACAAAACGCGGAACAACTTGAAAACAAGACTAACTTTTGTTTTAACTTGCTCGTACAAGTTTAAAACTCATTTTGAAAAACGCTTCAACAATGAATTGCAATAATATCTACACAGCAAATACATTTTAGTTCTAACACATGTCCATTAGCTTTTCCCAAACCACTTTAACATAAAATTCAACACAATAAAGCTAATTACTTTTTGCAAAAAACAACACAAATCTCTCACAAACTCGAACTAATTAGTTGTTTTTCCAACTAGAAATTTTAAACTCATTTTTAAAACTTTACAGACCAGATGACTGGGTTAAATAAATGCCCTTAAGTTTATCGAATTTATAATATTATTAAATAAGGTTTATTTTACTCTGTTTTCAAGTCACCATCTACAAAACGTATAAATTTTTAATGAAGGTATCTGTGTTCAATTCCAGCTATAACTAACTGGCCGTCCGGGTTACCATGTCGCTATCTCTAAAGGGTTTTACTTATACAAATTTTATTGGCCTGGTTTAAAACGCAACGTGCGCTCTAACTAGTATAGTAGAAATCCCCAAGATAACGCTTAAATTATAATTGACTTAAATAAACTAATATGAATTACTTACCATTTACTAAATGTTTAATAAATCAGTTACTTAATTTAAACTGAGTTCGAATTTGTGATCATGAATATATTTACAATGAATTTGCGAAACGAAAAGATGATAAAAAACTGCACAACATTACACTAGAATAACAGAAACTAAACACTACATGTTTAAACCAAACTCAAAAAACATTCTAAAATCGAAATCACTTCAACAAGATTGAAACCATTAAAACTTAAGTGCAGCAAAAAGCTGCACTGAGTTCAGACCGCTCAATGAAGTAGAAACTAGAAAAACTGAACTGTACTGAACTCTAGCCTATTGAGTTTATACTCGCTTGAGAAAAAAAGAAGAAAGTAAAAAAGAGACAATTACCGCCTAGCGGTACAATTTTAGTCCCTCGTGCAGTTTTGGGCTCTCGTGCAAACTTGTCTTCGTGCAAGAGTATCTTCGTTGAATGTTGTGCACTCGTGCAATTTTGTTATCGTGCAATTTAGTCCCCTCGTGTAACTTAGTAACCTAATGCAATTTTGACCCATTTCCGTCTAAATTAGGTTTTCTATATAAATATTTATTTTTTAGTTACTGTTTTTATATAAAAAAGTATACAAAAGGAGTAACAGTTAAAAAAAAATCACTTACAGGACTTTTGAGTTAGTTAAAACAATTATACGTACACTTAGTTAGTTTTATTCGATAAGAGAAATATAATTTTAACTGTTTAGAATTTTTTTTTACTTCTATCAAAAACCTTAGAAAACATCTTTCTAAAAATTATTAATAAAAAAATACCTGTTAAATCACAAACATTAAAATAAGCGGAGCTTTCCAGAAAATTGATTTTCATTCAACTTAATCACTATATTAGACTGCTGCGTTTCACTACGCATAAAATATTTAAAGACTAACGTACATAAAAATTGGTTTCTTTTTTTTAATTAAAGCTTCCTTCCAATAACTTATTTTAGGTAAATGCTTACCCTGTTTAAATTTACAAGTATAAATTTATATTAGATACACCTCTAATGTGCATGCATGAATTACACAATTAAAAAAAAAGGTTTTTTATCTAATATAATCTTTCATATTCCGTAGAGCTATTCATATTTTTTATCAGTGAAACACCTTTAGTCGAAAAAATTATTTAAAATGTCATAAATCATATAATATCTTAAACTTTATACTCGCTGTATTTCGGTTATTACCTTGTAGAAGTTTAAAAATATTTCAAACGTAAAATGTATGTATGTTATGTGAGAGTACTTTCAATTATCACAGGTAAAATGTACTTGACATTAACATCTAACTGTTATATGTTTTTTTTAATTTAGCTTCCTTTATTATTTTTTAAATAATAAAGGTTTGACTTAGATTTGTTTTTATTGAAACGTACGTAAATAGTTGATAAAGTTTTTATTACATTAAAAATTAGAGCTTAAAAAATTCAAACAAATACTTTTCTATTTGTCTATACAACAGGTTTAAACAATATTTTACAAGCATTTAAAAAAACACTTTCGATTTCAAAAATATTTAATTGAAATAAGCTTTAACCTGTTGATACTATGATTAGAACAACTTAGTCAATGCCATTTAAAAAATTACACTTAAAAATTAAACTTGTAGAACAATTTTTAACTTATTGCAAAACTTAGACACTTTACTAGAAATTTTTTTTCCAAGTACAACAATAACTCTATAAAAATAAAATTAATTTAAAAAGTTAGACCCAACTTTTGCTTTTCAAAAGATAATTAGCTTAACCTCTTGTAAGTTTTAGATGATTTTATGTTCAGTATGTAGATAAAATTATGTTTGGTAATCTAAAATTAAAAGATAACGGTTAATTGTAAATAAACAAAAAGTAGGAGTTATTACTATTCTATAAATCAAGCTTACAATTAAAAAACACGTGTTTTTTTTACATTTGCATTATGTAAGTGGAGCAATGCAAATTGTAAAACACTTTGATGAACGAGTGTGTTAAGAAATTGGAATTCCTGACTTGATTTTAATTTTACAATCGTTTTGTAGTATATATGTGCGCTGCGCACTATAAGACTTTATTTTCAAACGGTGATAAAATGTACAAAACTATATTTGAATAAAATACTGCTAACAACTAGTAAAGTTCAGTTAATATCTACAAACTAAGTAAGCGTTAAAAATGTTTATAAGCAATTTATTTAGAAGGCGTACATATATTGTAAATAATAGTCTTTTTAGTCAAACTTATAAGTCAAACTAAAAAAGATAAAATTCTTATAATCCCTGTAGTTTTTATTTGACAACTAATCATAACTACTTAGTTTGAACCGCGTATGTCAAAACTGAATGTTTAACATATTTCGAAAGGCTGAATGTTGAAATTTAGCAAAAAGTACCATTGTCTTGGTAAAATGCTAAAAATCTATTTGATTTTAATAATTGGCATCTCAAACTTTACTTTCAAGATTTTCTATGTTTAAGCTTACTTTTAGATTACAAATTTTACTTTGATTGTATACCAATATCAAAGAAGCTAGCTTTTCAACTACTTTGTTTCCTAAAATTTGTTTTTTTTTTTTCACCATAAGTAAAAATTGACAAAAAAGTTAATGTACTTATAACACTATTACTTAAATAAAACTGTTTTTTTTAAATTATTAGGATTGTAAAGGTGATTTATTTACTTATCCTGTTAAACTAGTTTTGTAATTTAAAGTATATCAATCGAGATTTATTTGTAATTTTTATAAGTTTTACTACAGTTCTACAACTAACTTATTATTTGTTCAACTACTCACAGTATGTTCATAGAAAAACTTACATTTTATCGTTGTAAAAAATATCTGACTAATTATGTTGACCGTAAGTCGTACTACTAATATAGCTATTAAACTAACGTAATTCTAAAAATGATTTAGTTGTCTTAAGTTTTATAAATTGTCTATGTTGCGTTTATTGCATCATAGATTTTATGTAGTAGTTTAGTAACAAAAAAAATTATGTATGGTTATTATCATTTTCAAAACAACACTAAAAAATGAACATGTTTAGTAAGACATATTAAATCTAGTCTTTTGCAAATTGTACAATCTTTTGTACAAATCAATTATAAAAAGTCATAATTTACTAAAACCTCATAAGTATTTTCATAATTACTTTTAGAAATGTGTACCTTTGTAAAATCAAAATCTAAAATATAGCTTTAGTCACTAGCATAAGCTTAAAAAGAATTTAACTTTTTTTTTATATATTAGTAACTATTTTTAGGTACAAATATTTTAAACAAAACAAACAATTTTAAGGACTATACAAAACAAAATTTTTTACAATTTTTTTTTAATAAATAATATGCTTAACAGAACTTGTTAAGGAGTAATCGAAATACAAGTTTATTTAAAAGTTAGTTCTATCTGCAGAACAATTATAAACAGTCATAATTTACTAAAACCTCATAAGTATTTTCATAATTACTTTTAGAAATGTGTACCTTTGTAAAATCAAAATCTAAAATATAGCTTTAGTCACTAGCATAAGCTTAAAAAGAATTTAACTTTTTTATATATATTAGTAACTATTTTTAGGTACAAATATTTTAAACAAAACAAACAATTTTAAGGACTATACAAAAGTTTTTACAATTTTTTTTCATAAATTATCTGCTTAACAGAACTTGTTAAGGAGTAATCGAAATACAAGTTTATTTAAAAGTTAGTTCTATCTGCAAAATTATGTATTCAAAGCTAGAATCAATAAACTTTAAAAGCTTTAGTAATAGGAAATATTCTATATGTAATAAAAAGTAAACTACTAAAGTGTAGTATAAAACACTTAAGTCAAAACTCAATTAATATCAATAACTTAATAAAAAATATCAACATAAAAGCTTACCAAAAGATAAATTTTTGATGTATTAAATTCTATGTTGATTGAAAAAATTAATCAATACTGATCTCTAAAACATTAATGCGGATAAAACATTGGCATAAATAATCAATGGTGGCGCTTTATTTTTTGATGAATATTAGTTTTATATGTGGAATATTGTAAACAATTAAGGTTTTACAATATCAAAGATTTTTTTAAGACTTTTATAAATCAAAAAATGAATAAAGTAACAATAAATTTAAAAAAAAAACAGTGTAGTCGAATAAAAACATCTAACAACAGTTTAGTATTTTAAAAATTACTATTATTTATTGCTAAGTATTTTGATAACTTTTATAATATTAAATTGTTTTGTTTAGATTTTTTTGTTAAAATTTAATAATTGAAAAACAAATTTTTAAGTTTTCGAAAAGTATAGTTTTGAAAGTTTACGAATATAATTATTTTAAGTTGCAACTAAGTGTAATAAATTACAACAGCTCTATTTATTTTCAGCCATTCCAATCCTAAATTGCGATATTACAAATTTAAATTGACGAAAATTAGAGTTGGCTCGGGTTTTTGATGTTTATACGAAGTTTTAAAAAGAGATGACATAATAGTATTTCTTCAAAACGGAGAGTTTAAATTGCTGTCAACGGTTTGAAAAAAGCAAACGAGATAAGAAGAAAAAGGAAATCGGTTGCATTTGTGAGCGTTCTGTATTAGGATACTCTGCTGCAAGTGAAATTCGCGCTATTAACTTCTCTGTTAGCTTTTCGTTTTAAGCCAAAGGATTATTTTGACAGTTTGTTTGCTCTATGTTTTTACTGCTATAACAGGCAGGATTTTTTTTTCAACTTAAACGTTTTCAAAATCTTTAAGAACAAAGTTTAATAATACCCTAAATCTGAACTTTTAAACGATGTGTTTATTATTAAAGTTATAAAATGTAAATGATCAATTATATACTTCTAAAAATGTAAAAAATACAACATCTGTTTCAAATGTATAAAACTTTATGCAGAATAATGTTTAAACTTTTTAAAAATTAGTATCTATTATTAATATTCAAAACATCATTCGACACAGAAATACCTTTAAAACTTATAATTTTAGTTACGTTTTATGCTTACTTTTTTGTTTTATTTCCAAGAGGATGTTAGGTATAAAAAAAACATAAACTTTTTTTTTAATTTTAAAGCTTTTAACATAAAACCTTTAACAGAATAAAGTAATACTTAAGCGAGACCGTAAAAATATTATAGTTTTATTATTTTTAAATTGAGGTGATAAAAAAGCGACTAAAACAAAACTGAAAGCAAGAAAAATAAGCAATTGAGCTAAGTATTTCTATTGTTTACTCAAGTTTAATTTTTTGTTAGACTGCTGAAATATATTTCAATTTACTTTTTTACTATATATAGTTCATTTTATTTATACTTTGTTCTAGGAATAACTTAAGCTTACTTCTAATATTTAAACACTGTGTGCCTTTGATCTTTTTAAAATACAAACATATGTTTGTTGAGTGAAAAAAAAGTCTATAAACAAAACGTTCCGTATTTATTCACTAATGACATTTACTTAACTAAGAGCTTTTATCTCAAGTATGGGTCGCCTTCCTTTCAAGTTTGAGTAGCTCATTAGCTCTTTGTGCTAAATAATAAAGTATAAGTTAACTAGCTCCTTATTTTCAAAAACAAAATTTGTACATTTGTTTGTTTTTATAGCTGTTTTTGAATTTGTTTAAGCTTAAAATAAATACATTAAGTTATACTATCTTATATTAATTTTTGAAATTTTTTAGTACGAAACAGCTAATTAAAATAAAAATAAATAAAATAATAACGATTTTAAAACTTAATTTGATTTAGTTTTAGTGCCTGCAAAGTTTGACAGTTCGGTTATTCTATTTAATGTTTTAAAACTGCATGTCCAATTATATAACAAATACTAAAATATACATAGTTTTAAACACATTTAGTCAATTTATATCAATCTAAAATAAATAAAGTACTTCCTTCAAGTATACAAAACCAACTCACCAGTAGATTAGTTATTTGTTAAATAGGCTTTTGTTGAGTTCAAAGGTTTCTATTTTATTTGCGTATTGCTAAAAAAAAGCTAAATAGATTTTTTTAAACTGTTCTAAAAAACAAAGAATTAAAAATGTTCAAATATCTTTTTTATTGCGTTCAGATAGTTAGTATTGATTTAATGTTGTGTATGTTTTATTATTAACTTCAAAAGAAAAAAAAGCTCAGCGGTTTGTTTGTATGCCAAACAGTATTAGCACAATTAGCATGTGGAAGTAACTTGAGTTCACTTTTTCATTGAATAGAAAGTTGTACGCCTTACAAAGTATACATTCAATATTAGTTCAAAAAAATAGAGTGTTTGACTAATAGCTGTTGAAACAATTTACTGTTGTAGCTTTAATTCTGTAAAAAGTAAAAGGAAGTTGAGATTTAAAATAAATTTAGAAATTTAAAGTAAAACCTATTGATGTTTACTACTGTATTATCTTGACTTCTTGATTTTTCTTAACAGTTTTTTTATTTTGAACACCATCTGCTAGTTGCCTTTATGCTAGTAAACAAAACTTTCATTTACTTAAAGTGACATTTAATTTATGGCCAATCGATGATAATAAACGGTTTTTATAAATATTTTGTTGAAAAACATAGTAATAAAACTACCAAACTTTTTTTTATTGATCATGTATTAATCATTAAAACCTTGATAAAAATACTTTTTTATACTTAAGTAGTCCTTTTAAACTTAAAAAAAACACGATCGACTGCTAACATTATTACATATATAGAAAAAACTTAAAAGCATAACAACTATAAATTTATTTTATAGGGAGATTATCTTTAAGTGTATAGTGTATTTAATAAAATTCATTTAAATACTTGCAATAAAAATAAATTGTATGTTAGAATTCTAGTTTTTCTGTTAATTTTTCTATTGTATAAATATGAAATAAGAATTTTACTGTAAAACATTATTAAGGGTACTAAGAAAAATAATTACAAAAAAAACTTTGAAGTTAAGTAAACTAAATTTAACCTTCCCTAATGAAAATACCTTTTTTAATAAACCCACCCACCTTTTACATGTATTAGTATTTTTTCGAATTTAAAAATTACAAAACAGTGTGGTAATTTCTAGGATATGTACTATAACAGAAATGGTTTTTCAAAGTATTTAAATACTATTTGCAACTAAGTATGTATGTATTTAGGTTTCTCATTTTCAGTTATTTTTATTTAACGAACGTTTTCAAAACTTTTTTTTTTTCTTTTTTATTATATAAATTAATTTGAAGATGTTTAGTTATTAGATAGCTGAAAATAAGTTAAAAATGTTTTGAGGTATGAATAAAGCACTTAAACAAACACAAGTTTAACAATGTAGCAAGTAAAATTAAGTAAAGATATGTTAATTAGTAAATTTACTTGACTTAAGGAATTTTTTTTGGATAAGTTTAGTCTTATTAGAAAAACGAAAACAATTTAAACGAAGTTATACAATCACGTTATGAATTTATTTTTAACAACAAAATCAAGTTTAAATGAAATTTGTTTGTACGTATTTTACTAAGTATACGAAAAAAAGAATTCGAAGTGGTACTTAAGTACTAAAATACGCCTTATATAATTCAAGTGTTAATCAGTGTTCTTATTTCAAATTGTCAACTAATTCAAGAAAAAAAATTGTTGGAGTATATTAATGCTTTTTATTTGATAGAATTTAACCTTAATAACGATTTTTTTTTAATTTTAGTTGTAAAATAGTTAACTAACTTATTAAAGATTTTAAACGCTGACTAAAGACTATAAACCATATCAAAGAACCTTATTACCTAAGTTAGTTTTTTTTATTAAATAATTTGATGCCTTTTAAAATTTGTTTTTCAGTATACTAAGTACTTCGCAGTCTAACCAATTTTTTAAACGAATAATGTATTTACTAAGTTTTAAGATATACATATTTATTAATTGATTTATACATTACAAAGTTTGATGTAATAAGACGCATTACTTTTACAATTTTCTTTTGTTCGTGATATAAATAAAAAACTAAAAAAATTCAAAAATAACTACATTATTTATTTCAGAACAACTATATATTTTTGAGTTATGCATGTACTACTCATCGCATGCCTCACTCTGTTCCTAAGCAACGATGATTCCTTTGTGTCGTCATTACCGACTCCTTTTTCATTTGAGCAATTCAAGAAAAACTATGTAAGTTATTTGTTAAAACAGTTATCATATATACAGAAGTTTTATATTTTATTTTGTATATGTTTTTTGTTTTAAAAAGAAGTTTATAAATTCTTATTATTCACAAGTTTATCAAACATTAGTCTGCAAAAAAAACTTGTATATTTTGAATTTATACAATTTTAGGTCAAATCACAGCTCTACTACAAGAGAAGAATCAACAGGAACATATACTACCCAAAAAACCAGGCTGCCAGCAGGTAGGCCCTTTAAAAATATAAAATTTTTCAAAATAAAACTTAGTGTTTTTTGACTTCAAGATACTGATGTCGTATAATCAATAAAAAACAATCGCATTTATCTAAGTTTCATGATTTTCAAATATTTTTTTTTACTTGTTGACTTTATGAAACTCTGTTTTGTTTTTACAAAAGTATTAATACCTTTCAGCTTCATCAAGCTGCCGATGGACTACAGCAGGTACGACCTGAACTTGGACGGTTTCGTCACGGCCCTGGAGCTGGCAGACGCCACCGGGACTAACCTGGAGGACTGCAGACTGCCGTTCAAAAACGCAGATAAAAACGGTGAGTTCCACATCCGGGTGTTTCATAGTTGTTTGCATGTTATAGCTTTTAAAAATTATTTGGTTTGTTGCAGAGGAACTCATTTAAGATGTTAAATGATTAAAAGATTCGTAGAGAATATTTAAGTGTTTGTTATGAAGTTTTAGATTTCTTTGTTTGTAACTATTTAGTGTAATCAAATAGTAATCAAAAAAAAAACAATGAGTTCCATCCGGGTGTTTAAGCGTTTTTTGCACGCTGCAGCTCTTAAAACTGTTGCAGGAGGACTTTTTAACATGTAAAATGCCAAGAACTTCTAAATTGTGTTTTAGTTAATTTAAAAATAAGTGTGGTCGTTTGTGTTTTTGACTGTGCCGTGCGACAATCAAAGTAGCAACACGTTTAAAAACAATATAAACTCCTTTTTCATTCACTTATTGTAAACTTTAGTTGGTTTTTTTCAGTATAAAACAGTACATATATATTACTACAAAATAGTTTAATCTTCCAAAACTAAAATCTATAGTTTGTGTTTGTACAATTTAAGTATACTTAAGGTTTATGTTTAATGTTAGAAGTAAATCTTTCGAAAGTTTTGTAACAGTATGGAAAAATTAAGGTATTTGTAACCTTTTCAGCCGTTTTAAGTTTTGCAACATTGTAAATTAACGTTAAAAAGCTTTAAAGTAGATACTTATTAATTTAGAAAAAAATTTTAATTCAGAAAAATTTTTAAATTTAGAAAAAAATTTTAAGCGATAATGTTTTCGCAATATATTTATTTAATGTTACCATAAACTATTGCAATGTTAAAATATTTTTAGCAGTTTCGCTAAAAGCCTGTCATAATATTTATAAACATTAAGTGGGCAACACACCCAAGCTCGATTTTATTAACCTTTCATTAAATGAAAATTATAACACGCTTGGATGCATTTATTTAGCGCTCGACTTTGCGAGTAGGTAAAGTTTGAATGTTCGTAGATAAATTTGACGTTTAAAAAAAACAAAAGTTCTAAATGCAACAGACCTTATCTTGTGAGATCTGCTGCTTTTGTTGCCTGATTTAAATTGCAAGATTTTGTCTTGATTTAACTTTTTTATTGGTCGCAGACGACGGGTTGCTGACAAAGGAAGAAATCGAGGAGGCGCCGTGGGTGTTTGACATTGAAAGCTACAGGAGAGAGTTTCACGACAGGAGGTACAACATGTACCCTTAGAAATTCTGAGAAAGTTGCGTTAAATTTAATAAAGTACAGCGGAACTATGCCTAAAATGTCAAAAACCAAAGATTAAGTAAAACAGGATTTCGAACAACGAAAAACTTTTAAAGGATTTTAGGTTTTTTTAGTTCATTTGCTTTCTAAACTTCAAAACACTATTTAAAAACATTCAAATATTATAAAAGTACTAAATTCATATTCAAGCAAATTTTAAATATTTTTAGTGATATACTGTTTATAAATATTTTGTTGAAAAACCTGTCAAAAAACTACCTTATTTTTGTTTTGTAATCAGTTTTTTTTAGCAGAATTGATTTTGTTTGTTTTGGCGGACACGTAAGCTTAAACACTTAATAAATTTAAAGTAGTTGAAACTACCATTTTTACTTATATGTTGTTTTGTACCAAAAATAAGAGTGTTAGCTAACTAAAAGCTTCGCAAGCTTAGATGAAATTTTATTTCTAATTGTTCGAAAAATGAAAACAACAAAGACTAAATTGTAGTTTATAAAAGACTTCTTCAATTTTTTGTTTTGTTTTTATGTACAGTTCATGCAACAAAGAGTTTCAAAGTGCACTTGTATATAGTTCCTTTTGATAATAAAAATAAAGATTTGTTTGTTTCATATTTGTAAATTCACAAACTTGAGTTATGGTATAAAGTTTATGGTTAAAAGATTTTTTTACAACTTCTATAAAAAGTAAAAAAGTATTCAAAAAAAACAAAAAAAACGTTACAAAAAATTGAGTTTTTACTTTAACTACCATAAACTTAATGAAAACTAATAAAAAGTTTATTCAAAATTTTATATGCTTTGTCTTAAAAAACAAACACAACAGTTTTTATAAATGTTACACTTAAGTTGTAATTAATTGACAACAAAATGTAGTATATTGTGTTGCTTTGAAATGAAGCTAGTTATTAAAAATGCGTTGAACGGTTTGAACATAAACCTACCGAAGGTGCTAGTTACACTTTTGCGGTTTAAACTTTCTCAACTTCGCAGCCTTCAAAGTACAATTTTTTTTTCGCAAGCAAACAATTTTCTGAAACAAAAAACTTTAAGCCGCTTTCAAGTTCAATCTTCAAGTTGGAGAAAGTCGCTTTTAAGTACATTTCTGAAGTTTAGTTTCCAAAAAGCATCGCCACTTTGTTTTTGCACCTCCTAAGTATGAAAATAGCTGTTTTAAAACTTTTTTCACATTCGTAGATAAAATATTAATTGTATACAATAAATGTTTTAAAATACTTATACATTCAAAGATACAACTAACTTTTTTTTATTAGTTTTATAATTTTATAAAAATAGCTGATCTAAAACACGTTCGTAGATAAAACTATTTTTAAAATTCAAACTTATTTTGAGTAAATTAATATTTCTAAAGAATTAATTTTAAAAGCGCAGCTGTTTAATACTAATGTCAGTAATAATAACATTAATTTAGAATACTTTACACATTCATAGATGCAACTAGTCTTTAAGTTTTAAGTTTTTTTAAACAATTTAAAACATCTTAAGAAATAGTTAAAAAATAATTGCTCAGCCGTTTAATACTAATGTCAGTTAGCAAATAAAACAAACAACAAAACAGATTAGTACAAAATTTAAACTAAAAATTTTATTATTTTATATACCACTAAATAATTTATATATTTTTAAAACTAGTATTGTCCATCTGTTTTTTGAGTTATAAATTACTTTTTCTGCATTAATACATTTAGCTTTTAAGAAGCAATGACTAGTTTCACGTAATCCTAAAAGTAAAATGTCATTTTTTTACAACTATACTTCTTCTCCTAATAGCTTGCGAGTTTATATTATTTCACAGAAGTATATAAACTAGGATTTGTATTGTTAGTTACATAAAACAAGTCTCAAAAAAAGGTGAAGGTACCATTAAAATTTTTTACAGCTTATAAAAACAGTTTGCTATTTTTTCTGTATTTGCTCATCATAATACCTTTAATGCTTATATTAAAGATTTACTAGTAAATATTTTTTCGTAGTCTATTATAACTAATAAAAAAGATAACATACTAAATATTTAAAACAAAAAGTGTTATGTATTATAAATAATCAAAACTTATACATTTATAAACCTTTAAAAAAAGTGTACCAAAACCTGCATTCACAAAAAATTACGCACTTTCTAAACAAAAATGCACGAATTTTTTAAGATTTTTCACGCTGTCGAAATAAAGTGAAAAAAATTTAATTATAATCTTTAGAAAACTACTTTCTTTATAATGGTACAACAGCTTAAAGCTTCAAACATTTGAAATTTACATGTAGGTTTATTATTTATTTTTTGTAGGATATTACCGGAGCGAAATATCAAAGCTTTAAAGACCAAGTTGCTTGCTTGAACAACTTCCAGCTTGTCTTAATCGCCAGTGTTTACTTAAAAGTCGACGTTTGTTAATGCTTTGTTTAAACAGTCGATAACTTTGTAAAGCCGAGAAGCTTTTTAAAGTTTTTTCATTACTTTTCAAAATTTTAGCATGATTGATATTGAAAATCTACAATTGAAGTTTTTTTAAAAGGCAGAATTTCAAGCGCTGTTTAGAATATTATATTACTGCCGTAAAAATACAAAAAGATACTATTACAATAGTATATTTATTTTGATGCTAGTTTTAAAACAATATGGTGTTGGTTTTATTTTTGCCTAATAATCATATAAAGCTAGAGTTTTTTGCAAGTTTTGTGAAACTGTATATGAGCTTAACGCCGTTTTTAAATTTTATACAAGCAAAACCCATTAAAAATTTAATATACTTATTCTATGCAATGATAAATACTACATTTCGTTGAAACATAACTTTTGATCCCTAGTAAGTTATCAAATGTTTCAACTTAAAGTATAAGAAAGTTTTGTTTTGAATTTAAATGTTTTATATTATGAAAAACCTCAACAGATTTATTGGATTAACAAAATTAAAAAAAAAAACTTTTTTTCAGCATATTAAAACCCTTTCAAAATATTTTTCATTTAAGGAAAACTAATTTATCGACTAAATACTAATTTGTTTACTTTAACTACTCCAATTAAATTAAGACTTTGGGTAATAAAAAACTAACTTTAATAAAGTATAAAGTGTCTAATACAAAAAACTACAAAATGGATGTTACAGAATTACCTTTTGCGGGCCGCATTCGATTAAAAAATTTAAAAATGTTCGTAGCCGCATGCGGCCTGCGGGCCACTTGTTGCCGACCCCTGGACTAATTATTAACTCAGATTTTTTAACTTTATTGTCAAAACAATGTTTCACTCGTCTGAAATATTTTAAACGATATCCTCAGTTGAATAATAAAATATTATTCAAAAAGAATAGATTATTTTTCTTTTTATTAAATCGAAAACTTTTGTTGTGATTTCTAAAGTAAAATGTACACAAACAAATTATTAATAACAATACAATATTTTACTTTAGATGTTCTAAAGATCGTCAGTTTTTAGTTAAATCTTATTCAAGTATAAATAAATCATCTGCCAATTCCAAATAACAACTAAAGAAACAAAAGAACATCAATACATACTGTCTGATGCAACATTTCATTTGCAATCAAGCATAAAGTGCAGTTATATAAACCTCTAGACAGAGTTGAAAGGTTGTTTTTGCCATAAACTACCAGCAGACAGCTCTGACATAAATATTTAGTTCCAGTGATTAAACTTGTTACTTTTTTCATTGTTTAATGTAAAGATTTTAACATGTTATACTTCTTATAAATTAATAAATTATAAAAATATTTAAGATAAATTTAAAATATATAGTTTTCACTTTAGTTTTGAGGTTTATTTATTCAGTTTTTCAAGTTTTGATTCTGTTTGTATTCTAAAGTTTTTTGTATTTAAAAGGTAAACTTTATATACTACTATTTTGTGGATCTTTTATAACAGAGTATTCATCACTTCTTTGTTGTGCCGACTTTGTATAAAATAGCCCTAAATAATATCTGTTATTCCTTATCAAAACTTAACTATGGTCAATACCGTGGATGTTAACTATATTAAAAATATACAATTTTCTTAAGTTATCCAACATCTCTGTAAGGTCATAGTATAACAATTTTTGACTTAAAAATTGTTTTAATGAAACATAGTCTATACAATTAATTGTTTAATAGCTTGTAAGATTGTTTTAATAAAATAAAGTATGGTTCATTATTTCATCAGTTGAATTTGAATAAAGATTTGTTGAGTTCTTAAATTTGTAGAAATTTAATATTTATGAATTTAAAAAAGACAACTACTTTAACATGTTGGTGTCTTATAATAATAAAAAACTAATTTTCATTAAAAAATATTCATTGTACTGGGATCCTACTAAATTGGAAAACTGTGGAAGTTGTTTTACAAAAACATTAGCACATAAAATATAAAAAATACTTAAAGAAATTACAGGCCAAATCGTGCCTTTTAAAGTTGTCTTTAGGTTTAGTAACTTAAGCTTATTTAAAGTTGTTATGCAAAATATAGATTAACTGAATATTTATAAATATCGTGCTAGTTTAAATGATTTTTTTCCTTAAATTTGTGTTTTTTATCGAAGTAATAAGTAATTTAAAGTATATTAAAATTTATAATAAAGCAACATTCGTTTTAGATAAACACCAAATTTGAAAAAAAAAAATTTTTTAGTAATGCCGTGGTCGATTAGTTGAAATATGAAATAGTCAGTTTTAGTGAACTATAAGAATCAAAAATAAAATAAAACATCACAAAAAAAATTGAATATTGTTATTAAAAATTCACATTGAAATACTTGAGAGTCTGTTTAAAACCAACTTAATTTTCAAATGCTGTATTATAAGCATGTGAACAATAGTTTTATCAATGTATGTTTAATTATTTATAACAATAATCAATGTTTTGTGATGTTTTGTTTTATTTTTGATTCTTATAGTTCACTAAAACTGACTATTTCATAGTTCAACTAATTTTGGAACTAAGTGTAACGTAACATCAAACATTTTTTGCACTAAACCTGTTGTGGTTAAAAAAGAAGTTTATTTAATCTTTTATTCAAACGTTCACTAACGTTTTTAATTGAAAATATTATGCAAATTAGTTAGGGTATCCTTTTCCTAATAGTTTTAACTAATATTTATTTCGGCCATCATCAACAAAATTGAGATGTTCGCGCAGTCAACACTAAATAATGAGCTTTACCACACGACCAACAACAACAGCATCCGAGACAACCTACGACCGGTTTCGTCTTTATTAGGACTCATTAGGCAGGCATAGTCGCGAGAAACCAGTGTTGAGTTCTTACAAAGCGGGCTTAAGTACAAAGTACTGAAGCGACCGTTTATGGGTAAGTTGAAAAAATTGACACAGCTAAATCATCACAGCCCAACGTTTTCAAAAACATGAAGACATTTAAAGGTGAAAATCAAAAAATCAAATTAGTTTAGCTAGTTTTGAAAGCGGCAATAAAAAATAGCTAAACAAAACTCTATAGTTCTCAAAAATCTTGCTGAAATGCGATTGCAAAATGGTATGCTTGAAAGAAATTTTCACCAATCAAAAGTTAGTTTTAAAACAAAAACAATCGATAAAAAATTAAAAGATACTTGTTATATAAAATTCATATAAAAAGACAATAAAATATTTAACAACAAGTATAATAAAGAAAAATTAAGCTATTAACAAATCAAAAGAAAATTCTGCCAATTGAAAAAAAAAAAGGAAAGACTTTGAGACACAAAACCTTGAGATAATTAATAAGTTTTAATTATAAAACATAGCAAAAGATCTAGAAAAATTACAGATTAAAAAACCAATGATAAAAAAATTAAGATATAAAACAAAAGATGACAAATTAGATGTGTTTGCAGAACTGAGAGTTCTAATGAAACCTTAGTTATAAAGAATAATTTACTACAAATAACTTAACTAGATTAAATAATAATCTTTATTGATAAAAGATAAATGTACAATAACCATTACCTAGTTTAACACATTTTTTTAGTATGATTTGTGTCGTTATTATTTGAAAGATTTACTTAATTTTGTATTACTTAATGCTTTTTGTTGTACTATAAATTAGTAGTTTTTGTTTACATATTTGTTTTATATTTTGTTTGTGTTTTTCCAAACGAAGAAAATAAAAAAAACTTAATACCAAAAAGTTTCAACAATAAAAAAAATATTTAACTACATTTTTTTCTATGGTCATTAAACTTTTGAATGAAATACCCAACAATTTAAGGATAATAGTTTATTCAAGTTATAAACTAAATAAAATAAACTTCTTAGATACACCATCACAATTTAGTTATTAACAATTTGCTTCAAAATTTTTAAAAATGTAGAACTTTTTTATCACATATAAACATGAAATATATAACAATAGTTTTAAAGTTATTCAAACAATTATAAGTGTTTGTTATATGTATGGCTATTTTACTAAAGTTTCTATATACTTTAGTAATTTAAGATATTTAAAGTATTATTTAGACTATTTTTATTTGATAATACAGTTATAAAACACCACAATAAAAATGATACATCTTTCAAGCTTTGTTCACTGCAAATGAAGAAACTAGATGTATCTTATGAAAATTTATAATATTTATGTAACAAAAAAATGTTTCTTTATATTTCTAAAAAAACAAAATAGTCTGCTAAAAAAAAATAATAGGGTATTTAGTTGTTAAAAAATGTCAATATCTTATTTTTTGACTTTAATATTCTCAATAAATTTTTACTTTTTAATTACTTAAGTTTTATTAAACTTTTAACTTAAAAACTAAAATTAAATGACACATTTTGTTGTTTTAAGTTTTAGATTTTATTTTACTATTAAAATGATTTCTTTTTACAATGGCCTGCAAAAGGTAAGAGCATAATGATCTGGCAAACTAAAAATCTAATTATAAGTTTATTTTTTTGTTTAAGGTTCTGTTTTTTGAATTATTTTATATTTTGTCCATTATATAAAATACTCTACTATTTTTACCGCTTAAACTTGAAAAGTTAAAAAGATAGATTGTACATTTATGAGTTTTTCTTCACAGTAGAAACATTAGAGTCTTTCCTGTTTCTATTGATCTAAAGTTTCTGTTAGAATACTTTTCATCTTGCTTGGGTTATTGTTGCATTTTGTAAGTTATTAAATAAGTACCTATCGAATAATTTTTATTACAGCACATTTTAGTAGTTTCCAATGTATATTGCTTATTGAACGATAAAAAAGCGCTCAAAAAGTTTGATCTAAGGACCTGGTGTACAAAGGAACCTTTCGGTTATCGAGTCGTTCACCACATACTTAAAAAGTTTCTTACGAGCTATTACATATAGTTTTTTTATCATTAAAATATTTAAATCTCAAGTAAGAAAACAATCAATTGAACGAAATGAAAGAAAAGAAAACTAAACGAAAATTAACTGAATTTTGTGTTTAAAAATGTACTATAAACCGTGTTTAGTAACATAAGAATTATGAAGTATATATAACTTTAAGTTTACTTATAAAATGAATTAAACAATACTAAAAGCAAACGTATGAATACCCAAATTATAGGTTACAACCTATTTAAAGAAAATAAAAATGTATTACACTGAAACATTTTTACGTCAAATTTTATCAGTATTTTGTGCTAAATAGGTAATTTTTAATTTATTCAATTATTTTACTTGAACAGTAAAAGTAATTTCTATTTGAATAAATAAATAAAAAATTGTAAAAATTTTAAAGAATTTTAAAGAATTGAATTTTACAATAAATGTACTTAACTTTTATAAATGAAAATATGAAGATAAGTAGTGTAAAATTTATGCTTTTAACAAGAATAAATAAAATAAAACAGTAATAATTTTTACAATAGTAATATTAACAACAACAATTTTTTTTCTATTTTAAATTATACTTTCTAATATTTTGAATACTTTTCAAAGTCTAAAAGTGTAATATTAGAAAGCAAACAACATTTGCAAAACAAAAATAATTTTCTTTTTTCTATCATTTCCTCAAAAAAAAAGAGATATTTTATCATAAGTTTGCTTGAAACAGTTATATCAGCTTACTATTTAAATACTTAATTTTCTGCTAAAGTATAAACATCTATAACTTTTTTTTTAGTTTGCATGCTGAAAAAAAAGTTTATAAGTACTCTGAACTTAATTGAATATAGTAATTTCAAAGAACAATCTAAAGAATAACTAGATAGAAAATGTTGCAATCTAGACTAAACCACTACTACTGTAACTAAACAAATTAACTTTTGAACAAAAAATAAATAAATAAATTAGGTATTAAACGACAAAAACAATTAACTCCTTTAACAAAAGTAAATAGACGAGTATGAATGATCACTAATGACCTTGAGAATCACTAGTTGAAAATAACTTTTAAGTTCATCCTGGAACTTTCCACAATGACTTATTTAATTATTATTAAACATCAAATATTATGCATTTTCATTTAAGAAGTGTCTGGTTTTATATTATACACCCAATGTTTTTTTTGTAATTTTGTTTTGTAATCTTAAATTTTGCACAGTATTTAAATAAAAGGGTACTTCTTTAATTACACTAAGTATTTTGTTGAACAATTAATTTATTTGTAGCTTTTTATCAAATAACTTTCTTGTAGGGTTAAATTTCTTGTCTCAAAATGTGGCCCTGTTTGAAAAATAAACAGCTTTTTCAAAAGTTCAAACATTAATTGTTGAAGTTAGCTTAATTTCTTATTACAGAAGTGAAATATTTTTTTGTTTATTTATTTTAGCTTTTTAGTTCGAAAGACTTAAGTTTTATCAAGTTATTAAACTTTAAGTAAGGAGTATATTTAAGTTATAAAAAGAGATTGATAAGGACAATTGAAAAAAATGACCTAAAATTAAAATCTAAGCTCGTTTGTTTCGTGCTAGTAGGCGATAGTCAAGTAGTTAAACTACTAAGTATGAAATTAATAGTTAATTAAACAAAAGTCGCAATTTTATCTTTAAATAATAAGACCTATATGCATATATAACTTAGACCAGGGGTCGGCAGGCAGTTGGTGCTCGCGGGCCAAATTTCAAGTTTCCAAAATCTTCGCGGGCCGCAGTTTTAGTTTTAGTGATATAACAAAAAAATGTTTTTGTTAAATTATAATTTTTCAAGACTTTTATCTACATATAAAAAACCTATCTAAGTTATACATATTCAATGAAGTAAAATTTTCACAAACTAATATACTCAAGACTTGATAACTATGTACTATTTTTAAAAGTTAACATGGTTAACTTAATGTATTTTTTTTTATTTTACTTACAACCTAACTCTCTATAAAAACCAAGCTTTAAAACCATCTATAAGTCACTTTTATATATTTTTTATATTGTCAACCACTTTTTAACTGTTGAAAACAGTTTTTGTGTTTTAAATAATTCTCACTTTTAAAAACGTTCAGTAACTAGTTAACTAAATAAACTTAATACCTATATGTTATGTAGAAAAATATAAGAATTTTTTTACATAATTAATGCTTAAATATTTTACAAAATACCTTATTAATAATTAATTAGTCTTTTACATGGTTCCCACTTTTAAAGCAAAAATGTCTGAATTACATAAAACCAGCCTGAGTTTATTAGAAGTTAAAAAAGCCAAAAACTTGCTTTGAAAAAACAAAGGCTTTAATACTTAACTAAAGCATCATCATAAAAAAGTACAAAATATTTAAAACGAAAAGTAAAAATTATAATTAGAAAACTTAACTACAGCCATAAAAACATTTCTGAGAATTCAAAGATTTATTCAAAGTGTTTAAAATAAAAATTTCACACGTACACCTAAGTTTTCTAAAATGTCTAAATAGGTTTAACCAAGTGTAAGTTTTTCAACTATGTAGTTTGTTTGTTTGGCAGCCCTGTTTTAAATAAAACTCACGAAGTATAGAATATAATTATAGCAATTATTTATTGCTTTATTTGCAATAAAAATATTGCTTACAAAAAAGAGTATATTAGAAATAGAAGACGATTTATAAAAATCACAAAACGTTTATTAGGAGTTGTTGCGAGAAATGAACAAAAACAAATCTAATAAGTCTATTTTAACAAAGCACACTATTATATTCAGTAACTACAAACTTATCAGAAAAATTTGTCAAGGTAAGTTATAAAGAAGCAAACGTAAATACTCCAAAGGGGACACCGTTTAGATTTGAAATTTTTTTTAAAGAACTTGTGCTGGTGGTAGTAAAAGTTTTGTGTTAATTTCTTCAGTAACAACAAAAAGTCTTTTTTAGGCAATTTCTGATATTTCAAAGTCAAATAAATCAAATTATGACTTTAATCGATCTATTAAGATGAAAGCAAAAAAAAATGCTGCTCATCTGAAAATATTTATTTGAGGTGTTTTTACTAACTTAACTATTATTTAAAAATGTGGTTTAAAATGAGCATCTCTGTATATTGATGTGCATAGAAATAAAATTAAAATACACAGAAAACTTGTTAAAAAGTTATGTCAAACAAAAAATATTTGTGCTATTTTTAACTCTTAGAAAGAATGTAAACAGTTTTAGAGCTGACAAAGGTTTTTAAGAAACTTTTTCTAAATATATCCCATGTTTTTAAAAGTGCAGATTTTTTAATCTATTTTTAGTATAAAATTAAGTTTGAAGTGAAAAAACTGTCTAAATTAGTATAGCAAATTAAAAAGATACTGTAAGGCGATTTTAAATGTGTTTTTTAATAAATAAAATTGTTGAGAACAAAAAACGTATTATATGATAGATCTTTTGTGTAAAGTCGAATATTCATTACTTTACATGTAAAAACTGTATAAACTTAAAGTTTTAGATACTTTAGCCTAAATTGTCAAATTTCAAGTTTTTTCAAAATTCAAGGTTTTCTAGCACCAATGATTGTTCACATTTATATGTAAACAATAATAAAAATTATATCTTCAATTATAGCAGCTGCAAGACTTAAAACTTAACATATATCATAATTAAAACCAAAGCTGTTTAATGAATGAAACATACATCATAAGTTTACTTTGCCACTCTTCAAAGCAAAAAAATCCTGTCTGACTGATCAAAAAACTATCGTTACATTTTAGAATAAAAAAACAGTTTAAGTCAAAAACTGAAAAATTGCTAAACTTGTCTGATATTCAAAAGGTTTATAAACTAGCCTGACTTAGTCTGAGTGTGTGACAATGTTAAATTGTTTATTTGCTTAAATTTAAACAATTTTGATTAGAAACTCACAGACTCAACAAATTTATTATCCCTAAATCTAGTTTGTATTAAATATGTATTTCCAAAAAAGATCACTTGTGTTTATAAGTGTGCATTGAAATGTAAAGAAATTAACTTAAATTTTTAAAAAGTTTTGTTTGTAAAATTAAAATTTATACTGTCTGTATACTCTTAGATATTGTATGTAAAAACAATTATAATTGCAAACTATGCTTAAATTGAACTTAATCTAACTTAAATATGGTTTTAAAAGTGGTCTAAGAATGAACATTTCTGTACATTGATATGCATAGGATTTAAATTAAAGTGCACAGAAAACTTATACAACATTCAAAATGTGTCAAATTCTAAACAAAACAAACCATATTTTGATACTTTTAATGATTTTGTGTACGCTTAAATATAGTGATAAAATATGTTAGGTATAATTACATACTAAACTAAATATATAAACTGTAAAGAAATGACTTTTTTGTTAATTATTGTGCATTACATTTGTACACAAGGGAAAACATTTGCATTTTGTTCATTTACTTAAAAGGTGTTATATAAATAACTTTTAAATACATTTAAAACTGTTTTTTTTTCAGACTATAATTTGTTATTGTAAGAAGTAATATATTATAAAATAGAGAAAAAAACACAGCTCGAATGCTAATCTGTATTTTTTAGATTTTTAGCCCAAAGCAGTGAAGCCTTTTAACAGTATCAAAATGTTATACAAGGACTTAAAATAAAACTAATAAAATTAAAATAAACTACAACATTTATACCATAAAAATTTAACTTAGATATTTTTTTTTGCTCAGCGGGCCACATTTACATGCTCGCGGGCCGCATAAATTTCTTTCGCGGGCCGCATTCCATTCAAAAAAAATTTGTACTCGCGGGCCGCAGATTGACCCTTCAAGGGCCGCAATTGGCCCGCGGGCCGCAGTTTGCCGACCCCTGACTTAGACTCAAGTATTAGACTGATTAAAACTAAGTTATTTTAAATGTCTCACTAAAACTAAAACTGCGGCCCCCGAAAATGTTTCAATTTCGAAATTTGGCCTCGAGTACCTGCAGATCCCTGAATTAGTCTGACAAAGTTTTTGGTAAAATTGCACAAAAGCGCACAAAATAATTAAATTTATTAAAAAAATAGTTTGCTAAATAAACTAATTATGACGTTAAGCAGTTAGAGTATGTTACTTTTTTTATAATAAGTCGTTTTATTTTAAATATAAATTTTTCAATTAGCAGTTGGACCAAAAAACTATAACAAAGTAAAAGGTCAAGCATGGAATTTTTTACCAGGTTTTAATTACAAAGACATGAAAAAACTTTAAAAAGTAAGTATTTTGCTTTATACATGCTAGTTTATATATATACTCTTAATGAGACAAATAGATTTTTTTAGCTTGTACAAAGCAAGTTTTAATTCAAGCTTTACACATATTACCGATTCACAAAGCTTCAATTTGAGTTTTTGATTTTACATAGCCTCGCCCACAATAAAGATAATTTGAATTAAATTTTGAAAGTTAATTAAAAAACAGTAGGAACGAGATTTCTTTACGACAAAAATGTTGAGAAATCCTAGTTATGCAGAAAACTACAGTAAATATTGTTGATCACATGTTTTTGTTGAGTTTAAACTGTACACTCCTGTGTATAACTACATAAAAAAAACTATAACTAAATATGAGTTAGCATCAAAAGTTAAAAAAAAAAAACTATTTTTTTAACTAGCTTATAATTTTTGTGCTTAACTTTGCCAACATGTAGACAGTTTTAATATAGATAAATTACATAGTTTAAAGTTTAAACGTAATATTTTCCAAGTTGCCTTTATAGTTTGCCAAAATGTCTTAAAAATAAAAAACTAGTGTGTAACATTATAACATAAAAAGTTCTAAATTGTATATTTGATGATTATTTTTTTATGTTTAATCACTTTAGTTTCTAAATTATCAGCACACTTTTAAGTAACAATTTAAAATTTGGATTTGTAAAATTTTGATCATTTTTATATGATAATATTTACAACTGAAGGTTAGCATTAACAAAACGAATCTAACAATTAAAGTATACTAATCTTTCACTTTCATAGAAAGTTATAATGTTAAATAAAGACATTTCATTTAAAGTATATTATAAGCACATACTTTAATGTTGAACTAAAGAAGTAATGAGTAAAAGTAAGTTTGCAGAAAATTTATAAAAAAGAAAATAAACCAAGAAAAAACTAACAAAAGTTTAAACAAGAATAGGTTGTGTTGATTTTAAATTGTTGATTTACTGCCAAAGATGTAAGATAAGCCAAAAAAGATAAAGTAAAAGAAAAGGTTGTTGCTCTTGCAAAGTATAAAAAGATATTTGCAAGGAACTGGGTTCTGTAAAAAAATTATTACTGTAATGAGAGAATAGAAGCATAGAATAAAGTAGGTGTATACATGTATTCTATGCTTCTATTCTCTCATTACAGTAATTATTTTTTACAGAACCCAGTTGAAGTGTGTTGATTCGTTGACACACAGAAACATATGTTGGTAGAATAAAGGAAGATTACTGTATAATTTGTTTTTATTTATATTCCAGGGAAGTTACTTCACTAGGATCTTTTATTAGCAAACAATTAAACCTATATTTTGAACAGTTATTTGCAAGGAAGGATTATTAATTAATCTGAATCACAAACTTATGAAGATTATTTATGTACTTGTAACTATTGAAAAACTTTGATTTACACAAAGTATTGCATCTAGTTTTAGATCAACAATTTTGATCAAAATTTTGAACTCACGAAGCTTTTATTACATTTAAAAAGCTTGAAAACTGTATAATTGGAAGGAAAATGAGAAGAAAACAAAAACGTTTAATACTCTGAAAAAATTAGAAAAACAAAATCATCTTGAAGCTTATTTAAGCAAATAGAAAAAAGTTAAATAATGAAGCTAAAAAAAATTAAACAAAGTTAGTTTTTGTATTTTCTAACTATACAGTTATTTTTTGTTCAAACACTTTAAGATAAAAAATAAATAAAACTAATAAGTTATTTTTTATCCACAGTGTTAGTTTAAAACATTAAAACTTTATGAAGCTTTATTTTTTTACATTGCCAAATCACGCTTATCAACCTTAAAATATTTAAATTAACAAAACATATAACACGGAAAAACTAATTTTCTAGTTAGGTGCAGTATTCCAAGGTTAGTTTAAGAAGACAAAACTTATGTTGAAAAATATCAAAAAAATGTATTTTTTTAAAAAAGAACTTGTATAAAAATATGTGTATATAAAAGATTAAATCACACTCCTTCAAAGCACAAGAAAAAAGTTAGTTATTTTAATACCAGCTTCTTTATTTGTATCTCTAACAAACTATTTTGTTGTAAACATTTTAACTAATCTTTCTTTTAACTTTGTATTACAATTTTAATTTTCTTCTAATTGAAACTAATATCTATATAAACTATGATAAATAGAAAAATGACAAAGTTAAAATCTAAAAGCTTATCCATGTTAAAGTTATAAATACTATCTAATTTTATCATTTTTATTAGTTTACCTAAACTTTTTTTTTAATTATTGTTCAATATTTGCAGTATGTGATTCAATAAAATAAATAATTCACCTTCTTACATTGTCATAATGTTTAAAAGACATTTAACGCATTCAGTGACCATTATAAGCTTCTACTTCGTAACAATTAATAATAAGTTGAAATAAAGTAGTAGTAAAAAGAAGTTTGAAGAAAATTTATTAAAAAGAAAATACGCGAAAATAAAACTTAATAAAATTGAAATAAGACTCTGCTGAGAACTTTTCTAATTCTGAAGTTATTAGCAAAAGTAAATTAATTAAATCGAAAATGTGAGGAAGCCAAAGAAATTATAGAAAAACCAAATTTGTTGTTCTTACTGAACCTTAAAAAATCTCAGACATAGATTGTTACAAAAATGTAAATTACAAATAAATGAAGAATCTATGTTGATCTGACAACACTTAGAGGTTTTGATTCTGACAAAATGTTTGAAATATCTGAATATACAATTGGAGAAAAAAATAAGTTTTTATAAACTTGAAAACTTAAATATTATAACTGAAAAGATCGTAGTTAAGTAAAAACAGGAAATGTTAAATACGGAGAGAAATCTCGAAAAAAAAAGAATTTAAAGCCTGCTTACGCAAAATATAATAATTTATTGTGATTGACGAAAACTCCTCAGAAAAAAACAAAGACAGTTTTTATATTAAAAAGGAAGAGCCGATAACTTATTTTTATCCACAATGTAAGTTTAAAAGAGTAATAACTAATTTACTGTTTATTTTTTTACCTACTTAACTCATGCTTACCATTTAAATATGATTAATTTAACAAAAATATCTAATTGCAGCACTTAAAAAACTATTTAAAAAGTACAACAAAACGTGCTTGTCATAAATATAACGATTGCAAAATAATACCACAGTTATTTTTTATAAATAATAAAACTACAAGGGTGGAGAGTCCGAAACAATGTTAGTTTATTTTATTTGTACTGAATACTTTTTAGCTTATTTCGCTTTTTTTTTTCAAACAAGCAACTTTTTAATGGTTACATTAATGCTTTTGGAAAACTTTTTTTTGTGAAATCTCTGTGTCTACAACCTTTAAAATATCATTTCAGATTTAATCTAAGTGTTAGTTTTATGTATCGTAGGTTTCAAACATTCTTTTTTTTATTATGTGCTTTTAAGACTTTTAGACTAATCTCGTTTTTTAAACTTATTTATGTTAAAATTTAAAAAAGCGTTCCTTAACTCTTGACCAATATCTATTTCGGCCAATATCTTCATAGTCTAATCCAATATGTTCAGTACTTTGTACTTAAGCCCGCTTAGTAAGATCACAACAGCGGTTTCTCGGGACGGAACCGATTGTATGTTGTCTCGGTTGCTGTTGTCGTTGGTTGTGTCAAGCTCATTATTTATATTATACTTAAATCTTAACCATGCCTTTAAATCTTTAATTCTATTTCAATAAGATTTTTGTTGTAAATTTTGTAAATAAACTATGTAAACAGCTGAATCTCAAATCCGCTGCATAGTCGAGTCAGCAAAAATTGGCAAAGTCCTTAAGGAAAAGCTTATTAATTTCGCTAAATCAAAGGATGTGGAGCTAGATTTGCTAAAAACTGACATACATGATTTAAAAGCTGACTATGCAGAAAAAAGTGAAAGGTTAGAAGAAAAAATTCTAAACTTACAAAATGATGAATGCAAAAATTATCAAATAGAAGTTACTTCTTTTAAAATAAAAATGAACCTTTTGTAAAAAAGCTTAACGGATTTTAAAACAGAATTCGTGAACAGATTCAACAGTTTTAAAGTAAAATTTGAAATTTATGCTGATATTGTCAAAAAAAGCCAGTTGAAATTCTTACCGACATAAGCAGTAAACTTGATGTTGTTAAAGATAAAACATATGCTGATACCGAACAGAAACAGATTGAAAAGAAAAAAATGAATATCATCGTGTTTAATATTTCTGAAAATAAAAGTGTTCCTTTACAATGTCAATTTGATAGCTGTTAGAAAGGTTTCAAAGTCCTACAAGAAATATTAGGTGAAAATAAAATCGAAAACATGAACTAAAATCTTTATACCGTATAGGTAAACTTGAAGTTGGAAAAGTCAGAGCTATAATTGTAAAACTCAATGACACAAAAGCTATAGAAAGACTGATTAAGTTGAGAAATCTCAAATATGTGACACATGAGTTTGAAGTTAAAATATACATAAATCCGGATCGAACCATTGAACAACTAAAAATTTTTAAGAAGCTACGAGAAGAATTAAAAAGAAAACAAGCTATGGTAGAACAAAATAATCTCAATATAAAATACGTGATAAAGAACAATAAAATAATGGAAGCTACAAATCATCTTTTTCGATATGATGCCCAGAAACTTTGAGATTAATAGAATAGACTGTAAGTCAGACCTTTTAATTTTTTATAAAAAAGTTAATCTATCTGCTAGTTTTTATAAGACTAATCAGTCTTCTTTTAATAGTTATATTAACAGTAATTTAAAGATTTTTTATACTAATATACGATCTGTTTTAAATAAAGTTGATATTTTACAAAATTATTTATATACGAAGATATTAATTTATTTTTTTTAACCGAAACATGGTTAACTCCTAAAGTCAACGATGCCGTTATTTGTCCTCGTAATTATAATATTGTCCTGAACGATAGGATAAGTAGGGGTGGAGGTGTTGCAGTTCTTTACAAAAATTCCTTTAAAGTTTTTAGTGTAAAAAAAATTTAAACTTGATTAGTATCCTTGGTTTTGAATATTTATGTATAGATATGACTTTAAAAAAGACTAAACTACAATTTTTGTGTGTCTACCTTCCTCCACTGGCTGCAAAATGCACCCCAACTGTTAAAAACGTAATTAAACTGATTAAGTTGTTTTTGCCAGATAGCTATTCTTTTTTTTGTTCTTGGAGATTTCAATCTGACAAACATAAATTGGAAAATTCCTAGTACAAGCCTTAATGAATCCCATTATTTTTTTTTTTGATTTCTGCACAGATAATTTTTTGAGTCAAGTTATTAAAAAACCAACTCATGAAAATAGAAACAAACTCGATCTATTAATTTGCAACTATTTTTATTTAGATAAAATAACATCTCTATTAACTAATTTCCCATTAACAACCACGTGTGACCACAACTTGATCTCATTTAACATTAAAACTGAAAGTCAAAATATACCTAATTCTAAAGTAGATTCATATAAATTTAAAAAGGCTGATTTTAAAAATATTAACAAACACTTGTCAAACATTGATTGAACTTTATTATTTAATAAATCAAAAAGTCTCCAACACTTTTATGACCAATTTGTCGACTTAATTCAAACTTCAATTAAACTTTTTATTCCACATTATTTTAAAAATAACAAATGCAAAAAAAAATCCATCTAACATTAAAAAATTATTTAAAGAAAAACTTATTCTTTACAAAAAAAAAGGAAGAAAAATTGATCATTCTCCAAAGTTTATAAAATTAAATCAAAAGAATATGAATTAAAACTATTTAAAATTAGCTGTTAAAAATACAATTTAGAATATAAAAATACTTCTGCACTAATCCAAATTTTAAAAAGTTTTGTAGCTACGTTAAATCTTAAATTAAATTAAATACTTCATTTCCTCCCCTATTTGATCACCATAAAGACAAAACAGTAACTTCAGAATTTAAAAGTGCCACACTTTTCAAAAAAAATTTCAAAATGTTTTTTCAACAAGATCAAAATCATCAAGCTATAAACAACCTAAGAAAAATGCAGCAAAATGAAAAGTTATTTTATACGTTATAAAGACATTAAGCCATCGACTTAAAGATAAAATCATCAGAACGCCAGAAAAAACTCCACCTTATTTTATTAAGCATGCTATTCCATCATTAGTTTTTTCTTTACTATTAATTTTTAATAGCTCCCTAGCATTATCAGAAGTACCAAAACAGTGGAAAACATCTTATGTAATTCCAGTATATAAAAAAGGTAACAAACACAACCCATTAAATTGTAGGCCAATATCCTTAACCAGTGCTTTTTCCCAAATTTTTGAACACATTATTTCTCAAAAAATATTTTTCGACTTTAATTTATTAACACCAAAATAATTTGGCTTTGTACCCCACCGATCATCAGGAATTCTACTATTGACATGTTTACAAACTTGGTTAATAACTTACTTGAACAATGAATCAGTCACAGTGGTCTATACTGACATCAAAAAAGCTTTTGACTCTGTGTCACACAATAAATTATTAAAGTTTTTAAGTCAATATGGTTTTGATGATAACTTAGTGAATTGGTTAAACGAAATTTTTAATGATAAGTCACAAAGTGTACTCATTAACAACACATTATCAGATCCCTTGAAAATTCACAGTGGAGTACCACAAGGTCATTGGTCCTCTCTTTTTTTAATTTACATCAACGATTAAACTTTAAATACTCACATTCAAAGCGAAATAAGTCTGTTTGCAGATGATGCAAAAGTATTTAGCAAGTCAGAAACTTCTTTACAATTGACATTAGATAAGATTCAAGAATGGCTAAAAACAAAAAAAAAGCTTTATTCAAATCCAAAAAAATGCCAAGTTCTAACCATCAACAAAAATATACCTTTCCCTATTAACCTTTTAACTAATAAAACTAAAATACCAGCAGTAAATTTTTTTAAAGACTTAGAAATATATATACACCTGAAAATCTAAAATTGAACGAAAATGTAAATTATTTATATAAAGTTTCTCAAAATTCATCTTATAATTTAAAAATATATATAATATATAATTATATAATATATAATTAAGTAGTTTATCAAATACTTAAAAGTTTTAAGACCAGTTCTGCTAGTAATCTTACTAAATTATTTTAAAACTACGTTCGCCCTAAACTCGAATACAATACTCAAATATGGTCCCCATATTTAAAAAAAGACATTATTAGGATTGAGTCTGCAGAAAAATTCCACCCGTTTTGTTTGTAATAGATGCAATATTTCAAACACCTCATACAATGATAGATTGGTAAGGCTCAGATTTGAGCCTCTAGAAAATAGAAGATGGCAGTTTGATTTGATGACACTTTTTTAAATTGTTAATGGTAAATATAAAGAATTTTTCAATCAGCTTTTTGTTGTTTCACAGACCAATTATATTTTGAGAGGAAATGATAAAAATTAAACGTAAATATAATTTTAATAATAGTCAGTGACAAATTTTTTTTTCTGCAGAACAATAAATATCTGGAATAAGTTACCGCACGATGTGGTTTCGTGAGGGAGGGTGGAACATTTTCGATTAAAACTAAAAAAAAAGATTTAATTAATATAAACACAAGTAAAATACAGTGATTATCGATTTAAAATTTATTATAATGATGGTTCAAAGTAACTTTTTTTACTAATCTTTAAGTATTAATATCACTAAGAATAATTTTTCTTCCCTACGCCTTCCCCCTACATATTATAAATTGTTATATATAATTTATGTAAATGTGTAATCTTTTATAGTCAATACATAAGTTTATATATGGAAATTTGTTTTATTTATTGTGCATACTTACTTATATTTGATCCTACAGGACTATTTGTTTGTAATTTTTACTGTGACATATTTAGTTTTTTTAATTTTCATTGGCTGTAATTTGTTTGTTTCTTTTTTTGTGTGTCTTGTTTAAGCGGCTCAGGTTTTAATGCCCGAGTCCATCTTCGCACAAAAAACTCCAATAATAATATTATACAATTGAAAATCTACTAATTTAAAAAAAGATCCAAACTTTTTAAAATTTAGTTGTTATCAGACAAAAATTTTATAATTTGTTTTTATAAGATACCAAACTGATTTTAGTGGTATATTTGCCTGTAATAAAAAGTAGTGTGTACAAAGGGTTTAAAAAAAAAAGTAATCAACATTACTTAAAAAGTCGTGCTTCCCTAAACGAGATTGTGCACCAAAAAAGTTTCGTGAACCTCAAAATAAATTTCATGTGAACACTATAAAGACTACTGGTTTCGATGAATAAAAGTTTTAAGGAAAAATAAAATCACAAGTTTGATAAGGAATACAATTAAATAGTTCTTAGCAAGTGCACTGAAGCTACTTAAGTAGATTTTTAAAAATCTATTTTTTAACAATCTAACAAACTTAAATGGTAATTTAAGGTATCATAAAAAAATTTTAACCCAGCAATTCTGGGGGTAAGTTCCCTTGTTTAAAGGGAAAACTTGAAAACTTTCTTTTAGCTATAGAGTTTAAAACAAAAAAATTTGACACAGTAATCCATCCACAAGGGAGATTGATAATTAATAAATTATTATTTTTGAGATAAAACAAATACACAGTTTCACCGCAGAGCGGATTTTCAAATTTTAAATCTGTAATAAAATAACAATGGTAAAAATGACAAATAATTAAAAATTATTTTGAGTTAAGTTTTTTTACAAAAAATATAAAATAATAAATAAAAATCAACAAATTAAGAAATATATTGATGCTAAACAATGTTTAAGTTAAAAACTATTAAATTATAGTCAATAAAAAAATACAAAGCGAAGAGCTATATCAAAGGTTGCTATCAAGTGAGAAAATGAAACTTCTACATTAGTTGTTTATTGCGACAATATCTAGGACAAATTTTTCAAGATGCCAAAATTATCACGTGTAAAACTATTTTAACAAGTAGAAAGTTGATTAAGCTGACTACGGCTAAATAAATTAGTGAAAATTTTACGGATTCAAACATGATCCATTTGGTAAGCGTAATGTTAAGTGCCCGAAAAAAAATATTGTACCACTTCCAACAAAACTATAATTTACAAATTAAATTGCAGATATTAACGGCTCTACTCTTAGCAAGAAAAAATTGTTGCATTCAAGGCATTAAAAGTAGGTTCCAAAAGTAAATGAGCCCCACAAAGCGTAATACTAGAAGTTACTGTCAAGTTAGAAATAGGTAGTTAAGTATGTGTCGCAGGGGCGTGTCTAGACATTTTTCAAAGGAGGTTCACTTTTTTTTCTTTATTTGCCGCTTAAGTACGCATTTCTTAGGTATACACTGCCAGTAAAGTACGCATTGCGCGTACTACGAAAAAAAACCCTGTGTTTAAAATTCTTTTTTCTGCTTAGAAATAATAAAAAAACATATAAGTAGTAATAGAATAATGTTTTTTTTTGTTTGTTATACTGTATTAAACTTATATAAATTAAAACGAAAAGAACCAGAAATAAGTTATGAACTTATAAATTGTATATCAAAATTCAAATCAGTTATTTAAAACAAATATATTACATTAACTTTGAAAGAGAGTCAAAACTAATTTACATAAAAAATCAGTTGTAGTTGTAAAATGAGTATATATTTTTGTTTACACAAAGAAATAGTAAATAAACATAATCTTTAGAATATCTTACTTTTTTCTGTAAATAATTATTTTTATGAAGTTTGTTTCAGTCAAACTATAATATTTTTAATACACTGTATTATCTGTATAAATATAAAAACCTCAAACAAAAACCTTACAATTAAGCTTGTTATATAAACCTAATTGTTTACATATAGTAAATTGCTTGTTTCAAAATTAAAATAAAATACCTACTTTAATAGTTAAAACCACAGCAATAAAACCAACTGACCAATTTTTGGCCAAATACTTTGACCTTTAAACTGAAGACATGGGAAGCAGATTTTTTTTTTCTTTTTTGATAGGGCAAGCTGTCAACCAGCTTTTTTTGTCATACCAACTGTTGTTGAATTTTTTTACCTGGAGTTTTTTTTTTACTAGGTTAATTTATTCAATTTTATATTGAAAAAGCTTGTTCCTTATTTAACTGAATAATCCATTCTAAATTTATTACATTAGCAGAAGTTAGATCCTATCTAACTGTGCAAACTATATATATAAGTTATTTATATCAGAATAAAATTGTGTTAATAAATAGTATTATATTCTATTTTATATATATATTTCTATGAGATATTCTAGACACTTTTGTAAAAGTTTTAGTATAAATCATGACAGTTACAATAATATACCTTTAGTTAAAAATAGATTATTTTAAAGATAATTTAATTTCTCTTTATTAAACTTTATAAGCCAATTGGTTGAAACCTTGACTTAAACCACTAACTTTAAAAAAAGCTGTTATTTAATATTTAATCACTTTTTAAAACACTATAAACTAAAACTACCCACTATTTTGATAAACTTTGTTGTTATTTTATTATACACTTTTTTATTTATAAATTAAATGTTTTTATTTTTATTTTAGTATCAAATTATACTGGAAACTGTTATAAAAATAGATTTTGAATATTTCTAAATTTCAAGAATCAACTTTGTGGCCAACAGATATACAAAAATAAAATAAATAATAATATTAAAATACCATTAAATGATAAAAGAATAAAATTTCAGTTGGTGTAGTGGTCTAAAGATGATTTTGAAAACTCTCTGAATTGAAGTTTTCAAGGTTTAAAAACTTCAGAAAACATAATTAATCAACTAGGTAAAATAAAACTTTAGTGATTATATTTGACATTTTTTAAGTAAAATTGTACTTACTAGTTGAAAAACAATACTTAATCGAAAGTTATTTACTCTAAGTAACAACTTATAATGGGAACTATAAGCTTCTTAGTAAAAATACTACTTTAAAACTTTTACCTATTATCACGTTACAATTAAAATTTTATTTGAAATCTATTTCAGCTGGGTAAAAACGAGCATTTTTTGTTAAGGAAACTTTTATAAAATTTCAGTGTTATAAATTCAACATTCAAAATTTATCAAATAACCAAAACAAAGTCAATAAACAACGTTTTTAGTGATATTCTAAGAACCTTTTTTCTTTTTCAGAGGTTCACAAGAAACCAGTCAAAACACGCCCCTGGTGTGTCGATTTAAAAAAAATATATATACTTCAGTTAACATGAACGGCAAATGGAAAGCAAAAATCTTTATAAAGTTCTTAGCAAACCACCAGAAATATATTGTACTACTTTTTTTTGTAGTATTTGAAATAAGTTTTGTGTCTTATCTTCTGTTTAAATTTGCTAAATTTTCTGTTCTTCTCTGCTTTAATTTTTAAAGTGTTTTTTGTATTATAGATAAGTTTTACCTGTTGTTTTTTTTTTTTTTTGAACAATAAAGCTTTGTAAGAACATGACTTAATATTCTTGTTAGATATTTTTCAAATATGAAGTAAAGCCTGTTAGTCAAAATTTATTATATTTAAATTAAAATGATTTGTATAAACTTAATATGGTATTTTTAAGTGAGATTTTGAACAAATAACTTGATAAATATTAACAACTTCACTTAGTAAAATATTGAAGCAACTGAAAATAATTTTAAGAACTAAAGCACTATTTCAAATAAATTAGAGGTTTTAAAAAATACTTCGTATTTCAAAATGCAATAAATCCAAAAAGTTGACAATTGAAAGAAAAAATTTATTAGCTCAAGTATAGAAATAAATTGTACATATCAATATAGAACCTTTTATTTTATTTCAAAATAAACTGAAAACTTTTACTTATGTAAAAAAACTGAGAAATTTTTTATTAATTTAAATATGTCTCTAGCATTTAGAAAAAAGTTATTTTACTTTAAAACCTACAATTTAATAGTGAATTTTCAATTAGATTTGACTATCATTATTAACGGAATAAAATATTCTAGCAAGTGTAAACTTATACAGAAAAATTGCTTAAAGGTTTATATATATTTAATTAAATATTTTCTGATACATTGTTCGGAAAAATCGTAATTGATGGAAAATTATCAGGCACGAACACTTTAAAAACCGAAAAGTTCATTAATACCTTAAAACTCTTTAAAAAAACTAAAAGTGCTCAAAAGTTGCCGACTGAAATCAAACTGCCGTGACCCTCTTACGTTGAATATAGAAAAAATTGCAGAAAAACTAGTATCCGCTGCCGCCGTGGCTCATGTGCGACTGAGCGTTTCCCCCGAAACAGCTCGCGTCCTCCTCGGGGTTGTGGTTGGGAAAAGCTTGGATTTTTTCCTGGTAACCTCCTCCGAGCTGCTGATCTCCTTCGTGGGCCTTCATGCGCTCCTTGAGGGGCTTCATGGGGAGGGGCGCCTCCGAGTTGAAGTACCTCGACGCCACGTCTTCTTCCTGCTGATGAGGAGCTTCCTGGGTGCGGGGATCTTCTCGGATGGGAGTGGCCGCCTCGTCGATGAACATCGTGTCCTCGTCGCTTTCAACCTGAACAATGAAATACTTGAGTTGTTTTATACCGACTCGTTGCAGATTTGAAAAAATATTACATAAAATTATAATTTTTGTAAGGTTTATTAAGAAGCATAACTCTGTAAATCTTAAAGTTGCTGAGGCAAAACGTAACACTTAAATTTTCTTAGCTAAAGTCAAACATCCAATCAAAAAACAACCTTCAAATCTTCCTTTTCCTCCTGCTGCGCCTCCTGCTTCTCCTCCTCCTGCTTCGTCACGTTCTTGCAGCTCTCCACGTGCTCCGGCCAGTGCTCGAGCTGGCAGGCGGTGCAGCAGTACGACACGTTCCAGCAGCAGTGCAGGTCGGCCTCCTTCAGGCACATCACGCACCACGACTTCTTCTTGCACGATTCCAGCTGTTTCCTGTGCTCGTGCGCCGCCTTGCGTCTATCCTCCTCCACCGCCTGCTGCTTTTCCCTCTCGAAGCTCTGCCGCATTTCGGCGATGCGCAAGTCTGTTGTGAAAAGTTGAAAAGAAGTTTGACAATTAATCTTAGGTGTTGAGATATTAAATTTTTAATATTTACCTTAATCGAGCCAAGTGCCAAAGATGACATCAGTAAAACTAGAAATCTTTAATCAAAACCATTGTTGTGCTTTGACTTGCAAAGTTGTTTAAAACTTATTACAAATCTCTCAAAGTACTAATAATAACCTTAATTTTCAATACTACGAAAATTCAATTACCATTGTTGTGCTTGCTCTCCGCCACGCACTGCTTGCTCTCCCACTGAACCTTGTCCAGCTTCGACTGCAGGCTGCTTATCTTCCTCAGGTACTCCTGCTCCTTGTTCTTCAGCGCCTGCACCTGCGTCTGGAGGTGGTTGTTGGCGGTGACGAGCTGCTGCGACGCCGTCCTCACAACGTCCTCGTACAGCTCGTTCGTCAGCTGCTTGTGCTGCCTCTCGAACCTGTGTGAGACAACTGTGTTGAAAATGGTATACTCACAATTCCCACCACCGCAAAATTTCCACCCGTTTTTTTTACTTTTTTATTTCTGGCCAGAACCTATAGGTCTCTCAAATTTTTCTATACTCTAAAAAAAAATACGCCTAAAACCTTCTTTTTTTTTTGCTCTTCGTCATGAAATTCAGAATATCTAGTATAAGTTTCACAAACCTTAACTATGTTCTTTTTTGCATAAAAAACTAAAACAAAAGTACATTCAGTTACCTACCGGATCCATAACATTAGGATTTAGTCAGATACGGTTACTAGTTTCAAAGTAGGATCCGGATACTTTTTTTCAAATTAATATCCGGCCGGATACAAATATAAAAGACGTTACCCAACCGGATCCGAATACTAGGATGCGGTAGATCACTAGTGAAAAGTTTCTTTTGTTGAACACACAAAACTCGAAGATCAAAGTTTATTATTATATTTCTAATAAAACAATGAAAGATAAAAAGTTCAAAACGAACTTCAAAAAAATATTTAAAATACCAAGTTTTATTAGAACTTAAAAACGTTTAGAAAAAATGCTCGTTAATTTTTATTAAAGGTATTTTTGATTGGAATAGACCACTAAATTTGTAAGTAACAAATATTCACAAACAAACACAAATTAACAAATCTTTAATGTTTGAAATGTTAAAAGTGTAATTAACAAATATTCACAACTAAACAAAGTTAACAAACCTTTCATGATATTTGTGAAGAAGCAGAACTTTTGCTGATGAGTTTGAATCTACGGACAAGGAACTTACTGTAAAAAAAATTGTTTACTTTTTCAAAAATAAACTTAAATAACTTTTTTTGTGACTTTTAAACATAAATTATACAAAACCTTTTTTTTTTTTAAACACGTGAATTTTCGAAGTTAATTACGCAAGCTTTTGCCATTAAAACTCTTTATAAAAAATATGCGTCTTATATGTAATTTTTGATAACTGTTGAATTACTTTTTTTTACATATACAACTTGCTTTCTCCATCACTTTACAGCTATTTATACTATAGAATTCTTTTTTTAATCTATACACTAATTTTCAGTGGAATACTATTGGAAATTCAGTTGAATTGTATTTATGAAAATTTTAAACTTTTTACATTTTTTGAGTACACTTGAAGAAAAGCGACTGCATAATAACGGGTTAACACCCAAAACAAAAATACCTTAAATTAGAAATTAAAAATAAAGTAATTTAAATAATTTAAAAAACCTTATAAAAAATTTAGAAATTTAATCTAACTAAAACTTATATCTAACAAAAAAAGTTTATACTATGGCAATAAATTACATATATATGTATTTTATAAAAACAAATTATACAGTAATCTTCCTTTATTCAACCAACATATGTTTCTGTGTGTCAACGAATCAACACACTTCAACTGGGTTGTTAATAGGAAAGATAACTCAACTATCGATAAAATATATGTATTTTATCGATAATTTTTTTAAGACTTATGAACTAAAAATTTTTTTTATGTTTCTGGTACCTCTACAAACTTCTTATTTAATTTTTTGCTCAACTATAAATAGCGGTTTTTAAAATGAGTTTAGTAGGAAACAATTCGAAACTTGGTAAAACCAGTCTATATACTTTACTTAAATAATTGTTTAGAAATAATAAAATTTATTTTTAAATTCTTAATTCAAAATATACACATACTTACCGTCATTTCTACTCGATTTTCCTTGCTTTGGAATTGTGAAGCTCTTTAAACTTTTCGAAAATGATGAATCCTTATAAATTTAATGATGAGCATCAATACCTTTATACTTTGTGAAAAAAGGAAATTTTTAAACAAACAACTGAAAACACTATGCTATAACACTGGTATGACTTTAATGAACATGTTATTACTTTAATTTGGCAGAAGTTTCATTATTAAACAGTATGCCATATTTTTCAAAGTAACAAATTACAAACTTTGTCGCCAATGCTGCTCCTCTTGTGCTTAGACGAATGCAGTTTTCCTGTTGCTATCTTTAACGATTTGTCCACGCCTAAAATACAAGCAAATTTAAGTAGAGAAATAAGAAAAACTAAAATAATTCAAAATATGTTAAAACCAAATGCACAAAACATTTCCTCTTTTATTCTATATGTAAAGGAAAGTGTTTTAAAAAATTAAAGTTTGTAGGAAGTTCATAAAATTACCTAAGAAAAAGTAAATTTCAAACTAGAACTATTCTGATTAATATTTCTAATTTAATTTATCTCTATTGGTAGCCATATATGAACACTTTTAGCAAACCTATTTAAAGAAACAAATAGATTCGCGATATTTTACCTTTTACAATTATATAAAAATTGACATACCTCCAAAACTTTTTTTCTTGTGTGGCTGAAATAAAATACGAAAAATTAATAAGCAAAGGTCTTTAAAATTAATTTTCATTACAAAAACTAATACATTTGAAACCTATACAGCAGTTTTATTGTGTAGTACAATCAAGTAACACTTGATTGATTGTGAGACTATCTTTATACACACTTTTTATAAAAGATTAGTATGAAAATTACCAAAACTTAACATTTGAAACTTATTCTATAGTTTAGTTATAACAAGCTACTAATTTTAAACAAAAAATTTATATTTAAAGCTTTAGTTTATATTTTTGGTATTTAACTATAACTATATCGGTTTTTGTCTAAAGTTACAAAGTCCTCAAACAGTTTGGAGTTGTTTGCAAAACTTATATACAAGTTATAAATACTCTACACTACATAAAGTTTTAAGAGCGATGTTTGTATGCATCAAATTTTTTAGACAACAAAACAGATACAGTCTAGAACTTTAAGTATTAAAAAATAAAAATATTTAGTAAAAGCCTTAATTAAGATATTAATTTTTTAGTTAAGTATAACTTCGATATTTAAATTTAAGGGTATAAAAAAATAAAAAAAAAAACAAGTCTAATTTACTTTGGTTCAAACCAGGTAGCATAATGATATGAAGTATTTTTAATACCTCTAATACTAGTATAAGAGTTTTAAAAGTGATAACTTAACAAATGACATTTAAAACTAGCCATTACAAGGTTTAAATTGATAAAACAAAACTTAATTATTTCAAAGGTAGTAACTGTATTTAGTTAGATATTAAAGTTTCAAAAACAACTTACCAAGTTAGAAGAATTCATAGAATGAGAAACGGAGTCACGCTTTTTCACCTTTTCATAAACAGATCTACAAAAATAATGCATATGTTGATCTAGAAATTTAAAATTATGTTTTCTGATTTTAACAACATGAATTTTTTTGTCTTATTTTTTCTTTTTGTCTCAATGTTTCGTGTCTTTCAGTTTAAGTGACCCACACTTTGATGCCTGCGTCCAGCGTAGGAAAATAAACTTGAAATAATAATAACCAAAGCAAAAAAAAGCTTTTCTACCTTGTATACTTAGTACAACTCACCCTCTACTAAGACTTTCAGAATTTTTCTTCTTGTGCAAACTTTTGTCTGAATTTATGGAAGTGTTGCCAATGTCGGATTTACGATGCTTGGTAGGAGTTTTCGCTGGATCGTCTGAAATTTTCCTCTTCAAACTTTTGTTCATCGACTTTATATCACTTCTCTTTTTTTTCAACTTGGAACTCTACAAATAAATAAAGTGCTAGTTTTTTGATGTTTGAACTTATTAAGATACAAAAAGTACTGAACTTATAAATACTTGTTAATAAAACAATTTTATAACTTAAAAAAAACATGTATATACACTAAAACTTTTAACTTAGCCGAGATAAAAAATATTAAAGGTTGTTTTTTAAATCAAGCCAACTATGATTAATAAAAATACTTTATGGCTTGACAAGTCAAAATTACGCTTTTTTTCGAAAAACATTAAGTACTTTTTTTTTAAAACAAAACGTATTTAAATTTACTTTTGATATTAAGCCACTTTTTAAGAACTGCACGTGTCTACCATAACCTTAATCGATCAATTGGAAATTTTATTGATCCTTATATCATTAAAAAGTCAAGTACGTCTTTTGACTCAAAAATTCGTACTTGACTGGAACAGTAACGGTAGTTATACTTGTACGGTACAAACAAGAACAAGATTAAAACCAAAGACTACAAAAAAATAACTTATGTTAATAAACACAAACTAAAAAACTAACACTCAACAAGTCATTGTCGGAAGCGGAGCTTGGAGATAGTTGTTCTGAAAAAAAAATAATATAAAAAAACATATAACTAATTAAGTTACAATTTCATCAACAGTTTATATTTTAGGGCAAATACATAATAAACAAACGAACTTGGCTGAGAAGGATATGATTCGTCCGCAGAAGAATCGGTTGAACTCGTGTCGTTATCTGATACTGATTCCTATCAAATTAAAAACAGTTACTTTTTGTTAATAAATAAAGGTTATTTTAAAAAAAAAATTGATAACAAAAGTCATGTTCAAGTTAAATTTTAAAATTAATGTATCATTTTGGTAAACGATTATTTTAAACACTTTTGTCATTTAAATAATCAAAATAACATTCAAGTACAAAAAAATAGTTTTTATCGTTCGACAATGACTGGAAAACATTAAAGAAATATGCATCTAAATTTGTAGTTTAGGATATCTATATAAACTATTATGGTTATTATTAGAAAGTATACGTTAAAGCTTTATCATTTTTCGGGTGTAATGTTTAAGGAAGATATGAAAATGTTTATTTTAGTACATCTAGTGAGAAAAAAAGTATTAAAAACATTCCTGTTACAATTTTAAAAGATTACAATCCAGTTGGTTGTAATGATTATATGAAATGAATATAACACACATTTCTAGGATCCAAGTTTTTTCAGCCTAAATTGTCAAATTCCAGGTTTTTCCAAGATTTCAGGTTTTGTGACAACCCTGCTTTATATAACAAATAGTAAAAAACCTAGCTTTAAAAATAGTGACAGATCTAGAAAACATGAAAAAAAACACGATCCAAGTAAAAAAATTCAAATGGTTAAAACACACTTCAGCTTATAATACAAACCAACCTTTTCAACTTGCTCTGCGAGGTTCTTTATGGTTTTGTTGAGCGATGACGAGTGCTTCTTCTTGTTTGGATGGTGGCCGCTGGTTGTGACAACTTTCGATTTCTTCCTCACCACCGAAGTCGCTGTTGATGCTTCTGAAAATTTAAAAAACACAATTGCTTTTTATGCAAACGAGTTTTGGTATGTGTTTTTATTTCAGTTTCGAACGCATGTACACTAACAATTTCCCATGAATGGATTTTAAGCATATGTGATAACTTTAAAAATAACAAACAACATATCGTTACTTTTGTTCAATAATTTTCCGATCTGCGCAGGTACAAACTTTAATACTTTTTTTACCATAGCATTAGCATTCATATAGTGTCTATGGCTAATACAAAAAATCAAAAACTTTTATAAGTGTATTTTTTAATACATTGATTACCTGAATGAACTTTATACACTTTATGCAGTTTTTTTTAATAGTTTATTCAATGATTCGAAAAGCACTAGATTAGCCAATTTTATTTAAATAACTCAAAGATAAACCAACAAATTTAGAATGAACGTTGTTAAATTATTCTTTTTTTTGTCAGTCAAATACCAACTTGGGATAGGTCTTGAAATTAAAGTTTTTTGGAGCACAAGGATTTTTTTTCAAGTTCAATGAATTTACAAGAAATCCCAAATTAAAGGCTATTAAAGAAATTTTCCCAATTAATAAAATAATGGTTCTCAAACTTTTTAAAAGCTGTACAAAGTAAACTACAGGAAAATTTTGTGCATACTAAAGTGTAGAAATATATAACACATTAGGTACTGATAATTTATTTTATAATTATTATGCAGCAAATGCTGACTGATGGAAACTTTTGTATATGTTTTAAAGCAACTTTTGTATAAGCTATTATTAAGGCGTCACAATTTTTGTATGTTCATCATTTTAAGGATAAGACGTAATAGGCTAACTAGTGTTTTGTTAAGAATTAAGGTTAACATGTACAAAAATTATTTAAGTATTTATATCTTTAGCTCACATTTCTAATTCAATAAATTACAAAAGCAACGAACTTTTACTCAGTGCCTTGATCTGAAAAGCCAGGGTGTCCGCTTTTGTTGAATCAGCCTATATAAAAAAATTAAATCAAATAATGCAAAAAAGTTTTTTATTATTAATGAAAAATGTAACTTACATCTGAACTGTCCGGAATACTTCCTGATGCGTAATCATCTGTATTAATTTGATTTAATTACTTTTACTTATTAATACTATTTAATTTAACTTCTTTCATTTTTAAATACCATTAAATTTAATTACTTCTAATCTTAATTACTGTTAAATTTAACTACTTGTAATCTTAAACACTGTTAGATTTAATCACTTCTATATCTAATTACTAGTAACTTACTAATAAACTTAGTTACTTTTATCTATTACAGTCAATTATCTTATTACTAAAAACTTCAACCAACTATATTAACAAGTGATGATTTTCAATAATTTTATTTAGTCACTTCTACTTTCAAATACAACTACTTTTTTAATTTATTTTATTCAACTACTTATTAGAAATGTTTAGCAAAACTCACAAGTGCTGATTTTTCTGGAACTTTCCGCCAGTGGTTGCCTCAACGTGGCCCACTCAAATTTTCCGAATTTCTTCGTGACGTTGTCGACGTACCTCTGCGCTTCCGCGATCGCGTTGTCGAGTCCGCCTGAAATTTTTCACTATAGCAATTTTTTTTCATCCCAACATAAAGTTTACATGCATCATGTTGATTTGTATAACACGATTTTTTTTTTTCCGAGTGGAACACGTAAAATCTAAATATCAAACAAACGACTGAAGATGTAAGAATTTGTTTTTAACTTTTTCGGTTGCACGTAGTCAGTTCCGCGATCGCATTGTCAAGTCCGCCGTGAAAAAGTAAACTTGAAAAGATGCTTTAACGTCCATGTCTATTTTAAGAATGATAAAGTATGCTCATTGTCTTGGACTTTTTTACGTTTTTTTTAACCAACTACATCTTGACATTAATCAGACAATTAAAGTTAAAAACCCACCACTGTATTTCGAATTGGCAATTTTGTATCAGCTTTTAGATGTAGCAAAATTAATTAATTTGTTGTAAAAGAGCAAAGTAGAGTAAATTTTAAACTTGGTATATTTTAGTAAAAAATACAATTACCGTAAATAAGGTTTATTTAATGTAGATGTCCGTTTGTATTGGTTTTTATTGTACAATATGTTTTTTTTGCTTTCTTTTATAAGACGTTAACCGAATAAGACTCGATAACCGAAAGGTCTTACGACCAAAAAATTTGAGCGCTTTTTTTGTAGTTAAATAAATTAAATTTTCTCAATCCTAAATAAAAATACTTGATAACTTTTTAAATCTAACAAGACTTAACAAACTTAATTACTCTTAAAACATAAATTTTCACAAAATAAGTTACTTTAACCTTTTAATTTAAGTAATAGTTATTACTGTTACTACAAAATGCTTCTTTTTTGGCAAAATTATAATATTAATAAATATTTTATTATTATAAGTTTAAAACGACTAAACTATTAAAAAATCCTTACGACATTCAAATGCATATTCAAAATTAATAATTATAATCAAAAAAGCTATAAACACACAATGCTAGTATAAAAATAATGTTCTTAAGGAAGTGACAATCAGGCAATAACAAAAAAAATTTGATGAGGTTTACGAAACGAACAACTAGCTTATAACTATCTAGTATAAGAAAATGTACACTGTCTAAATTAATTCAAAAATAAGCAGAAAAGCTAACTTTACATATTAAAAACATACGTCTTATTTTCAAATTTACTTAATACTTTCTATGTTTAAAAAATTCATATTCAGCTATGTATTCAAAAATAAAAACCATTAATAAAACTCAACTAATACTAACTTCTTTTAATGGTATTTGTTGTTGTGTACTTATTCTGATCTGTGTAAATTCTGCTCATAACTCATAAAAACCAAATTAGTACATGGTATTTACTTTCCATGAGCTTTGACTTCTTGTCGGGCAAACAAAAAGTTATTTCTAAATAAAAAAATGTTTATAAATTTAAAAAAACGGCTGAAGTCTAATAAAACATAATATTGACAACTAAAAAAAACTGCGACTCTAAACTTTGATCCTTGCTCATTGAAACTAAATTATAACAAAATAAATAAAATTTTGGTACTAACCATTGTTAAATATACTATACAGTAAGTACTTTCAAAACAAAAGACTAAAATCTTAAATAGTTCCAAGTCTAAATAACATAACTTACTTTGAATTGTTATTTAAATCTAGTCATACTTTAGCTGCAATGGTTGACAAATAAAACAACTGAGATTAAATACTACATAAAAACTATTGCTTTTATTTTGATATTAAAAGAACTTATGTATCACTTTACTACTTAAACTTTGTTAGTTTTACACCATATAGCTAATCAAAAAAAAATTTAGTATTTCAAAAGTTCTCAAAGGCAAGCTGTTTAAAGTAACCATGATAAACTTAAACTATTTTAGTAACTTGTATTTATGCTTGTAGGACACTAAGTGCTTGACTTATACTAAACTTGAAAACTACAAAAAACTAAACAAATACATTCATGAATATATCAAGCTAAAGTAATATACTATTAACGAGGTACGCTAGCACAACCTATAATCATAATGTCTAACTATAAACTTATCAATATTCCTAAAAAATGTTTACTCATTCAATCATCTACATTACAATAAATTCAGATAAAACTATTTAATTTTTAAAAATTGGTGTTTTTTTGAAGAACCAAACATCATTGATATTCCTAGTCGAACTAATTTAATTAAAAAAAAACTACTTTGTGATAACAAATAAACTTGTAAACCTGATGTGTCTTCTTTGACCAAACTACTTTATAAGTTCTAAATTAATCAAAAAAAATACTATGTGAACAACAAAACCCTATCAGCAACAAAACAACTAATGAATATCATAAACATGTACCGAAAAAATTATTATCAAGAAACAATCAACGAACCTTTAGCGCCGGCCTTCTTCTTGTTCTTCACCTGGTGGGGCATCTCCTTGGAGTACAGGTAGCAGTTTTCCTCCCGCACCCACGCCCGGTCGTGCTGACCGAAGAACCTCGCGTCCACCAGCCCCTTCCCGTCCACTTTCAGCGCCTGTTGGTGCAAATTGTAGAAGAAAAAAAAATATTGTTCTACAAAACATTCACAATAAAAGAAACTCAATTCAGATTGCAAACTCTACTTTGTTGTCGTCAGCGGTAAAAAAGCATAAAGTGATACCATGATTCGTTTAAGTGGATTTTCAGTTGCAACGCTGTTGCTTTAAAACAGGGGTCGGCAGCCTTTTGCAAATCGCGGGCCAATTTTCCCAGGAAATAATGCTCACGGGCCGCATTTATTTATAAAAAAAATCTTCGAAGGCCGCATTTATTTGTATAAATTTCTAGTAATCAATAGAAAAATATTATTTTAGATCAGAAATATGATAAATTAAGCAATAGTTGAGCACTAGTAATGATTATTTATTGAATTAAGAGCCTAAATGTAAGTTTTTATTGCAAAGTCTTTAATTTTTTATTGCTATAAAAACATATATTTTAAACTGAAAAGAAGCTCGCGGGCCGCTGATTTAGACTTTGAGGGCCGCATTTGGCCCGCGGGCCGCAGTTTGCCGACCCCTGCTTTAAAAGAATTAAGATTGTTATGTGACCTGTGATTCCTACGTTTTATAAGCAAACTATAAAATCTAATCTTTTTTTAAGGTACTTAAATTAATTAAAATCTATAGTTCGGTATATAAAAGCCATACATTATGACAAAAGCATAATTTACTGTACTAAAGAAACAATAAAAACTTATTAAAAACATTACATACTTAAAAAGGATTTTGTATACAATTAAATCAGTAGAATGAGAAAACTAAGAATTTAGACTTCTTTATAAATATCTAGTACTTACTTAAAACTATATCAGATAGCACTTCTTAGAAAAATCTTGTTAAAAATCCGTTTAAAGCTACAATACAGGATGTTATTAAATCTGGCATACAAATAACTAGAAAATTATCTATAAACTATCGGTTAGGGAAAAAAATAAACTTATAATACAAAATAAATACTCAAACTGAATAAAAACTGAAACAAGCAATAAATTTAAATATGGTTGAATTCACCAAGGTAAAAAAATGTATGGCTTCTTTGAAACTTTGTTACATAAATTGTGCAACAACTTATGTAACAATGCTGTACATTCCACACCTAAGAAAGGATGTTACGTTTAGGTACCTTAAAAACTAACTTAAATAAAAGCCCTAAAAAATACTTCTAAAACAAACAAAAAATTACTAACCTTGGCGGGCCAGTGGGGAAAGCCGGCGAGTTTGGCCCATATGAGCCGGTGGTTTTTCTGGCAAGGCTCGCAGAACCAATCGGGACGGTTCTTGCCGGCGTTCAAGTAACACTCCGGACACACTTCGATTTCTTTCATCTGGAACAAAAGTATTGAGTTGTTTATTATAAAAGATAAATAATAAGGAAAGTTTTAAACACTGAAATTTAAATTTCTCAAAACTATTAGTTTTTTTTTTTAATTTTCTATAAACTTATAACGTTAAACAAGTTACTTATTGATTAAAAAAATTAATTTAGTTACTTAATATTTTAATTTTTATAAACTTTACATGTCAACTATTATATATGTAAAACTTTAAAGGTGATATTATCTAGTTTATTTAAAAACATGTTAAATTAAAACTATAACTAAACTGCACTTACTATTATAATATTTAAGTAAACAACCACTAACGCGGTTTTTAAAACATTGATGTACTGTACATGCATAGTAATATACATAACAGATCTATTGTATTTAACAATGTCCTAAAATTTTCGCGCAAAGCTACACTTCCAAGGTTAGAATTGTATATTTACACTTAAAAATATATATAAAACTAAAAAATACACTCCAACAACCTCAAACTCGGCGGTTTTTACCATCTGCTTGGCAATCATTGACAGTTTTCCAACTCCGTTGTAAACGATGCAGTTGTGAAGTATCCATTCCACATCGGCTCCGAATGCCTGCAATATATTGAAATAATATTATAATGTATTAAAATAATTATTAAATATAAACTAAAAAATTTGGAAGTTTCAATCTACTTTAAAATTTTCAATAAGTTAAACTAATAATAGAATTTTCCTCCTTAAATTTTTGAAGTAACAATTAAATTGTCTTATTTTAATTTTTCCTTTTCTAACAATGCTGCTTATTTAGGATTTATTTTTCTTAGGTTAATAACAAAAGCTTTTGGTTATTTTAAATTTGTTTCTAGTTGAGCAAACCAACTCGTTTTATAAGTTCTTGTTTTTAAATAAATTTGCATAACAAAATCTATAAGTAAAACAAATTTTTTACAGTACTGACATGTTTAATTTACTGTGAATAGAGTAATAAATGGTATGCATAATCGGAACTGTTTCCAAAAAATGAAAAAATTACTATAATATTGAACATTGATTGATTAGTATCTGTTATTTTTAAACAAACTTCAATAATAAAAAAAACTTTTTTGATAGTGAAAAGTTATATAAGTAACAGTTTCAAAAGTGCAATACTTTTGTTTTGTTTTAGAAAGCTGGTTTAGGTAATGTAAAACTAACAAATTAAGACAAAATCACTTAAAAAATTATGTTCTAAGTACATTAATATAATAAAAATTACTCATAAAAGTTTGTATATTAAACTTTTGACAACATTTTCAAAAAAAAAAACTAATTTATATATGATTTATTCAAGCAACTTTTTATAGGAACAGCATACTTATTGTTATATAAACACTGTTTATAGTACCTGTTTTTGAAAAATAATAAAAAATACTTTTCAGAACTTCAATTATTATTTATAATTAAGTTAAACTTATCAATAACTTACAAAGAAATAAAAGTACGCTCCTTGAACAAATTCCAAGTTAAAAACATTACAATAAAATACTAAAATACTTTTGTTCTGCAAAATATTTACAAAAAAGGTTTTAACCTCAGTAGACCCGTACTTTCTGGCTTTTCTTTTCTCTTCTATTGTGTAAACGTCCATAGGATGAAAAATGTAGTCTGTGTAGTCGCTAAAAACTTCAGTATCTACCGGATTTCTGAAAGGATCAGACTGCAAAAAAGTTTTGCTTTGTAATTGAAATTAACACTACTGGTTTGTATAGTTTTTCTAAGGTTTATTTCTTTAATTTAAATTTTACTTTATTTACTTAAAGTTTTAGCAACATGTACTTTACCCGCTAAATATCTTTTTTTAATGTACAAATTTAGAAATTAAAATTTATAAAACAGAAAACTTAAGAGTTTAAACATAATACTCATTAATTATATACAAGCAATTCCAATAGCTAGAAACTTAAATTTAACCTTAAAAATTGCATTTAAAAAACAAAGAATGGTTTGTAAAAATCGAACATAAGAAAACTATGATAGCTTACTTTACTTTAAATAAAATTATACAGACAATTTTAGATAAAGATTTGTACCAACTTTAGACTTCATTCAAGTAAACTTTACAACTTTATAAAACTTGTAATAACAAATTATTTAAAGCTAAATGTAATAATAACTTTCAAGCATTTGAAATTCATAACAAGAATATCTTTCAAAACTGTACTTGGTGTGTATTTCAAATATTGTAAAGCAAAACACTTCACAAGTGAACAAGACATAAAAACCTTGATCTAGTTTACGTAACAAGAAACCTAGTTCGCCAAAAGTATCACTAAAGTTTATATAAATAAAAGAGTATGAAGTTAATAAAATTAAGGTATAAGTACAGCAAACCGAAAGATTGCGTACAAACCTTGCTCCAGTTTACAGTAATAAATAAAGTAGTACTAATCAAAAACGAAACACAACCAACCCCTGCTATTTCCAATCTCTTCACGGCGTACTTCAGGTGCTCTGCCAGCTGGAAGCGGTCCAGGGGCAGCTTCTTCGGATTGTCCATCGACTCCGCGTTCATGATCTTGATGCACACGGGGCAGAACCAGGTGTCCACTTCGGGGTTCTTCTTCAGGTTCAAACACTTCAGGTGGTACACCCGTGGGCAGCTCTCGCAGCAGATCACCTCGCCCTCCTTGTGGCACTTCCAGCAGTAAGCGTCGTTCTCGCCCTCGAACACCTGCGGAGTTTGCTATATACAAAAATTTTCGTTATTGAGTGCGTGTTACAATGGGGTAGCTAGTAAAAACTTTGAATATTTCTAGTGCTAAAAATAACCATTAAACTTTTAATTTGTTAATAATTTGCTTTGGGTTCTAAAGTTTCATTATTTCAACTCCCGAATGCTTCAGTTTTTGTTTGGTATTAAAGATAAAAATAAAACAGCTACTTAGTATATAAATATTCTACAATTGTTTAGAAAAATTATATCCAAGGTAAATTTAGTATCTACTTGTCAATTTCTATTAGTATCTATTATAACAACTGTACAATGTACAGGTACACTAACAAAATATTTTTTTAATCCAATTATACACAATTATAAAAGTTTACATCAATAATAAATTAAAAGTATTTGGACATTTAAAAGACTGGAAAACTTATTCAAAACAAATACTATTTACAGGAAAAATCAAACTCTTCAAACAAGCTTTCAAAAGACTTCAAAAAAAATTATTTTAAACACCCTTAAAAATACATTTTAAAGAATGTTAAATCCGCAACAATAAATTTTTTGGTCAGTAAAAATAGTAAAGTTTAAGCTTTTATAAAAACTTTCACTATTGAATAGTTTTACTATTAATTGTAATTTACTTTTTAAGGAGTAAAGAAAACTCAAATTAACTTTTTGAATTCAGTCAGTGTTGAAAAAAATTCACAATTTCGAAATAGGGAAAAGCTTAATTTTTTTTTGATAAATAAAATTTATTAAAAGTTAGTCATTTACTAGGGTTTTTAACTAGAGATTTTAATTAACATACATTCCTGGCATAAATTAAAACACATTTATGTAGAATATTAAAAAAAAATTAAATAAAAACTAAATATTTACTTAAGTATTGTGTACTAATGATACTTAATACACAATATAGTAATACTTAAACAATGAAATAGATTTGATAATAATACAACTACTTATAAATATACAAAAAACAAAAAAAAACATTTTATTTAACTTATTTAAATTTTTTGAATTAGTATATTTAGATCATGGTTTTATCTAAACATTTTATTCAAACTAACAGCGGGTGGCAGTTTCATTGGGGATGTCTTAACTTTCTTCTGATCTGACACTTTTGTTTCTTCTGGAAATTGCTTTGTGATAGATATTTTTAAAGGAGCAACATTTTTATTATTTGTTTTTTCTTTAGGACTTTCTGTGTTTTTAACAGATATTTTTATATCTTCTTTCAATTCTTCATTTAAAGGTTCTTTGAGCTCATTTTCATCTACGTTATTTTCATTAACATCAACTTTATCTACAACTTCTACCCCGACTTCTTTTTTGCATTCATACGGTTGTTCAATTGGACCTTGATCACTTACACTTGAATCTGTAACTTCATGCAATTTCTCCGGACTCTTACCAGACATCCCAAAATCATCCACAGAACTGTTTGGAAAGTTGGGCTGTGTGTTGGTCAGTTGCTCATCAACTTTATCAGCAACATTGTTGTTTGCAACTGGGGGGTAATTGTGGTTGTCAGACTCCATTTTTTCTGGTTCGACCAAATTTTCAACATAATTTTGATTTAGTCTATGGTGATCAAACAGTGTGGAGTTTTGGTCATTAACTGTGGAAAGCAGTGGCGCCTGTTGTGTTTTGTTTTCTTGGTTCGACAGATCAATCAAGCCAGCCTTGTTGTCGTCTTGCATTAGTAAAGAGCTCACACTGTGGTTGTTCGACGACGAAACTGAGAGGTCCATCAGCAAGTTGCTTTCTTGTGAACTGTTAGCTCCCTGCTGCACTGTGTAACCTCCATTGTTAATGGGAAAAGTGTTTTCCATCACAGAATAACTTGATGCTGATAACAAAGTTATGTGTACGTACTTTTTAAACTAACTGCTAAAAAATTTTAAAAGTATTACACATTAACTTAAGTAAAACTGAAAAAAATAAAATTTTGATAAGATTTTTTTAGCTTAGAGTAAATTTGAACATGGTTAAAAAATGAAATATGTATAAATAATATAAATTATATATAAAAAATAATTACAAGATATAAATATAAAATACTTTAATCTAAGCATCCTATTATTGAGACAAAATCTGCTTTACAAATTAGTTTTTACTGAAAATTAATTCAATGTATTAATCATAACAAAATCAACACTATTGAGAAAGATACAAAATGAATTTACTAATACTCAAAAAATATATTACTTCAAACTTTTTAAGCAAAAATTTTAGAAATAATTTCAAAAAATAATAATTACAAATCTCCCTGCTTTTTTTTCTTATTTTATATTTAAGTACGAAAGAGCTTTATACATTAGAAAAGTACTAGGGGTAGGGAGATTACTTGGATGATGTTTGCTGGACACACAAAATAATACAAATTCCATATATTTTGGCTTCACTAAAATGAATCTAAAAAAATGCTGCTCAAAAAACAGATTTGACCCCAAAAAATCACATTTATTTTGATATTTTGACTTAAACAGTAATAAAGTCATTTATACATATCTTAGACTTGTAATTAATATCTTAAATGAAAGTTCATTTTTAAAGGCATGGTTAAAAAAATTTTAACTGCTCTTGATATATACAGGGTTCCCACTAAAATTTCAAAAAATATTTATAGAGAAATCCATAAAATATAGCAAACTTATAGGGAAACTATCAATAAAAAATAATAAATTTAACGTTACAAACATATTTTAAGGGTACATAGAGTAAAATATGTCATTAATCGTTTATAAGCACAGTCTTAAAGAGAAATTTACAAAAGTTTGAAGGTTTTTTGAGCTCTAATTTTAATTAAATAAGCAAACTTTAGATAGAATGTAGTTGTTTTGAAAACTGAAAAGTTTATCTGCTAGGTGGCTCAATAGAGTCAGTTTTGTACTGAGATTTAAAAGATTTATTTAGATGAAATTATCAAATTTTGTTAGTGTGTTTTTCCATCTTGCTTAATTTTCTGTGCTGCTTTTCAACTTTCAAATTTCAATCACCATGCAAAAAAACGTAATTTATAGGGATTTCTAAGAATTTTCACATATCTTTTAATTTTTCTAGGGATTTATAGGGATTTTTAAGAATATTGCAAACTTAAAGGGAAGTGGGAACCTTGTATATACATCATAATCACAGAAAAAATGTAAATTCTGTTGGCAATATGATACTTTCTCAAATATAAAAAGCAAATTCAGTTAAAATGCAAGTTTTGTTTGTCAAATCTACTTGGTCCTAATGAGCTCAACTTTTCAACTAATGATAACCTGGACAGACTTCCAGTCAATAACTTAGAATCTGATAAGCACCTTGCTGAATTTAGAAAGCAAGCTGCAGTGGTAAGTTTAGGAACCAACACTTTACAGCAAAAAGGGATAAGAAATGACTGTACACTACTTATGGGAACAGGTCAAATATGCACAAAGGGTCACTTTTACACGAATACACTTTTGCATAAAGGGTCATATTCGAAAAAGAGTAAAAAAATAAATATAATAAAAAGAAACAAAAGTTGTAAAAAAACAAGAAAAGAATAAAAAGATTAGTTTATATAAAAAAAAAGCTATTGATAGAGGGTAAGGGTTAGGGGTAACAGTAATAGAAAAAAAACAAATAAACTTAATATAAATATTAGTCAAATATTAAAAAAAACAGGACAACAAAAATTAAGAAAAAATAAATAAAATAAACCAAAAAAATTACGGATTGAGGCTAATGATTAGAGGTAATAGTAATAGTAAAAAAAACAACAAAAATTTTAAGTCAATAAAATCAAAAAAGATTTAAAATTTTTTTCATCCGTGCAAAAGTGACCACTTGTGCAAAATTGATGCCGTGCAAAAGTGTCATTGTGCAAAAGTATCCATTTGTGCATATTAGACTCCTACCCACTACTTTTCATTCCAAAGCTGAAAAAAATCAATAAAGTTGTTAAATTTCTGAATGAGATGAAGCAAAGGTGAGTAGCACAACAAAACAATTATAATACTAAAAAGAAAATATTGAAAAGGAAAGAAAAAGGGATCAATACGTGTTAAACTATGTAAAACTTGAGGTGGGCCTGTAAGTGAACGTAGAAAGAGCTTCATTTAATATTAATGTCTCAACCTATCCAAAATAAAATTGTTCCTACTGAATTAATTTACTTTACTGAGTCACAAAAACCCAAAGTAACATACAATCCAGAACATTTTAAAGCAAATAGTAATACCAACGAGGAAAGACTTCTAAACTTATGTTCCTTTGTTGCAAAAGTTAATGAGAAATCTCTGTGTTCTTTACCAACAAACACTGATGCATTATTGATTGTAAGGTCTTCTTTCCCAACACACAAAAAGAAAAAATGAAGATTTTGTGGTAGGGCTATGTTATGCCACATTTATTAAAGAAAGATCATCAGACACAAGGTATAATGCTACATGTAAAGGCAAAATAATGATGGGACTTGCATGACTGAAAACCTCATGAGAGTTGAAGTTGGGAAAAAATTTGAAATGGAAACACCAACTTAAAAATGATTTGCTGAACTTGCATTCAGGTTCTAATTTTTTTGATTGTAAAACTGATGGGGAATGGAATGTTTCTAATGAAAGATCAAACTATTTACTGAGAAATCATATCCAAATAGCATCATTAGTAAAAGGGATACCTTATAAATAAAATTAAACGATTTTTTTTTAAAGAATATTATGTTTAACTAATTACTTTAAACGGATAGTCCATTAGATTGTATTAATCACCTCTCAGATATTTTATTGCACTATTTTTAAAAGTACTGATTATATTGCAGTTCTGTTTTAAGTATTAATACTAAATGATAGTGTAATGTAAGTTTTATTTTGCAATGTTCTTTATCAATTTTCTAGTCTTAATTTAGACTTTAAGTTTAATATAATGCAGCTGTAGTCTTTAAAGTGTGCACCGTGCACACTAGTGTACACAAAATTTATTTTGGGGTGCACAAATTTTTTTTGAGGTGCATGAATCGTAACTTGAATAATTATCTTAAACTTTGAAACTTGCACTAGACATTATGGAGTTGATGACAGCAAAAAAAGGTCTTGGGGGTTTTTATGGTCTTTTTGGAAAAATCTTTGGGAAACCCTGCACTAGATTTTACAGGAAATTTTAAAACTTATACCTGATAAGAACCACATTGGGATACACAAAAGTTTAACTTTGCAATTTAGGGTGCACAGATTTTGATTTGCTTGAAGACCACTGCAATACAGTATAATCTTGCCTAAAAAAGTTATGATATTTTAACATTTCATTAATTTGTTGTAATGCAAATTAGAAAATATTTCAAGGTTTTTCAAACATATATAGCAAATGAATTATCACATCAAATATCCAGCTAATATACATACCACATCACCTAAATAAATTATATTTAACAAAAACCAGCCAATTTCTAAAAATTTTGAAAAATTACCAGTTTACACACAAAATTTGCATACTTTGTGTAATTATAAAGTCATGTTACATCAATACAGTTTAAGCGTCTTAAAGCAGTTGAAAACCTTGGTTTTTACAAGTTGATCCTACTTTGTAGAGTTTTATCTGAGCTGTCAGAAACTTATAAGCGCTTAAAAAAATTCAAAGTAGCTATTGAGATACAAGCAATCAAAGTTAGTGTGCTCAAAAGTTTTTAAATGGAAGGCCCAAACCAAAAACACAAAAAAAGACTATTTTTAAAAATCTATTTTCTTTTTTGTTTCTTAACTAATCTTCTTCAAACTTTCAAAAGAAGTCCATTACTAAAATTTAAATAGATTGAATGCAGATTTTTTTTAATGTGAAAACATAATTTTTTCTAAAAAAACACCATTTTTTTGTTTTTTTTTAACCTAAAATATTTTTTATATTAAATTGCAACATTTAAAGTTTTTAAAACTATAAAAGGATCGTTTCCTGAAAGTTTTAGGTCTCTACCTCAAAAAATGAAGGAGAAGATGTTATTTAACTTGCAAAATACTGAAAGTTAAATAATATTTTAAATGCTATAAAAAGCGGGTTGTAGTTTGTCCTCAAAGCTTTCATATAAGAGCCGATATTATTTCTTATCAAAATTGTCTAATTTTTTTAAATATAAAAATACTTTTGAAATGGTTAATAGTAAAAAGTGTTTTATAAAACTAAAAATGATTATTTTCACGGTATTTTAAAATTTAAGTTATATGTTACTTTAACATTATAAACTTTACAGAAACTAAAATATCTTTCAAAAAACAGCCTCAAAGTTAAAACTTCTGTACATTTAGTTTTATTGAAGACAGTGTGTTCTACAACTGTTTTTTTTATAAAATTAAAAGACAATAAAAAACTTTATATAACCTTGAAGTTTTTTAATGTTGTCTGCATATTTTTGATACTTATAAATGCTATTTTTAAATCTTAAATGTAATTACAAAAAAAAAATTATAATGTTAATTCTTAAATATTTTCTAAAGGGCCAAAGGGCAAAAAGTAATCTACATTAAAAAAAATAAAAGTATGTATATTTGTTTGTTTGTTTAATTAATACCCACAATATTTTTTATTTTTATTTTTGGATATATGAGTTGACTAAATTTTAAAATTTAGTAATTTTGAAATTATTTTTAGAATACTTTTTTCCAAAAGCAAAAAAAAAAGTGTTTGTAAGCATTAATTAGACCTATATATGTCTTTCTTTTCAAATATATATTACTTTTTGATTTGCGGCCCTTTAAACACATTTTTAAGAACTTGAATTGACCAAATTTGAATTGTCATGTAACCATTTTTTATTGAACTTGGTTATTCTGTTAAGAATGTTTACTTAGATGCTTTGGTCTGAAAATAAGACCAACTAGAAATAAAATGACTCCTGTATAAATCTTAAATAGGTTGATATTTAATAAATAACTGTATTAGAAAAACTGCTCAGCTTTTTTAATCAGTAGTTTGGTTACAAGAAGAATTATTTTTATCTCTGATAATTCAAATTTAAATTTTTATGCTTAAAAAGCTTTGTATTTAAAAATATGTGGACCTTTGGAAACTGTTTTTTTATTGTTTGATTTGAAAGAAACCACCTATGTATTTTAGAACATAGGAAGAACCTTTTTGTTAAATGGTTATTTTTTTTTATTAATAATAAAGCTATAATTTTTTTGTTATGTTTCAGGTACTTTATGGGATGTAAGCAATAAAAATTGAAGTAGACTTCTTATTGGAAGACAGTTAAAGTGCAGTTCTGATAAGTAACCTTATTTTTTACAAAGTTACTGCTTATATGTTTATGAAAATTTGATTGATTAATATGAAGACTTTTATGTTACATTATCTATATTTTCAAGTTAACCCATTTAATAATTATGAAGTGATAACAAAAAGGGTATTTACCTAACATGAAGTTGCTCCAATATTGAGCTGAAATTATATAGTTGGCCTTACATTCATATATATATTCAATGTCTTTTTTAACCATAGTTTTATATGTTTATTCTAATATGTTTAGTTTGAAAAGATACTTTGTTTAAACAAGCTATACAAATATATAAACAGAATTAAATTTTCTGTCTGAACTGATAAAACTTAAATATTAATCACTCTTATTTTACAATATAGAGCAATTATATCTCTTTAAGTTTTATGCATTAAGCTTGTTTTTACTACAATTGAACATTGAGTGAAAAATTCTTTTTTTTTTGTACAATTATGAACATATAGCTACAAATTAAATTGTTAAAGGCTATCATACATTTATTATGGTTAAAAGACATCAAATACAAATATGAATATAAGGCCAAGTATATAATTTCAGCTCCATATTGGTGCCACATCATGCTAAGTCAGGGGTCGGCAAACTGCGGCCCGCATGCGGGATTAAATTTTTTTTCAACTAGTTTAATATTTAAATATTATTGTAAAATAAGTTTTGGTGTTATCTTTAAAGAATAATCTCTGACCTAATAGTTTTTTTTTAATTATCTATAAATATGTTTTTTAAAGCACTTAAAAAGGTTCTTTTTTTACCTTCCAACCCCTGTGCTAAGTAATTACCACAAAAACTTTGATTAGAGCAAAAAACAGTGTTTTTTTTAATTTTACTGCACAGCATATATAGTTATGAAAAACTGTGTAAATATTGTTTAAGACTATTATGTTATACTTTATTTACTTGTTTTTACAAAAAATTTTCCAGGTTTTTAAAAGTACACAGTTTTGGGTCTATTTTTAGTTTAAAGTTAAGTTTAAGGTAAAAAACTGTGTTAAATAGTACAGAAAAATTGAAAAGATACTGTAAATCTACTTTAAATGTGTTTTTTAATAGAATAAATTTTTGATGATGACTAAAAATTTTTATCTATGTTACAGATTTTTTTAGTCAAATTGAAATTTTACTACTGAACATGTTAAAATTCCAGGTCTTTCTATGTTTTTTTTTTAAATTTCTCAAATTTCAGTTTTTTTTTTACCTAAATTGTCAAATTCCAGGTTTTTCCAGGTTTACAGGTAAGCAAAGCTGCGACCCTCTAATTACTGAACAAATAACTTTAAACTTAAAATTCATAACAAATCAACTTCAAAAAATTTTGTAATTATATATGCAGGAACTTTACCAGAAATAAGATTCAGGTTGCAAACCAGAACTATCCCTAATAATAATTCTATAATTAGAATGACTTCTTTAGTACGCACTTTAACAGGTTGAACGCAAAAGCTAAGAAAGCATAAAAAGACTTTTTTACAGTCTATATTCTCTTACAGCTATTAACAATCCATTTTTATAGATTTCTAAATATTTCTAAACAATAAAAAGTTTAACTGAATTAATTACTAAATTTGAAACTAAATATTTTTTGAAATTCATAAGTTTATATTTTGACCATAGGTTTACAACTATTTTTTTAGTTTTCTTTTAATTGTTTTTTATATTTAAGGATTTTTTTGTGAAAACCTATAATTGAAACAAATTATTTTAAAAAATGTAAGAGGCAATAAAATCCAATATAAATTTACAAGTTCAAAAAAAATATTTCTAATATGTTTGAGTTGTCACAATCAAAACTTGATTCAAAACTGACTAGAAATATATATTAGTTGAAATTATTTATTCTATAAATTGTTTTTGACAGTACAATAAGATTTCCATACATATAATTTTCCAATAAGTACAATTAATGTTTTTACAGTATTATGATTTTAAGACCTTTTATAAATAAATAAAAAAGCTATTTGTGAAAAGTTTGTCATAATTCCAAAAAAGAAATCCCTAAGGTTTAGTACTTACAAAATTAAGGGTGTAGGGAGATTGGAATACTTTTACTTGATGATCTTATTTTAGAGATCTTGAACTAAACTAACAGTTGCTTTTTACTTTTACTATAATAAAAATTAGTTTTTGAGATATGAGGGGACAAATTTGGGAATTAAGTAGGATTCTTAAAGAAAGGTGAAAATAAAAAGTTGAAAAAGAAACCATTTCATTGAAAATCTATCTTTTCCTTCAGCTTTTGAGCAATCATTCTTGAACTTAAACTTGATACTTAACAATCCTACTAGAGGAATTTTCAGAACTTTGAGTTGAAAGGAACTTGTTTTTTTTTTCACCTTTTGGTCATTATATTTTATTTTCATCTTTTTCTTTAATGATAATAATATTTGCTACAATATGATTTTCTATTTTAATGCAAGGAGCATTTTCTGAAAATATGAGGTCAATAGCTTAAAATATAAAGAAAAACAGGGTTGCCACTCTTTGGGTCAAAAAATCTTCCCTGAGTTTCCCTGAGTTTTTTTTTCAAATCCTTAAAATTATTATTAATTTTAAAAAAAATACAATTATAAAATTTTTTAAATTAACTTTAAGAATATGAAAAACTAGCTGCAAGGCTTAAAAATTTTTAAATAAGTACTTAAAAATAAATAAAATTAACTGTTTTGAAGAAAACTTTGAAACTGGATTAACTAAATCTCATTCTAGATCTAGAAAAAAATTCCTGAATTTTTTTAAAAAATCTTAAAATTCCCTGAAATTTTTAGAAAAAATCAAAACTGCCCTGAGTTTCCCTGATCTAAAAAAAAAGAATCAAAATTCCCTGAGTTTCCCTGAGATTTTCTAAAACCTGAAAATACCCTTAGTTTCCCTGAATTCCCTGAGTGTGTGGCAACCCTGGAAAAAGATAGATTTTTTATCAATTATTTAAAATTTCTAGAAAATTGACATTCAAATTTTTTATTCCATATTTTATACAAAAAATAAACAAAAAAAAGTTTTTATGTTATAGAATTTTTGGTTATGGTTAACTTTAGGTGAGCACCAATATCAAGCTGAAATTATAATATATTTGATATATTATTTAGTCATAATTTTAGGCTAAAAATTTATCTTTTATAAATACATGAATAAAACTAAACTTACATATCATAAACTAATAAACTTAAATATTTAATTGCTTTTATTTTACAATATAAAGTGATTATATCAATACAATAATTTATGTTGATTAAAATATTAAAATAAAATTGATTAAATATTTTAGTTTATAATATATCAATTTAATTCTTTCTTTGTGTTTATATAGATTCTTAAAAACAAAGTATCGATTTTTTAGCCTAAAGTTATGGTTTAATAAGTCATCAAATGTAATATGTTTTCATTTTGATATTGGTGCTCACCTAAAGTTAACCATAACCAAATTTTTTATTTTTAAATTGTTTGAACAGAATTTTCTAAATATTGCAAGGAATATTTTCTGAAAATTTGAAGTAATTATATCAAAAAACGTAGGAGGAGATAGATTTTTAGTGATTTCTAGTTATTTGCCGTTTTAGTTTGTGCCTCCCATAAGGATCCTATTGTTGCCTCTGACTTTGACCGGCTATATCTCAAAAAAAATTTTGAATTTTTAAAATCTGTAAAAAGCATCTTGTAGCTTAGTAAAAATTAGATAAAATAAAATCAAATTTAAAAAAATATATTTATCCCCCCCCTTATGCCCTTAATTAAAAATCTTATCTGCTTGCTGAAGACCATTTCAAAGTATAGGAAGCAAAAATAACTATTAAAACAAAAGTTTTGTAGTTTTTTTGAGATTTTTTTTTGATTAGGTCAAAAAAAATCACATAAACAGTTATATTACCATATAAATTTTAGGAACTGAATAGCTGTAATAGTATTTATGTAAAAAAATTAAACAATTTAAGAACAAGTTATTAGCTTTTTTTATTGACAATTTATTGTTCAAGTACATTTGTGCTTAAAAAATAAATGGCTGAATTTTAAAATAGGTACCCACTGCTAAGATTTGTTCCAAAATGCAAAGTTTTACTCTTTTATTTAGACTCAAAGTAACCTTTTTATTTACAGTATTTATATTGCATTGTAATTTATATTGTAAAAAGTATAAGTCATGGATAAAAATCCATATTTGTCCCAAAATATTAGTTTGCCAACAAACTAAAAAGTAACTTTACTCAGTGTAGTAAACTTACCTAAGTTGAATTTTCGATCAAGGTCTTCTAAAACAGATCAGATAAAAAGTTGCATATAAAAACTAATTTATGTATAAAATGTTATTAAAACTGATAGTCAAGAGTATGTAAAATATTTTTGTTAAATGTTTTAACTCAGGATCAAATAAGCAGGACTAATATTATATGGTTTTAACTTATTTTGAAAGTGTAAAACATTTAAACATTATAATTTATCAAAATATTAATAGACAAACTAAACAATGTAAAAGTAACCTGCATAACTTCGCATCCACAAGAAAAAAACTATCATCTATAATTTGGAATTTTTATAGTCATATAAATACTTTTAGTTAAACTTAAGGAGCTTATATTAGTACTCAAATTATATGTGCTTAAAAGTGATTTACAACATAACTAAAAATAGTTAAACACATTATTTTTAATTAAAGGACAGTTTTTAATACTTAAAATAAATAAAGAAATTTAATAAAAGAGATTAACTTATAACTTAGTTTAACTTCTTATAACTAGTTAGATTAAATGCACATTTGTACACGTAAGGCAATTTTTACCAACTTTTTTTACAATTTGTCACAAAGTTTGAGAAACGTTAAAAAGCGTTTATAAAAACTCAAACTATGGTTTTATTAGCAATTTTTTTCCTTTTTTTAAACTAGATACAATCATACTGATGACAATAAAAATAAATAAATAAAAAACTTTGAGCAAAATTAAATTTTAAATAATATTTAATAGTTTTGAAATTAAGTTATTTACAACAAAATAAAACAAATTAAAACTTTTGGATATTCTAATATGGTTTTTTTTAATAAGTTGATGACTTTATCTTTATTTTTTTTTTAATTATGTAATAATAAAAACTATTTTCCTTAAAAAAATTTATTTGAGTTAATTTCTATCAGAAATCGTGAAATTTCAAAAAACTATTTTTTTTACGTTCATAAACTGTACACTAAAATAATTAAAATTTTCATGTACTGTACAAGTATTTTTTTACATTCTTGTTTAGCTATTTTTAGTTTAGTAAATATACTTTTGTCACATACAACCAGTACTAGTATTATTGGATAAAACATCTAAAAAAATGTTCAACACTACAAAACTATTTTGAGTACTTTAAGACAAATCTAACAGTAATTGTGTCTTGTACCCGCTTCACTCTACTTGCTATACTTTTTTTCATATTTAGCTTTTTATAATTTTGATTAAGTTAGGTATGCAACTCGGTCACCAAGAGGTTTTTGGCGAATCCAGGTCCTTAAACAGGAACTTTTTCTTTTTGTTCAATAAACCACTGTAGATTACTGTACAATTTGTTTTTATAACAACAATAATAATAATAAACGCTGTATGTAGCTTTCTTTTTTCTTCTAGTTAATTTTCAAAGTTAACATTGCTTAAGCAAAAATGTAGTTAATAAAGTGAGCTAAAAGTTGAGGTACATATTAACATAGCTTATTTTGATTGTGACGTAACTATTGAAAATTTAAACAATCTTGTGCTTGTTTTAGCTATGAAAATTTAAAATCCCGCCCGAATGCTTTAAATAAAAACTTTTAGATAAAACAACTTTTTACCGTAAATCAAAACAAGTTAAATTATAATATTAAGATTGAATTTGTGACAAAGTTTAAGTTTTAGTTAAGTTTCGTAATCAAAGAAAAACACTAATAATGATAATAAAAAAATCTGTATGTAGTTTTCTATTTTCTTATAGTTTATTTTCAAAATTAACATTCCTTAAATAAAAATGTAGTTAATAGTAATAAGTGAGCTTAATTTAAGATGCATTTTAATCAAGCTAATTTTTATTATAACTTGACTATTGAAAACTTAAATAATTCAAGTAACTATTACAAGCATTACTTAAGTAATTTTGTGCTTGTAATAGTTACGAAAATTTGAAATTTTGCTTAAATGATAAAAAAAAATACTTTTAGTTTTAAGTAAATAATATCTATACAAAAATTTATTAAAAGCATGCATAAAACCTGTATTACGGACAACTTAAGTTTTGAAGTGGAGTTTTCGGAAGTACGGGCAGGAATAAAAAAGCTCGTACCGTTTATTTAGGTTGTCCCTTCTGTCTGCTTTGGCGATCGCGACCTTTTCTAATATGCAAGTACTGCAAATGCTTTGTGGGTATATTGCCTATATTACCTATATGAACAAAACGAAACACTTTACAACTGTCGAACAAAAAACAAATGTCCCCTTAAGAATAAATGCTTAGCTGAAAATGTAATATATAAAGCGACAATCAGATCGGAAAACGTAAAAAAAAACTATTTGGGCTAAACGGGTGGCACTTTCAAAAAAAGATGGTACAACCATATTAGTGACTTTAAAAACTATAAAGAGAACGGAACAGAAACTGTACCTGAAGAGGAGACTTTCTAATTTTTAAGAACCATGGTTCGAACAAAAACAAAACTAAAATAAATTGATTGTAGTTACTAACAATCATAGTATTTAGTGTTAAATGTCATAGATTTCTTTTGTTGTTAAAAATTTATTAAAAATATTGTTTGTTTTAGTTATTCTGTTATGATCTAAAGTACAAATTTTTTGTAGAAGTTTTTCAATGTTTTAAATTAAAAAGAAAACGACTTAAACAAATCATTTAAAAGACTTCTAGAACAAGTTAGTAGATTCTGAACTACATTGAGTTCAAAATAAATAAAGATAAGTATGTATGCAAAATTAAAAATGTTTTGTCAAGATTTTATTATAACATAGTTTAATACACGATTTTTAAGAATCACTTAAATAACAACTACACTGCTAAAGGTAAATTATAATAATTTTTATATTTGGATGACTTACATTAATCAAAAGAAAATTAATGAAATTCAGTTATAAAGTAATGGTTTTTGATAAAAAATATAATGAGGGATTTTCTATAGAATTTTATAGATTAAGTTTACTTACATGAAATTTTAGAAATAAATGTTTGACATCCAATAAGAAAATAAGTTATTGATTCATAGCTACATAGAAACATTTATAAAAATCCCTTTTAAAAATTTTTCTAAACTAGAGTTGATATAAATAAAGAAATTTTCTAAACGTAACGTTCTATAATACCACTTTTAAACTTATTATAGTTAAATTTTAATGATAAAAAAATAATCGAAGTAAAAAATAAACAAACTCTATCGAATAGAGAAGGGCAACAGAAGATATCTGCAATCAAAGCATATATTTCTGATTACAGTTTTAATAATTTGCTTTAACTTTGTAAAGTTCTTGTTTATTTTACAAATTCTATCAAATTGATTTTTGTTACACTATAAAGTATATAGTTATTTTAAATAAACAGTTACAAGCATGTTTTATAAACAAAAAAGTGCTTAAAAAATGTCTTAATCCGGTTGTACAAACTTAAGCAAATCAATTCTAAATGTATACATATCAAAAAACATACACACACTAAACCGTGTACGTAATAAAATAAAGTTTTCATAATAATATTAAGGAAATTTTAGCAACATAGATATACTGTTTATAAATTATACTATTTGTTTTACTATAACATAGATTACAATATAAAAATTTTAGCAACATAGATGTACTATTTTTAAATCATAACAATGATAAGCTAAAGTGTAGCTTTCAGTGAGCATTATATTTAAATAAAGAAGTTAGTATATGTTTGCATATAGAGTTTATGCTTAATAAAGTTATATGTTTAATTATATTTAAAACTGAGTTTTTTAGTGAAAATTATCATATTGTTTCAAACAAGATTTGAGTTGTTTTCAAACTACTCAAAATGTTTGTAAAATTTCTATACAATTTGGAAAAACTATATTAACATTGAATCAATGAGTAGAAAAGTTAAATAAATAAGTAAAATACAATACTTTATTGTTGCAAAACCTGAGAAAAACATTCAACATAACACAACGAATAATAAAAGAATATTTTTTATACTGCTATTTAACAACTCCGTTAACACTCCTGACAAAATTAATTGGAAACAAAGTATTTTCTAAAAGTATATGTTCTAAACTATTTTGTCCAACAACTTACAATTAAATAAAATTTTATAGTAACAGTTTGCTTACTTAAAAATTCAATTTAAAAAGGAACCAATTAGGGATCGGCAAACTGCAAAACGAAAACTGCGTTGTACTATTAATTTAATTTTATTTAAAACTTGAAAAAAAACTTTCGCGGTAAAATATTACAAATAGGCTCATAAGCTGATAACTAGCACGTTCTAGTACTTTGTCGCTGTATATTTTATTACTTTTGCCAACTTTATTTTTTGATTGCTGTATCACTTAAAAAAAATACGACCTGCAAAAAAACATTTTTTTTTTCAGTGCGGACCGGAATCAACTTTTTATGGAAAAACGGGTCCTTTGTTTATAAAAAGCTCTTAAACCCTCATATATAAAAAAAAGTTATAACTACTTTTTAATACATTAACATACAAAGAGTTTTATTTTTTGATTTAGACTAAAAAGATTTTAAACTTTTGAACGAAATTATAAGTAAAACTTAAGTAAAAAATATATTTTCAGAAATTTATAAGAATTATCAAATATCCAACAAATCTAGTCTGATAAACTTTTTTATGTGCTTTAATAAAAGCCATCCTCTATATTTAGTGCTTACCGAATATGTATTTGAAAAAAGTTTTGTGTTCTAAGCAATTAATATTTATTTATATAAGGTGGTTGTATTTCTGTTGTTTAAAATTAAAATAAAAATTGCTGCGTCAATTAAAATACTTTATAAATAAAAAAACCTTAAACAGAAGTTTATTAATTATTCTTAAAAATTATAAAGTTCCTAATTTTTAGTGTTAATTATATTGACCACCTAGTCTTAACGCTAATCAAATAATAGCATAATTTAACAGTTAGCGCAATGTTATTGAAATACTTAACTTTGTTAAGCAACGAGCAGGTTTTTATTATTTACTATACACTGTATGTGTCTTAGCGACTGGAGTTTTCAAATATATTAGATATCGTTTTTTTTTAGTTTATTTGAAAGTCTTTACTGACCGTGTCATTTCAGTTTTTTTTATAACATTGTATAAACACTTGGTTTTTAAAACTCTAAACATTTGAACATAATAAACTGTTAATAAAAGCATAATTTCCCTTTTAATACTTAAACTCAAACAAAAAACATATTTGTAAAATTTAACTAACATAACTAAAAATTTATTATGTTTTAAATTCCTTATAAACATTTAAAAACAACGGCCAAATAATTACTTAGCTGCAATCATTCGACCGAGGCTGAAAATTATATTATAAATTTTGTAATATTATATTAAAAAAAAGTTTAAACTTATATTGTTTAAGATACTTTTAACTTTGAGATGGCGTGTCTATAAAATTAATATTATTCAAAATTTTAGATTAAATTCAGATTTAGCATTATATATAATAAAACAAAGTAAAAAATAATAAGAACTTGAAAACATTCATATTCAAAATATAACTTATTTGAATCGATTCTGCAGTCAAAAGTTTAGTACAAAACTAAAAGAACGCGTTATTAACACATTTTAAAACCATTGTTTTAAATGTAAACTGAATTTTAAGTGTAACGTAAAAATACTTTAATATATATTAAAAAGAAAACAAAGAGTATTGTTAATAATCAAAGATTAAGAATTAAAAACAGTATTGAAGTGTTGCAATTTCAAAAATTCTTTAAAATCATTTACATAAAAATCTTTATCAGAATTCAATAAAACACAATTTAAAACTTGTTTAAAACTTGTTTTAAAAAGACTTGTTTTAAAACGTAACTCTATGAAAAAGGTAAACCAATTTATTCAAATGTATGTTGGTACAGCTTTTTTATTTTTGCGATAACACGTTGTTAGAACTATAATAACATATATTTAAACTTCATGCAACATGATATTAATAATATAAAAAAAAATATCATTATATGTAGTTGAAAATTTATTGATAGTTTTGGCATAGTTAAAGTTAGTTTTTTTTTATAGTTAAAGTTGTAAAAAAGTTTGAGATACAACTAGATTTAAAAAAACGATATTAATAATAAAAAAAAATCATTTAATGTTCAAAATTATATTGATAGTTTTAATATAGTTCAAGTTAATTCTTTTTTAAATACTTTAGTTGTAGAAAAATTTAAGATACATTTAAATTAAAAAAAAATCTCTAAAACACAGTTATTCTTATAAAAGTTTATTTAATTCTAGCGGTTGTGCGTTGTATTTTAAAGATGCGTTTAGTTTTGACAAAATATACTAAGATATACAATATATAAATCAAAAAGTGATTGATAAGCTGAAATTATAATGACTAAACTTTAATTATATATAGAAGTTTGGTTAAATACGTAAAAATTTAACCATTTTTATGTAAAAGCATTTTTATAACAAAAGTATTAATAAAAAGACCATATAGTTGATTAAATATTCTTAACAAATATATTTGCTTTTAATGTTTAGAAATCTTATCGCTACATTTCTTATAAACTTCAACTTAGTTTGGTTTTTAAAGAAAAAAACGTGAATTTTTGTTTGAAACACAGATTGCAAAAATAGTTGAAAAAGTTTTAAAGTATTCAACTACATAACATAACACAGTTAAATTATTTTAAATTAAATATTTAAAAACATAAATTGATTATATTGTTTTTAACAAAATTACGGAGTGTAAATGTTTGTACATCAGCTACGGTTGTTCGGTTTTTATTCAAACTAAAAAAATATACAAACAAGAAAACTAAGAAAATAAGAAAAAAGTTGTTAATACATAAACTGTATAAAATAATAATTTTAAATAAAATATAATAACAAAAAAATTAATTGTTATTTGGATTTTGAATTATTTAAAACGCTTTTAGATTATAGTAATAAAAACTAATATTTATATAAAGGTGTTTAAAAACAGAATAAACTAAATAATGGTAAACTTTATAGTAAGTTTTAGTTTAAGTTTATAATTAAGATATTAGTAATTTTCAAAATATAAAAAATTATTCTGTGTGGAAAAACTTAAGTTGTTAATGGTTGAAATGACATAATCAGCGTAAAATACAAGTTAAAGATAAAATTTTGGTGTTAAGTATCTTTAAGTCTTAAAAAAAAAATATATTTTAAAAATTTAAACTGGAAACACTTAAGGGACACTATGGAAAATTTTACAGTACAAAGTAAATTTTCAGTTTAAAAAAAAATCAAAAAAGGTTAAATGTTATAACATTTATAAAATAATTAATATAGTTTTTATAGTTCCGTTAACGCGATACTATTTTACTTAAAACTTAAGATTACAATATCTTGAAAAAGTAAACAAAATTTGATTTTAAAATTAAACAAACAATTTGGCAATTATAGCCAAAATCAGCTTTAATATACACTTGTGCAGCACAATTAGCCCCTGAGGCGTTTTTAGCTTAGGGTTAACAATCAACATATACTTCTACTTTTGTATACTTTTTGATAGCATTCATATCAAAATAAATAAAGAAACGTAACCTTTATTTTAAAATACTTAACTTAATGTTTTTTAGTTTTCTAATATTTTTTCTACATGGTTTCACTAAGTTTTAGACTACAGTTTGCAAATTAACTAATTAAAAAAGTTACAAACATTAAATAAAATAGATTTATTATGAAAAAGTTAAAAACTTTAAGAAAAAAAAACTTTATCTGAGAATTTTTTTTAGTCAGTTTTTAATATTTTTAAACTATTAATAAAATACTCAAATCTTAACTTACACTTAACATAATTCCATATATTCAATGTTATAGGTGTAGGTGTCAGACTTGTAGTTTTGTCTTCGCGGAAATTTTACGTGGGTGTACTTATTTATAATTAATAAATAATTTATAATTAAGATAATTTTGACCTAAAAATGTATAGAATATGAGTAAAGTATATAAGTTTATAAGTATAACTTAATTAAATATAACTAAAATAAAGTTAAATAAATTATCACAACTAGTTTTAAACAAGAATAAAAATAGTTTAAAGAAAATGAAACTTGAACGAAAGCTACTAAAAGAATTTTTTTTTAAACAAACTTGACTTTATTCAAAAGTTTTGTAAAGTTAAGCCTAAATAAAATTAAAACAAAACTAATATAAAAAGAAATTGTAAAACATTATGTTACAACAGTTTATTTAAATCAGCTAAACCTAACTTACAATATAAAACTGTTAAACATAATGCTAATTTTTTATATAAGTTTAAGCATAGTTAAAAATTTTTTTTTTCAAGTTTTTAAGTTCTAGGGCAGGGGTCAGCAAACTGCCGCCCTTAAAGCCTAAGTCTGCAGCCAACGAGGTACTTTTTAGCTCAAAACTTACTTTTAGAAACCAATAAAAATATTTTTTACGTTAGTAATTTACAATTAGGCTCTAAATCAAAGTATTAGTATTTAATAGTGCTTTGTTATTGCTTATGTTATCAATTTTTGCTTCGAAGTGTAGTTTTGTTGTGATTACTACAATCGTTTTAAAATAACAGCGGCCAGCAAAGTTTTTTTTTCTACAATGCAAGCCATGTGCACTTTTTTTCAGGAAAATTGGCCCGCGACTTACTAAAAGCTACAGATCCCTGTTCTAGGAAGAACAATATTAATCTTATAAGTATTAACAAACACAAATTACTTTAATAAGTAAAATGTTTATAGAAAAGACCTTTATTTTATAATGATTAAAAATATTATTCTTTATGTATAGCTAATATTTTGAATTTAGGATATCATAGGTTAGGTTTTACAAAACACTGTTTTTTAAAAATTACTGATCAAAGCAATCAAATTTAATTAATAGAGGAATAAAAGTTCTTATGGTAACTAAAATTTGTATGGTGGTACTAAATAAGATCTTTATTATATTCATATCATATGTTTACTTATTTTGAAAAAATAAAAAATTCAAAGTGAAGCTGTAAAAAACTTTGAAATTTAAGAACTTTAAAAATAAGTTAAACCTATTCTGATGATATCCTTATACTAGTTTTAACAAACATTAATTAATCAAGTTGGGTAGCATAATTGACTAGTGTATAGATTTTTGGTTTTAAGGTATAACTTATTCAGTGGGGTATGTATATACTCGACTAATAATTTTATTTTTGTAATCAAAGTAAATAACAAAATTAACATTTTAAAACTGAACAATTGAATGACTTAATTTTTTAAATACAGTTTTAAGAAACCTGTGCTTTGATATAGTTTATAACAGACAACCAACAGTACATATATGCTACCTAATTAATATAGAATTATGAATTATTTCTTAAAACAAAATTTTGTCTGGTATAAAATTAGATTTAACTGCCTAAACTAAATCTCAGATTCAAAATATCTCTCAAAAGGTGTTGCTAAACTAGCTTAATAAAAATATCTAACATTTATTTGTGTTTTAAAGTGTTCTCTAACAAACTTACATTCATAAAAACAAAGTTCAGTCTAATTTATTTTGTTAAAACGAATTTCCACATTGTTATGAAGTATTTTGCAATTTATTTAGTTTTTTATTGTTATTTATACCTATTTTCAATTGTAATTTAACAAAGATGTACAAAAATGCATGTTTTTTAGTTGCTTTATTAGTGGTAGAAGAGATTATGGGCGATTTTCTTCGAATATAATTATAAACTATGAGCTTTATACTAGCCAGTGGATACTTTAAGCATTTAAAATACAAGTCAAACTTTTATATACATTTAAAGTAAAAAGACATAATTTTGGTAGCATAGTTGTAAGTTTGAAAGTTTTCTTAATAAATTATTTTAAAAAAATTTATGTTATTTTATCTCGCATCAAAATTTATTCAGTCTTTTCTTAGGGCTGGCTAACTTACGGCCCGCAACGTATTTTCTATCTTGAAAACAGCTCGCGCAAAACTAACAATAATCATAATTTAACAATATTTTTTTAAAGCTGTCAATACAGTTTTAAAAGACATATTATTGCTTACCAATTGATTTACTAATTAAATGTTTTAGACTTATCATAGAATAAGTTTTTAAAAGCAAGTTATCCGCCAAAGATTTCTTCTTAAAAATATGGTTTGCCATCGTTCGAACCGTTCGCCAACTGAAAAAGTTCTTAAGAAAAATAAGCTACCAGTGACAAAGCTAACTTAATATAAAATATTTAAATTTTCTAAATTTTTAGGTAAAGTGACCTTTAAATTATGTTAAAACTTTAATTGATTGAATTATTTCATTAAAGAATATAATTAATAAAAAACGTTAAAACTGTGTATGAAATTCGTATGTAAAGAAAATATTTTTTAAACGTTGTCAGAAAACCACCGCTTTATATTAGTCAAGTTATATATAATATAAAAGCGTTTATAAAGATCTAGCTCTTATTATGTTTTTAAGCTTGATCAAAACCATTTTGATTTAGGTAGACTAGGTTTAACTAGTTTAACTTATCTAAAAAAAAATAATTAATTAAGTTTAACTTTATAGGTTTTAATTGCTAGCCATTTATTTCAAACCATAGTCTGCATATTCCTAACAGTTTAAATTTAAAAATCTTAAAATGTAAAAATACAAAAATTTTAATCTAGTCTTTTTAAAATCCAAAGAAATGGTGTAAATACTGCAAATTACACAAACAAAGTAATTTTTTGGTTCATTTTAGTTATTATGCAACAAAAAGTTTTTGATTTTTTCTAACATTCTTTTAACTAAAAAAAAAATTTATAATAAGAAGCAGTATTGAAGTACATAATTGGAGCTTTATTTACGTATTTTTTATTACAAAACATCTGTCTTTTTATATATTTATATAAATAAAGTTTTAACTAGAACTTTATTAGCATAATCAAAACTAGATTGTTAGATTAAAAACAATATAGTTATACTTTTATAAGGTGTTTGTTTGATGATAAAATATTTTAAGTTAATAATAGTACAAAAGTTATTCCTTTTTGTAAAATTTATTTAAGGTTTCTTCAAGTTGAAATACTGTACTTAAAAAGTATAAAATTCGATTGCTTTGATAACTAAAGTACTTTTTTAAGTAAGAACTTTTATTTTAAGTTTGTAATTTTATTAAAACGAATATTAGAAAACAAACATTCAGTTACTCCTTACCAAACATAACACACAAAAAAGACATACAAAGGTAAATCGATTAGAAATGAAATGCAAAATGTAAAAACATTTTAAACAGTAAAGGTTCGCTCAAGCACTTTGCACGTTACATTCGTTGCTCGCCCCCTTTTCACTGATCGAAACTTAATCGATAACATTTCCTAAAATCTTGGTGCAAAAAATAAACTTTTGTTTCAAAAGTGGCTCAAGCTAAATTATCTTTTAAAGTTTTGTTTTATTTTAATTTCACGAGCTTATTTGTTTTTGATGAAAAATTTGGTGTTGAGGCATTGAAATGTGACTTTGAGGGCACACCATGCCAGTCTGAAGTGTCACCTGTTAATTGTTTTGAATTATGTTGGTGTATTATTCAAACAAATAGAAAACGTTGAAGCATTCACAAAGCTTTTATGATTAACCGTCAAAGTCGAACTAGTTTAAGCTACTTAAAATTTGTAAAGAATATCTTGAATTAGATAGTATCTCTTTTAAAATAAAAAGTACTGGTTGATTTTTGTTGTACAAGAGATATAGTATTATTAATGGTAAATAAGACAAGATGTGTGTCTTATCTATTCATAAAAATAAATGAGAAAATGACACAAATATATTAATAAGTAATAAGAATTAATATAATATCTTGAATTAAAAATTGTTAGCAGGTTATCAAGTCTAAAAAACTGTAACAACTACATAAATATATAACTGTTACCTAAACTTCTAGAAATTCTTTTGTTTTAGTTGTATAAAACAAACCTTAAATATACAAACTAAACTAATTTTGTTTTTAAATGAAACAGTTTAAAATAAACATGTTTAATAAGCTTTATTCGCATTTTAAAACCTATAATTGTTAAATCATGTAGATAATTTTCATAATTATCAAAAATAAAAACCTGTGTACTCTTGTTCAAACTGATGACAGGATAGTAAATTTTGCTTTCCAGTCTTTCATTTTGGTTATAAATGCTTATAGGGTCTCCCTGCTGCATTCCGTCGTTGAAAACTGTCAGTGTTTTAGATGCAAAGTGCAGAAACATCCCTATCACCGATCCGACTTTTATTCCTGTTTCAAATCTGAAACAGTTAAAATCAAAGTATTTTGTGTTATAATTTTTAACAAGTCAGTTCTCAATAAATACGCGTTTAAAATAGCAGAGAGACATTTCTTTAAAATTCAAACCAAGTTATCGATTGAAGTAAAAGTTTCAAGCGTTATTCGCGCTACTTACAGCTGCACAACATGTTTGATTTAATTCAATTTGTAGTTTAAGTTAAAATCAGATGTTGCGGGCAACACTTGTAACATATGGTTTTAAATCAAACCCGTAGCAACAATGTTTAGTTAAGAACTTGTGACTAACAAAAATAAATTATACGTATTTATTTAGTTGAAAGTGAATGTTCTTTTAATTTTTACTTTTAGTGAGACAAATCTATTCAAAGCTTTGATAATTATAACAAATCAAAGAGCTGTGTAAAATTTTGTTACTATTGCGTTTACAAAAATAAGAAGTTTACAATAAAGTAAATAAAATATTTTAATATGTTACTAGTTTAGTAAATGCTTAAATAAATTTCTATGTTATAATGTTATTTTATCTTAACGCCACGTTTTTGTTTCATTAAACATTATGTTAATTTAACTCTAATTGCAATTATTTTGTAAAAATTTAAAAAAGTCTAAGACTGTATATTTAATCCTTGTTTTTTTTAGACAATTTACAACAAAATTTTCCAGAAATGTTTTTATTTTTACTATAAATATGCGTGCTAAAATTTTTATTAAGTTTAAGAACATGTAAAAAAACACAGTTATTGTGACTTTAGATTGATGTAGAACTTTATTTGTTTCAACATTAGAACTCGAAATTTCGATATTATAATAATCTTTTTGTTTAAAATATTTAGAAATTTTATTACTCCCAACTCTCATCATAAAAATGCACGCCAAAACTATCAGATAGTTTAACTTTTTGTAAATATATGTCATACAAAATCAAAAAGACTTGTGACGTAAAGCTTTTCCTCATACCAACAAATAGAACACAAAATTTCGAAAAGTTTAAACTACTTGTTTAAAATGTTTCCCGCGTGTTTGTGAATGCAGTGGTGTTGGGTGAAGACGGCCCCCCAACTGCTGACGTCACAACCCACGTGATCCGACCTTGTGACGTCACAGTGAGCAACACCGCACCCGACACAGCTTCCTTTCGTCGGCAGCTTCAAAACTTTGAACTGCCAGTAGTGCGATCCCTGAATGTTTGTTTGAAATCTAATGGGTTTTAAATATGGTCTAGTTAATATGATTTTTAATTATTTATGATTGTTTAAAATAAAAAGGTTCGCTTCAGCGGAGTTTTGAATTTTTAGAAAATGCTTAAAACGTATTTAACAATTTTGTTTAATTGTAACTGTAAGTTTATCTCTAATGTATTTTGTTTATTTTATTTAACTTCTAAATATTATTAAGCAGTTTAAATATATAAATTTACAGGCCATTACATTAACTTCAAAGTATTTTGGAAAAAGCAACCTTAGAAATAAAGGCTCTCTTTTTGTCGATACTTTCAAAAACTTTTAAAACGCGTTAAATTTTTGTTTATTACGAGTTAAAGTTTAGTACAGTTCGATTTTTTATACAAACTTTTATACCTTACTAAAAAAAGTATACAAATTTGTTTTACAAACAAGTTTACAAATAACTTAAACGTACTTTTGAAAAAGCAACATTGGCAAATACAACTTTGGTTTTGCAGTTGAAGCTCGTCAAAGTTGTAAAGTTATTTTCGAATTTGCAGTCGTACAGTTTCGCAACATTGTTGTCAAACTGAAAGCATGCAACTGAAAAAAACAGCAACATTAATATCATAATACCTAATTCAAACAAACTTTTTTATTATTCAAATGGCTCAGAACTTTTCTCTTCTTATATTATATCTAACATTTTTTGCTTGGCGAACTCTCATAAATTGAAATGGAGATAAAAGTATTAAAAAGGTAATTTTTATGTCTAGCCATTAAAACATATCCTGCATTGCTGGCACGAGTTAATTTAAAACAAAGAAGCATATGGAAGTTGCGGGGGAAGAATATAATATTATAAATAATATAAAACTTGAAAACTTTTGAAATATAGTAACTCTCCCATTGCTAAACATATTTTTGTCATCAAAATATATTTTTTATGATTAACTTTCGTAACAAGATTATGGTTAGCTGAGTTTTATAATGTTAAAATTAAAAATTCATAATAAGTTATACTTATAAATTTATAATAAGAAGGTTTTAATATAAACCTTTAGCTTGAATTTTATTTTATAACTACAGAAATATAACTAACATAAATAAATATAAGGTTATGCAGAGTTTTTCGACTAACACAAGTTATTTAAGTATTTAAAATGTTAATTTAAACTGTTTTAAATGAAAAATATAGAAAACATTAAAAAAAAAGTTCTTTACTTATTACCTTAAAATGTAAAAAATTTTAAGTTTTTTGTTTTTAGAACATACATAGTTTTGTTTAAGTTTTTAAGCATCAACTCATTCAAGACCATTTTCACTAATATTTACTTCATTGCTTTTTTTATTACTTAATATTAAACGACAAAATTCGTACGTACTTTTTCAAAAAAAGTATTAGAATTGAAAACGAAAATTCATTAAAAAATCAACTAGTGCACTATGTCCAAGACAAACTACAGTGACCACACTTGAGTTATTTCAACATTTTCAACGAAATAAGAACCTTCAGCGGTTTGCAGGTGAACCTCTTTGCTACTCTTGCTCGTTCCGTGCACGTTGTACGACCTCACCCTCGCCCTGTAGATGCTGTTGAAGTGCAGCCCGTCTATTGTGCACATCTTCTTCTCGCCGGCGTAAACTTCCTGGTGTTTGGTGTTGCGTTAACAAAGTTTCAACGAAAAGTTTGTATGGTTTTAACTAAACAGTACTTTGTAAGCTTTTATTTCTCCACGGTATTATAAAAAAATTGAATATAAAATTTTGAGTACACGTTACTAATAAACTCAATAAAATATGTTCATAACAAAAATGAGAAGTCGTAGGAGAAAACGAAAATAAATTTATTTCAATAAACATACTCTGAATGGACCATGGTTTCCGTCGTCAATCTCAAGTTTGAATCCGTCGCATAGACCTTCGTCGTTTTTTATTTTCCAACTGATGGTTACTGAGTTGTTTCTTGATAAACACTTTTTAACCTCTACTACTGGCGTAGGTGGAATTGCTAAAAGTTTTTTTTTTTTAAATAATTTGTTGACCATTTTTTGAATTGCTGAAACTAATTTCTTTTTTCATTTTAGTTTAAAAAACTACTTGTTAACTAAAATCCTTGATTTTATAAAATTTTTGTAGTTTCAATTCTTGTTTGTTTACCTTTTAATGTGAAAAATTCAATGTTGTTAATTTCGTCGGTCAAGCTGTGGTTTCTGAGGGCAATGTTCAATTCACTGCTGATTCTCTTCTGCAAACAACTCGCACTCCACTGGTGGGTTTGACACGCAACTCTCTCTATCAGGTCTGCTGATACCTTTAAGCGTTTTTATAAAATAATAAACTTGATAAACTGTTTTTTTTTAAATTGCGATAAAAACATTTAGTTATAAAAAAAAAACTGTTTTCTTTTAAGCATGAAGTTTAAATAAATCTTGAAAACATGACATAACCAACTAATTAGTCACAATGTTTTTTTCTTAAACTAGTGCTAATAATAAAAACTTACAGACAAATCAGTATAGTTAGCTTACTTGTAAGAATGATTCCGAGTTGTTCTGTTTCATTACTTCGATGCAGTACTCTAACAGCCCCGTGGTTTGTCTCAGTTTGGTCGTTGTTGACAACAACTGCTCGTTGATCAACTGTTAGTTTGATGAACTTATCTTTTATCATGAATTTAGTTCACAAAACATTTACTACTTCAAAACTTGAAAAAAAAACTTTATTGTACATTGTGTGCTCATTAGTAGTACAAAGATAATAAACTCAATATACTTTTATTGAGATTAAACTTAAAAAAAATAATTTGTTAAAGTTGTAGGTACTCGAAAGGCTATATTGATGTAAAAAATAAAAATTAATTAAAAGTAATATTTATACTTGAGAGTAAGGAAAAAACTTAAGTTTTTTACAGCTTTAAAAAGGTAAAAAACTAGATAAAATAATAAAAGTAATTTTTTTATGCTAAACTTTTGTTAGTACTAGTTAGTTTAATATTTGAAAAGACCTATTTTATATTTATCTAATCTGCTTAATTTAAATTTTAAAAACCTTGTAAAAAAAACTAGCTAACGTTTATAGAAACTATACATGTATATTGTACAATAACTCTGAACTTTTAAAATAAAAAATAGATACTAACTTTCTTTTTAGCTTCTTCTTCTTTTTGAATGAAATTTAACAATTCTTGCTTCTTTGATTCAATTAAGTTCATCACATTGTCAAAATATGTAGTTGTTTTTAACTTTAGGCATTCTGAGTTTTTCTGTTTTTGTTTAAATAAATGTAAAGACAAAGTTTTGGTTTACAGAAAGACAAAGTTTTGGTTTTAGCATTAAGAAAAGTTACTATCTTGAAATTTTAGGAAAGCTAAAGATATTTTATAACATCTTATTTGTTTTTTAAAAAAGAAAATGTCTTAAATTACCACAAAGCCTACGTCAAAAAAATGATTTCAAAACTACTATTTTTAGTTTACAACAGTAATATTTTAAACAAGTGTAAAGTGTTACAATTGAAGATTCTGTTGCACTTCGTGACCATAAATTTATATAGAATGTAAAACAGCAAAATGTCCATTTTTTTTCTTTTTTTGTTTTAATTTCATTACAATTTTTTACTATATTACAACAAAACAAAAAACTAAAACTTTTATATATCAATCTAGAATGTGAAAAAGGTTGAAAAACTAGCAAATATATTTTAAAACTGTCAATTTTAAAACCAATAAAATTACTTTAAGAGAAGCTTCTACATCTTGCAAACTTTCCACATAATTTTTCGCTTTTCTCGCTTTTGACGACAATAAACTCATTTGTTTGCTAAGTTTTGTCTGTTATATATCATTTATGAAATTAATTAATACTTGATTTTAGGCTGACTTTTTTTGCAAACAAGTTAATGCTTTTGAAATTTTGCCTTTAGTTTTACTTAATTTTATTAAAAGATTATTATTTTCATAGCATTTTTTTAACAGCTTTAAAATTATATCAACTTGATAATAAATTTCGTTTTAAATATAATTTAAGTACGTAAATTTGAAAGTAAAACGAAAGTACAAGCTAAAAACGTAAATTAGTTAATACTATTTATAGTACTGATCAATAATTTTTCTTGCGCGTTGTAGCTTTCATGTAAGTCAGATTAAAGTAACTGCGAAAAGTCTTTAATTTAACAGCGGTTTAGAAATAAGATTTTAAAATCAAAGCCTATATTAACTGATAGCTGAAAAAGTTTTTCCAAAAAGTCGTTTTAAATGTGAGTTTCAGTAAGCTAGTAGAAAACTAGCTGATGAAGCTATTCAAAAGCTAATTTGATTACAAAATTAAGTTTTTGCTTGTAAATAATTGTTTAAAAAAAAGGTAAAAATGAGAAGAAAAATTAATAAAGTTTAAGAACTAGTGTTTGCAAATTAACTCTAAAAAAAATTAATTATAAATTTAATAATTAATATTTATGATGTGATTAACTAAACCTAAAATGTAAAAAATACTAAGTAAAATTTAAAAGCAAAAATAGTTGCTTATGATATCTTCATTTTGAATAATTATATATATTTAATAAGTGCATTTAGTTTATTTACATGTTATCTATAGTTCTTGTAAAACTTTTATCTTATTATCGTTAGATTAGTGTACAACAATAATTTTCAAAAAATATTTTTTATCAATGTACTGCATGTTGTTTTGTTGATATTTTGCAGTATCGTAATTTAAACTAAAAATCTTGAAAATTTTGTTCACATTCGAATGTAAAAATCAAAAGTTCAAAACCAAAATCAAATGTAACATTTTTTAGCATCTGGTTTGCAGGTTTCGAACAAAAAATTGCAACAAATGATTCAGTTGTTATTACCGAGCTGTTTGCACTTAGCAGGCAGGATGTTGTGCGCAAAACAGACATTACACTGCAGACATCTGCCCAATGCGCGCAGTATGGTAAGCCGATAATGTGTCATTTCAAACATGATTTATCGTGTTGGCGGCAATAATGGAGTCAAATGTTTACTTGTTGTTTTTTGAAATCTTTAGTTGAATAATTAAAGCTTGGGTTCGCACCTGCCGTTTGCTTACGCGTTATTTTCTCAGGGCAAAACATGCGTAGTTGCGCGGCAGATTGCTACACAATATGCTTAGTCGTTTCAAAGTATTACGACGTACTTTAAATATGCAACTAACTTATTTGCAGATTTTATTTTCATAAATTAAGTAGTTTAATAAAAATGCTTCAACCATTATTAATTTAACTTTTACATTAAAAATGGTTCGGAAGCTTTTTATAAAAGACGGACTTTGAAAGAAAAAAAAACTTTGATTACCGGAATAATTATAAAATATTCTTTATGAGTGACCAAATTTTTTTAAAAGCATAGAATTAAAATGATAGTTATCTCAAAATCAATAACGTTTATTTATTTTCAAAATATAAGGAAATTTGTAAACAATGAATACAAAAGAGCTTAGTTTCGGTTGTTTTGCACAAGTTGTCTTCAAGCTAAAAAACACGTCGCTGATAAGATTTCCTTTGTAAAGCTTAAAAAAAATAAAATAAAACAAAAAACAAACCTTGTGCTCTTTGAACTGCATGCCGATCGGCTTGACGTCGTGGCCCGTGTGCTCATGCTGGCACTCCACGCATATGGACATGGTGCAAGTTTCGCAGTGCAGGGAAATCACCTCGTCTTCGTGCTTCGCGCAGCCAACCCCCGTTTCCGGTGTCGTCAGGACCCTTTTCTCCCTTCCGACCGAGTCCACCGCAACCGAGTACCTTTTGGTCGCGTTCGGCTTCTGCCCCCTCATAAGTCGCGACGACGAGCTCCTTTTGACGGTGGCCTGCTGGGCAACTTGGACTAATTGGTGGGCGGCCAGCGGTCCCTTGTCGGGGTGGTAGGCGTCGAGGCAGTTGGGGCAGTAGTTGACGTCGCACTGGTTGCATCTGACCGTGGCAAGCTGCCTAGAAGAAGTCTCGCACATCTCGCACCTCTGCCACTCTTTTCGGTTCGGGGGCTTTTTCGCGACATCCGAGTTGGCGCCAAAACTTTTTTCAGCTTTTTGCTTGAACTGGGCGACGATTGAGCATAGCAAGTGGTTGCGCCTCAAGCTATTTTCTCCCCTGTCGTCCAGGAACATTGTGACGTCACAGCTGGGGCACGTGACGCAACAAACGGATTTGGGGAGGAGCGGCAGGTTTATCTTCTGATTTTCCTTCGCCGCCTCGTGGAAACTTTCAACACTGTCCGACGAGGCGGGAATTTTTTTGGAAGTTTTCGCGAAACGGCCGCTTTGTTTCTGGGTGGTGCTGGAGGACTGCGAGTAGCCGCTGTCGGAGTCGCTGAAGTTAAGGGATTCAGAAGTTTTTCTATTTGGGGACTCCACCGCGTTCAATGCTTCCAAGTTTTGCTCGATTTTTGCTGACAACTTCTAAAGTAAAAAAGTCGTTAGTTTATTTGTTTTTTCTATTAAAATTTTCGTAAGTTAGTTTTGAAAAATTATGCTAAGAGTAGGAAATAGACTGGTCAGTTTTAAGATTAGAAAAAAACTTAATGTACTTGATAACTATAACTTTATCCAACAACTATAACATTTATTTTATTCTTCACAACTTTGTAATACTAGACTAGTTTTATACTACACGTTATTATTTATAAAAGATATGAATTTAAGTAAGATGTAATAATTAGCTTTTAAAATATTTAATTAATAGAATTTAAAATGTAATTTTTAGTTTTTTGAATTAAAAAGCATAGTTTTTATAAGTAAAACCTTGTTTTTAGAAAGAAATTTATACTAATTTTTTTTTAATCAATAACCTTAGTATAGATAAATTTAATCATCAAAATTAATCAATCACCAATAGATTATATAACATATTACAAGTTTTTACTAAAATAGTAAAATTAAGTAGGATGTAACAGTTAGCTCTATAAAAATCTAACCTGTTGCTTTTGTACTAAAGTTTTTGCGCACTTGAAACAAATGTTGTGGCCACATTTCAAAACTACCGGATCATCAAACAGTTGTTTGCAATGAGGACAAAATAACTCTTGTTCCATTTTTTTTAAATAACTGTTTTAATATTTTTGATGACGTTTTTAGTTAAATCGTCATTTTATCTACGATTTAAAAGTAGTTTCTACTCTTTAAACAAGAATATCTAAGAAAATTTCAAAAGTAGTTACAATAACAAAAACTAAATAGCTTTCATACAAAAAAGTATAACTCAAGTCTAGAACAAAAATAAAGATAGCTTTTAACGTTTAAAAATTTAAAAACGAAACTAGAAGTTTTATCAACTTCTGTCTAGCGTTTCTTTTCGTTGTATGCAAAACGTTTTTCATCTTCTTCTCTCGTTTACACCAAACAGAATCCCGTAACTTCAAATGTGTAAATATTGATTGTTGGTTGATTAGAAAGTTCAGCGGCGAAAGCAACAGGATTCAACAGTTGCCTGTACATCTCTTTTCATCAACAAACTTCCTTTTAGTAAATTTTCGGTAAAGAAAAAGTCACTTGTAACTAATAAAAAGTACTACGAGATTGAAACATGATTGTAAAACTGAATGAAGCAGGTGTTGTGCGTGGTAAGTAATTTCACTTAGCAAACGAAGTTTGAAATCCAAAATTGTTCATTTAAAGTTAAATGCTTTGCCGCTGGAAAACTTGTTACATTTTCAATTGGATAAAATATTTGTTTACTTTTTCTAGTGCATACTTTATTTACTCAAAATTAAATCGAAATTTTGAAAAAAAAGTACTTAACAGGTTAATCAAACTGTTATTTATAGACTGTTATTGACAAAATTGAAAAAAAAAAAACAAATTGATCACTTTAATAAAACCTCAGTGAATTTTGAACTTTTTATTTCGATATAATTTCTTTTGTTTTACACTTATAAAAATGCTAACGTAAAGTTATTGAATATTAAAAGGATATACATTTATCTTCGCAAAAAAAAAAGCTTTAAAGTTATTTGTTTTTTTATTTAATATACTTTTGGTAAAAATTTGTTAAAATTTTCAATATTTTTTACTTAAGAAAAAAGGTTAGTCGTTTTTAAAAAAGCATGAATTTAAGACTACCTAGTTGTATGAAATTTATCTGAAAATATAACAAAACACATTTCTTGATTTTTCATTTATTGTTTAGTACTTTCGACTAAGATTCTACAAGAACAAATAAAAGTGAATTGTAGTCAGAATTTTAAAGAATAAAAAAAAGTTAAAAAATAAAAAAATAAAAAGAACAAAATGTTTATAAGACATAAAATGACGGAACAGTCGAGTGTAGAGATAGAACTTAATAATTAGCTTATTGGTCAAGTTTAATAGATTTATAATAAAAACAAGTTGAACTAACGATAAAAACTTACAATGACAAGACTACACTTTTAAAACCACGGATTTTTCTCGTTGGTTCATAAATAACAATTATAGTAGTAGAAGCGCATTGAAAAAAGCGTGTACTTTTACTAAGAACAACTAAGTTAAATTTAGCTAAACTTTAAGTTGTAAAACTAAATTTTTATTAGTTTTTATAACAAAAATAAATATATACTTAAAATACTAAAAAGCAAAAGGATTATCCTGATGTGTTTTTTATTTCACATAAGTAATAATTGTTTAATAGTAGAAGCGCATTGGAAACAAGTGTATATTTTTACAAAAAACAAATGTGCTTAATTTAGCTAAGCTTTGAGTTGTAAATGTTTTTAATTTTATAAAAAAGATAAAAACATATTTAGAAAACTACAGAGCATAAGGATTGTCCTGATATGTTTTTTTAAGTAAATTGAGTAATGATTGTAAGCTCTAATTATTTTTTCTAGAAAACGTGTTTATCGCTAGTAAATGTTCAAAATAAGCTAATAACTGTTTTTGAATATCTGCGAAACATCACACTTCCAAAAAACTTTTATATTTAAAATCGATTATAAAAAACACCAAAAACCAACTTCCTAATTATAATTTTTTGTTTTAAAGGGTTTTTATAATGCTTTTAAGGGTGTGCATTGACTGGTTTCTTTCCCCTAAAAAAGTGGAAAAAATTTATAAAAAGAAGCGATTGAATATGGTTTTCTTTTAAAACAGTTTAATAAAAAGTTAATTTCTGACTGTGTACATTTTTAAGAATAAAATTTTATTGTATATTTTTAGCAAAAATGTAAGTTTTTTTGTAAAATAAAATTATATACAAAGAAAAATAACTACAAAAAATGTTTACTTTTTGAAATTCGGTACAAAATTTTTGAGTATATCCTTAGCAACTACTTTTGTTTACAACTGAGCTAAAGAAAATGGGAACGGGTCAAAGTTGCACAAAGAATAAGTTTAAATTTAGTATTTGAAATAAGTATTATTTAGCTAAGTTTTTGCTAGAATTAAGTAGACAAGACTTTTTTAAGCCTTTAAAAAACCCATAGAAACTGAATGGCCGATATAGGTAGTGAACCTAGCATAAGTCATTTGGCAATTGAAGATCGTTTGTTAAGCTATCTGGAATGCTCCAAACATTATGATGATAACAAATTTAAAATCTTCACTTAAAGACATATTATTTATCTTTTAAGTTTATTAGAATTTTTTGAATAAAAACCATAAGCACAAAGTTGTGCAAATAAAAGTTTGTTTATATAAATTTATAATTTTTATTGTATTTTAATTTAAATTAAAAATTGTTTTGTAATTGGGTTTAGTATATTTTATTATAATTCCTTTAAAGTTCTTATATTTGTTATGTTTCCTTTTTTTTTCTTTTGAATGTGTACATCAAACAAATTTCAATTATATTTCTATCTTAAAACTTTTTTATAGCTGTTTTTTATTTACTTTTATCTAATTTATAACATGTATACGTTTTAGTTTAATATCCTTTAAACATCTTAAGTTTTTATTTACTTACTTGTCTTGCTTAATACTCTTGTTTACTTAACTTTACCAACTTCTTAGCTGAACAGTAATTATTCCAAATAATGAATTTAAATTAGTTATGAGCTATTATCAAGCTTTTATTATCAAGCTTCCATAAAAGTTAATATTAAATTATTTAGCTTAGTTGTATACAATATTAGCTGTTAGGGGTATACTAAAAATTTTCTACTTAACTTAAATAAAAATACGAAGTTTTTTATGTTACTTTTTAAATAAAGTTTGTACCCCAAAATAGTTATAAATTTTTTTATTGTATGCAAAAATGATGTAGTTTCTTAAGTTTTTTATTTAGTAAAGAACAAAGTATTTTAAAATTTTATAATTACAAAGCGAGAATATTAAAAACAAAAAACTATATATAAAAAATTATCTAATCAAAAGTTTTTGTAAAAAAAAATTTAAACGATTTTATTACTTTAAGAGTTTGCTTTTTAGTCAAGAAACCTGACCTACTTGCAGATTGTTTTTATCTTTCAACAATAGAAAAGCCGTAGTTTTACAATTTCTTATCAGTTTTAAAATCGTTTTTCTTTTTGCTACTAGTTTATTTGAAAATAAAGTTTTTGTGTTTAATTTATATTTGACATTTAGCTATACTACTTTGACTTGACCTGTTTGACTAAGTGATTTATTTACAAATCATTGAGTATGTTTTTCTATCATTAAGACAAAAAAAATATTAGTACTTTGTTTTTAGTCACTTATGTATAAAAGTATTCGTTATACATGTTAGCTTCTATATGTAAGGCGAAGTTTCATACTTTCAATATTAGCAGGACTTAGGTTTATATTTTAATTATTTTACTAAAAGTTTAAGATCTGAATTACTTATTAAGATTTTGCATTCAGTTTTACTAATATTTTCAAACTCTTTAAAGTTTAAACATTTAGAATTACTTCAGAAAATTTTAGAGAGTTATGTAGTAAAAAGCTGTGTAACTTTCTGAAGTTAATATAAAAAGCTGCTACAGAAAATACTTTAATATTGTACAAAAATTTTTTTTTGCTAACACACTAAAAAAGTCTAGTCACGCCCTTGAATGCTTTTAGTTAAACTAATATTCAGATATTGAATAAGAAAGAAAGAAAGAAAGGTTTTGTAATATAAAAAAGTAAATGTCTGTTGAAGCTGAAATTAAAGCATTAGTTGAGTCCTCCAAAATTGGGAAACAGCTGAAAGAAAAACTGATTGCCATTGGAAGCAAGAAGGACAATGAATTTAGTTGTTTTCAAGCTGAGATGCTTAAATTGAAGAAAGATTATAATGAAAAAAGTAGAATTATTGAAAATAACATTGATCAGATTCAAAAAGATGAATTCAGCAGTAAGAGAATAGACAATATAGAAAATAGAATTACAGAATTACAAAAAAGTTTCTCAGAATTTAAGTCTGATTTTTCTTCTAAATTTAACAAGTTTGAAGCTAAATTCTCCAAATATGCTGATGCTATGCAGAAAAGTGAACCAACAGAAATTATCACAAACATTAGTACCAAATTAAATTTAGTAGCAGAAAAAATAGATGCTGAAAATGAACAAAAACTGAAAGAAAAGAAGGCTTTAAATGTAATAATATTTAACATTCCAGAAAGTAAAAATCCAACTCATAATGCACTAGAAAGTTGCAAAAATGATCTAAAAATAATTCAACAAGTATTAGGAGAAAATAAAATGAAAAAAGAAGAATTTAAGTCACTTTATCGAGTAGGTAAAATTGCAGCTAACAAAATCAGACCAATTATAGTCAAATTAAATAATTTAGCATCCAAACACAGACTGTTAAGACTGAGAGATTTGAAAATGTTTAATGGTGAAATTGAATCAAAAGTCTACATCAACCCTGACAGAACTCTCTTGGAAATTGAAGCTTTCAGAAAATTGAGAAAAGAAGTTAAAATAAAGCAAGCCATCGCTGATGAGAATAAATTGGACATAAAATATGTTATAAGGAACAACAAGATAGTTGAACTGACAAAACAGCCCTTTCGTTACCGCTCCCAGGACATCTGGGATTAGTGGAGGAAATCGTGAGTCAACGGGTATAAACTTATTAAGTGATAGGATTAATTTTAACACTAACAAGTTTTCCTATATAAATTGTAACAACAACTATTTAAAAGTTTGTTACACTAATATAAGATCTGTTTTAAATAAATTTTATATTTTAGAGAACTATATAAATTTGAATAACATTGATTTATTTTTTTTGACTGAAACATGGTTGACTTATAAGGTCAACGATGCCACAGTGTGTCCTTTTAACTATAACATTTACCGAAGTGATAGGTCTAGTAGGGGTGGAGGTGTTGCTATCCTTTTCAAAAATTCGCTTAAAGTTATTAAAGTTAAAAGCGATTCTATCTCTACTAGCAACATCAATTTTGAATACCTATGTGTAGATGTAATTTTTAAAAAGATGAAATTAAGATTTTGTTGTGTCTACCTTCCTCCACTGTCTGCTAGATGCGCACTGACTGTTCAAAATGTAATCAAAATGGTTAAAATGGTTTGTCCAAAAGAGTGTTCTTTTTATGTTCTTGGTGATTTTAATATGCCAAATATAGATTGGAGGATTCCTAGCACAGATTTCAATAAACCCCATGAGTGTTTTCTTAATTTTTGTACAGACAATTTTTTAACCCAAGTAATTGAAAATCCAACCCATAAGAATGGTAACATTCTTGATCTCATAATTTGCAATCATTTTGGTCTAGATAGAATCATATCACACTCAACTAATTTTCCATTAACAAACACTTGTGACCATAACTTGCTTTCACTAAAAATTAAAATTGAAAATAAAATAGTACCTATTGCTAAAGAAGTCTCATATGACTATAAAAAAGCAGATTTTGAAAGCATCAATGATTTCCTGTCAAAAATTAATTGGACCTCTTTATTTAAAAATTCAGAAAATCTCCAGCATTTCTACGATCAATTCATCAGCTCAATCCAAATCTCAATCAAACGTTTTGTTCCAATTTTTTCTAAAAATAACAAAAGTAAAAAATATCCATCTCATATTAAAAAGTTATTAAAAGAAAAAGCGAATCTATACAAAAAAAGTAAGACAAATAAATCATTTTTGATAAAATACAAAAACAAGTCTAAAGAATATCAATTAGCTGTTAAAAAATACAACTTTGAATATGAAAACAAATTCTGCAAAAACCCAAATTTAAAAAAGTTTTATAGCTACGTGAAATCTAAACTTAAGTTAAATAATTCCATACATCTCTTATATGATAACGATAAAAACAAAACAGTAACCTCAGATTTTGAAATAGCAACACTTTTTAACATAAATTTTCAAAAAGTTTTTAAAAAAGACGAGAGTTACCAGTCTTTTAAGCTACCCCAAAAGAATTGTAGTAAGATGCAAAATTTTTTCATAACCTATGAAGACATTATAAGTTCAATTAACCACTTAAAAGATAAAATCATAAGAACGCCAGAAAACATTCCACCCTATTATATCAAGCATGTTATCCAATCAATAATATTTCCACTTTCATTAATATTTAATTGCTCTCTAGAACTATCTGATGTTCCTAAACAATGGAAAACATCTTTTATTATTCCTGTGCACAAGAAAGGTAATATACACGATGCATTAAATTACAGACCAATATCTATAACAAGTGGCTTTTCAAGAATTTATGAACATATTGTATCTGTAAAAATTCTCAATCACCTCTTTGATAACAAATTATTAACTAACAAACAGTTTGGTTTTGTTCCAAACCGCTCATCAACCATTCAACTGTTAACATGCTTACATTCTTGGTTAGTTCCTTATCTCAAAAATGAATTTACTAAAGTAGTTTATACGGATATTCAAAAAGCCTTTGATTCAGTATCACACAAAAGATTATTAAAAATTTTAAATCAGTATGGGCTACATGAAAGCTTAATTGATTGGTTTGATAACTTTTTAAATAATAGATCACAAAGAGTACTCATCAATAATACGCTTTCTGACTTTTTAACAATCTACAGTGGAGTACCACAAGGTGGTGTAGTTGGTCCCCTTCTCTTTTTAATTTATATTAATGATATTTGTTCAAACATTGATATTAAAAGTGAGTTAAGCTTATTTGCAGATGATGCCAAAATCTTTAGTCAGTCAAATACTTCATTACAACTATCTTTAGATAATATTTACATATGGTTAAAAACAAGAAAACTAAACTTAAATCCTAGCAAATGTAAAATTCTAACCATTAACAAAAAAGAATCTTCTCCAACTGACCTCTTAATCAATAACATCAAGTTACCAGAAATTAAAGTTTTTAAAGATTTAGGAATTTATATTTCCAAAGATTTGAAATGGAATGAACATATCAACTATTTATATAAGATTGCAAAAACTACATGTTATCAAATATTGAAAAGTTTTAAAACTAATTCTGCTTCAATTCTGACAAAACTATTTAAAACATACGTTCGCCCTAAACTTGAGTTTAGTACCCAAATTTGGTCACCCCATTTAAAAAAGGATATTAACAAAATTGAATCTGTGCAAAGGAGTTTTACCCGTCATATTTGTAGTCGTTGCAACATATCTTACACGTCATATAATGATAGAATGATTAAATTTGGATTGAAATCACTGGAATATAGAAGATGGGAATTTGATTTATTAATTCTTTACAAAATTATCAATGGCAAATATAAAAGTTTTTTTAACCAGTTTTTTAATTTTTCCCAAAATAAATATCAACTAAGAGGAAATAATTTGAAAATAAAATGTAAATATGATTTTCAAAACAGTCAGTGGCAAGGCGCATTTTTTCACAGAGCAAAAGCTATGTGGAACAGACTACCTCAGGATATAGTATCTTGTGAGAGGGTAGAACAATTTCGTTTAAAGCTAAAAAGATTTGACTTAAATACGATAAATACCAGTAGAATTAACTAATTTTCCACTGTAACAAAAGAAAAAATATTCGTTTCCCTACGCCTCCCCCCTACAAACTATTAGTTTACTTATATATTTTGTAGTTATGAATATTGTTTTATAAGCCATGATTTTAGACAAACTTCTTTACTGTGTGTACTAAGTAATATATAAATTTGAATTTTTTGAACTCAATTTTCAATTTAGTTCATTTGTTTATCATATTGTGTTTAACTTTGTGTTTCCATTTAAATTATGTTTGTATATATATATATGTATAATTTATCTTAAAGTTTTGAATATAAGTTTATTTTCTTTTTCTCTTTTTGTGTGTCCTGTTTAAGTGGCTCAGGTTTTGATGCCTGAGTCCAACATTGCACAATAAACAATATAATAATAATAATTATTTTTGCTTGACAAACTTTTGAAATTTTTGTCGTACGCAAGTGAAAAATAACTGTTAAAACAGAAATTTTCTTGCTGTAAAACAAACTTTAATAAGTTTATATTAAGAGATTCACTAAACTTAAACATTAAATGTGTTCAAGTTAAAAATGAAGCTTCTAGTTTAAATACAGTTTTTAAATTTTAAAACCTTAAAAATACTAAAAAACAATTAAGTTCTAAAACTATGATTTTAACGTATACAGATATTTTGCAACGTTTAACTAAAAAATTTGAAAATCATAAGAAATAAAAAAAAACTATTATTGGCTATATTTAAAAACCTAAAATGTATTTTTAAACTAAGACTAAAAATTATTTTAGAAAAATGCTTTTCCAAAGTAAAAACAAAAACTTTAAGTTTCTAGCTGTTTATTTCATTAAAGATGAACAGGAAAACGGTGGGTTAATGTTAAAAATTAAATGAAACCTACCGTCAATTATAAGTTTTATATTTAAGAAGATTTTATTACCCTTGCTCGAATTAAAAACTTATTATATTTATATATTCGATAAGATTAAGGTGAGCGTAATTGTAACTACTTTAAACCTCTAAGACTATTTGAAAGATGAGTAAATAGAGTCATACTTTTGCAAGGATTTAGTTGAGGAGATGCTGGAAAGGAAGCAAAAAAAAGTTTAAAGATTGGTTCAGCTAGACCAGGGGTCGGCAAACTGCGGCCCGCGGGCCAATTTCGGCCCTTGAAGGGTAAATTTGCGGCCCGCGAGCACGTTTATTTTTTGAATGGGATGCGGCCCGCGAAAGAAAATTCTGTGGCCCGCGAGCAGGTAAATGTGGCCCGCTGAGCAAAAATTCATTTTAAGTTTAATTTTTTATGGTAAAAATGCTGTAGTTTGTATAAACTAGCTTCAATTGAACTCCCTGTATAACACTTGTAAACAATTAAAAGGCTTCACTTCTTTAGATTAAACAAGTAAAAAAGACAGATTAGCATTCGAGCTGTGTTTTATAAAAACTTTCTTCTTACCATAACAAATTATGATCTGAAGAAACAGTCTTAAAAATACTTGGACTCAGTAAGTTATTTATATAATACTTATTAAGTAAAAGAACAAAATGCATAAAAACATTAAAAACAATATAATAAAAAGAAACAAGGTTTATTTTATTTATATTTTAACATATTTTGAATGTTGTATAAGTTTTCTATGTACTTTAAGTTAGTTCCTACGCACAGCAATGTACAGAGAAGTTCATTTTTAAACCACTTTGAAAACATTATTTATGTTAGATTTAGTTCAATTTAAGCATAGTTTTCGATTGTAATTATTTTTACATCAAATATCTAAGACTTTACAGACACATTTAAATCAATAAACATGACATAATTACATTAGTTTTTGTTCAGTATACATTTTTATTTTACAAATAAAACTTTTTGGCAACTTAAGTTAATTTCTTTGCATTGCACACTTATGTACACAGATGCTCTTTTTTGGAATTACCTATTTAATACAAACTAGATTTAGGGGTATTAAATTTTTTGAATTTGTTTATTATCAATAAAACTAGTTTAAATTTAAACAAATAAACAATACATTGCTACACACTCAGACTAAGTCAAACTAATTTACAAAACTTTCAAATATCAGGCCAGTTTAGGCATTTTTCAGTTTTTGACTTAAATTGTATTTTTTATTTTAAAATGTAAGGATAGTTTTTTGATCACTCAGGCAGGATTTTTTGCTTTGAAGAGTGGCAAAGTAAACTTATGATGTATGATTGTTCATTTCACAGTTTTTGTTTTAATTATGAAATGGTTTAAGTTTTAAGTCTTGCAACTGCTTTAATTGGAAATATTATTTTTATTGTTATTTACAAATAAATGTGAACAATCATTTTTGCCAAAAAACCTTGAATTTTGAAAAAAAACTTTAAATTTGACAATTTAGGCTAAAAAATCTGGAACTTGAGAATTTTCAAAAACACCTTGAGTTTTAAACAATTATTACATGTAAAGTAATGAAACTTCGATTTTCCACAAAATATTTCTCAATAATTAAATTTATTAAAAAACACATTTAAAATTGCCTAACCGTATCTTTTAATGTTGCTATACTATTTTAGACAGTTTTTTATTATATTTTATTAAATTAACTTTAAACTTAATTTCATACTAAAATTAGACTAAAAAACTTGCACTTTTTAAAAGATGGAAGAAATTCAGAAAACCTTAAAAATATTTCTTAAAAACTATTGGCAACCCTGAAACTGTTTACATTCTGTCTATGAGCTAAACGTAGCACAAATGTTTTTTGTTTTACATATGTTATGTGTATACAACATAAGAAAACTTTCTTTTTACAAAATATGTAACAATGGTAATTTTAAGCATAATGACCAACTATTTCAATTTTCTTATCTTTAAAAACCCTTGTAGGTAATCAGATTCATATGATTTCGCAGTATAATGTTCTTAACCTTTTTAACAAGTATATGTAAACCTTATACAGAAATCACCATAGTCATTATTTCAATCACAGTAATTAACTAAAATGTCTTTTTTTACAACTTGGGTATTTTGTTTGACATGTAGTTTATACCTAAGTTTCTTTTATAAATGTTTTATCACTACATGTTATATTTGAGTGTACACAAAAATAATTAAAACAACACAATAATAAGAAATAGTGTTTATTTCATTTTGGTTTTGACACGTTTTGATTTCTTTAGAAGTTTTCTGTGTATTTTACGCACACCATTGTACAGAGATGCTAATTTTTAAACCAAAATTTTAAATAATAATTGAGTTAGTAAAAACACCTCAAATAAATATTCTCAGATGAGCAGCATTTGTTGTTGCTTTCATCTTAATAGATCGATTAAAGTCCCAATTTGATTTATTTGACTTTGAAATATCAGAAATTGCCTAAAAGCGAATTTTTTTTGTCACTGAAGAAATTAACAAAATACTTTTACTACCACCAACACAAGTTCTTTAAAAAAGTTTTCAAATCTAAACGGTGTCTCCTTTTAATTATTTACTTTAGCTACTTTATAACTAACCTTGACAAATTTTTCTGTTTAGTATGTAGTTACTGAAAATAATCATGTGCTTTCTTAAAACAGACTTGGGCGATTTCTTTTTTTTTCGTTTCTCGCAACAACTCCTAGTTAACGTCTTGTGATTCTTATAAATCGTCTTATATTTTTAATCTACTCTTTTTTGTAAGCAATATTTTCATTGCAGATAAAGAAATAAATAGTTGCTACATTTACTAATAAAAAATAAGTTTTTTTACTTCATTTATGGCTTAACAAATTTTTATACTTTCGTTAACAATATTTAAGAAACTTAACTGTCCATTCAAGCTGACTTACAATAATATTGTTTTTTGCTGTATATATTTATTTCACTTTCAAAAAAATTCTTTATTTTGTTATTTCGTGAGTTTTATTTAAAACAAGGTTGCCAAACAAACTATTTGAAAAACTCACATTTAGTTAAACCTATTCAAGACATTTAAGAAAACTTAGGTGTAAGTGTGAAATTTTTATTTCAAACACTTTGAATAAACCTTTGAACTCTCAGAATAGACAGTAGTGAAATTGATTAACTATAATTTTTTACTTGTCGTTTTAAATATGTTTTTTCTTTTGTATGATGATACTTTAGTTAAGTAGTAAATTTTTGTTTTTTCAAAGCAAGTTTTTGGCTTTTTCAACTTTTAATAAACTCAGACTGGTTTTATGTAGTTCAGACTTTTTGCTTCTAAAGTGACAACCATGTAAAAAACTAGTTAATTTTTATATAGTATTTTACTAAAGTATTTAAACATTAATTACGTTAATTTTTTATTTAATTTTTTTACATAGCATATAGGTATTAAATTTTTTAAGTTAACTAGTTACTGAAATTTTTAAAAAGTGCAAATGATTTAAAACGCAAAAACTATTTTTAACAGTTTAAACTTTTTTAAATATGAAAAAGTGGTCGACATTATAAACAATATATAAAAGTGACTTATAGATGGTTTTCAAGCTTAGTTTTTATAGAGAGTTAGGTTTTAAGTAAAATAAAAAACATATTAAGTTAATCTAATTAACTTTTAAAGATAATACGTAGTTTGTTAAGTCTTGAGTGTATTAGTCTATGAAAAGTTTACCTTATTAAATGTGTATAGTTTAAATAGATATTCTATATCAAGCTAAAAGTCATTAAAAACAATAAACTGAATAAAAACAAAAGTTTTTTATTAGTGTCACTAAAACTAAAACTGCGGCCCGCGAAGATTTTGGAAAATTGAAAATTGGCCCGCTAGCACCAACTGCCTGCCGACCCCTGAGTTAGACCATTAGCTAAAAGAACAAATAAAGTAAAGACAACAAAAGCGGTTGAAGTTTGGACGACAGTGTTTTTAAACTTATTTTGAGTAACAGAAAAAAACAACTACTAAGTCTAACTGTAGTAGTATAAGACAAGCGATAGTTGAGGTTAACTTATGATGCTCGCGATTTCAAAGAGTAATAAACAAATACAAACATTTTAATGTCTTTAAAAAGGTATTGTCCCGGGCATGACGTTAAACTGCTTTGGCGTATAACTCGATAACCGAAAGGTTTTTGTACACCAGGTCTTTAGACCAAACCTTTTGAGCGTTTTTTTTTTTGTTGTTCAGTAAACAATAATTAATTAGAATTAGAAAGATAGGGCAATAAAAAGTTAAGGAGTTTAAACATTCCGTACTTAAGCAACAACTTGAAGACATGATGCAAGGTTTTTAACGACTAAAAATAATTAAACTATAGCTTTAAAAAAACTATGTTTGCTGTAGTTTAGAAAAGTGCGTTGAAAAATCTTAATTTATATATTATCATTTACAAACGTAAAAAACTACTGAGGTAAAAATTCATTTTTTCGAAAACATCTCTCTGCTTATAATAATAACAAATTTAAAGAATATTCTTTTTTTATTGCACTAGCTAATGTTTTCTAAAAAATGAAATATAGTTATAAGAACTTTTTATTTAATTACTATAAGCTAAGGTGTAAATTTTGAGTGTTCTTCATTATATATTTTTTATGCATTAAGTTTAGTGTTGATATCTTTTGCAATTTTTTATTTTTACTTTTGTTTTTTGAGTTTTATGACAAGTTAATACTAGCAAACTTATAAAAAACTTACTATTTCATTTGAATTTAGTGTTGATATATATATATATATATATATATATATATATTAATATATTAATTAATATATATATATATTAATTATATATATATATATATATATATATATTAATTATATATATATATATATATATATATATTAATATACTAATTCTAGCTTTTTTTAATATTTTTCAAATACAAACAGTATCTTTTTTTTAACGGGTTGACAGTTGACACATAGAAACATATTTCTGCTTAAGTGAGTTATTATGATGATGTTATAATTATCTTAAGTAAGTTATCAAATCTCTGCTTCCAGTATTTATTGATCTTCATAGGTCCGATGAAGTATGGTAACCCGTTAACACAAAGAAACACGTGTTAGTGTAATTTTTTTTTTTTTAATTTTACCCACAAACGGTCGCTTATGTACTTTGTACCTCAACCCGCTTGGTAAGATCTCAACAGCTGTTTCTCGTGACTATGCCTGCCTGATTAGTCCTAATAAGGACGAAACCGGTCGTAGGTTTTCTCAGATGCTGTCGTTGTTGGTCGCGTGGTGGAGTGCATTATTTATTGTTTATGCCGCGAACATCTCAACTTTGTCGATGATGACCGAATTTAATATTGGTAAAACTAATCAAACGAGTATCACAGAATATAATCTCACAATAAGCTGACAATGTCTGAGACGTTTGGCTGTGTCATTTTTTTAACTTTACTCACAAACGGTCGGTTCAGTACTTTGTACTTAAGCCCGCTTGGTTAAGATCTCAACAGCGGTTACTCGCGAGTCGCGACTATGCTTGCCTAATGAGTCATAATAAGGACGAAAGCAGTCGTAGGTTGTCTCATGTGCTTTTGTTGTTGGTCGTGTGGTGAAGTTCATTATTTATTATTTAGTGTAATAAAGAAAGAATACTGTTTAAATTTAATATTATCATATATTCCAGTGAACTTGTTTCGCTAGGATCTTCAAACGCTAAAATTTATGTTTTGAATAGTTATCTCTGCTTATAGCTTTCCTAGCAAACGATTGCAATGCTGATTGTAGTTGTGATGTGACCTCATGTATGGCAAAGTATGAAAACTCCAAGCTAAAATGAATAACTTTCATTTTTTTGTTTTTCCTAAAACTTTTAAATTTTACAGTCTTTTTAGTAAACAAAACTATAGAATTTTTGCAGAACAAATACAATAAATCACATAAGGTACACTTTTTTACCTATCTTCAAAGTGTTTGATGTCTTATCTGTAATTTATTTCCCTTGTTATGATTGTCCTGGACATGACTTTAAACTGTATCCTGGTGTATGACTCGATAACCAAAAGGTTTTTTTGTACACTAGGTCCTTGGACCAAATATTTGAGTTTTTTGTTCAATAAACAAATAAGTGTCCATGAGATTAAAAAAAATTAAACATAGTTATGAGAACTTTTTTTTTAGTTACTATAAGGTAAGGTGTAAATTTATATGTATTAAGTTTTGTGTTGATATCTTTTTCAGCTTTTTATTTTTTATTTTTATTATTATTTTTTATTTTTTGAGTTTTATGACAAGTTAATACTAACAAACTTACAAAATATTTACTATTGTTGATATATATATATATATATATATATATATATATATATATATCAACACAATATTTCTGTTCTGAAGATATGCAATAAGCATTGAAACTAAGTAAAAGATTTGAAATATAGTTGTTTTTTATATTATATATATAAATAAATAAATAAATATATATATATATATAATAATAAAACTAAAATACACAAAATAAACTTTTGCTTGGGACAGCTGTTTCTGATTATTCAATGAAAAGCAAACTTGTAAGTACAGCAATAAAATTATACAAAATTAGGTATACGTAATAATAGAATAGACAGTTGATTTTAGACAAAGTTATTAACAGAGTTTTTAGATAAATTGTTTACGATAATGTATGCAGCCAGTTTGTAATTTGTTTCTTTTGTTTAGAGATTAAGATTTAATAAAATATATTAATATTAATTTTAGTTTATTTATATTTTTCAAATACAAACAGTATCTCTTTATTCCTGCTTACAGTATTTCTTTATTGTAGTTGGTTCTTTATAGAACTTAATACATTAAATTAGATATTGATTTATTTGAGTTTACACTGGTGGCTTACACAGTGCACATAATTTGATTGTTGATGTATTTTTTGTTGTAGCATACTTACTTGGGGATTTGAGCTTCATGATTTTCCTACACTTTCTGGTTTTTACTGTTGAGATTTTGACCTTGTGAGTGTTTGCCAAATGATGTGTCACCAGAGGTTTTTTTTAATAAAGGGTTGGGATAAGTTTTTATTTTGGTTAGTTAATTTTTTTTATTACATAGACAGATTTAGTTTTATTTTCAGTTAAAAGGTATTTTTTTCTTAATACATTTAAAGATAGGGCAGGTTGAATAACACTGAATGAGCTCAAATTCACTTGCTTGACCTTCAGAAAATGTTAATCGTTGCAGAGGGGAGAGTGAGTAGTTCTGGTGTTTTTCTACCTTAAGAAAAAAACTCATTTTTCACAGGCACACTTTATGTAGACTACTGTGATTGTGACTCTTCACATAATTTACTAAAACTTAGCAGATATTTGTTCAATGATTCTTTACGAAACCTAATGGTTTAAATTTACAACTATTTAAACTTTGAAAAATATTTATTACAAATTAAAACAGTTACTAAATTTCACAGCTAAATAGATTATCAAGCTGTTATTCTATAATAATTTTTTAATGACTAACTATGCAAAAATTGATAAAAAATAATAAAATTTACAAAAAAATAATAGATTTTAAAAATCATAAAACAATAGTTTTTCACTAGAAATACAATTTAAGAAAAGTTAAAATGTTACTATTTATAGTACTGTTGTGATTGATAAAGTAAATTGCAAATAACTAGAAATCATTAAAAATCTATCTTCTCCTACATTTTTTGAGATAACTACCTTAAACTTGCAGGAAATTTTTCTTGAAATATTTAGAAAATTATGTCAGAACAAAACTAAAAAAAAAAACAAAAAATAAAAGTTTTATAAAAATAAATAAACAAAAATGATTTTTTTTTCTGTTTTTGTTTGCACCCCCCATAAGGAACCTATTGATGTCTCCAACTTTGACCTGCTATATCTTAAACTGCTATATTTTAAAATCTGTAAAAAGCATCTTGTAGCTTGGTTAAAACTATTAAATAAGATCAAATTGTGAATTAAGTGATTAACCCTTCTATGCGCTTAAATTGAGTCAAGATGCTAACATAGCAAGTTTGTACTATTTAAAATTGTTTTATATCTATTGATTTGTTTAATGATGATTGTTTATATTTTAGATTAAAATTTTATGAAGTAGAATGCCAAATATTTATCAAGATTTAGATCGTCTGGCTGCGGAAGTAAGTTAATTATTTTAAGTTTATATTTTACATTAATTAAAGGGTTTTACTTAAGTTTAATATATCATTATGATATTTAAGTCAAAATGGTTATCTAACCCTATATATTTACTAAGATAGTTCTTATAAATATTGTTTAAAAAAATCTTTGATACAAAACTACATTTTTTGATGATTTGAATATAAGTTTATGATTCTTTGTTTATATGTGATTTATTGCTATTATATATCTCTACACAAGTTTTTATATTTTATAGTGTAAAAATTATTTAGTAAGTGACCATATGGAAAAAAAAGTCTTATTTTTTTTATAATATTTTTTATTATTAATTTATTAAACTTTAAATTTTTTGTTAGTATAAACTTTTATGAAGACTTCATTAATATTTGTTTGTTTAATATTTTAAAAACTAGATTTTTTTAATTTTAATTTAAAATCTTGTTAAACATACAAAAATTCCAATTAAATAAGTTGTGGTGAATAGCATCTTCCTAAAGTTATAAAACCATACAAAGTGAATTATAAGGAGTTTAATTTTTTTTTATATATTAGTGTGCTCCTTTAAAAAGTACCTTTTTTACTTAAGTTTTAATAGAAAAGAAGGGTAGTTAAGAATTTTTAAACAAAAAATAGTAATGGGCCTTATATGAAAATTTTATACCTAAACTATAAGTTGTTTATTAATGAAAACGAAATTTAACTTAAAGCCATAGGGGGGACCAATATAAAAAAAAAACATTGACTCTTATTATATTAAGCTTTAGTTATAGACTAGAAGCCTGTTTTTATACAAGAAAAGTTGTCAATTAGTTTTTGTAAAAAGTTTCCGATACAAATGTATGGACCTAATTTTTACATGGCCAATTTTTTGTAAACTTAAAAATTCACTAAAAATCTATTTTCTACAATTTTTTTTAAGCTTAGACCTCAAATTTTCATAAAACATTTAGTAGTTTTGAAGACTTCTAAACTAGAAACCTTAAACTTTCAGAAAACATTCTGTTAATAGGTTAAAATATTTCTAGTGTATGAATTTAAAAATTAGAAATAAAATCAAAAACAGCAAAAAATAGGATATTTTTTCAGGAAAAAATAATTAAATAAATAAAAGTCTACTAATAGAATACAAATAATAATAAATAATAACAACAGACACACTGTTAAAATTTAAAGAAAATTGGCTTAAAAACATGTAAATGAAAAAAAAAAGTTTATTCAAACAGTTTTTTTATTTTACTTCTCCTTATTCAATCTTTACAGTTCATCAACTTTAATTCTTTTAATCTTTAAATTTTCTTTGAAAGTTGTTAGGTGATAAAAAATGTCTGATAGTTAAGTTAAATATCTGTAAATTGAAATAAAGTTTTGAAAATTAGGTGGACCCCCATATGGTCGTAAGTCAGTTTGTCTAAGAGCAAACAGCTTTAATAACATCTTTTTCAAAATGCAAACACATAATTGACTTTTAGCTACTTAAATTTGAGATTTTGCTGCTCAAAAACTATGAAAGACTTTATATATTTTACTAATAAGAAAAAAGCACATACATAAATTTATGATACAAACTTCAAGGTATAAGTTACCATAAAATTATTTATAAAAAATGTACTATTGGTCTTGATTAAAACCTCAAAATTTTTTTTTGGTTAAAATTATTTTTTGCTGACAAATGAATTTTTACAGTTTGTCTTAATTATAAATAAGTTTGTAATAGATATTTTAAACATATAAAGTACATAATTTGCAAGTTTTTATCAAACAATGCCAGTCAATAAATTATTATTTTTTGATTTTCTGACAGTCTCTGCTGGTTTGTATCTCTAGGATTTTACACCTTATTGTTTTATATCAGGGTTTCCCAAACTTTTTTCATGAGGCTCTCTCATAAAGAAATAAAAAAAGCTATTGCCCCCTCCAACAAGAAATCTCAAAAATAAAATTACAACTAAAAATGTCTAAGACTTTTTTTTATTAACTGTCCACTCCAGAATATCTAGTGTAATTTTCAAATTATGTCCTTGTGGCTCCGCCTTTTACAGCTAATGGCCCCTAAATATCCTGAAATGTTCTATAATATCAAGTACAAGTTTTAAAATAACCGTTTAAAACACATAAGACCTTTTTTTTTTTGCTTTTCATCACTAACTCCAGAATATCTAATGTAAGTTTCAAATTATGACCTCATGACCCCCTGTGGCCACTTTACTTTTCACGCCCCTCTCCCCCCTTTGCTGCTTATTGCACCCAAGCAGTCCACTTTGGGAAACCCTGTGTTATATCTTTAATTTCAAATACTATATAACATATTCAAGTTCTCTAGTAATTACTCCAATGTGAATTGTCTTGAATAAAGATGTGTAAAATTATGTTAAAAATTTCCTAGTTGAAATTAAAAAAAAACAGTTTTTTAAGATAGAAACTTTGAAGTGCTTTGAATTTTGTTTTAACTAATACTTAGCTTAGGTTTGAAAACAAATAAATCATTTAGCAATATCAAAATAATAAAACAGACAAAAAGAGTATTTCTAAAAAAAAAAGCTTAAATTTCAGAGTTTAAACAACCTAAAAATGAATAAAACTGTATTATGAATGAATTATCTGAGCTAATGAGTAACAAGTTCAATGCCAATTATGAATTTGTTTTAAAGCATAGTTGCAAATAATGAAGTCTTTTATCTTGTTGCTATAAATTTTTTTGTTTAAAACTTTAACTTTAAGCAAAAAGCATGGGGATTTAAATTCAAAAATACATATTTTTATTTGGTAGTTTAGCAAATGATTATTTTTGTAAAATCTGGTTGAACTAACAAGTGGCAAAAGTATCAAAATAATGTAAAAATGTTAAGTAAGGGTATAAGTTTAAACTAAAAGCTGAAATTTATTATTTCATGTTTTTTGAATTCTTTTATATGTACCACTTTTTTCACTTATTTATTTATGATTTTGTTTAAAGTAATAAAAATCAAATATTATTAAACAAATGAACTAAAGAATATATTGCAAGTTTGTGACAATATTTTATACTTTCATAGAAATCAGCAGGAAAGCTATTAGACCCGGTTGACGAACAGAGACTCAGAGACCACCAGCTGAGAAGGCTGAGGAAATTGTGGCTGAAGGACCAGGTCCTGACCGCCAGAGAGCCCCTACAAGCCCCCAAGCAACCAGTGAGTAAAATAATAAAACCATTTTTTACCTGAAGTACTTGTTTAATTTTTTTTCATTTTGGTATATATATTGATTTAATTTATAGACAATAAAAACCATAGTAAAATGATATTTTCTAAATAAATTATGTTTTTTCAATTAACTTTTATACTGATGATAAATCACAAGAATAGTTTTCTATTCTCAGAAAAACTTCAATTGTATTGTAGAAATGGTCATGCTTTAAAATTCTTATTTATTAACTTAAATTGTCAGTTTTGAAGAGGTACACTAATCTTGTTTTGGTTTTATTTTTTTAGTAATCCTAATCTTATTTTATGTTTCAAAAGTTTTAGGGTTAACCTGAAGTTTACTTTTTTAAGTTTAAAAGATAATAGTGTTCTTATAATTTTAGATTTTGTAATTAAACTGAGTTTTTGAGTATTTATTTGCTGTAAATATTACCAACTACGACGAAAAAGTATTAATAGTTGTTAAACTAAATTAATACAGTATACCTTTCTTGTAAAGGACTTCTGTCTTGCTCGAACAAATTAAATATTTCCAGCTAATAGTCTACATATAATATTAATTTTAACTTTTTTAACATAGATAAGTATACTGTATAAAACTAATATATTTTAAAGTATTTTGTATAAATTTCAAAAAATTTAGTTGTTACGGTTGTTGTTCTTTTAGTTTTTATCATGTCTAAGTAATTTTAAACCGAATTAAAGTTAGAGTACTAATATATTTACTTATTACATTGTAATTAAAGGTACTTAGCTTGGTTTTTAAACAGTTAATCGTAATTAAAAAAATAGCTTCTAAGTTTTATCTACAGCTTTTTCGATTTCAGTATATTAAAGTATTTAAATGCAGTGTTATATCGGTCTTATGAAAGTTGCAAACTGAAAATTTGAAATTATTACTTTTTATCAATATAAAAGGTGAAACAAAAACATTACTTAATACTAAGAAGTAGTTATTTTGTTTTTACTTTATAAACTACTCAAATTTTTGTAGTTAATAATATTATAAAAAAATTCTAAATGTTTGATTCTCTTAACCTTGGATTGGTATTTAATTTTACTGGCTTATTATTATTATGGTTGCTATTATTGTTCAAAATACGTTAATAACTTAGTTTCATAAAGAAAAAAAGCTAGTTCAAATATTTATTTTTATCGCTTATAATGAAAAACATAACTTATAGTTTTGGTTAACTTTGGAATTTTAACTTGGTTTAAATAGTTCTTTAAAGTTTTAGCATTTAATATTTAGTAGATTGAAAACAGACATTTTCAAATTGAAATAAATTTATTTTATAAAATGAACACATAAATTTTGATTAGTAGATACATATTTACACATTAACTTTGAGTTATATCTTAATTTTTTAAAAAAAGCAAATCTTTCTAAAACTACCTTTCAGAGTAATTTAAGTGTAAACCATTAAGCCAAAGTATGATTTTATACTAAATTTTGTTGTTCGCACAAAATTTTTAATCTAGTACTTACTGTGAACAGCATTTTAAATTTTCAGTGTGATGACAAAATGCTGCCTTATTTTGATTTAATCCATATAAAAATAATAAATTTTAGCTGAAATATATATATTCTGCAGACGTTCATGGAAAACATTTCAAACAAGCTTTTCGGCGATTTGAAAACCAAAACCCTCGGCAGCTTTGTTGCGGCTCAAAACAGGAGTTACGGAAAATTTGCAGTTAGTTTTTGTCTGTTTAAAATTGTAAAATATTTACCTCATAGGCTAATAAGAAGCGAAATCATTGTTTTTTTTACAGAAAATAATCTGTTAAAGCTTTGATTATTTTTTAGTAGAGTTAATATTTAGTTTTACAAAACATTAATTTATCATTGTTTATTGAACGACAAAAATAAAATCGCTCAAGAGATTTGGTCCAAGGACCTGGTGCACGAAAAAACCTTTTGGTTATCGAGTTGCACACCACTTGGTTACGTTTTAATGTCCTGTTCAGAACATTTTATACATATAATTAATAATTATACTTAAATATCTTCTCTGTTTGGCATATCGGATTGTATAAACTATTTAAAGCTTATATTTAAGTTCCATAATCGATTTAGATAAAATAGCATACTTATCTTAACAGTTCTTAGAAATAATCAAAGTAAACAAAATTATTTTTGAATGTTTTACGAGTTGAATTTACATCTACTAGAAAAAGAAATAATGATGATAAACAATTAAGTTTTTAAATAATTATATTTACAAGTTTGTTTTAAAATATTTGTACTATGATTAATTAAAACGCGTTTAGTGCATAAAACAGATGATTTTTTGTTCGTATTTTTATTGTTTTTTTGTGTTTAAATACTTTCAGTAAAGCATTCTGTATTAAAAATTATTTAAACAGTTGTACAAGGCAGTAGTTAAACTTTGTAATACTTATATAATGTTAACTAATTTTTAAATTGCTAAACAGTTATACAGTTGAAAACTCATAAAATCGTTATTTCAAATTTACATAACAAGAAATAAGTATTTTAATTAAAAATTTCAAACATTTAACAATTTATATTGTAAACAAATTTAACTTACAAAATTAATTCAATATGAAATATATAGTTATACAAAGCAATGCGTGGAATGAGGTTTGTTGGGTTGTTCATGGCAGTCGGAGTTCCTTTCGCATACTACGGAAACTACAAAGCTGCTGTTAGTTGTATTTAATTCGTTAAACTTGTAATGTAAATTTGTAATGTTGTTTTTTAACAATTTTTGTATATCCTAATATAAAGTTTAAAAAATGAGAATTCCCTTGTTTGTATTTTTAATGCAGTTTTTTATTTTTTATAGCATTTACCTTGTAACAGGATATCAAGTTGCACTTGATTACTGTTTAGATTTGGTTGGAAGTTTTGAGCTAAAAGTTCATCCAAGCGTTAAGAGAAAGCTCGCAAGGTCAAGTTTTATACTGATGCAAGTTTAATACAGTTGACAAAAGGAGAAAATAAAGTGCAAACCAGAAACCCTGATGCAACATTGAGTTAGGGAATGTTATATATTAGCTGATACAACAGACAGAGGGAGATTCTAGCCACAGCCTGCTGAAGTAAACATGATAATGAAGAATAGACATTTACATTGTTTTGTTGTGTTTTATAAAGTATTTTTTGATTAGTATTATTTTTATAAGTATTTCTTATTTACATTCTAAGTAGTTAAATTGTATTTTGTTTTATACATTCTTAAAGTATATTCTTGCTAGATTAAATCTTGTGTAAAGGTTTTGACCACATTTAAAGTACTTTCTAAATTTGATGTTCTTTATGTATTTGTTAGTGTTTGCAATAGTTCTTTATATAAAATATGTTAACTCATGTCATGCCTAGTTTTATATAGAGAAGCCTAAGTATTATTAGTATCATTATTTAGTATAAGTTAAGTTTAGTATTAAAGGTACCTACATCTGTAGGTTACAACCTTTTATAAAATCTAATAAAGTGTAACAATAATTTTACTTAAAATTTTTATAAAGTTTTGTCAGTTTTGATAGTTAAAACAAATTTTTTAAAAATGATAATTTTTTTTAAATTTTTTTTCTTACATTATGTTAAAAATGTTTTCATATTTTAAAAATTTTTCTATAAAGGTGTCTTACAAAATTTTTTCATTATAGATTTACTATTCAAAATTTTAACAATAATAGTCTTGTCAGAACTATGTGTTCTTAGCAGTTTGTCAAAAAATATGTTAAAACTTCAAATTTTTAAAAATTTAGTCACATTTAATTATAAGTTGTTTTAAAATTTATAATATGCAACGTTTTTTACTTTAAACTAGACAAATACTATGTATGTTTTAACATTTTAAAGTTTACTACTGTTAAAATATTATCATACTGTGTATGTAATAATAAAAGTTATTATTCTTTTCATTGTCTCTTTAGTACCATAAAAATATATTATCTCTTTTTTGATTGAAAAAAGTTTTTAAGTGTTAAAGTATTCAATAATTAGAAAAAATGAAATATTTTACCACTTTTGCGAGATTATCTTGCACGTCGACTTTTAAACACTTTAGTTAGTTCAGCCAATGAATGCACACTTTTTGTAAAGAAATGTTTGAGCAACACTATAATAAATTCAAGTACAAGTTAATATTCTCCAACAGGTACCGATCGACTACGCGGTCGGCGACGACATAATTTACCCCGGGGACGATTACGTGGTGGGCAAGAGGTCGGACTTCAAGTGGGACCCGTACACCGCTTCGTACAAGCTCAAACCTACCTGCGAGTGTTAGACTAAATTATTTGTTATGTTGTTAAATTATAAAATACGACTTGTTTTAAAGGTGTTTTAATCACTTGTTGAAAAGAAACTTTTTATTTTTATATTATTTAATTCATCGTAAAATCTTGTGTTTCTGGAAATAAACTATATATTTTTTTTAATCTTGTTGGTTTTTGTATTAAAGTTGAAATAACACAAAATATCATAAATTTTCTTTCGTATTGGAAAAGTTTATTAAATTGTCAAACAAACTTTAACAATAACTTAAGGTTCTGCTTAGGTTTGAAAGTAGTAATAGTTTTATTCATTCGTTTTTCTAAATTTCAAGTATGAAAGAAAGTAGAAGTGTAAATTTAACATACTTAATTCTACAGCTTTTTAAACGTTGATTAAGATCAATTTGACAAATACATAAAAAAATTAATTTTATAGGAATTTTTGATGAAATTTTCTAAAACTTTTAAAGGCTTTTTTCTTCAATATCTATTCGCTCATATATTACGAACACAAAATTTTTATAACTACAAAACAACGACTTAAAAATAAAGTCTTATGGATATTGTAAGTTCTTTAATAAGCTTTTTTAAAGAAAATTGTTTTGAATAGAACAGATAATAGATGCCATAAATGGCAAAATAGATTACTTTAACTTTATTTTTTGTTTATTACGTTGTTAAAATTTAATTTTCTTTGTATTATAGAAAAAATAATTTTTGATTTACTTAATTTTTTACTTAAATTAAAATAAGCACTTTTAAGTTAAATTTTCTAAAAACAAATTATACAGTAATCTTTCTTTTAGTACAAACATATGTTTCTGTCTGTCAACGTTTAAGTGTGAAGTTAACACACTTCAACTGGGTTCTGTAAAAGAATAAATACTGTAATGAAAGAATAGAAGCTAAAGCAGGTGTATAAATACTTTAGTTTCTATCCTTTCATTACAGTATTTATTCTTTTACAGAACCCAGTTGAAGTGGGTTAACTCGTTAACACACAGAAACACATGTTGGTACAATAAAGTAAGATTACTGTATAATTTGTTTTTATTTATATTCCAATGAACTTGTTTCACTAGGTTCTTTTGTTAACAAACACTTAAATCTATATTTTGAATAGTTAAATTTATTTTTGTAAATTGTTTAATTAATTAAGTTACAATTGTTAGAAAGTTTATGTTCTAGTCTATTTTATATTGTTCTAAAAGTCACAAGCTTAAAAACAAAATTTTATAACAACAAAAGTTAAGTACAACACAAAAGTTTTTGGCAATCAAAACTCATTTAACTTTTTTAATAAAACGTTTTTCTCTTTCTTTATTTATAAAGTCGTTTAAAACGCTTTAGATTTAAGATTGGTAAAAAGTTATATATGTATATTTTTTCTATTCACTTATTTAAAAAAAAATCGAAGTTAAAAAAATCAAATTACTTAAATAAAACTACTAAAATGTTTTTTTTTTGTATATAAGTCGAGTTAGTGTAAGATCTTTTTATAGGACTTAAGACTCATAAAATTTGAATATCATAAATTTTTAAGCAAAAAGGCAGTTTTCAATTAATTTTAAAAATAAAAACCTGTGTTGTTAAATCATATTTTCTATTTACTTTTAATTGTTAAACATGTCAAAATTCTATTAACAAAGTTTTACATGGTTTATTCAGGGCTCATACGCGTCTGACTAAATCGGGCTAAATAATATTTTTTTGAATAGTTGGTTAAATCTCAATTCAAATGCTTAAAAATAAGAGATTTTTTAGATTAAATATTAAAGTTGTGAAATTTCTAAATAAGCATTTGGTTTTGTACTAGCTAATATAAAATTAAAGAAATATTTCAGTTTTTGAAGTTTCAAATGCTTGGAAGATTATATAAAAATCTTTTTTTTCTTTGGTTAGATTTTCGAATTGTGATTTTTCGCTAAATAGACATCTGGTTTTGTAGGCAATATGTGAAAATTATAGAATTTCTTAAAGAAATCTTATATTTTTAATCTTGGCTAGATATTATTAACTTCCTTACCAGTAATGTACTTTTCAATTGACACATTCAAGATTTTTTTCAAAGGAATGAGTACATTTATAAGTGTTGCTGTAATTAGATTCATTAAAAACGGGCGAGCTATCACTTTGATGTTAAATATGTCTGTAGCAGTCAAATAACAATTTAAGTTCAAAAACCTAAGTTTTTATGAAAGTTTCCGGAGGCTTTAATTAACAATTTGAAACTATAAAGATAAGATTTTGCAAGGAAAAAAGTCTGTATAAATTTTAATAAATCGAAGTTGAGAAGTAAAAAATGCGAAATTTAGCGAACAAACCTGTAATTTTTTTAATAAATATAAAATGTTTACAAATAGTGAAAAAGTAAATTACAAAATTTAAATAAAAAGTAAGTAACCGAATAAGAATCTATTATTACAATCATATATTTATGCGTACTTTGTTGTTACTGTATTTTTCGATTAAAGTATGAACTGTATTAATAAAATTTGTACTGAAAAACAAACATAGATTTAAAGTATATAATAAATATTATTGCTATTTTTCCTTATATCAAGGTTGCTACACATTTAGTCTAGGTTTTTCGATTATTAGAAAAATATTAAGTTTGCTTGCAAAACTTTTTTTTCTTATTTTTAATGTATTTCATCCTTGTTATTAACATTTCAATTGATGGGATTTTTTTCAGTTTTATGCTCTTAACTAAAAGCTTAACCAGTTTTCATATAAGCTCGGGCTAATTTTTGGTTATTTAGGCTAAATTTTTTCTTCAAAGAATCTTAAAAGCCGGAATTTTTGTTAAAAAAAGATAGTGGATCCGGTAGATCACTAGTTATATACTTGAAAACATTTGATTTATCTGCAAATAAATTGTCGAAGCTGATAAATATTTCTAATTACTTAGATTGACCAGTTAATATTTGTTAGTTTTAGAAATCACGATACCTCAAAATAGTGTGTGCGACTTACAGTTCTCTGCGCGAAATTAAATTAATTTTATAACGGTTCATCATATTAGCAAACTAATTGTCGTATTTTTATTCTTTTCTAATATATTTCAAATTATGAAAGTTTTTAAACAAAATTCTGTATACAATAAAGCTATATTTGGCCCCTATTTATTAAGTTTTTATATTTAATTCCAAACAAAAATTAAACAAATAGTTCTATTTTAATGTACATTGTGAATTATTTTTAAGTTGTGAAAGTTACTTAAATTACCTAGGCTTAAGAGTTTAAAAAAGTTTTTTTTAATTTGAGTGTTCATAAATTGCGACACGAACTCAAGTTTGTAAAGTCACAAAAAGAGTAGAGAAGACTATCTTTTACTGGCAGAAACAAGTTAAAAATCTTTGAAAATTTAATGTAAACAACGCAAAAGATACTTTAAGACTTGAACAATTTTGAAATAAGAATAAGACGAACATCGAACCTTACGTTTTAAATGTCGAACACTTTAAAAAAAAGCTATTAATTCAGTTTGATATCAACAGTCAGGAAAAAACTAATACAAATTTTATAGTATTTCAAAACTGCTTTACTTCAAGCGCAAATGTTTAACGGATATAATCAGTAGCTTAGCCACACGTTTATGCATAAATACCCTTAAATACTTAGTAAAGTTACTATTTTTTAGCGGATTGGTTTTTACTTTTTAACCTGTAAAGTAGATGATCTAATCGTTGAATTTAAGAAGCCCTGCTACATATAAAGGCTACAGTAAAGTAAAATTTCTACTACTACTTGTTAGACTTTTTTGATGTCACAAATTGTTATTTAATAGTTTTAGCTTAAAAATAGTTCGTTTCTTAAATTACAGTGAGACTGATTTATCTTAATATTTTTAAAGGAACAGTCTGAATAAAGTTTCATTTATTTTTTAGTTTGTTTTAGCCCTATTTTTTGAATGCCTTTTATTTGTTTAAAGTTTAGTCTTGTAGCAGGCATAAGTTTTGTTTTAACAGTTTAGATTTGTTTTTAACTTCTTATCATTTGCAGACCTTTGTATAAAATGATGCGATACTAGTTTTATTAAATTTTAAAATAACATTGTTTATATTTTAGCTTACAAAAACATTTTTCGGTTATTTGAGAACCTCCTTATAACTTTGTTATTTGTTGTTAACAACAAAAAACAGATTTAAAGCAATTTAGTTTAATTTATTTTTGAATATAAAGTTAAAACATTTTATCCCATTCTTTAATCAAAAAAATGTTAATGTAAATTAAAATGCAAAACTGCTCCTTTTACAGGAAACACTATTCAAAAACTTTTAAAGTTAGTTCTATGTTTACAAGATAGTTAAAATTGTGTATCTACTAACTTATTAATGCATCTCTAGTTATAAAAAATTTAAGAGTTTAAAACAGGTTTAAATAATTAGAATATGTCATTTTTGTGATTTTTTATGTTTCAACACAAGCTCTATTGCGTAATCTTTATTTTGCATTGTTTGTTTAAGTAACGTGAGAATATAATTTATTAATAATTAGCTACAATTGCTGCAATACTTTGAACAGACAATTTAGTATTTTATAAAAAAAAGGTTTCAGAAATTTATATGTATAAGTTGTAATTTTCAGCTAAATTTGTTCCACTATAAATATATTTCTGATTGTTTTTAGGTTATTAATAAACATATTTTAAGTTGAAAAAGAAGTAAAAGTTTTTTTGTAACACTAATTATAGTATTGTTACAGTTAAGTAACAACTTTTTAAGTATAGTTATGTGTATAATTGCTGAATAATTTGCCAGCTAGATTTTAAAAGTTTTTTTTACTGAATTACAAGTTAAAATGAACTAAAAAAAAAATTAAGCATTATTTAATTGAATTAAAAACATTATGTTTTTGTCAAATCTAGATTCAGTAGAACAAAAATTTTAAGTAAACAAAAACATAAAGTAAATTTAAATTGATAAAAACTTTAAAAGAGTGTTTTATTTTAGAAAAATTAGTGCTTAATTAAAATTTTGAAAATAGTTAAATGAAAACTTTCTTTTTTCTGATATTATCATTCGTTTTCTTCTACGGTAAGTTGTCTTGTTCTTAGAATGCAATTAATTTACTGATAAAGAGATTTCAAATTAGCTATGACATTTATTGTAACATGTTTATTAAGAGGTTATGAAAAATTTAATTAGTAACTGTTGAAGGTCCGCACTTTAATTCGGCTAAACATTTGAATCAAAATATATATTGCCTTTTAGTTTCTTTTTCTAATTCAAAATTTTCTTTGAATAGGTATTTTTAGTCTCATAAAATACTTACATTTTTATCAATTTAACATCTTTTAAAGCTAGTTAATGAACTGTTTTTTTTAGAAATAAATGGTTAGCTTGTTTATAAAAATTGTTTAGAAACAAGCTATAATTTTTAAAACAAACCGAAGAAGGAAATTGTAAACTTAAAAAGTACATTAATGTTGTTTTTACTAAGTTTTAGTTTTTTTAATTTTTTTAAAACTAGTTTTAATTATATCACTCTGATAATCAAACTAAGCTGTTAGTAGTCTAAGAGATCTATCTTCGTTTTTAATCATTAAAACTCATCCTAGTCCACCTGAGAGTTTTTGTTCGATGATCGAAGATGTATGGTCGAAACATCTTTTCAAATTTTAAGAAATTTTTAACAGAGTATGAAAGTCGAGGCTATGGCTGAAATGACTTCCGTTTATCTTTTGGTTTATTTGATAAATGAATGTTGTTTTGATTTAACAATGTATCGTTTACAAAAAAAACTTCTAGTACTAGCTAGCATACACTTAAGAACACCTTATTAGCCTGAAACCAATATAATATAACAATAGTATAACGATACCAATATAATAAGTAATCCACCTAAGTTTTGATACATTCAATCAATAAGATGTAAATATAAAATTAAATAGAGTTATGTTGCGCATGACAACTAAAAAGTGTCTAAATAAAATGTTGAACCATATTTTACCATTATTCAAAATGTAAGTAAATAAAGTTTTCGATTTATAAATCATTTAAGAGACTCTTTACTTTTTGTTAATAATACAATATAAAAAAACCTTAAAAGTTATTAACAATCTAACATCGGTTAGTCAATTCTTTTAGTACCTTTTTTTAATATTCCTTCCTTGCTATCTTCACCTACTTTTTACTAACAATCAGGTTGCGATGGCGAAACGCTGGACTTTTCTGAGAAAATACCTCTTATTTTCGGAGATACTCTTGTTTTTGAGTTCCGGGTTGACCTGCCTCGCGACCAGCGTGGTGAATGGTACACCAGATGGAAAGTATTCGATGGTAAAGTGAGTTTTTGAAGCATTTCGGTTGTCTCAAATAGGTGTTTCGCGAAGAAATACCTGTGTATTTTTGATATAAGTGTTGATAGTACAAATTTGATCATCAGACCACAAGCTTTCGGTAGACTGACACCGGTTTCGTTATAAACTTGAGCTTGTCTCACGGCATACGAAAGTCCAGGCTTCTGCTCTGCTGACTTTCGCCGATTTTTTTTGTGTTTTTTTAATGTTTAGAATTCAAATTTATGGTTTTTTTAAAGTTTATTTGCATAAATGCATAGCTACACAGTATTATTCTTAGGGCAAGGTTTCCCAAAGCGGGCTATTTGAAACTTAAATTACATTTTCTGGAGTTGCTGATGAAAAGTCTTAGACGGCGTATTTAAGTGTAGTTTTGAAGCTAAAACTAGATATTATGGAAAAATTTAAGAAATTTAGTCATAAGCTGTAAAAGGGGGAGCCACAAGGTCATAAATTTTAACTTACTTTAGATATTATGGAGTTGCTAATGAAGAGCAGAAAAACAAGATCTTACGCGTATTTAAGGGTAGTTTTTTGAGAAAGTTGTCGGATGGGGCCAAAGCTTTTTTTAATTCTTTAAAAGGGGCCTTATGAAAAAAAATATTAAAAACCCTGCTTTAGGGTCACACGAAAATGCAAATTACGACAGTTTTGGTTCTTAAAAAGTATTTAAGAGACCGTATCAAAAAGTTATATACATTCAAAAAATTATTTAGGTCTTATATATATCTAAAACCAATTTTTTTTTGCAAACTTACAAACAGTTTTTGAGATATCTAAAAGTTTGTAAAGTTTAATATTTCTTAAAAATTATATTAGCTAAATCTCAAAAAACATTTGAAATTTTTAAAAACGAAAAATATAACTAATATATATTAATCAGCCCTATATAAATTTTTTTTGTACATGCATCACTTTTTTAGTTGTAGTTCTTTAAAAGTTGTAATTGGTAGATAAACGTGAGTTATTTATTTTTACTTTACATTATAACAAATCTAGTTTTTAGCCAATAAAAATGAAAACCATCAAACATTTATTTTTAAAACATTTACTTAAACAAATGTAAATTTTGAAATTAGTTACCCTCATAAGTTTCAAGTTAGTTTGAACTTGAAAATAAAACGTTTATTTTTCTGACGAAACTAAGAGTTTTCAGCTCGATCTCATTCATTATTTACTTTATGCACTAGGCATGCTCTACTTTAATTTTACATTTATTATTACATCACTATATTTAGTGAATTTTTAGTTAAAACACTTCAACAGGACACAGCACTAATCTATTCTGAGAAACACGGTGAAGCAGCCGAAATTGAAATACCTCAGCAATTCATGGGAAGATTCGAAAGTGAAACTTAATTAAGATGGTCCTCGTTTCGTGATGGTAGTTATGTTTTCATAGCTTACCCATTTAACAACATTTTTTTCTGGTTTTAAACTTAACGCACAGTGATTAGTTCTGTTTTTTCAAGGTTTATTAAAGAATTTTAACTGTAAGTTGATATGTTCAAGAGAATGACATATAAACAGTGTTTCTTTTCAAATTAAAAAAAATGATTTCTGTGTAACTTCGTTTGCATTAGATGTGTCCCATAAAATTAGAAGCTGGAGACTCCCGAAAAACATGTTTCAATTTGTTCTATAAAACAAATATAAAATAAGTAGTTATGTTTATTCGTCAAAACAGGAACAAAATACCTGTAAACTTCACTTTACTTAAAACATGATTCCATAAACTTATACATTGTAATGATCAAACTTTTTATAACTATATAAATTATCACAGGCGTTGAAATAAGAGCAACGCTCGCCAATGTGGCTCCGAAAGATCAGCTCCTGTACATATGCGAGTTCGAAATCGGCAACGGCTCCCAGATGTTCACTTACACCGGGCAAGGAACTTTCAGAGTCTTCAACGAACCGAGATTTTCGATTAAAACCGTCAACAACCCGATTGATCTCGATTCTTCTGTTGAACTCGGTTAATCGATCAAGTGCTGTAATTTTTTTTTTTGAAGTTTAAAAGAGTATGTTAATGATGTTTTTATCAAAAAATTGTTTCATCGACAAACTTAAAAAGTTCAACAACAAATGTTACTAATTGTAGTCAAAAATCTGTTAAAGGCTAATACGTAATTGCATTTAAGGACATTGGGAGGTCCCACAGTTATCATACAATATATAAATATTTTATAGCTATAATAGGAACACAAAGTAATATACTGTAAAAAACTTTGAAAAAAAAGATAGTTAACCCTTGAGTTTAAACCAGTTTTGTTAAAAGTATCTAGTAAAACGTAAGGAATAAAGACGTTCCATGTTTTATCTTTCATTAAAATTAAACTATTAAAAATATATCTTTTTTTATAAAGTTTAAATTTATATATTTTTACAACTGTTATAAACTAACAAAAAGAATTTTTTTTAAGTAATAGAAAGATTTTCTTTTTGCTTTTATGACTTGTAACATCTGCTTAACTCTATTATTTATAATTATTTACAGTTTATTATGCATAGTTTTTATAAATATTCAAAAGTTTTATTAGGAAAGCTTTTCTGGAAATATATTATAAGTAAACACTTTAGAAGTAAACTAATATTTTTTAAAGTAACTAATAAAAAATGAATAACTCCACAAAAGTATACAAAGCATTATTAAATAAATTAACATATCAAAAAACTATCCTATATGTATATTAGTTGTCATTAAACAATAAAATTTATTCTTACTGAAATCATTTAAAAAAAAAGTGTTTTCATATACATGAAGAAAACAAGTATTTTGCTGCAGGTAACAATACAGTTGTACAGCGACCACTCACAGACAGAGTAGCCGTTGCGACTTGCAGTGTCACGAACGTCTACCCAAAACCGGTGGCCATCAAGTGGAGCTCAATGAAAGGTTTGGTTTAATTTATATATATTTTGTTTAATACTAGGTTTAAATTTTTTGAAAATTTTGGAATAATACAATTTTATGAAGTTTTACTGTTTTGCAAAATGTTAATTTCTTGAATAAGGTATTTCAAATCTAAGGATTATTAGTTCTTGAAATTTGTACGTTGATTTAAATAAGATTTATTTTAGTTTTTGTCGTAAAATAAATTTTGATGCTCATAAATTTTTCAGATCTTAAAATCAAAGTATGCAAAAAGCAATTTTATGTGCCTTTAAGCAAAAAAAAATTCTTGTTTTCTTTATCACGTATAGTTTTAATATATAAACAAATTTAAAGATTGGGTCATGTCAGACATAGAAGGGGACTTTTTGGATCAAGCGCATTTTGTTCAGAACAAAGACATGTCGTGGAACATAACCAGTGATCTTTACATGATCCCTGACTTGGATTTCCATCTGAGCGAGTTCCAGTGTCGAGTTGATTTGGGAGTGGAAGAGCATAAAGGGAGAGAATATTGGAGCAGGAAGACTGATAAACTTCTCATCAATCGTTGGTTGTTTATTATGGACGTACTAACTTAAACAAATATTGTTCGCATAATTTTGACATTCATTAAAAGAAGTTTAGTTGTCAAGTAAACCAACAGTCTAATTATATAAAATTTTAATTAGTAATTAGTTTGTAAAAAATGTATATATAAATTTTATATATTTTTTAGACCCAATGACTTTTGTGCAAATATCTTCAAACAGATACAGATTAAGAGAAGGAAACGACCTGTTTGTTGTTTGCAAAACAGACGGATATCCAATAAACGATCGTGTGAGTTGTCATAAACAGAATGCTCAGAAATAAAACGCTCTGTAGACCAAAGTCACTAAGTAAAATAAATAAAAAAACATCAAGTCATTTAGTTTGAACCAAACGATTTAAAAATCATCTAAAAATTTTTCAAAATCATTTTCACGACGTTTTTTATTGCTACAAACACATCGAACCGTGTTAAAATAACTTTTCGTAACACAATCTTTCCAGGTTAAACTGATCAAAATAGGAAAGGACGGCGAAGAGACGCTCATATATGCGACCGATACGCCATTCGATTATTACGCGCCGTGGAGGAACTACTTTGCAGACAGAAGCGACAGCGGAACTTACGTGTGCAGAGTCGGCAGAATCGAACAAGCTGTTTACATCAACGTCCTGTGTTAGTTTGCAAATTTCTGTTAAGTACGCACTTGCTATCGAGCACGCAGTTTTGAGCTAAACATTTGGTGTACGAAATAAATTTATTGTTTTTAGTACTTCTACGGTTCTTTTTTTTTTGAGTACGCTCTTTTAGGCTGTGCTTTAAAGTTCATTAAAAAAACAGTGTTCTTAGATATTATATGATGTTTACTTATGAAAAAAACGGTAATAAAACTATGATGTTTTGTCGAGTCAGAACTTACCATACTACCGGCTTGTTTTGATAAATAATTAACATTTAGGTCAAAAACTTTCTTAACTTTTATTACAAATATACTACTAAACTTGATCAGTTTTGTTTTGTCAAATATAGGTTTTCACTTACTCATTTTATAAACAAAACACAGGTAAGAAATAAATAAGAAGAAATTATTAATTAAAAAAAAAAAGAAAATTAAAACCCTATTGAAAAAAGTTTATTTATAAAACACCATTGATCGTAAGTTACACACAATTTACTAAAAGTTATGGTTCAACGAGAATGAATTGTGCTTGCTTGTTATGTTTTAACTAATTATTCAATTAATTATTTATTACTTGTTTTAATTTCCATGTCGTTCTTGTGCTCATAAAGTCATAAAAACAAGCTTTAGCACGCTTCCATGAATAGCAATTATTGACTCGCAAGGAAGTTTGTTTAAAAATAAAACTTGGATCACATCTAATCAGATGGGAACTGAACGTAAATTGAGAACAAAAAGAACGTGTGCCCTATTTTTTAGCATTGAGATCTAATTTAATTCTCGCACTTTTAACAAAACATGACAAAGTTTAGCACGAACACTTGTTACTTTTCACGCAGACTTCGACGACCACGTGACGATGAAGCCTTCCACAACTGACCAATTGCGCGTCGGCGACGACTTTGAAATAACATGCACTCACGACTCCAACCCTAAACTGACAGTACTTATGAAGAGACCAAACAGGTACTGGCAAGCAACTGAAAGTATGTTGAGATCAAAGCATGTTCTTTTTCATGGCTTTGATTATAAGTTTGAATGAGCTTTAACTTTAATAAGTTTTTTAATGTTTAGATATTTTTAATTGCTTAACACTAGTGCTTGAATCTTTTAGTTAACATTTAATGATAGTAAAAGCTGGTCTAGAATGTATAACTTTTTTTCAAAAAGTTTATATATAGAGTTGTGGACAAATTTTCAAAGTTTTTTTATGTATAATCTTTTTAAACATATTTATTTTTACACTTTTGATATAACAATGAATATTTAAGGACTAGCTCTGTGCTTGTTTTTTTTTTTATAAATTCAAAAAATAAAAGTATCTATATTTACCATAAGTTTCTCAACAACCAAAAGCTAAATAATTATTCTAATTGAAAATTTAAACTTTTTGAATTAAAGCTCTGATGTAATTGTTGTAGTATTAAATTAGTAAAATAACATTAAGAAGAACTTTAATCTATCTAACTTGTTTACGATAGAATTACTTATTTTATTATAATGTTTGAAACTCGAATTCCGTTATTATTTAAATAGGTTACAAATACTTTAATATTGATTTATCTATGGCTAAATGGTCATCGTATGACCTAATACGTTATCTTAAAAGTATTACTTGTTACAGAATTGGTAGTAAGAAATGGTCAAGCAAAAGACAATGGTAAATACGAATGTAGAACAACTTATGAAAAAGTTGAACCGTCATCTTACAACGTTCAGTTCAGAAAACTTCATTTGTAGTTACTGTTATTATGATGAAGTTCAATATACTTCTATAACGAAATCTGTATTTTAAAATCATTAGTTTAGTATAAAACCTTTTCTGTTTAATTTAAATCTTATTAAAAATGTTATGTTTAAACTTTTAAAATAACGTTTTTAAGCTACTAAGCAAATCAAAGTTTTAAGCTTAACTTCTTTCCTTATCAATGAGTTAGTATTTAAATTTAGTCTTACGAACGACAAAAATAAGTAAAACACCCAAGGTTTTTATTTATGTTCTTTTCGTTTTTTTATTTATATACAAAATCTTACGTAAAATTCAATTTAAGTTGTAAATGTATAATGTAATGCATGGGCGTTTCTAGACTTTTTCACTTGGGCAGCACAACTTTTTTCATTTTATAAAGTTGTTTTTTAAAAGAGCAACTTCCGTAAAAGCTTTTAATAAATAATTATTTAGAAAACTACATAACTAAAATTATTAAGTACATAAATAAAAGTGTTTAAAATTAAACAATTTGAATTACTAGTAAACCGGAACGCCAAATCTTAATTAGTAACCCAGTTTCTTAATTTTTATTATTTAAGTTATTCAATCTAAATCCTATATAATAAATGTAAAAGTTTAGCGTAAGGTTGTGAAGCTATCATGTATAACAAAAACTTTTATACATAGGAAACCAGTGGCGTCGGGTGGTATTTTTCTTAGGTGGTGCAGAATTTTTTAAAGAAATCCCCTAATTTAAAACTCTTTTTTATTTTAAATAAAGACTTTTTTCTATAAAAACTACATTTAATTGCTAATGTAACTTGGGAAATTTTGTTTAAAAATAAAACATTTATATTTTCAAAACAAAATTATTTAAGAAAATAACTTTAAAAAAAAAGTAATTACTTTAAAAATTAAAGCAAATATAGGAATATAAAAAAAATTTAAGTATTTTAAAAGACTCAAAAAATGTTAGCTCACTTATGAGTATTATTTTTTAAGAAGGCTTTAAAGTTTAAATTAACAGTAGAAAAATTTAGACAAAACAAATTATTATTATATTGAAAAATACAGCAACTTTAATAGTTCTTTATTTTGCCTCAATTTTATAACAAAAATATTTGATTAAACATCATACTAAGAATGGTTATTTTACTAGTATTTAACTTAACAAAAATTAAATATCTTATTAGACTTGGCAAGGAAATTAAAAAGTCTACAAACAAAAAAAAATGTTATGTACAAACTGCAAGTTTATTTTAATTAAAATTTATTTTACTTAGTAGAAAATAATTGCTTGTTTACTGCTGAATATTGAAAACAATAAACGAGTATCAACTAATAATTAATTAAAACTTTTGATGTTTGAAAAAAACAGCTTGGCTACTAAGTTAAAATCACAAAAGTAAAATAAGCAAGCTCATAAATATCAAATTTTATGAAGTCTCTAACTTACAATTTAGATTAAACAGACTAATATTATAATAAGAAAATCCAGCGAATGCAATAATATTTATTCTAGCCTCAACTTTAGTTAAAAAATATTGGATTAATAAAAAATCAAACTATTTTACTAATATTTAATTTAAAAAAATCTAATCATACTTGGCAATAAATTAAAAAGTCTACAAACAAATAAAATGTTGTGTACAAATCAAATATTTTTCAAAGAACAACTTACATTACTGAGAAGAGAAATTTTAAAGAATTTTAAAATAAAATTAAGATTAAAAAAAAGTTTCACTAAGTAAAAAACTCAAAAGTAAAACAAGCAGACTAAATAATATTAAGTTTTACAAAGGCTCTAAAATTAAAACTAAAAGTAGCTAACAGTTTAGATATTACAAACTTATATTTTAATAAAAAACACAGCAACTATAATGATACTTCATTTTAGCTTCAACTTTACTTGAAAAATATTGGATTAAATACCAAACTAAAAATAATATTTTTACTTGTTTTTAACTAAACAAATAAAGGAATACATAATGAAGCTAGGCAAGTAAATTAAAAAGTCTACAAACAAACAAAATTTTATGTACAAACTACAACTTTTTAAAGATAAACTAAACTTGCTTAGTACAGAAAATAGTTACTACTAAATGCCTGCCTAAAAAATAAATCTAAATTTCTAATTTTGCAAACATAAATACTTAGACTCTTGCTTTTCACCTTTGTAACTAAAATTCTTTCTTCTCTCCTTTTGGTTGATAAATTTCTCCATCACCTCTTCCTTAAAACTAGTGCAGTTTTTAAGTAAGTCCCTACCAATCGAAATTACACTTAAAGAATCTAATCTTGACTGACCCATGGTGTTTCTAAAAAATGTTTTTATCCTTTTCAAAGATGAAAATGTTCTTTCAGCTTCTACACTAGTCATGGGAATAGTTATCAAAATTCTAAGAAGCCGTGCAGTTTCGTTAAATATTTTAGTCAGGTTATGTTCTTCAAGATATAACAGTATTTTCACTAAACCATCCTGATGCATTTCTTTACGTGAATAAAATGTTTTCAGTTCTCTTTCTAACTGTTTACATTCAACTACAGTATAGCACTTCTTCACTGTTTCTATAAGTTCTTAAGGAATACAAAATTTATAAACAGTAAAATATTTTGCGAAAAATAACTGCAAAATTCTTAAATGGCCTGAAAACTTGAAATAAATTAAAAGAGATCATGCTGTTTATATGGCCAAGTGAACATTCATGGCTTTTGCATCTTGCAGAGATGTTAGAAATATTTTTGAAGCCAGTTTTAGTCCATTCCATGCTGCTTCCTTCCCAAAGAGCAAGCATGGGAAACAAAATAGAGCTTTTGTTTCCGAGCATCCGGACAGCCATTGGTGTTTGGAGTAATAACTTTTGTTGAACTTCCTCTTAACTGTTGTACCTATAACAAAAGTTTAAACATTATTAAATCAGCTTAACAATTTTAAAAGACTCAATTTGTTATATATAAAAAAATATATAAAAGATATTGTTTTAATTAGATTTAAAGATAAGAAATCTGACTATACAAACTTTTCTTTCTAATATTTTTTTTTCTCTAGGATATAGGTACATCTGAATATTTAAAATCAAAAAAAGTTATTGTGACAACAACAATTTAAAACTTACTGAGTAAACAAAGAAATATACATACCTTTCTCATAAATTAATTTTTAATTATACCCTTTGGTCTTTTAAGATTTGTTATAAGTTGGCCTCAAAATCTTTAGATGTTTCTTTTATAAAACAAAATTATTTGCTAAAACAGATACTTAAAACACTAAGAAAAAAAAAGTTATAACAAAAGTACTTTTTTTGTATATATAAAAATATATATTGATACTTAAAAAATTAAAACTTCTCTTTAACAAAAGTATAAATTTTTATAAAACTTAGGATGAAAAAGTTTGATAAAAATTGCTTTAAGAATGATGGAGAATATAGGTTTTCAGTAAAATTGTATTTTTTTGATGTTTTGGTTTGCTCCTTGTATAATAAGTAATTGTACTCTCTGGCTTTGACCGGTTGTAACTAAAAGTTCAATTGGAAATTTCAAGTTTATTAAAGAGTAACTATTTTCTTTCTGTAGAGCTTTCTGATAAAGTTAAAATAAGAACAACATGTAAAAAAGTGCCTATACACCCTCCCCCCCCCCCCCTCTTACCCCTCACTATTTTGCACAATTTTTTTTACAAACATTAAGATTTTTATTAACTTTTTTTCAACTGTTAATGTTTTTTTGTTAGAGGTTTTAAATTCAATAGTTTTTTAAGGGTAACTTTTCTTTATTAAATTTTAATATGTTTTTCATTTTGATGACAGTATTTTTCACCAGAGCTTAACTTTTTTAAGTTTAGTGGTTAGGCTGTTGAACTTTTCAAGAATTTAAAAGATAATTTATAATTATGTAACCATTATAGAAGTAAAAAACTGGTTAGTTAGTTTTCATGTGGCCATAGGGGTAAAACACTTATTTTTTAATTTTAAATAAGCTTGTTATTTTCAAAGTAATAAACTAAAATTGCTTTAGTCAGCCTGAACATTTTTATGAATATTTTTAAAATTTAGTCTGCTGTAATTTATCTTGGATCATCTTGAGTTTTTAACATTTCTAAGTTATCCTGATTATGAGGCAAGGCAACCATGTTTCAAAAATTTTATCTAAAATTTTTGCATTGTTTATGAAAAAATTAAACCAAAAATCATATAAAGTAGACTAAATTTTCATAAAATGTTAAACTACTCTAAGTAATCAAAGTTTCTAAGTTAAGGCTATTTACTTTTTAAATATGTAACTGTTTCAATAATACTAATTTTCTTTTAATATAAATCTAAACTACTTTTCTGTAAGAGTGAACTAGAAGTTTATAACAAACTTCATAATTTTTTTTTTCAGAACTTTACATTAAAATATAATTTATTTAAATATTTTATTAACTTTATGATAAAAAAAATCAGTTATAGTTAAGTTTATGTATGCAGATTAAAATAAAAAAATCAAATTTCTTAGACTTTGATGATTTAGGGATTTTATCTTTTTTTTTCAAAATATTTAATTTATGACAAGTTTTGTTCTTTTATTGTCCAGTTTTAATAGAAGAGATCTGTTAAAATTAAAAAATCATGTGAGTACATAAACTTAAGTTTAATCCTTTGCAGTAGCTTAGCTTTGTTTTTTTTTTTATGTTTACAATAGCTTGTAGATGATACTTCAGCATGTCCTATTTTAGGGAATTTTCAACTTAGTTTACTTACCTCAAGATATTGATTTTGCGGTAATTCTTGAAGAAATTTTGCTTTTTTGAGTTCATTTGCGGCAGTCAGCTAAGAGTTTGCGGCAGTGAAGTGGGCAAAATGGTCGTTTTTAAAATTGGAGTTTTAAAAGAGATTTTGTTCTAAAATAACGAAAACGTTATAGATACTTATTTTTTTTCTTACAAAATTTCAAGGTGGTGCAGTTGCAGCAGTGCAACACCCCACGCGACGCCCCTGTAGGAAACTAAAAACTAAACTTTAATCAAAATTAGTAATTTACTTATCTTTTTAATAGAAAAAAGACATAACCTTATCTTTACCTTTGCATACTAAAACGCATTTCGAACAAACTAATGTCGAAAATTAACACTTGCATGAGGATTATTAAGTTTTAGAAAACAAAATAAACTCCGGCTAATTAAAGGTCCTTCAAAATAGCTTATTTTTGCTTCAAATTTTACTTTTGTCAACTCTGTATGAGTAGTAAAAGATAGAAAAAAATCAGCTTAATATTAGGTGACATTTTTATATTTTTCACAAGACAATAATTTTATTTTGATTCATTTCCTTGAAAACTGTTTTGTTACAGTTAAACTTAAAGTTAAAAGTTTTACGTGTTTGCTGTTTGTTACTATTCAAAAAAAAAAAACTCTAGTATGTAGATAACGTCATGTGTATATTGAGAAATACTGGTTAACTTACTTAAGAAACGCAATATTTACAAATTTACTAACTTAAGATTAAATAATTTGTTTACTTTTTGATACACTTATTAAAAATCTACCATGCTTTGCTGCTAATTTTAAGAAATTCCAGAAAATATTTGTACTTTTTTAAAAATAATATATACGCTAAATTATTTAAATAAAATTTTCTATTTTTTAATTAAAGTTGTCATCAAGCAAAAGCTAGTTTCTGCCTATGATAGTGAAGAGTTTAATTATACTGAAATTAAAGTTTTGTCTAAGTTTTAAAAACTAAAAATAGAAGAACTTTTTCGTTTAGATTCAATTTCCTAACTGTAACAGTATCATTAGGTTTTAAATTGTCAAAGTAACATTTAAGTAAGAACTAAATTAGAGTATCAAAAGATATATGGGAACATTATGTTATTTTTAAGCTACAAAAAACAAGATTTAATAATAAAAAACGATACCATATGGAACACCAACATAAAAATAAGCGATCAATAAAAACATAAGGTAACAAATTTGTAAAACAAAGCAGTTTGATTGAAAAGTAACAAAAATTTACAAGCTCAACTAGCCTCAGCATAACCAAACAACTTTAATTATAATTTACTTTACTCCATCTAACATCCACTTGACAGCAATTCCAGCACAACTCTTCTTTCAACATCAACATCTGTTTTAAGTTTGTTGACAACCAAAGCCCGCTTGTGATGATACTCGAAGTCGATAAAACTTATAAAATTTTCTTTCATCTCTTCTAACAGTTCAAGCATCTCTTTCATTTCGCCAGACAGTTCGACAGCTTCAATCAAAATTTTAGAGCTTGATTTAAAGCGATCACAAGATTTTTTGGTGGTGATTTCAAAAATTGGATTTAGCTCTTCCAAGGTAAGTAGACGCTTGTCAGCCTTGTAAGACAATTCTACCTGATTATATTTGACGATGTGAGCACAGCAGTCTTTGCACTTGTCGATGATGAATTTTTCCATTGTGAGTGTTTAACTACAGTGAGATGCTAGTAACAACAGTGGTTGTTGTTAAAGTTTAGTAGTGTAAGTATAAATACAGCAACTAAAAAGTCAATTTTTGTTAAACTCAACTTAACAAATAACACATTCGTAATCTTAATAGTCATTGAATTATAAAAATTGTTATTTAACTTAAGTTTTGTTAAAGATAATATATTTTTTCACTTCTTTACTTAAATACTTGAAGCTCTTAATGAAAACACTATAAGAATTTAAATTGAGCAGTTAAATATGTATTATTAGATCATACCAAAAGGTTTACCGTTCTCGAAACTTTTAGTACAAAGTAAATTACGTTATACTAAAACGTTAATTTGATCAGAAAGATCACACACGTAACAAAGTTTGAGTAAAGCAACCAGTCAATACAACTGGCAAAATAAAGTTGTGGTCTTAAGTTTATACTAATGTGGAAAAAAAACATGCATAACTGTAATAATTTAGTTATTAACAATTATGAAATTGATTATACCAATTAAAGCTGACTAGTGTTTATTTCTTGATTAACTTTGTCTATTACAAGGGTTACATGTATCAAACTTTTAAACCTCATAAACTATATACAAAGCTTACGTCCACTAGCTCATCTAAAAAGTAAATATAACTAGCATAACATTATTTTGTACAAAGGTCTACAAATGACAAGAAGTGAAAAACTAAACTAAATTCTTAAAACAAAAAGTTACGAACGCTAAAATATTACCTTGTTTTGGTATTTTTTTATAATTTAAATTAGTTAAAAGTCTTAATAATTTCACCAAAATGATAAATAATGTATAAAACATAAAAATTGTTATCTAGAGCAGTGGTCGTCAAAGTGTGCACACTAGTGTACATAGGTTTTTGTTTATTGTGCACAGAAAATTAGTAAGCTGAAAATATATTTTTTAGATGACGCTTATTTTGTCTATTTCTATGGGGATATTGTAATTATAACATATAATAACAAATTTTAAACCTTTATTTTTATACTAAGACACTGAATATACAAACAAAATATTATTCATTAATAATTATTATGTATTTTTGTATTCTGGTGTGCACAGAATTTATTTTCCAGTAATTTAGTGTGCACAGCTTTTGAGAAGATTGACCACTGATCTAGAGTATAAAGAAACGAGTGCCGGTGTTTCTGCATCGTAAAACAAAAATATCGTTAACAAATTTGTGTTTACAAATCTCAAAACTAACAAAAGCAAAACTGCGTAAGCCAGATAAACTAATAGTGTAATTTTCTAGTGAGTATTGCCGTATTTTATTCAACTTTTAAAGATTCTAGGAAGCTAAAACGAATATACAGTAGACTACCGCTTAAGTACGCAAATTGAACTCGACCAAAAAGTGCGTATTTAGCACGGGTAGTGCGTACTTTTTGACGACATAGTATAATATGAAATTTAGTTGTTTGTTTTCTTTCTTACAACTAGCCACCAAATGATTAAGCCTTATAAACAAGCATTTTATTTTAAAAAACATTTGATACATAATTCTAAACTGCAAATTTTTTTAATAGATTTTAAAATGATTTCTTTTTTCTATTAAAAGTTTCTACATATTGCTAGTCAAGCTAAGTTTAGTTTAGTTAATACATTTATTATAATTTTCCATTAGCTAAAAAGTGTTTGATTTTTTTTATTTGAAAGAAAAACGATTTAGGACTGTTTTTGTAAGAAAGTTTATATCAGTAGAAACATTTATAGTATAAGTGAACAATGATAAGATGCTCATTAATTTTATATAACTTTACTTTTTTGTTGTTGTTGTTGATTCTTTTTATATGTTATTTTGACTTTATAAAAATTGTAACTAGTTATTGTGGTTAACTAGTTATGTAATATGTCACATTAAAATTAGCCTTTCTTTTGCAGATATTCTGAAAGTTTTTGAATAAAAAAATTTAGAAATTTAAGAAAAATTTAGAAAAAATGGATGGATAGCGTAAAAAAATGACTCAATAGAACAAGTCTTTAGAAAAATCTAAATCTAAGAAAATTTAGAATTTTTTGTCTTTCTAGGTAAGTGCGTACTTAAGGCGAGATGCGTACCAAAAAAAGTGCGTACTTAAGCGGTAGTCTACTGTACTAAACAAAAAAAGTCTAAGTATGATAAAATCTTAACTTTTGTTGGCTATTCAAAAAAAAAGTTACTCAAATTTTTGTTGATTTACTTAAAATTACAATAGTCTTTAATTTAAAAATAACCTTCAAGTTTTAAATATTACATTACAGTCAATTGTATACAACATTTGTTTATTGTAATCAGTGTAAATATTAGTTTAATTATAGTTCAAAAAAAAAAAAAGAAGTTAAAAATTTTAAATTAAGTTTATAATATTGCTCTTTAGATTGTAATTTTTTTTCTTATGAAATAGAACTTTAGTAAATGAATGCACTGAAGAGCGAATATACAAAGGTGATAAATTTTACTAAAACTGTATTATGATAATTTTTTATCAATTAAAAACACAAATTGTTTTCCTGAACAGGTGCTTTATACTATAATATTTAGATAAAATTAAAAGTGTGTTAATAAAATAAATAAACTCAAATTTCTGCCATTTAACTTCTTATACTTGGATAAAACAAAAGATATTTTTGTAATATAAAGTTTAATAGCAGTACTTCAGTTTTATTGGTTACTTAAGTTTTATTACTCATTATAGTTTCAGGACATAATTAATATTATTTTTTATATTTGCATGCTAAAATGTGCAACGAACCCACTATTGTCTAAAATGAACAATTGCACAAGATAGTTTTATTGAAAAAAGTTTGTTGGAGCTAATAAATTATAAATAATAAAATTACTTTTTTGTTTGAAATGATAAATACGTTATGTAAACTGTTTAAATTTTTTATTTAAACTGTATTTTTATTAAAATCTTCATTAAGCAAAAGCTGTCTTTTGCCTAGAATATAAAAAAAAAGTTTAGTTATACTGTAATTAAAGTTTAGCTTAATTTTTGAACTTTACCAATAAAAGAAACGATTTGTTTAGATACGATTTCGTAGCTGTAATGACATGATTAGGTCTTAATTTTTAACTCAACTATTTAGAAAGATGTAAAAAATAACAATAAACAAATTTTAGATATATTTATATTTTTGTCAAACTGTGTTTAAATAGAGTTTCCGAGCTCGTAAATGACATCTAAAAAGTGCTTGATAGTTTTTTTGTCAATTTCTGCTTGGTTTCTCCTGCAAATAAGAAAATATTAATTTACTATATTTAAATTTAACGTGTACTACGTGCTATCTTAGTTCTGATAGGCAATTACGTTGTTTAAATTTGTTTATAATACTTATATTATTTACAATACTCAAAAGCTAATAAAGTATTTCTCACTCAGAAAGGAGAAAGTAGACAGTTAAAAAATTCTTTCCGGTCACTGTGAAGGAACTTGTAAGCACATCAGTTTCGTTTCTGTATGTAAATTTTGGAGTACCAACAATGTAAGAATTCCATTTCTGAAATGGTAAGTACTACATGAAAGATAAAACAAAATCACAAGCTAATTAATTTTAAAAAGTAATTTGATAAGATTTTATAGTAGAAGAACAGTATTACATGTTTTTATAAAATTATTTACTAAATCAAGCTTAAAATAAACTAAAATAGTAATACTTTTATTATTATTATTTTTATATCCTTTTTTTGCAACAAGAAACTAATATTGATAAAAAATTTAGTTTGAGAAAACACCGCTTTTTAAGTTTAAAAAAAAATTAAATGTTTTCTTATAAAAAAAAACTATAATTACAACGGTTCCAATTATCTCCTTTGAAAACAGTGTTAGCTTTCAAGCATCATTATAACATTAAGGAAATAATGAGCAAATTTTAAAACTGCGTACAGCTTGTAAACGTCTTTACTCGAATATTCTTAAAACTTAAATTTAAATTAAATAAACAACTAAACGGTATTTAACCTCTCTGGCTATTACAGCGTAAACTTCACAGATGCTAGGATCCTCGCCTGGTGCATTATAAACTTGAAAATTAGCGGTATGCAACGTTGAATCACCGTAGTACAGTTGCTCAGTGTTTTGTGCAGAATAAGATCCTTTCCCGTCAGCTCCTGCAGCGCCTTTCACCTTTTATTGTTAAAAAAGTTATTTTTTTATTAATTAAACAGTTTGTTACAAATAAAATTTTTCAAACTGTTAATTATTAAGAAAAATATTTTACTATTTATTTTTTTTTAATTCATTTAATTTTAAGCTTACTTTATAAAAATAAAGTTGCAAGCAAGTTTATATGTTGTTTTTTATTTTGATTAAAAAGAAGGGAAAAATATCTATTTTTGTCTTTTTAATATAACTGGTCATGAACTATTTGATGGTAATAAAGTTATAGTATTGTTGAAATAATTGTCATTAAAAAACAAATATTAAAAAATACTTTTATTAAATGTAGTTAACATTCAAAGATTTATAAAAGCTCTGTACTTTAAAAACACAAGTATAACTTTTTCAATCATTTTTACTTGAAATTTAGTTATTTGAATTGTAATGAAATATCCGTTTCCAATTGAAAACACGTAACAAATTTTGTTACTTTTTATTGGTTAACTAAAAGTTTATTTAAAAAACGAAACAAAAGTAACCGTTATTTTAGCATCTATAAAATTTTCATTTTGATTTGGCTCTCCGACCCATAATACTGTTAAAAACGGATGTTTGGCTATTGTTTTAATTGCAGAATGAACGTCGTTGTTGCTGTTTTTTTTAATTATCCTTTATTCTAAAGAAAAAAGAACTCACTTATTTTAGCTACATTTTGAGTCTAAAGGTGCTTGTTTAACATTAAAAAATAATTTACACATACAATTATACAAATAAAAAAGTTCTTTTAAGATAAATTCATTAAAAGTGTTGAGAAAAAAAACCTGTAAAGATTGCCATATACAATGTCTTCTTCTAAAAAAGAAGATGGACTGTTAACCACAGAAAATGATACCTTTAATGAATATGTTTCTGTTTGTTCTAAATATACTAAAAATAACCACACTATATAAGTTTGTTGTGCTTACTTTATTTCCATTGTCATACATATCTTTACCCCCGTCTGAAATATAATTGTGTTTGTCTGTATTACTCCTATCATACTTGTAGTTATAACTTTCTAAATATCGGTCATTTTGATACATTTCCCAAATATCTGAGCTTGATAAATCTCGGATTATATCTTCCAAAACATCACTTGCAGTTTTCGAGGCTGTTTTTTAGAACATTAATTTATAAATTAGACTAAAAAAACCCATGTTGATAAATTTTGTTGCAAAAAACAGTACTAGATTTGAATTCAATTAAGCTGTTTCTTATTTTGTGTAAAAAATTTATTTTAAATTTAAAAAAAACAGTTAAAAGTTTCATTCAAATAGTTCTGACCGCACACAAAGGTAGTTGGAGAGACGGAACAATTTGTGACCCAACACATACCCTGTTCTCAGTTCCAACAGGGTAAGATAAAGGATTGCAAGACAAGTTTACGCTTTCATTGTGACGTAACGATAGAGTTGAGTTCCCATTTACTATTGGTTCTAAATGGCATGCTACAAAAAAACTAACTCATTTCTTTTATACTTTTATATTTAAGTTTGTACTCGCTAAACTCAAAAACAAAAACTTAGGGTATTAAAAGTAATATTTGTACATATTTTTTAGTTAATTTACTTTTTGCTACGTGAATTTTTATGTAAATAGAATTTTGTACGAGATTTAACAAGTTTTACTGCATAGTTGTTTCATATAAACACAGACTAGTTTTTATCAAAGTCTGCACCTGTGCACATTAGTTATATACTGATAACAAAAGGTTTGTTCAAATATTAAAAAGTTTTTGAAAAAAAAAGTATTTTGTTATTTTCTAAATTTCTAAACTTTAAGTTGTATATATAACTAATAAATAGTAAAACTAACGTTCACAATTATTAAAAATAATTATATTATAAAGACATGTAATCTTAAAAAAGAAAGTTTTATAAAACACTTAGGCTAACTAATGTACTATATACAGGACTTTTCTTAAGTTATCTGTTGTGTAAGTTATTTTAAAGTTGATGACCATTTTAGTAAAAAAACTGTTAAAATAAAAAATTGAAAATAAAAGTTTATTAATTTTTAGCGTTTTTACCTTTATTTTACTTAAAATTTAATTGTTTTAAGTAAGTTGTTAAAAAGAACACTACCCTTTTTTCAAATCATCAAAAATTTGTTTTTGTTAGTTTAAAAACAATATTTCATTTTATTTGTTACATTTATTTATTGGTTAAAACGTAATAAAACTAAACTATTAATTACTTACTCGATAATTCTTCAATATAAAGTGCTTGTGACTTGATAAGTTCACTGTTTTCAGCTAAGAGGTTAGATTGGTTGTTCATGTAAAGATATTGTTCTTTTTTTATTTGTATTTGATCATCCAAAAGCTTTGAAATATTCTTGATGAGTGCGACATGCAGTTGATGTGAATTCGACTGATTCAAAATCTTCGCGTTCAAAGCTTCTATTTCCTCTCTGAACTTTTCGTTGCTTTCTCCTTTTTCTCCCTTCAAACCTTGGAGACCCTCCAGCCCCTTCTCTCCCTTTTCACCTTCTCTTCCTTTCAAACCCTGCTCCCCCACCAGACCCTGCTCTCCTCTCTCCCCGACCTCTCCTTTCGGACCCCTCGGACCCTTCTTTCCCCTGACGACGGGGCTCGCGTTGTCAGGGACGACCGCAGGCTGATTTGGAGGCGCTGACGCTAGGTGGTAGGACAGACCGGACTCGCAGATGACTTGCAGGTTTTGGCTAGACGCGGAAATGGACGCGACGATGCTCACCAGCAAGCAAACGGTTATAAATGTCATTTCGATTAACTTTTCTGTATGATTTTGTTTAAACGTTGCACTTCGAGTAAACACACAAGACAAAAAATATGAAATAGAAACGTTTTAAATGTACGGTAACTTGATAAAACGAATGTTTTTACTTCTCTTAAATGTTAAAATTGCTATCTTAAGCTTAAGAAATTATTATTTGAAATGTATTCAGTATCTTTTAAAATAATATTAATTAATAAGTATAAAGTAATGCTTGTTTTATTATTAACTGCTTAAATGATTGACTAGGTGAAAAATGAGCTACAAAAACTACTAATAAAAAGCTTAACTCATAATAAAGAACTAGCAATTTTTTTTGTGAAAAATTCTTTACATTTAAAACTTATCAGGAAAAAAGGAAAACTGAAATGTAAGTATTCGGTGAATGCGATTACTACTTACTGAAAAAGTTCGTCAACACAATTTATAAGTCTTGCGACTACTTTAATTCCACTGATAGACGTTTTACTGTATGTTTTGAAAATAGTAATAAGTTTATTGAACACAAAAACGAAAATTCATAAAAAATGGTCTAAGGACCTTTTTTACAAAATAACTTTTCGGTCATCGAGTCAGTTTTTAACTTGTTTGCTTAAAGCATATAAATTATTACCGTTTTTTATTGAAACAACATATGCACTTTAAGTATATTTCTTTATTTTAAGCCTTACTTATACTAATATAATACAAACAAGCACTAAAGTTTGTTTATGCATTCTAATATATAAATAACTTTTACTATAAGTAATAACACTAAGAAAATTTAAGTATTTTAAATTCAAACTTTACTTATATTTAAACTTTTTACTTATTTTCGCACTTCAATCACTTTTGTGTAATAAACCACTTAATAATAATACAATAAAACTATAATAGTTGTAAATTTTACTTTATAGTTTACTTTAGTAGCCTAATAAAAAATGTATTGTTAGGTATATCTTAAACTTAAAACTTAGTCTAGTTTATTATTGCCTTTAAAACACAAACAAATTTTTAAACTATCACTAACTTAAACTTAATTTTTTGGCTTTATAATCAAACATGTCTTTAAGCAAAAGAAAAATCTAAGAAACAAATACTTTATTACAATTAAGAAAAAAGTTGTACATCTGTCAAACAAATAACGTTTCATAACAAAATTATTTTCAAACTACTGTGTTTAAGTCAAGTTCAAAGATAGTTTCAGAAAAAAATAATAATTGAGGAAACTATGAACAATTAATAGCTCATCAATCGATCAACTGCCATTTATTTAGGTAGTTTAGGTTATTTAAAATTACCCTAGTTCCAAACTTTACTTTCACTTTCAGTATTTTGCTCAAAAAAAAAAAAATTTTGTGTGTTTAAATACCTCTTAAAAAAAATTGACTACTTTAGATTAATAAAGCAGAAATAATCGATTGTTTTTATGCTTTTCCATCCATTTTATATTTTACTAAACTGCAAAAGTTCTTTTTTTTTAGACCTTGTTTGTTTTTTTTTTTAAATTGCTTTTTGTCCTCATATTAAAACCAATTTAAAAAATAATATTTTTAGGTTTGAAAACTACTGTTTGTGTAAATATAAAAAATATACTATATTTGAAGTTGAAATTAAACATAGAGCAAAAACTTGTTTTACTCTTGTTTTAAAAACCTAAAAAGTGCAAATAGTACTATATTTCTTAAATATTCTATTACACTGTTTCTGTACTATTTATAATATTTTTCAAGTTTTATAATTTTTTTAAAAAGTAGCTTTATTTTTAGAGCAAAATACTGTTTCATACTAAAATTACTTTTATATTTGACCTATAAATATCAAGTTTGAAGTATTTTTTTTACTTCAGGAAACTACGAAAATTTGATAGCTGATAAATTGAGCAACTCCAATTGGGTACATACTTACCCTAATATAAAAATTAACTTTTATTTTTGGTTTTTTCCTGAAGAAAATAATTATAATGGAAAAACTTTTCTTTAATATTTCAAATTGACTTCAGTGAGTACTGTGTTGAAAACTGAATAAAGTAAAAAAAGAAAAATATATATAACTGAAACGAAAAAAAACCTTAAAAAAAAACGTAAATTTACCTAAGTTATTAAAACGTTATTTCTGTTTTTTTTTATTTAAACTTGTTCAGTTAAATTTTGATAATTCAAAAAAACTGTATCATTAAAACAGTATCATTTAGATAAGTAAGAACTACTTTCTTTTTTTACTGACGAAATAAAGTTTTTATGCTAATAGCTTTTTATTTTTACTTTTTCAAAAAGTTCCTCGTCTGATAGCAACTATTAATTGTACATCTGACAATAGAATACTAATTGAGTAAAGTTTGTTTGTTGCTCCAAAGTAGGGATGGGCAACGTACGGCTCGCGGACAAAAATGACCGGCCCGTGAGTGAAAATGACCGGCCCGCTAAGTATTTTCAAAATTTATATGAAATCCAGCCAGCCAATGTAAACACTACAAAATTTGTACAAAAGATTTTGTTTCATAACTTTCACAAACAAAACTGTAAGACTTTGACCCTGAAAAAGTTTTTTATATGACTTTTTATTTTTGTGTAGTGATAAAAACACCATTTTGTTTTGTTTCTAGTCAGCTGGAATATTTTTTTCTCAATTTATCCAAAAACAGTTCGTGTAGTTAACCTAATCTGATAACCTTACCTACTAAAATAACTTTCATAAACAATTGAAGTGTCAAAAATTGTTGTCTTTTCCGGATAAGTAGTGAGTTGTTTTTATAAATGTTAAGAAAAGTAAAAAGTCTTTTTTTTAAACAAATAGTTGACAACTATTTTAAGTCAAACTGCTAAACTTTAAATTTTAGTAAATTATTCCAAATTGAGACTAATGTTTGCACTCTTTTATGCTATTGATTTTTTTATTAAGGATTTGTTGATCAATTATACAGTTAACTTTTGTGATGACCATTTAATAAATATTACATGTTTTGATTTTTAGAAAACAAATTATGGTATCTCAACTTCTACCATTTAATTCAACAAATCTATTTAATTCATTTAATAAATATTTCAAGGTGATACCTCAATAACTTTAAGTATGGTTTGTTTTGCAAATTTATTTGTGTATGTTTATAATAGTATTTTATTATCAATTAAATTTTGAATAATATTTATTAAATTTCAAAAGCACAATACATAAAAAATTATGTTTGTAAACTTAACTTTTGTAATTATGCTTGATATTTTGATAAAGGTGGCCTCGCACTCAGACTACTAAATAACACTTGTTAGTTAAGTACCATTTTACTACAAGACAAACAAATTTTTTCATTATAAACTTTATTAAAAACTTAAGCGCTTTCGGAATATCCAAATTTCCTTATGAGAATGCTATACACTCCCTAGTTAAACAAACACAAAATAAATAGAGTGAAATTATATCATTTGTAAAAAACACAACTAATTAAAACGACAAGTAATTAACAAAAATGGATTTTTATAAAAAATTTAGACAAAATGGATTATTTGAATATATTAATAGTTACTCTTGATCCTTTATCAGGACCAAGCTGATTATTTAAATTTGGCTGGAGTTTTTTAATTAGTAGAGCTTCTGATGATAATAATTCATTATACGAACTGCACGTTTTAATAACTTCAAAAAATTATAAATGTTCTTACAATTAGTTTAAAATACACAATTTTCAATATGTTTAAATACCGCACTGTTGGTTAGAGTCACATGTTCTTTAATTCTTACGAAAAGTTGTCTTTCTGTCTCACCAATGTACTGGTTGTTCAGATAACCTGGACACGTAAATTTATAGACAATAATACAAGTGACTTATTGAATCCTTTATAATGAAAAAAATTGTTTGTCTTGTAGTAAAATGGTACTTAATTACATTAAGTCTAAATATATCTGAACACTTGCTAGTTTTTTTCTTTTTTTAAACTCACCCAATACTGGATTATTATATAGAATTATGAAAACTTGGTAAATATTGACATTAAATTCCATACTTGAGAAACTTAGTAGTTATTGAATGGATTCAAAATTCTATAACACCCGATTCATTAGTTTCCAGTCGTATTCAGATCTTAATCTAAAAATAGTACTTAACCAAATCCGGATTTTACTTTCAAATTAGGATCCGGACCTAAACAACGATCCAGCTGGATTCAGTAGATCTCTACTTCAAAATGTTCCGGCCCGCCAAGCACTAAACTTTCCGGATCCGATTCGTCGATTATTTACGTTGCCCATCCCTAATATAATGTATTGTGAATTCAAGTTTTAAATGAAATTTCTTTGAAGGTAATATGTGCACAAACATTGCAAGAAAATATATTATGAGTTATATTATATTTAAAATGTTTTTATAGCATAAACTTAACTTTTTTAGAATTTCACGTAGCTTCGATTTTTCTATAAACTAACAATGACGTAGTTCATTACCATTTTCACACTTTTCAAACATTTTCGACTGAGTAGTGAGTAAAGTTTTGTTAAGAACTACAACAACGTAGCTGATGTAAAATAGAGTTGTTATACGTTTTAAAAGCTTTTAGGTTAAAGATTTAGTAAAAATTTTAAGTTACTTTTTTTTATATATTAAATTTCTTAAAAATGGCTGTGTCGCGCCTTCCGCATAATTATATATTTCATAATATATTGTTTTATACTTTTCTACAAACTTTTGTGACTTTACAAAACGCTGACAAAATAACATTGAAGAAAACTTTTAGTTATTTAATGTAAACTATTGTTTGCCTTTTAAAATATTCATTAAAATTGGCTTATCAAGTTAGTTTGTGCAGAACAAAAACAATTATGCTGATGGAAATAGTGCAGAAAACATATATTTTGGTATATTTTAAATTTTTTTTGAAATAAACATGCTTGAGAAAAAAAATGCTTGCTGCATTAATAACTAAATTTTATTGATATGTTTTTTTTATCAAATCAATTTTAATGTAAACCTAGTATACGCTATTTTTATATGGAAACCGTCAGAAAATATTTTGTTTTGAAAATATTAAAAGTTAATTTATATACCTGCAGACCCCTTCCTAAAACCTCATATTGAAAATTACTATTTTTTATAATGTCTATCAGAAAGTAAATATTTTATTATAATCACAGTATAAATTTAGTTCTGATCAATTGGAGACAGTGATTTTATTTATGAAATTAGGTAAAAAAAAAGAATTTAAAGATTGAAATAAATACATTATTTCGTTTTTAAAGTTTTGAATAGTAAATAAAAAATAGATACTTTTATTAGTGCAGAGCCGTCATATATCTATTCTAGTTGTTTTTTTGGTTACAAATTACTAAAATTAATGTTTACTTATTGTCTTTATCATATAGAACTCTGTACTTTAAGGTATTTTTTAGTTTAATAAACTTTAAAAAGTTTTACAAACTGAATTAAAAGCTAAACGTTTGAATGATTGTTTTTATAACTAGTTAAAATCTATTTAAATCTATCGTAGTTGTTTGTTTTAAAAACTAAAATTTAAAAAAGCAAAAACAGTATCATTTGTTTGACAAATCAGATTATAATCTTTCGACATTTATAATTTATTTATAACTAGTTTTCATATTGTTACAATTAATATAAAAAATTAAAACAATCAAAAAACCTAAAATTTAACATTGTTTTTAAATAATTAGACGTATTTATATTTTATTTCTTATTTGTTCGACAGTTTTTTATCAAAAATTTAAAATTGTATATAAACAGTGTATTAAGTTTACATAAACCGTTTAATTTACACGTTTTGAAATTACAGTTACTGTAGAAATAATAACAGTACACATTAAACACAATGAGTAATAAAAACAAATAATGACTCAAACAAGCTTTAGTCAACCTTTAGCCAGCACAACAACACTTTATTGCGCGAAAAGTTTGAATTACAGACAATTTTAACTTGTATATTTTTAAACTTTCTGATTTTTTACTTATATTTATATCAAAAAAACTGAAATAAACACAAATTAACCTTGTAAATGTCTTATAGTTTTAAAGGTTTTGTTTTATACTGCTAACGAAAGTAAACAATGGTCTTGAAAAATATGTTACCAATGAACTAAATTTTATATAAAGTTAATACTTTTGTTTAAGTTTTTCAAATTCAAAAAAAATCATCTAAACTTTAGTAATTGGAATTTCAGCATAACAGTTTAATAAAACTCCAACTTTGTTAAACCAAAGAAATTTGGTTAGTTAATTTATTAAATCAAAAATAACCCATTAGCTTACTTTCAAAGTGGAAGACTCTTTAATATTTAAAAAAAGTTCCAGAGTGTTTGTACAATATAAAACAAATAAGCTTTGTAGAACTTATCATATTTTGCATTTGTTAATTTAAACGAACAATAACAATTATAATTAAACTTTATTTGAAGAATAATTCAAAGTTGTGGGAGTTGCTTTGGTCCGTAACACAATGTGTGCAAATTGAAAGTTCAAAAAATTGTATATATTGACCGTATATTATTGAAAAAATGCATGTTTCAATTATATATCCTTTAAAGTTTTGATGGCTACATATCAACTTTACAACGCTAACTCTACTATCCAAAAAATAAAAGTTTAAAATTCCTGTAACCTAATGTTGATAGGTAGATATTCAAAAATTTAATTCAAAAGTTAGATTACTAATAATTTTCGTAAATTTTTTAATGTAACGCTTGAAATATTTGTTGTTTTTTGATAGAAGCTTCAAACGAAATTAGTTTAAAATATAACAACAATATGTTTCAAAGGACTAAGTTTGTTAAAACTACTATAGTATTCTGTGCTGTTTAACAGTACAGTGATACTGAGCCTAGAAATTAAATGTATTTAAGATCTGATAAACTATAAATGCTACAATAAATGCAATACTGTACTTTAAAACAGCCTTTCAAAAAATTAACAAATGTGTTGTACCCACTTCCATTATAAATTTAATAAGGTACGGAGGATATCTGCAAACATCCTAATATCGTGCTTAATTTTATAATTATTGTTATTGACCACGAATTTTTTCACATTTTACACAAAAATTTATTTATTAAATTTAAGTTTAATGTATTTGAAATACAAAATTAAATAAATGAGTAAGTGAAGTACTATATTTTTTTAAAAGTTGGTTTCTAAAATTTTATAAAAACAAGTTTAATTTTTAAGGTTTTATTTAAAACATTTATAGGTTTTAATATAACTTTGCTTTTAAAAAAAATGCCTTGGTTAATTGTTACTTAGTTAAAACTCCCAAACATGTTTGGGCTTCACTTTTTTTATAAGTAATAAAAGCGTCACTTCCTTTTAATTACAGTATTTTTTGAAACAGATTTATAAGTTATTGTCAGCTTAAGTGAAATGTTAAGTATAGTTGTTATTATATGTTTTTACTTCTCGTAAATGTTTAAATTGCTATCTTAAGCTTAAGAAGTCATTGATTTAAAGTGTATTCAGTATCTTTTAAAATAATACTAATCAATATTTATTAAGTAATAATTGTTTTATAATCAATTGCTTGAATGATTGACTAGGTGAAACGTGAACTACAAAATCTACTAATAAAACACTTAACTCATAATAAAGAACTAACATTTTTTTTTTTAATTCTTTACATTTAAAACTTATCAGGAAAAAGAAACACTGAAGTGTAATTATTCGGTGAATGCGATAACTACTTACTGAAAAAGTTCGTCAACACAATTTATAAGTCTTGCGACTACTTTAATTCCACTGATAGACGTTTTACCGTACGTTTTGAAAATAATAATAAGTTTATTGAACACAAAAACGAAAATTCATAAAAAATGGTCTAAGGACCTTTTTTACAAAATGACTTTTCGGTCATCGAGTCAGTTTTTAACTTGTTTGCTTAAAGCATATAAATTATTACCGTTTTTTATTGAAACAACATATGCACTTAAAGTACTTTTATTTATTTTAAGCCTTACTTATACTAATATAAAACAAACAAGAACTAAAGTTTGTTTACGCATTCTAATATATAGATAACTTTTACTATAAGTAATAACACTAAGAAACTTTGAATATTTTGTTTTCAAACTTTACTTATATTTAAACTTTTTAATTATTTTCGCACTTCAATCACTTTTTTGTAATAAACAACTTAATAACAATACAATAAAACAATACAAGTTGTAATTTTTACTTTACGGTTTACTTTAGTAGCCTAATAAAAAATGTATTCTTAGGTGTATTTTTAACTTCAAACTTAGTCTAGTTTATTATTGCCTTTAAAACACAAACTAATTTTTAAACTATCACTAACTTAAATTCAATACTTTGGCTTTATTACTAAACATGTCTTTAAGCAAAAGAAAAATCTAAGAAACAAATACTTTATTACAATTAAGAAAAAAGTTGTACATCTGTCAAACAAATAACGTTTCAAAACAAAATTACTTTCAAACTATTGTATTTAAGTAAAGTTCAAAGTTAGCTTTAGAAAAAAATAATAATTGAGGAAATTATGAACAGTTGATAGCTCATCAATCTAGCAATTGCCATTTATTTAGGTTATTTAAAACTACCCTAGTTCCAAACTTGACTTTCACTTTCAGTATTTTGCTGAAGAAAAATAAATTATAATTTTGTGTGTTTAAATACCTCTTAAATAAGAGTACTTTAAATTATAAAGCAGAAATAATCGATTGTTTTTATGCTTTTCCATTCATTTTATATTTTACTAAATTGCAAAAGTTCTTTTTTTTTAGACCTTGTTTGTATTTTTTTTAAATTGCTTTTTGTCCTCATATTAAAACCGATTTTTAAAAAATTATATTTTTAGGTTTGAAAACTACTATTTCTGTAAATATAAAAATTGTACTATATTTGAAGTTAAAATTAAACATTTAGCAAAAAATTGTTTTATTTACTATTGTTTTAAAAACCTAAAAAGTACAAATAGTACTATATTTCTTAAATATTCTGTTATACTGTTTCTGTGCTATTTATAATATTTTTTACGTTTTATAATTTTTTCAAAAAGTAGGTTTCTTTTTAGAGCAAAATACTGTTTCATACTAAAATTACTTTTATATTTGAGCTATAAACATCAAGTTTGAAGTATTTTTTTACTTCAGGAAACTATAAAAATTTGATAGCTGATCAACTGAGCAACTCCAATTGGGTACGTACTTACCCTAATATAAAACTTAACTTTTATTTTTGGTTTTTCCCTGAAGAAAAAAATTATAATAGAAAAAATTTTCTTAAATGTTTTAAATTGACTTCAGTGAGTATTGTGTTGAAAACTGAAAAAAGTAAAAAAAGAAAAATAAAAATAACTGAAACGAAATAAAACCTTTAAAAAAACGTAAATATACCTAAGTTATTTAAACGTTATTTCTTTTTTTTATTTAAACTTGTTCAGCTAAATTTTGATAATTCATAAAAACTGTATCATTAAAAAAGTATCATTTAAATAAGTAAGAAGTATTTTCTTTTTACACTGACGAAATAGTGTTTTTATGCTAATAACTTTTTATTTGTACTTTTTCAAAAAGTTCCTCGTCTGATAGCAACTATTAATTGTACATCTAACAATAGAATACTAATTGAGTAAAGTTTGTTTGTTGCTCCAAAGTAGGGATTGGGCAACGTATGGCCCGCGGACAAAAATGACCGGCCCGTGAGTGAAAATGACCGGCCCGCTAAGTATTTTCAAAATTTATATGAAATCCAGCCAGCCAATGTAAACACTACAAAATTTGTACAAAAGATTTTGTTTCATAACTTTCACAAACAAAACTGTAAGACTTTGACCCTGAAAAAGTTTTTTATATGACTTTTTATTTTTGTGTAGTGATAAAAACACCATTTTGTTCTGTTTCTAGTCAGCTGGAATATTTTTTTCTCAATTTATCCAAAAACAGTTCGTGTAGTTAACCTAATCTGATAACCTTACCTACCATAATGACTTTCATAAAAAATTGAAGTGTCAAAAATTGCTGTCTTTTCCGGATAAGTAGTGAGTTGTTTTTATAAATATTAGCAGAAGTAAAAAGTTTTTTTTTTAAACAAATAGTTGACAACTATTTTAAGTCAAACTGCTCAACTTTAAATTTTAGTAAATTATTCCAAATTGAGACTAATGTTTGCACTCTTTTATGCTATTGATTTTTTTATTAAGGATTTGTTGATCAATTATACGGTTAAGTTTTGTGATGACCATTTAATAAATATTACATGTTTTGATTTTTAGAAAACAAATTATGGGATCTCAACTTCTACCATTTAATTCAATAAATCTACTTAATTCATTTAATAAATATTTCAAGGTGATACCTCAATAACTTTAAGTATGGTTTGTTTAACAAATTTATTTGTGTATGTTTGTAATAGTATTTTACTATCAATTAAATTTTAAATAATATTTATTAAATTTCAAAAGCACAATCCAAAAAAAATTATGTTTGTAAACTTAACTTTTGTAATTATGCTTGATATTTTGATAAAGGTGGCCTCGCACTCAGACTACTAAATAACACTTGCTAGTTAAGTACCATTTTACTACAAGACAAACAAATTTTTTCATTATAAACTTTATTAAAAACTTAAGCGCTTTCGGAATATCCAAATTTCCTTATGAGAATGCTATACACTCCCTAGTTAAACAAACACAAAATAAATAGAGTGAAATTATATCATTTGTAAAAAACACAACTAATTAAAACGACAAGTAATTAACAAAAATGGATTTTTATAAAAAAATTAGACAAAATGGATTATTTAAATATATTAATAGTTACTCTTGATCCTTTATCAGGACCAAGCTGATTATTTAAATTTGGCTGGAGTTTTTTAATTAGTAGAGCTTCTGAAGATAATAATTCATTATACGAACTGCACGTTTTAATAACTTCAAAAAATTATAAATGTTCTTACAATTAGTTTAAAATACACAATTTTCAATATGTTTAAATACCGCACTGTTGGTTGGAGTCACATGTTCTTTAATTCTTACGAAAAGTTGTCTTTCTGTCTCACCAATGTACTGGTTATTCAGATAACCTGGACACGTAAATTTATAGACAATACAACTTTAATACAAGTGACTTATTGAATCCTTTATAATGAAAAAAATTGTTTGTCTTGTAGTAAAATGGTACTTAATTACATTAAGTCTAAATATATCTGAACACTTGCTAGTTTTTTTCTTTTTTAAACTCACCCAATACTGGATTATTATATAGAATTATGAAAACTTGGTAAATATTGACATTAAATTCCATACTTGAGAAACTTAGTAGTTATTGAATGGATTCAAAATTCTATAACACCCGATTCATTAGTTTCCAGTCGTATTCAGATCTTAATCTAAAAATAGTACTTAACCAAATCCGGATTTTACTTTCAAATTAGGATCCGGACCTAAACAACGATCCAGATGGATTCAGTAGATCTCTACTTCAAAATGTTCCGGCCCGCCAAGCACTAAACTTTCCGGATCCGATTCGTCGATTATTTACGTTGCCCATCCCTAATATAATGTATTGTGAATTCAAGTTTTAAATGAAATTTCTTTGAAGGTAATATGTGCACAAACATTGCAAGAAAATATATTATGAGTTATATTATATTTAAAATGTTTTTATAGCATAAACTTAACTTATTTTAGAATTTCACGTAGCTTCGATTTTTCTATAAACTAACAATGACGTAGTTCATTACCATTTTCACACTTTTCAAACATTTTCGACTGAGTAGTGAGTAAAGTTTTGTTAAGAACTACAACAACGTAGCTGATGTAAAAAAGAGTTGTTATACGTTTTAAAAACTTTTAGGTTAAAGATTTAGTAAAAATTTTAAGTTACTTTTTTTTATATATTAAATTTCTTAAAAATGGTTGTGTCGCGCCTTCCGCATAATTATATATTTCATAATATATTGTTTTATACGTTTCTACAAACTTTTGTGACTTAACAAAACGCTGACAAAATAACATTGAAGAAAACTTTTAGTTATTTAATGTAAACTATTGTTTGCCTTTTAAAATATTCATAAAAATTGGCTAATCAAGTTAGTTTGTGCAGAACAAAAACAATTATGCTGATGGAAATAGTGCAGAAAACATATATTTTGGTATATTTTAAATTTTTTTTGAAATAAACATGCTTGAGAAAAAAAATGCTTGCTGCATTAATAACTAAATTTTATTGATATGTTTTTTTTTATAAAATCTATTTTAATGTAAACTTAGTATACGCTATTTTTATATGGAAACCGTCAGAAAATATTTTGTTTTGAAAATATTAAAAGTTAATTTATATACCTGCAGACCCCTTCCTAAAACCTCATATTGAAAATTACTATTTTTTTATATTGTCTAACAGACAGTAAATATTTTATTATAATCACAGTAAAAATTTAGTTCTGATCAATTAAAGACAGTGATTTTATTTATGAAATTAGGTAAAAAAAAAGAATTTAAAGATTGAAATAAATACATTATTTCGATTTTAAAGTTTTGAATAGTAAATAAAAAATAGATACTTTTATTAGTGCAGTGCCGTCATAAATCTTTTCTAGTTGTTTTAAAACTTCAATTTTTTCACCTTACTTTTCTAGGCAAGTTGCATGTCTATCTAAGTGTGAAAACTGCTAGCATTTACAACAGCTGAATTTAAAAAATTAAATACATGGCAACTCTACATCTTAACTAATAACAATCAACGGTTAACACATCGATGTTAGAGCAGTTGTTTTGACTTAGTTTTAAAAACAAAATTAATTTTATTAAAATTTATTGTTGTACAAAAAACCTTATTTTTAGTGGTTCAAAAAAGGATATTAATTTAAACTTCATTTTTATTTATTAGGCAAACATTCATTGTTGTATAAGCTTTTTTAACTGAATAAAATATTTTTAATTCTCTTAATAATATTAATAAATGAAATTTTTATTTTGTGCATGTTGTTAACTAATTTTTCTGTGATAAATTTTTTAAATGAGTTTGTTTACCATTGTAAATGCTTGCTTTAAAGCCTTAAATAACTGTATCCAAAACGCAATAAAATAAATAATAATTAAATTTCTAGAATTAATACTTTGAAAAAAAATTAACTAAATGTTCATAACATGCACTCACGTAATTAGCTTAAATCTACTTAAAGTTTGTTTCATTGAATTTGACAACTTGTATAAAAATATTAAAGTCCATCTCATCAGACTTATTCCACTCGCTCTTCCAACTTTACAGTACACTACAACTAAAAAAAAAACTTAACTAAAATAGTAAGACCCATAAAATATAAAAATATCCAACTATCAGAAAGTCTAAAATCGGCGATTCTTAACCAGGGTAATTTCCCATGTTTTAGGGGGTAGATTTTTTGGTTACAAATTACTAAAATTAATGTTTACTTATTGTCTTTTTCATATAAAACTGTGTACTTTAAGGTATTTTTTAGTTAAATAAACTTTCAAAAACTTTACAAACTAAATTAAAAGCTAAACATTCGAATATTTTTTTTTTGTTTAAATAGTTAAAATCTATTTAAATCTATCGTAGTTGTTTGTTTTAAAATCTAAAATTTAAAAAAAGCAAAAACAGTATCAATTGTTTGACAAATCAGATTATAATCTTTCGACATTTATAATTTATTTATAACTAGTTTTTATATTGTTACAATTAATATAAAAAATTAAAACAATCAAAAAACCTAAAATTTAACATTGTTTTTAAATAATTAGACGTATTTATATTTTATTTCTTATTTATTCGACAGTTTTTTATCAAAAATCTAAAATTGTATATAAACAGTGTATTAAGTTTACATAAACCGTTTAATTTACACGTTTTTAAATTACAGTTACTGTAGAAATAATAGCAGTACACATTAAATACAATGAGTAATAAAAACAAATAATGACTCAAACAAGCTTTAGTCAACCTTTAGCCAGCACAACAACACTTTATTGCGCGAAAGGTTTGAATTACAGACAATTTTAACTTGTATCTTTTTAAACTTTCTGATTTTTTACTTATATTTATATTATTATAATATTAAGTTATATTTATATCAAAAAAACTGAAATAAACACAAATTAACCTTGTAAATGTCTTATAGTTTTAAAGGTTTTGTTTTATACTGCTAACGAAAGTAAACAATGGTCTTGAAAAATATGTTACCAATGAACTAAATTTTATATAAAGTTAATACTTTTGTTTAAGTTTTTCAAATTCAAAAAAAAATCATCTAAACTTTAGTAATTGGAATTTCAGCATAACAGTTTAATAAAACTCCAACTTTGTTAAACCAAAGAAATTTGGTTAGTTAGTTTATTAAATCAAAAATAACCCATTAGCTTACTTTTAAAGGAGAAGACTCTTTAATATTTAAAAAAAGTTCCAGAGTGTTTGTACAATATAAAACAAATAAGCTTTGTAGAACTTATCATATTTTGTTAATTTAAACGAACAATAACAATTATAATTAAACTTTATTTGAAGAATAATTCAAAGTTGTGGGAGTTGCTTTGGTCCGTAACACGATGTGTGCAAATTGAAAGTTCAAAAAATTGTATATATTGACCGTATATTATTGAAAAAATGCATGTTTCAATTATATATCCTTTAAAGTTTTGATGGCTACATATCAACTTTACAACGCTAACTCTACTATCCAAAAAATAAAAGTTTAAAATTCCTGTAACCTAATGTTGATAGGTAGATATTCAAAAATTTAATTCAAAATTTAGATCACTAATAATTTTCGTAAATTTTTTAATGTAACGCTTGAAATATTTGTTGTTTTTTGATAGAAGCTTCAAACGAAATTAGTTTAAAATATAACAACAATATGTTTCAAAGGACTAAGTTTGTTAAAACTACTATAGTATTCTGTGCTGTTTAACAGTACAGTGATACTGAGCCTATAAATTAAATGTATTTAACATCTGAATAAACTATAAATGCTACAATAAATGCAATACTGTACTTTAAAACAGCCTTTCAAAAAATTAACAAATGTGTTGTACCCACTTCCATTATAAATTTAATAAGGTACGGAGGATATCTGCAAACATCCTAATATCGTGCTTAATTTTATAATTATTGTTATTGACCACGAATTTTTTCACATTTTACACAAAAATTTATTTATTAAATTTAAGTTTAATGTATTAGAAATACAAAATTAAATAAATGAGTAAATGAAGTACTATATTTTTTTAAAAGTTGGTTTCTAAAATTTTATAAAAACAAGTTTAATTTTTAAGGTTTTAATTAAAACATTTATAGGTTTTAATATAACTTTGCTTTAAAAAAAAATGCCTTGGTTAATTGTTACTTAGTTAAAACTCCCAAACATGTTTGGGCTTCACTTTTTTATAAGTAATAAAAGCGTCACTTCCTTTTAATTGCAGTATTTTTTGAAACAGATTTATAAGTTATTGTCAGCTTAAGTGAAATGTTAAGTATAGTTGTTATTATATGTTTTTACTTCTCGTAAATGTTTAAATTGCTATCTTAAGCTTAAGAAGTCATTGATTTAAAGTGTATTCAGTATCTTTTAAAATAATACTAATCAATATTTATTAAGTAATACTTGTTTTATAATCAATTGCTTGAATGATTGACTAGGTGAAACGTGAACTACAAAATCTACTAATAAAACACTTAACTCATAATAAAGAATTAACATTTTTTTTTGTGAAAAACTTTTTACATTTTAAACTTATCACGAAAAAGGGAAAACTGAAATGTAATTATCCGTTTTATGCGATAACTACTTACTGAAAAGTTCGTCAACAAAATTTATAAGTCTTGCGACTACTTTAATTCCACTGATAGACGTTTTACCGTACGTTTTGAATATAGTAATAAGTTTATTGAAAACAAAAACGAAAATTCATAAAAAATGGTCTAAGGACCTTTTTTACAAAATGACTTTTCGCTCATCGAGTCAGTTTTTAACTTGTTTGCTTAAAGCATATAAATTATTACCGTTTTTTATTGAAACAACATATGCACTTTAAGTATATTTCTTTATTTTAAGCCTTACTTATACTAATATAATACAAACAAGCACTAAAGTTTGTTTATGCATTCTAATATATAAATAACTTTTACTAAAAGTAATAACACTAAAAAACTTTAAATATTTTGTTTTCAAACTTTACTTATATTTAAACTTTTTACTTATTTTCGCACTTCAATCACTTTTGTGTAATAAACCACTTAATAATAATACAATAAAACTATAATAGTTGTAAATTTTATTTTATGGTTTACTTTGGTAGCCTGATAAAAAATGTATTCTTAGGTGTATCTTAAATTTAAAACTTAGTCTAGTTCATTATTGCCTTTAAAACACAAACTAATTTTTAAACTATCACTAACTAAATTCTATTTTTTGCTTTATTACTAAACATGTCTTTAAGCAAAAGAACAATCTAAGAAACAAATACTTTATTACAATTAAGAAAAAAGTTGTACATCTGTCAAACAAATAACGTTTCATAACAAAATTATTTTCAAACTACTGTGTTTAAGTCAAGTTCAAAGATAGTTTCAGAAAAAATAATAATTGAGGAAACTATGAACAATTGATAGCTCTTCAATCGAGCAATTGCCATTTATTTAGGTAGTTTAGGTTATTTAAAATTACCCTAGTTCCAAACTTTACTTTCACTTTCAGTATTTTGCTGAAGAAAAAATAAATTATAATTTTGTGTGTTTAAATACCTTTTAAAAACATTGAGTACTTTAGATTAATAAAGCAGAAATAATCGATTGTTTTTATGCTTTTCCATCCATTTTATATTTTACTAAACTGCAAAACTTCAATTTTTTTAGACCTTGTTTGTATTTTTTTTAAATTGCTTTTTGTCCTCATATTAAAACCAATTTAACAAATAATATTTTTAGGTTTGAAAACTACTATTTCTGTAAATATAAAAAAAATATACTATATTTTAAGTTGAAATTAAAAATATAGCAAAAACTTGTTTTATTTACTATTGTTTTAAAAACCTAAAAAGTGCAAATAGTACATTATTTCTTAAATATTCTATTATACTGTTTCTGTACTACTTATGATATTTTTCACGTTTTATAATTTTTTCAAAAAGTAGCTTTATTTTTAGAGCAAAATATTGTTTCATACTAAAATTACTTTTATATTTGAGCTATAAACATCAAGTTTGAAGTATTTTTTTACTTCAGGAAATTATGAAAATTTGATAGCTGATCAATTAAGCAACTCCAATTGGGTACGTACTTACCATAATATAAAACTTAACTTTTATTTTTTGTTTTTTCCTGAAGAAAATAATTATAATGGAAAAACTTTTCTTTATATTTTAAATTGACTTCAGTGAGTATTGTGTTGAAAACTGAAAAAAGTAAAAAAAGAAAAATATATATAACTGAAACGAAATAAAACCTTTAAAAAAAACGTAAATATACCTAAGTTATTTAAACGTTATTTCTTTTTTTTTTATTTAAACTAGTTCAGTTAAATTTTGATAATTCAAAAAAACTGTATCATTAAAACAGTACCATTTAAATAAGTAAGAACTACTTTCTTTTTTTACTGACGAAACAAAGTTTTTATGCTAATAGCTTTTTATTTGTACTATTTTTAAAAAGTTCCTCGTCTGATAGCAACTATTAATTGTACCATCTAACAATAGAAAATTAATTGAGTAAAGTTTGTTTGTTGCTCCAAAGTAGGGATTGGGCAACGTATGGCCCGCGGACAAAAATGACCGGCCCGTGAGTGAAAATGACCGGCCCGCTAAGTATTTTCAAAATTTATATGAAATCCAGCCAGTCAATGTAAACACTACAAAATTTGTACAAAAGATTTTGTTTCATAATTTTCACAAACAAAACTGTAAGACTTGACCCTGAAAACGTTTTTAATTTGGCTTTTTATTTTCGTGTAGTGATAAAAATACCATTTTGTTCTGTTTCTAGTCAGTTTGAATATTTTTATCTCAATTTATCCAAAACCAGTTCGTGTAGTTAACTAAATTTGATATCCAAAAACAATATGTTTGCTTAACTAACTTTGATGATGTTACCTACCATAATGACTTTCATAAACAATGGAAGTGTCTAAAATTGTTGTCTTTTCCGGGTAAGTAGTGAGTTGTTTTTATAAATGTTTAGAAAAGTAAAAAGTTTTTTTTTAAACAAATAATTGACAACTATTTTAAGTCAAACTGCTTAAATATTTTTAGTAAATTTCCAAGTTGAGACTACAGTTTGCACTCTTTTATGCTATTGATTTTTTTTAATAAGGATTTGTTGATCAATTATACGGTTAAGTTTTGTGATGAACATTTAACAAATATTATATGTTTTGATTTTTAGAAAACAAATAAAGAGATCTCAACTACTACCATTTAATTCAATAAATCTACTAAAATCATTTAATAAATATTTCAAGGTAATACATCAATAACTTTAAGTATGATTTGTTTAGCAAATTTATTTGTGTATGTTTGTAATAGTATTTTACTATCAATTAAATTTTGAATAATATTTATTAAATTTTAAAAGCACAATACAAAAAAAATTATGTTTGTAAACTTAACTTTTGTAATTATGCTTGATAATTCGAAAAAGGTGGCCTCGCACTCAGACTACTAAATAACATTTGCTAGTTTTTTTTTTAAATCACCCAATACTGGATTACAATATAGAATTATGAAAACTTGGTAAATTTTGACATTAAATTCCATACTTGAGAAACTTAGTAGTTATTGAATGGATACAAAATTCTATAACACCCGATTCATTAGTTTCCAGTCGTAAACAGATCTTTATCTAAAAATAGTACTTAACCAAATCCGGATTTTACTTTCAAATTAGGATCCGGACCTAAACAACGATCCAGCTGGATTCAGTAGATCTCTACTTAAAAATGTTCTGGCCCGCCAAGAACTAAACTTTCCGGATCCGATTCGTCGATTATTTACGTTGCCCATCCCTAATATAATGTATTGTGGATCCAAGTTTTAAATGAATTTTCTTTGAAGGTAATGTGTGCACAAAACATTGCAAGAAAATATATTATGAGTTATATTATATTTAAAATGTTTTTATAGCATAAACTTAACTTATTTTAGAATTTCACGTAGCTTCGATTTTTCTATAAACTAACAATGACGTAGTTCATTACCATTTTCACACTTTTCAAACATTTTCGACTGAGTAGTGAGTAAAGTTTTGTTAAGAACTACAACAACGTAGCTGATGTAAAATAGAGTTGTTATACGTTTTAAAAGCTTTTAGGTTAAAGATTAAGTAAAAATTTCAAGTTACTTTTTTTTATATATTAAATTTCTTAAAAATGGCTGTGTTGCGCCTTCCGCATAATTATATATTTCATAATATATTGTTTTATACTTTTCTACAAACTTTTGTGACTTTACAAAACGCTGACAAAATAACATTGAAGAAAACTTTCAGTTATTTAATGTAAATTATTGTTTGCCTTTTAAATATTCATAAAAATTGGCTAATCAAGTTAGTTTGTGCAGAACAAAAACAATTATGCTGATGGAAATAGTGCAGAAAACATATATTTTGGTATATTTTAATTTTTTTTGAAATAAACATGATTGAGAAAAAAAATGCTTGCTGCATTAATAACCAAATTTTATTGATATGTTTTTTTTTATAAAATCAATTTTAATGTAAACTAAGTATACGCTATTTTTATATGGAAACCGTCAGAAAATATTTCGTTTTGAAAATATTAAAAGTTAATTTAATACCTGCAGACCCCTTCCTAAAACCTCATATTGAAAATTACTATTTTTTTATAATGTCTATCAGACAGTAAATAATTTATTATAATCACAGTATAAATTTAGTTCTGATCAATTGGAGACAGTGATTTTATTTATGAAATTAGGTAAAAAAAAGAATTTAAAGATTGAAATAAATACATTATTTCGTTTGTAAAGTTTTGAATAGTAAATAAAAATAGATACTTTTATTAGTGCAGAGCCGTCATAAATCTATTCTAGTTGGTTTAAAACTTCAATTTTTTCACCTTACTTTTCTAGGCAAGTTGCATGTCTATCTAAGTGTGAAAACTGCTAGCATTTACAACAGCTGAATTTAAAAAATTAATACATGGCAACTCTACATTTTAATTAATAATAATCAACGGTTAACACATCGATATTAGAGCAGTTGTTTTGCTTTAGTTTTAAAAACAAAATTAATTTTATTAAAACTTATTGTAGTAATAAAAAAACTTATTTTTAGTGGTTCAAAAAAGGATATTAATTTAAACTTTATTTTTATTTATTAGGCAAACATTCATTGTTGTATAAGCTTTTTTAACTGAATAATATATTTTTAATTCTCTTAATAATTTTAATACATGAAATTTTTATTTTGTGCATTTTGTTAACTAATTTTTCTGTGATAAATCTTTTAAATGAGTTTGTTTACCATTGTAAATGCTTGCTTTAAAGCCATAAATAACTGTATCCAAAACGCAATAAAATAAATAATAATTAAATTTCTAGAATTAATATTTTGAAAAAAAATTAACTAAATGTTCATAATATGCACTAACGTAATAAGCTTAAATCTACTTAAAGTTTGTTTCATTGAATTTGACAACTTGTATAAAAAATATTAAAGTCCATCTAATCAGACTTATTCCACTCGCTCTTCCAACTTTACAGTAAGTACACTACAACTAAAAAAAAAACTTAACTAAAATAGTAAGACCCATAAAATATAAAAATATCCAACTATAAGAAGGTCTAAAATCGGCGAATCTTAACCAGGGTAATTTCCCATGTTTTAGGAGGTAGATTTTTTGGTTACAAATTACTAAAATTAATGTTTACTTATTGTCTTTATCATATAAAACTCTATATTTCAAGGTATTTTTTAGTTAAATAAACTTTAAAAAATTTTACAAACTAAATAAAAAGCTAAATATTCGAATAATTTTTTTGTTTAACTAGTTAAAATCTATTTAAATCTATCGTAGTTGTTTGTTTCAAAAACTAAAATTTTATAAAAGCAAAAACAGTATCATTTGTTCGAAAAACCAGTTTAAGATGTTCCAACATTTATAATTTATTTATAACTTATTTTTATTTTGTTACAATTAATTAAAAAAATAAAACAATCAAAAAACCTAAAATTTAACATTGTTTTTAAATAATTAGACGTATTTATATTTTATTTCTTATTTATTCGACAGTTTTTTATCAAAAGTTTAAAATTGTATATAAACAGTGTATTTAGTTTATATAAACCGTTTAATTTACACGTTTTCAAATTACAGTTACTGTAGAAATAATAGCAGTACACATTAAACACAATGAGTAATAAAAACAAATAATGACTCAAACAAGCTTTAGTCAACCTTTAGCCAGCACAACAACACTTTATTGCGCGAAAGGTTTGAATTACAGACAATTTTAACTTGTATCTTTTTAAACTTTCTGATTTTTTACTTTTATTTATATCAAAAAAAACTGAAATAATCACAAATTAACCTTGTAAATATCTTATAGTTTTAAAGGTTTTGTTTTATACTGCTAACGAAAGTAAACAATGGTCTTGAAAAATATGTTACCAATGTACTAAATTTTATATAAAGTTAATACTTTTGTTTAAGTTTTTCAAATTCAAAAAAAATCATCTAAACTTTAGTAATTGGAATTTCAGCATAACAGTTTAATAAAACTCCAACTTTGTTAAACCAAAGAAACTTGGATAATCAATTTACTAAATCAAAAATAACCCATTAGCTCACTTTTAAAGGAGAAGACTCTTTAATATTAAAAAAAAAAAGTTCCAGAGTGTTTGTACAATATAAAACAAATAAGCTTTGTAGAACTTATCATATTTTGCATTTGTTAATTTAAACGAACAATAACAATTATAATTAAACTTTAATTGAAGAATAATTTAAAGTTGTGGGAGTTGCTTTGGTCCGTAACACGATGTGTGCAAATTGAAAGTTCAAAAAATTGTATATATTGACCGTATATTATTGAAAAAATGCATGTTTCAATTATATATCCTTTAAAGTTTTGATGGCTACATATCAACTTTACAACGCTAACTCTACTATCCAAAAAATAAAAGTAAAAAATTCCTGTAACCTAATGTTGATAGGTAGATATTCAAAATTTTAATTCAAAATTTAGATCACTAATAATTTTCGTAAATTTTTTAATGTAACGCTTGAAACATTTGTTGTTTTTTGATAGAAGCTTCAAACGAAATTAGTTTAAAATATAACAGCAATATGTTTCAAAGGACTAAGTTTGTTAAAACTACTATAGTATTCTGTGCTGTTTAACAGTACAATGATACTGAGCCTAGAAATTAAATGTATTTAAGATCTGAATAAACTATAAATGCTACAATAAATGCAATACTGTACTTTAAAACAGCCTTTCAAAAAACTAACAAATGTGTTGTACCCACTTCCATTATAAATTTAATAAGGTACGGAGGATATCTGCAAACATCTAATATCGTGCTTAATTTTATAATTATTGTTATTGACCACGAATTTTTTCACATTTTACACAAAAATTTATTTATTAAATTTAAGTTTAATGTATTTGAAATACAAAATTAAATAAATGAGTAAGTGAAGTACTATATTTTTTTTAAAGTTGGTTTCTAAAATTTTATAAAAACAAGTTTAATTTTTAAGGTTTTAATTAAAACATTTATAGGTATTAATATAACTTTGCTATTAAAAAAAATGCCTTGGTTAATTGTTACTTAGTTAAAACTCCCAAACATGTTTGGGCTTCACTTTTTTTATAAGTAATAAAAGCGTCACTTCCTTTTAATTGCAGTATTTTTTTAAACATTCTTATAAGTTATTGTCAGCTTAAGTGAAATGTTAAGTATAGTTGTTATTATATGTTTTTACTTCTCGTAAATGTTTAAATTGCTATCTTAAGCTTAAGAAGTCATTGATTTAAAGTGTATTCAGTATCTTTTAAAATAAAACTAATCAATATTTATTAAGTAATACTTGTTTTATAATCAATTGCTTGAATGATTGACTAGGTGAAACGTGAACTACAAAATCTACTAATAAAACACTTAACTCATAATAAAGAACTAACAATTTTTTTTTTAATTCTTTACATTTAAAACTTATCAGGAAAAAGAAACACTGAAGTGTAATTATTCGGTGAATGCGATAACTACTTACTGAAAAAGTTCGTCAACACAATTAATAAGTCTTGCAACTACTTTAATTCCACTGATAGACGTTTTACCGTACGTTTTGAAAATAATAATAAGTTTATTGATCACAAAAACGAAAATTCATAAAAAATGGTCTAAGGACCTTTTTTACAAAATGACTTTTTGGTCATCGAGTCAGTTTTTAACTTGTTTGCTTAAAGCATATAAATTATTACCGTTTTTTATTGAAACAACATATGCACTTTAAGTACTTTTATTTATTTTAAACCTTACCTATACTAGTATAAAACAAACAAGAACTAAAGTTTGTTTACGCATTCTAATATATAGATAACTTTTACTATAAGTAATAACACTAAGAAACTTTGAATATTTTGTTTTCAAACTTTACTTATATTTAAACTTTTTAATTATTTTCGCACTTCAATCACTTTTTTGTAATAAACAACTTAATAACAATACAATAAAACAATACAAGTTGTAATTTTTACTTTACGGTTTACTTTAGTAGCCTAATAAAAAATGTATTCTTAGGTGTATCTTTAACTTCAAACTTAGTCTAGTTTATTATTGCCTTTAAAACACAAACAAATTTTTAAACTATCACTAACTTAAATTCAATACTTTAGCTTTATTACTAAACATGTCTTTAAGCAAAAGAAAAATCTAAGAAACAAATACTTTATTACAATTAAGAAAAAAGTTGTACATCTGTCAAACAAATAACGTTTCAAAACAAAATTACTTTCAAACTATTGTATTTAAGTAAAGTTCAAAGTTAGCTTTAGAAAAAAATAATAATTGAGGAAATTATGAACAGTTGATAGCTCATCAATCTAGCAATTGCCATTTAGTTAGGTTATTTAAAACTACCCTAGTTCCAAACTTGACTTTCACTTTCAGTATTTTGCTGAAGAAAAATAAATTATAATTTTGTGTGTTTAAATACCTCTTAAAAAAAAGAGTACTTTAAATTATAAAGCAGAAATAATCGATTGTTTTTATGCTTTTCCATTCATTTTATATTTTACTAAATTGCAAAAGTTCTTTTTTTTTAGACCTTGTTTGTATTTTTTTTAAATTGCTTTTTGTCCTCATATTACAACCGATTTTTAAAAAATTATATTTTTAGGTTTGAAAACTACTGTTTCTGTAAATATAAAAATTGTACTATATTTGAAGTTGAAATTAAACATTTAGCAAAAAATTGTTTTATTTACTATTGTTTTAAAAACCTAAAAAGTACAAATAGTACTATATTTCTTAAATATTCTATTATACTGTTTCTGTGCTATTTATAATATTTTTACGTTTTATAATTTTTTCGAAAAGTAGGTTTCTTTTTAGAGCAAAATACTGTTTCATACTAAAATTACTTTTATATTTGAGCTATAAACATCAAGTTTGAAGTATTTTTTTACTTCAGGAAACTATAAAATTTTGATAGCTGATCAACTGAGCAACTCCAATTGGGTACGTACTTACCCTAATATAAAACTTAACTTTTATTTTTGGTTTTTCCCTGAAGAAAAAAATTATAATAGAAAAAAATTTCTTAAATGTTTTAAATTGACTTCAGTGAGTATTGTGTTGAAAACTGAAAAAAGTAAAAAAAGAAAAATATATATAACTGAAACGAAATAAAACCTTTAAAAAAACGTAAATATACCTAAGTTATTTAAACGTTATTTCTTTTTTTTATTTAAACTTGTTCAGCTAAATTTTGATAATTCAAAAAAACTGTATCATTAAAAAAGTATCATTTAAATAAGTAAGAAGTATTTTCTTTTTACACTGACGAAATAGTGTTTTTATGCTAATAACTTTTTATTTGTACTTTTTCAAAAAGTTCCTCGTCTGATAGCAACTATTAATTGTACCATCTAACAATAGAATACTAATCGGGTAAAGTTTGTTTGTTGCTCCAAAGTAGGGATTGGGCAACGTATGATCTGCGGACAAAAATGACCGGCCCGTGAGTGAAAATTACCTGCCCGCTTAGAATTTTCAAAATTTCTATGAAATCCGGTTATCCAATGTACACACTACAAAGTTTGTACAAAACATTTTGTTTCATAATTTTCACAAACATAACTTTAAAACTTTGACCCTGAAAACGTTTTAAATATGGCTTTTTATTTTTGTTTAGTGATAAAAACACCATTTTGTTCTGTTTCTAGTCAGTTGGAAAACTTATTACTCAATTTATCCGAAAACATTTTGTGTAGTTAACTATATTTGATAATCTTACCTACCATAATGACTTTCATAAAAAATTGAAGTGTCAAAAATTGCTGTCTTTTCCGGATAAGAAGTGAGTTGTTTTTATAAATATTAGCAAAAGTAAAAAGTTTTTTTTTTAACAAATTATTGACAACTATTTTAAGACAAACTGCTCAACTTTAATTTCAGTAATTATTTCAAATTGAGACTACAGTTTGCACTCTTTTATGCTATTGATTTTTTTCATTAAGGATTTGTTGATTAATTAAACGGTTAAGTTTCGTGATGATCATTTAATAAATGTTATATGTTTTGATTTTTAGAAAACAAATAAAGAGATCTCAACTACTACCATTTAATTCACTAAATCTACTAAATTCATTTAATAAATATTTCAAGGTAATACATTAATAACTTTAAGTATGATTTGTTTAGCAAATTTATTTGTGTATGTTTGTAATAGTATTTTACTATCAATTAAATTTTGAACAATATTTATTAAATATTAAAAGCACAATATAAAAAAATTTATATTTGTAAACTTACCTTTTGTAACTCTTGCTAGCTTCTTTTTTTTTAACTCAGCCAATACAGGATAATAATAAAGAATTATAAAAACTTGGTAAACATTGAAATTAAATTCCATACTTGAGAAACTTAGTAGTTATTGAAAGGATTCAGAATTCTAAAACACCCGATTCATTGTTTTCAGTCGTATCCAGATCTTCATCTAAAAATAGTACTTAAACAAATCTGGATTATACTTTCAAATTGGGATAAGGATCTAAACAACGATCCAGCTGGATTCAGTAGATCTCTACTTCAAAATTTTCTGGCCCGCGGAGCACTAAATTTTCCGGGTCCGATTCGTCGATTATTTACGTTGCCCATCCCTAATATAATGTATTGTGGATCCAAGTTTTAAATGAATTTTCTTTGAAGGTAATATGTGCACAAAACATTGCAAGAAAATATATTATGAGTTATATGATATTTAAAACGTTTTAATAGCATAAACTTAACTTATTTTAGAATTTCACGTAGCTTCGATTTTTCTATAAACTAACAATGACGTAGTTCATTACCATTTTTACACTTTTCAAACATTTTCGACTGAGTAGTGAGTAAAGTTTTGTTAAGAACTACAACAACGTAGCTGATGTAAAATAGAGTTGTTATACGTTTTAAAAGCTTTAAGGTTAAAGATTAAGTAAAAATTTCAAGTTACTTTTTTTATAATTTTTTTTTTTTTTTAATGGCTGTGTCGCGCCTTCCGCATATTTATATATTTCATAATATATTGTTTTATACTTTTCTACAAACTTTTGTGACATTACAAAACGCTGACAAAATAACATTGAAGAAAACTTTCAGTTATTTAATGTAAACTATTGTTTACCTTTTAAAATATTCATAAAAATTGGCTAATCAAATTAGTTTGTGCAGAACAAAAATAATTATGCGGATAGAAATAGTGCAGAAAACATATATTTTGGTATGTTTGAAAATTTTGTTTGAAATAATCATGCTTGAGAAAAAACTGCTTACTGCATCAAAAACTAAACTTTATTGATATGTTTTTTTTATAAAATCTATTTTAATGTAAACTTAGTATACGCCATTTTTGTATGGAAACTGTCAGAAAATATTTTGTTTTAAAAATATTAAAATTATTATTTTATATACCTGCAGACCCCTTACTAAAACCTCATTTTGAAAATCACTATTTTTTTTATAATGTCTAACAGATAGTAAATATTTTATAAAATCATATAATAAAATTAATTTTGGTCAATTGGTGACAGTGATTTTATTTATTAAATTAGGTAAAAAAAAGTACTTAAAGATTGAAGTAAATACATTATTTCGTTTTTAAAGTTTTGAATAGTAAATAAAAAATAGATACTTTTATTAGTGCAGAGCCGTCATAAATCTATTCTAGTTGTTTTAAAACTTCAATTTTTTCACCTTACTTTTCTAGGCAAGTTGCATGTCTATCTAAGTATAAAAACTGCTAGCATTTACAACAGCTGAATTTAAAAAATTAAATACATGGCAACTCTAAATTTTAACTAATAACGATTAACGGTTAACACATCGATGTTAGAGCAGTTCTTTTGACTTAGTTTTAAAAATAAAATTAATTTCATTAAAATTTATTGTTGTAAAAAAAACTTATTTTTAGTGGTTCAAAAAAAGATATTAATTTAAACTTCATTTTTATTTATTAGGCAAACCTTCATTGTCATATAAACTTTTTTGACTAAATAAAATATTTTTCAATTTTCTTAATAATATTAATAAATGAAATTTTTATTTTGTACATATTGTTAACTAATTTTTTTGTGATAAATCTTTTAAGTGAGCTTGTTTACCATTGTAATTGCTTGTTATAAAGCCATAAACAACTGTATTCAAAGCGCAATAAAATGAATAATAATTAAATTTCTAGAATTAATATTTTGAAAAAAAAATTAACTAAATGTTCATAACATGCACTCACGTAATTAGCTTAAATCTACTTAAAGTTTGTTTCATTGAATTTGACAACTTATATAAAAAATATTAAAGTTAATTTCATCAGACTTTTCTTACTCACTCTTCTAATTTTGTAGTACTACACTACAACTAAAACAAAACTTAAACTAAAATAGTAAGACCCATAAAATATAAAAATATCCAACTATCAGAAGGTCAAAAGCAATTCTTAACCAGGGTAATTTCCCATGTTTTAGGAGGTAGATTTTTTGGTTACAAATTACTAAAATTAATGTTTATTTATTGTCTTTATCATATAAAACTCTATATTTCAAGGTATTTTTTAGTTTAATAAACTTTAAAAATTTTACAAACTAAATAAAAAGCTAAACGTTTGAATGATTGTTTTGTTTAACTAGTTAAAATCTATTTAAATCTATCGTAGTTGTTTGTTTCAAAAACTAAAATTTAATAAAAGCAAAAATAGTATCATTTGTTCGAAAAACCAGTTTAAGATGTTCCAACATTTATAATTTATTTATAACTTATTTTTATTTTGTTACAATTAATTAAAACAATCAAAAGACCTAAATTTTCACATTGTTTTTAAATAATTAGACGCATTTATATTTTATTTCTTATTTATTCGACAGTTTTTTACCAAAAATTTAAATTTGTATACAAACAGTGTATTGAGTTTACATAAACCGTTTAATTTACACGTTTTCAAATTACAGTTACTGTAGAAATAATAGCAGTACACATAAAAGACAATGAGTAATAAAAACAAATAATGACTCAAACAAGCTTTAGTCAACCTTTAGCCAGCACAACAACACTTTATTGCACGAAAGGTTTGAATTACAGGCAATTTTAACTTGTATCTTTTAAAACTTTCTGATTGTTTACTTTTATTTATATCAAAAAACTGAAATAATCCCAAATTAACCTTGTAAATGTCTAATAGTTTTAAAAGTTTTGTTTTATACTGCTAACGAAAGTAAACAATGGTCTTGAAAAACATGTTTATAATCAACTAAACTTTATATAAGATTAAGTTTTTCAATTTCAAAAAAAAATTATATAATTTTTAGCAATTGGAGTTTCAGCATAACGGTTTAAAAAAACTCCAACTTTTGATAATAGATTACTTTGTTAAACCAAAGAAATTTGGTTAGTCAATTTATTAAATCAAAAATAATCCATATAGCTCAAAAATTAGATCACAAACAATTTTCGTAAATTTTGTAATGTAACGCTTGAAATATTTGTTGTGTTTTAGTAGAAGTTTCAAACTAAATAAGTTTAAAATATAACAACAATATGTTTCAAAGTACTAATTTTGTAAAACTACTATAGTATCTGTGCTGTTTAACAGTACAGTAATACTTAGCCTAGAAAGTCAATGTATTTAACATGTGAATAAACTATAAATGCTACAATAAATGGAAAACTGCACCTTAAAACAAATAAAATGAACAAATGTGTTGTACCCACTACCATTATAAATTTAATAAGGTAGGGAGGATATCTGCAAACATCCTAATATTGTGCTTAACTTTATAATTCTTATTATTGACCAGAAAAATGTTTCCTTTTTACACAAAAAAAGCGTTTATTAGTTTTAAGTCTAATATATTAGAAATACTAAAGTAAATAAATGAGTAAGTGAAGTACTATTTTCTCTTAAAAATTGGTTTCCAAAGTTTTATAAAAACAAGTTTAAGGTTCTAATTAAAACATTTAACAGTTTAATATAACTTTGCTCTTCAAAAAATGCCTTGGTTAATTGTTACTTATTGGAGTCTTAATAATAAATTTCTAGAGCGCTTCACACTTAAGGAGCCTTTATTCAATTATGACAAAAATTAAATTGAGTTAAAAAAAAAGAAAGAAAGTACAAGATTAAGTAGATTTATTCACAAAATCAAAAATTGCAACGCTGATTGGAGAAAAATGATAAAATGGGAGATTATTCATCGCAGTAACCAAAATAAACCTAGTAAAATTTACACCCTCTGTAATTTGGAGAGACTCGAAATTGCATTTGCAGACAACAACAACAAACTTCTAAATTTGAGATCAGAATTGGTGGGAAAATGTAGACATTTTACAATGCATTATTTGAAGTCTTAATTTACTAAATTTAAATTTGACTTACCTTTGTTTTCATTATGTAATTATGTAATTTGTTTAGTCGTTTGATTTTGTTATTATTGTATTTTACGTTAATGATAATTATCTTACTGAAAATTACTAAAATTTAATTAATTAACTAATTACCTAATCAATTATCAACTTATCTAAAACTATATAAATTGCTTGTCCGTTGCAACTTGTTAGTTTGTTTACTTTTTTACTTGTGATCATTGCTCTAGCGTGAAACAATTGTTAAGTAATAAACTCAAATTAACTTTTGTCATAATTGTAATTGTTACTTAGTTCAAACGCCCAAACATGTTTGTGTTTTTCTTTTTTTATAAGTAATAAAAGCGTCATTTCCTTTTAATTGCAGTATTTAATTGAAACAGATTTAAAATGTCAGTTTAAGTGAAATGTTAAGTATAGTTGTTATTATATGATTTATTCAAATGAATAGTTTACTAGATGTAAACAGTGTTTGAATTAACTATACATCTTTCTATTTTATACTCAGTTTTAAATTATTTGCTATCTTAAAGAAATGGTTTATAAAACTGAAAAAGAAAGCTGTGATGCTTTTTTTTTTTTAATTTATGAATTTACAGAAAAACTTTACTAATTTGACTTTTTGATTTTAGTTATTGATTAACTAATTTTTGAAAAAAAGGTTTCTAACTAGTTTTACTTTATGCGCTACTTATATTTAAAAAAATATTTTGTTAACTTGTAAGCTTAATGGAATAATGTTTAATGCTAAAACTGTTAATGATAGATGTATATTTTTTTGGGAGGAAAACTTTTAAAAATTTTATCTAACTGTCTCTCAATAAACACAAATTGTTGTTTAGTTTTTTACCTAATCAAAACTAATGTATAAGACAATAAAAAATTTATTTTATTTTAGAGTCTTAACTTTTTGCATCAACGCTTTAAGAAATTTGACACTTTAAGGAATATCAAATAAAAAATTGTTCAAACTTTTAAGAAAGAAAAAATGTTTTCAATTTAGTAACTTTATGAACAAGCTCAAAATGTCAGTATGGAGTATTTTGTAAAAATAACATAACAGTATGATGAACTAAATTTTCAATTACAATTGAAATACTAGTTTTATGAAGTAGAAAAAGTTATACAAAATGTTAATACAAAACTTCAAAGAAAAAATTATTACCTAATTTTAAAAATGAAAACTGAGGACAGAAAAAGAGTTTTCATCCTTTTATCCTGTTTACTCTTGCAAAGTGACGCTGAAATCACATGCGTGAAAGGTTACAAAGGCTCAGTGGAAGGACAACCAAAAAGTGACATTAAGGATTCTAATTGCGGGGATGGCGCAATGTGTGTGAGGTTCGAAGTTCCAAAAATGATCCGAGAAGGAAAGCAGGGTAGATAGTTGTAATTATATATATTTAATAATTTTGAGTTTGTTTCGTTTTATTTTAAATACTTTTAAACACTTAAATAGCTTGATACTTTTGTTTTCGAGCCTAAAACCCCACCGGCCTATGCCGTAGATTTTGTTTAATAATTTGGCATCGAGCTGTAAACTCTAATTTTTTTTTAACTTTTTGCAGCGACAAACATAACCTTAGTGGGGTGTTTGGCGAAAGAAGAGTGTAAAACTAACAAACAACTTGTGAGCCCCATTGATTTTCAAAGGGCAGTGACGAATTTCAAATCAGTTGTAGGCCCTCAGAAATTGTCGGTTCCCGAGTAAGTATTTTTTGTAACATTCAGACTGGTGATCTATTGGATCCAACGGTTTAAAAAGACTTGAAATAATGTTTTTTAAAAATTAAAACGTGTTCTGTTTACAATGAACCGTAAAAAGACAAAAATGAGCACGAGGCAAAAGTAATTATATATTGTTAGTTGTTTAAGAATCGTTATCAAGTGGGTTTACAAACAATTAAAAATCGTTTTTAGTTGCTGTAGAAGTTACAAAAGTCTTATTTGAAAACATAAAGACCTGTGTTTTACTTGGATGCACGACTATTCAAATTCGGACAATTCAAATTCCGACAATTCAAATTCTTAATAAAAATTTGAAACGGCTAAAATAAAAAAAGTAATGTATATTTGTCTAAAATAAAAAATGCATATGTGAATCATATTAATATCTACAGGCCATTTTTTGCTTTTTGCATAAAACTAAATATTTTTTGAGATATGGCTTTATTAAAGTAAAACACATAGTTATTTTTAGTAATTTCAAAATATCTTAAAAAAACATTTAAGATTTTGCAAAAAAGAAAAAAGTTGCTTGTAGATTTTAACAAGGTCTACTTATACATTTTTTATTTTTCTCAAATTTATATTACTTTTTGAGATATAGTCTTTTAGATATTTTTTTAAGAATTTGAATTGTCGGAATTTGAGTTGTCCGAATTTGAATTGTCATGTAACCGTTTTACTTGCTCTTTATCAGCTTATGCTTTGCATACTTGGATCATAAAAAGTTTATGTGTAGTAGTTTGATTTTTACTTTATATTTTATACAAGTATTTACTTTTATTTACTTTAGAATATTTTAAAACAATTCGTTTTTAAGCTATACACTTTATAGCTTAAACAAAAAAATTGTACTTAAAAACATTAGTATTTTTAAAGTTTTTACTATCGTGTTTAAGCAATAAATTGATATAATTGCTTGATAACAGTCTAAACTTAACAACGAAGATTATTTAGTTTAAAAGGAACTAACAATAATTTAAATTTGATAAAACATTAAATTTATGTTAGGCATTACAACAAACATTACAAACAGAATAATAGAGAGAATTAAGCGTTACTTAAAGTTTCAGTGAAAGGAAAAGTAGCTTCTAGTTATGAAATAGGAGTTTTGCAAATAAAACAAACAACAATCTAAAATGTTTAGCATTCAATACTTTTTAAAATTGTTAATAAATACTGTATTTATAAATTTTAACAAATACCAACAGCTTATTGTACTTTACTTAAACTAATTAGAGATATGCTACTTAAAGCAGAGACGACCAACGTACGACTCGCAGAAGGTAAACTTTAAAAACTTTAAGTTATTTTTTTAAATTGAACCGCGATATAGTTTTTTCTTTTAATATACACTAAACTTTATGTATGACTAAAAGTTATTTTCTAGGTTTTAATTTACAAAGTATAAAAAAGTTTACATTTATCATACATAATTTATAAAAGAAACGCTACTATATTTTCAAACTTCCGTTTAAAACTGTAACTAAAGTACCACAAAAAAAAAACTTCTATTTTTATCAAATCTATATCACTTTGTTTTGATCTATTTAGAATTTTTTTGTTTCATGTATATTTAATACCTATTTTTTCGGATTTATGCTTATAAATTGCTGTTAAAAATATTTCATTGCTAGTTTTTAATTTGAAAAAACACATGTTCTGTTTACAAGTATGTTTGTACACAGTTTGACTTTAAAGCTATATAAAACTAGAACAATTTATTTTTAAAATTAATAAAAATGTTACTTTGACATAATTATTATTCTTTAAAACTTACTAAGCTATTTTTTAAGCTATTTACTTTAAAACAACAACTACGCTTTCAGCAAATGCAAACAAAAAAAACTATTAACTTTTTATTCACTTTATCGAGCCACTATAACAACCAAATAAAATTTGTTATTTTAAACAACAGAGGAGACATCAAAGTTGCTTGTTGCGATTTCGAGGACTGGTGCAATCAGCACAATGAAGTTTCAGTAATGATCAAGGCGCAAGAAGCACACGAGAAAAAATTAGCGAACGGAGGAACTGAAGGAATAGCGAACGGAGGAACTAAAGCAGCTTCGAAAATATTCAACGTCTTCACTGCCTGCATTTTGACAATGCTTTTCTTTTAGGTGTTTACGCGCTCAAACTGCTGTTTTCTTTTGGAGCTTTTCAATGCTCGTTTAAGAGACTAGTATTTAATGGTTAACTGATAGTTTTCACCAAACTTACTGTTTAAAACCTTTTTTAGCTTTTTTTATTCTAAAATGCAAATTAGTACTCATAGTTTTTCAGTTTTAGCTTTACTAGTTTACTTTATAACTTTTTCAAAACAAGTTCTTTAAGTATAAACTTTGTTCTCGCACATAAAATTTTCAATAAAATAGTTTCTTCAAAGCATAGCCTTCCATTATGTGTTATCCAAGTATATTCCCAACAGATAAATATACAAATAGATACTAACTAATTACAAAACTAACAATATTTTCCACTAATAACATGAACTAAATGTATAACTCTAGTTAAGGAAAAGTATTGCCAATAAATTTAGAGAGATGTTGAACTTGAAACTTTTATTAGAGTAATGTAAAAAAAGTTTTATAAACAAGTTAGCTTTAGTCCCTAATACTGTACAAACTTAAAATTTTTAGATTTAGACGGAATAAGCTCTTTTTAGAATTTCGATTAAAATTAGTTATGCATAAAATGATAACTTAATCGAATCAGTCTATCGAACAATTTTTTTATAAAAAAGACTCTTTAAAAATTGATATACTTTAGTTTCATTAACATAATTTAAGATAGTTTTAAGTCTATAACTAATTTTAAATTCGTGATGATACTTTTTATATAAGTTTGATATTTTTAAAGAAAACCGGTTTTAAATCAAGACTAATTTAGCTTGTTTTTTTTTTTGACAAAGATAGTGCCTAGCAAATAAAGCAAATAGAACTTGGCTGTATGAATTAAAAAAAAACAAGCTCTAAAAAATATAATTAAGTTAAACATTACTTTAAGCTTAATTTAAACCTTATTATTTGTAGCATAACTCTAAATATGATTATCGATGCAAATTTATTTTAATTAAAGATTTATTTTTTGTCAATTACATTGACCCTTCTTTAAATGTTTTTTTTAGTAAATAGTGATTTATGACAATGAGGATATTGAATTTTTTTTATTGGTTGCTAAAGTATCAAAAATTTAGTAAATTTGTATTGTGATTGAAACTTTTTTTTTCATAATTGACTAAGTATTTGGTTATTTGAAATCCACTAGTGCAAAAGAGTGGTCTCTGAATTCTATTCAAACTAATATATTGGAAATAAGATAATTTAACGCTGAGTAATCATAAATTTTAAACAACTTGTAAGAAGCATATTTTTAAGTTTTTATCAAGTAAGTTTTTATATAAAACAAAAAAAAACTGTTTGTTTTAATTTTAGTCATAAACTTTCAAAATGTTACTTTTGAAATTTTTCCTTCTTAGAAATGTTGGTGATACTGAAAATACTACTTTCTAATAGTTTTAAATAAGTTGATTTTAAAATAAAGAAAAATTAAGATTTTTTGTACATTTTAAGAATATCTTTAAAAATTAGATTTTTATACCCTTGTTTTGTATCAGAAACTTTTATTAAATTAGTTAAATCTAAAGATTTTCACTCACTCAAGATTTTCAGGACACTCGGGAATCCCGAGTCGGGATAACTCAGGATGTATTGTAGTTTTTGAAATTGTCAGTATGACTCAGTACAGCTCAGGATAATTCAGTATTCTAACGTTTTTTTCAAACTCAGGCTGACTCAGAATAGTTTATTTTTATATAAGAAATTAAGATAAAAATAGTTTAATTTTTTTTTAATTACAGGACACTTTTTTAGAGATGTTGAATGAGAATGAATGCATAAAATCAATTGTTTTTTACTTTAGAAAATAATTTAAAAAAATTTAAATGTAAAAGTTTATAATGACTTAAGAAAGTTAAAGGCATTTAAAGCAGTTTTCAATTTAATCACTACACTTTTTTTGACTTAAAGAGGGGCAACCCTGATATCTTCAATTAAACTGATTTTTCTGTTTTTTAAAAATTGTATTATGGTATACAAAACATACAATGAAAAATTTTCTTCAAAATCTCTCAGTAAAACAAATATGGACATCAGTGTCAGTGATATTGTATGGAATGTTGCAAAATTAAAAAAATATTTTAAATAAGCTAATGTCGAAGGCTAAAAGATCAAGTTCTAAAATAGCAGACCAACACCAGATGTTTCTATAACTAAAGAATGCAGTTTAATGGTAAAAGATCGTTATGTTACTGTTACTGTAAATTTCCTTCTACATGTTTTTACAAATCTATAGTGTAACAAAGTTAAAAGATACTATATATTATATAATAAAGCAAAAAAAATCAATTAATTTTTGTTTTCTTAACTTCTTCTAATGAACAATTAAAATTTTTCAATGTCAATTTTTTTGTTTTAGAAAGTTTTTAGAAGGTTTTTTTTTATTAAAGTTTCTTATTATCAGGTTTTAATTTCTATAGGTTGTTGAAATTTTTTAGTTTTGTAAGTTTACAAATAGTGAACTAATTTATATGTTTTGATTTACTTTTTTTTTCTGTGTATTAAAAGCTAAATCTGACTTAGTTTTGCTTTCTTTTTTTAGTTGTTTTACAAAAGTTGTGTATATTTTAGATTAGAATATATATAAGTATAAATCAATTTAAAAAATAGTTAAATCTATTTTATAGGTTATTTTACACACTTAGTTTTTTAAGTTTGCAATTAGGGAACTAGTAAACAGATTTGGTATTATTTGTTAATTCTGTCTATTCGAAGCAAAGTCTGACTAAACTTCGTATTTTTTTTTATTTGAATTGAGAATTGTTTTGATTTTTTTTTAAATATTACATTTCTTAGATAATTTTTTTATAATATATATTATTACCTATAGTATGTTTTACAAACTTTTTTTAAAGCCTGGCTAAAACTTAATTTTTATTTTGATATTTATCTGGAAAAGTGTTTAGCTGTTTAATAATAAATAACATGTTAATAATTTAAAATAAATAAGATTCTAATAATTTTATTTTGTTTTTCTTGTTACTCGCAAAATATTTTATTTCAATATAAGAGATGTTGTTTATTACTAGTTATTTATTTATTAGTTTTATGTTAGTAAGTTTATGTTTGTGCAAGAACAGAATACTGTATTTAAATATTAATTTGAAAAAAGGAGTTATAGTGTTTAAAAAATTCTACATTTTAAAATATTTTTTTTTTTTGAAAACAAACTTAAAACTTTTATATATTAAAACTATTTCAATTGAAGTACTTAAAATAATGATTGTAAATAGCTCCAAAATAAAACACCACCTTGCGCTACTGCTGGGAGGGGACTGCGATAACGCGTGTTCCCCGTGTGATAAATTGTACGGCCGAGTTGTTCACATTTGGAACAATCGCAGAGGTCAGTTTCATCAATGTGCGATGATGAAACCTCGCCCTGAGTCAACAGCCTGCCTGAACGCTGTTAAGACTTCCTTTCAAGGTTTAATATTCAATTAGCTGCCTCTACCCAACCAAGAAAGACGGGGCGTCAGTTTACGGCTTTTATTGTGAGGTCATAAAATGAGAAGTACTCAAAATGAGAGAGCACAAGTATAGAACTAAAAAAATTTTGTTGCACTCAATTGAACTGACTTATCATAACTATCTGTTCAAAAAAATCTAATATTTGTTAGTTTATTGAACGAAAAAAAGGCGCTCAAAATATTTGGTTTTAGGAACTGGTGCACAAAGGAATTTTCGGTTTTCAAGTCGCATACCACGGATACCTTTAAAGTTTTGGCCAGGAAAAGGTATTTTATTAAATAAATAGTTTTATAATCATTTCAATAATTTATTGTTAATTACATTTATGAAAAAGTTAAAAAGTGTTCAATATAAAAAAAAAGATTAGAAAACAAGAAATAAGAAAAGTTATCAATAACTTACTTTGTTTATTTTTGTAGCTTGTAAAATGAGAAAAAAAAATTATTAGATTTATACACAATTAAAATTTTTTTAGAAAGCATTGATATAATAACTAAAATAATAAAAACATGCTCGTTAGAATGAAGAAACAAATAAAATACAAACATAATTATACGAAAAATTAACTGCTTTATCGCATTTTTGTGCTCGACAGCGTTACAAAAGGGGTACTAAACTAAATAATTGAATTAATATTTGATCAAAAAATTATAATCATCCGACCTAATAGTAGTATAACTATCTGAACAGGGGTGTGTTTTGACTGGTTTCCTGTTTCCTATAAACCCCCTGAAAAGAATGAAAAGAAAAAAGAAAAATATATTCTTAGAATATCACTAAACACGTTGTTTATTGTCTTTGTTTTGGTTATTTGATAAACTTTGACTAATGAATGTTAAATTTATAACACTGAAAGATTATAAGTTTCCGTAACAAAAAATGCTCGTTTTTGCCCAGCTGAAATAGATTGCAAATAAAATTTTAATCGTGACGTGATAGTAGGTAAAAGTTTTAAAGTAGTATTTTTTTTTGGGAAACTTTTCACTAAGATGCTCTTAGTTCCTAGTATAGATTGTTAATTAGTTTAAATAATTTTTTATTAAGTATTGTTTTTCAACCAGTTAGTACTTTGGTTAAAAAATGTCAAACATGATCACTAAAGTTTTATTTTACTTAGTTTATGTATATAATAAAGTTTTGTGAAGCTTTTAAACTTTGAAAAGTTTAATTATAGTTTAAGGATATTTTTATTTAATTGTATAAGTCTAAACATTTTTTTGTGAAATTTATTCTTGCATCATTTAATGGTATTTTGATATTTTTATTTTAGTTATTTTATTTTTGTTTATCTGTTGGCCACAAAGTTGATTCTTGATTTTTTGAAATTTTCAACTCAGAAAGACTTCAAAACCAACATTAGAATCCCTGCACTAACAGGCAAACATTTAATTATGAATTAAAGTTTTTTTAAATTTAATTTTATAAATCTAAACATTTTATTAGTGAAACTTCAAATTCTTACATGAATTTTTTTTTTATTATAAATATATATATATATATTAATGTGAAGAGTTTAAACATTAAAAGAAATTTGTTAGAACTCCTTCTATACAAACATTTAAATGAAAATTTAAATTCTCTTTACAAAAATTTATTCTAGTTTTAATTATTTTATAATATTGTTTCCTGATAAAAAGGTCAATTTTTTATATTTTATGTTTTATGTTTTAATTTTTCTGTAACAGTTGAAGAAGAAAATAAGTGTTTTTTAAACCTTTCATTGGAAGAAAAAATTCAAATATTTTAATATACAATTTGTAAGTTCATAAATTTTTTCTGCTTCTTTTAGTTTTAATTTATCTAAATTTAATACAGTATAATAAATAAATAAAAAACATAATGTTTTTCTACTACTACTTAAATGTTTTTTTATTTTTTAAGCAGAAAAAAGCATTTTAAACACATAATTTTTTAGCTAAGTATTGCGTAGTACACACAATGCGTATTTAACTGGCAGTGCATACCTAAGAAATGCGTACTTAAGCAGGAAATTAAGAACAAAAATTAAATTGTGAACCCCTTATGAAAAATTTCTAGACACGCCCCTGGATCTGAACTAAGGTCATAACTGAGAGAACTAGTGTCATTTTAAACATCTGACCCAGTGTCATAACGATCTGACTTACTGTTATTAAGGCGACTGCAACCACCTGTAATAGTGTTATACCAATGTAACCTACGGCTATAACAATCTGACCCACTGACATTGTAACTAACTGACCTACTGGCGTTGTAGCCGTCTGTCCTAGTATTATTATGAGGTGCAGGTCTACTGTCGTTATAACTAAAAGGTCTATAATGGTTACGAGGGGTAAAGGACATGTTAGGGAGCGAATAGGGAAATATAAATGTTAATAATTTATTATTTTTGAGAAAAAAACAATTACTCAGTTTCACCGCAGAGCGGATTTTCAAATTGTAAATCTGTAGTAAAATAATAATGGTAAAAATGACAAACAATTAAAAATTGGTTTGAGTTAAGTTTTTTTACAAAAAAAATAATAAATAAGTTAAGAATTATATTGATGCTAAACAACTTTTAATTTAAAAACTATTAAATTATAGTCCATAAACAAAAACAATAAAACCATAGTATATTGTGGGGTATTGATATCTAATGGATTTAAAAAGACAAAACCTTTACAGAGTTAGAAATTATTGAGTAGTAGATAAATATTATTAAGCACATAATTCTAATAATAAATTTATAATGTAAAAATGTTTAAAATAAAATCAGGAAGTAAACATTAGAAAATTTATGAAAGCATTGTTGTTGTTAACACAGTTATATTATGATAACAAAGAATAAAATAGCTTTTTGTGAAAAATATTTGATAAGCGAAAAATAGAATGATGGTTAGATTTCAGATGTTAAATCTAAAAAATAAGATAAAAATAAAATATATTTAGTTGAGAAAAAATTAAATAAAGGAAGCATAATCTACTAATAATCGAATTACAGTAAAAAAAAATACTATAATAATAATTTACAACTGGAAATGGGTATGTTATAAAGCATGTACAATTTGTCTAATGTCTTAATGAAATATATTTTACTAATAAACAGACTTGTAAAAGAGAAAAAATATTTTTTTTTTAATATAATTTAAGGCTGAGAATGGGAATACTATTATAATGCATGTACAAATAATATAATATCTTAATAAAATGTATACCTATGTTAGATATAAACTATAAATATTCATTTAAGTAATGTGGGCATTGGGTTATCCGTTCGTTTCTCTTGTTTAAGGTTTTAATTTTGTCTGCTAGGGCTATATGGAGTCTTTCTAGGTTACATAAAATGCACATGTTAGTATGGTTTGAGTTAGATTTTACTGATTCTACTATTTTCCATTCAATTGAGTATTTTATATGGTTACTGTATAGTACCCATAGGTGATTTGTAAGTTGGGTAAAATTTTTGGGTTTGCTTTTAAAAGGTTTAGGGAAAGAGGTTTTGTGTTCAACATATCTAGACTTAAATGTTCTTTTGGTTGAACCAATGTAAATTTTGTGGTTATTTACGGATGTGGAAACCTTAGCTTGATATATGACGTTATTTAGGCAACACTTGTTATCCACGGGGCCGTTTGTTTTTGATCTACAATTACAAAGTTTTTTGTTTTTATCTGATTTTTCATGAGTTTTTTGTTGTGTGAATCTATAAGGGCCATAACATTTGGTGTGCAGCAGTGTGATATTTTTATACAATTTCTGTTAAGTTATGAATTTCTGTTAAGTTTGTGTTATAAATGTTGTAATGAACTGTTGCAAATTCCTTGCATTGTCATTGTTTAAACGTTGAGCTCAAGAGAGTATTTAGAGCTTTTTACGGTTGTATGAACGAGCCAATGAGAAGCATCTGACGAAATGTTAACTCGCATACAAACGAGCCAATGAGAATCAAGGCTCATGACGCAATGAAACATATGACAACACAGTTTCATGTGAGCAGTTAGAGTTAGTTTTGTGTGCAGCTGGAAGCAACAACTTATCTTGAACTTATTTTGAGAATGTTAATTGTAAGTATTTTTTTGTTTTAAAGTCAATATTTCAACTAGTGTTTAATTGTTTAAATATTTGAGCCAGATTTACATGCTTTATAGTTTATTAAACCTTTTACAGTTTATTGTTTACTAAAAGATTTATCTAATTTTTAGTCTGTTGTTTTAAGTCATTTGAGATGGATTTAAATAGCTACCAGCTCTTAAAGTGTTTATCATAGTAATTCACATTTTCATTATTTTGTTTGTATTGTTTTGTGGTTCTTTGTATAATAGATTCATCACTCCAAACTATCTTACCTGATTATATAAAGTAGCCTAGAATAGTATTAAGTATTTTATAGATAGAATCCACTGATAATTTACAAGTTAGCAGTTATAATTAGTTTAAAGTTATTATGTCCAACTTAGATAGTATAAATGATAAGTTGCCTGCAACGGGTCCTGAACACAAGCCTGTTAGAAGGTCACCCCGCCTGCAGGAAAAGTATGAAAAAAAAAGGTCAGGTTGACAATCTACCCACAGAAAGTCAACCTGACCCAACTAAGGCTTTAGGTGTTGGCCCACCAACATCTGTAGCCCACAATGTTATAATTTTATTAATGCGTTACTAAAAACTAAGTAATTATATGAATGCAATTTAACTCATAACTTGTGAATCGGCTTATAATAAAATAATATAAGGTCTTCGTAGCAAACTCTAAATAAGCTAAATAATAAAAATATTAAGTATATACTAATTTAAACGGTAAAAGGAAATCTAAAACTATTAAAGGAAGTTTTAGACTTTGCTAAAAAACAGATTTTAACTTAAATTAAAAATTTTAAACTATTTTTCGAAACCTGTGATTTTCTCAAAAGCTTATTTATTATTATTCAAAAGCTCAAGATAATATAAGTATGTTACAAAGTTTAAACAATTTTAACACACTAACGAATTTATCATAAACTTCTAAGAAATACTTGCAAGACACTAGAAAATGATATACAATTACTTACAAAATTCTTAAAAAGCGTAACGATATTACTAACTATCTTCAAACAGTTAATAAAAATACAAAAACAAATTTACTAACTAAGTAGTCAGCTAGACTCAATACTTGATACACGGATCTTGATACACGGATCACACGGTCCAATTGACCAAAAAAATGTACTGAAATAAAAAGTGCTGAATATAGGATGACCGTCAAATCGCTCGAACTGGAGATATATGAAATATAAAAATAACTTTGAAACTTTAAACTGTGACTTTAAACGTATTTAATGTCTTGCGAATTTGAAGCTCTGTTAACGAAAAAACGCATAGAACTAATAGAGCATAAAAAGTGCCAAATCAGCTAAACTCGTCGTATGTGCTGAATTGATTCGAGAAATTCGTTTTTCTTTCGGAAAAACTTTCATTTGCGCGAAAAATTTCCATACTTTAATTAAGTGCTTAAAACACACTTTTAAAGGCTGGAAAATGTCATTTTTTAATAAGACGGCAAATATTTTAGAGAATATGCTTTTATAAAAAGGACAGGTGGAAGACTGTCCTTACAATGCAAATTGAGTGGGAGCCGCGCGAAAGCAGCCAACCCACTAACAGATGTTTACGACCGAATTGCTCAATTTTGAACAATCGCAGAATTCAGCTTCACCAAATTGCAATGGTGAAGTCTCGCTTTAGACTAACTTCCTGCCTGATCACAGTTGAGTAGTTGTTGAGCAAGTTTTATTATGATATTTTTTGTGTTTGATCATTTGTTCTTTTGGTATGGTGACGTCACGATATCAAAATTTAATGACAACATAATAAGAAAAGAAATAAAAAAAAACAATTTTGTGCACTAAACAGGTTCTAAATCAGGGCTTGCCAAATTAAATTTCGTAATCGCCCATTTCGCAGAAATTTTATAATAATATCCCCCCCCCCCCCTTATAAGATATTGCTCCTCATCAGTTAAAAGCCCGTTTACTTTTTTGTCCCTATCTATTTAGTTAATACTGGCCCCTATGGGACAAGTATCGCACAATTTAAAAAGCTATATATTAAAAAAACAAACTAAACAGAATATATTTTTTTTTTGGTTGTTAAAAGTTATCAATTAGAAATCATAAATTTTATTTAGGTTAACCATATATCAAATCTTACTATAAGAGGTTAAATTTATTTTACAAAAATTATTTCTGTAGTTACTAAAACTTAAAAACTTGTTCTAAACGTATTTTGTTAAGTTTTTTTAGTTAATTAGTTATTAATATTTACAAAAGTTAGTTCATCAATAGTAAATAATAAACTTTTTTTCATAAAGAGATAATTGTATTAGAAATATTTTTATTAGGAAATCTAAAGCTAATCAACGTAAATACTTTTATATGAAAAGTTAAAAGAGTACGAATAATTTTTTACAAAGTTGTTAAAACATCTATATTAAACTTGAAAGAGTTAGTGGTCAAAGTATTAACACATTATTATTACTTAAGCAGAAAAACTTAAATTTAGAATATTTCAATATATATAAATAGTCTGAATTCTTTTATTTAGTTCTAATTCATTGTAAAGTTTTAAGTAGTAATTTGAATAATAAAATAATTGAAAACAAAAAACATAAACACATTTATTAGCAAAAAAACTACATTAGTTATAATTTATTGAACAACAATAATAAAAATTTCAAAATATTTGATCCTAAGACCTGATGCACGAAGAACCTTTCGGTTATCGAGTCGCACACAATAGATCCCTTTTAACGTCTTGTCAAGGACATTATTTAAATGAATACTTAAAATAAAATAATTTACAAAGTAACAATCAAAAATTATGAAATTAAGCAAACTTGACTTTTTTTTACTTAACTATATAATTTGAGTATGTTTTTTATAAGTTTTAAAAAAAGTTATGGTGTTTTAATAGCTATAGTTATTAATTATATCTAAAATTAAAGTTTTAACGGTAAAGTTTGAAACAGTTTTTTTAATGTAGGAATAGTTTTCGTTTGTTAAGGTTTAAAATTTTTAACGTTTAACCTTTTTATATTCATAAATACTTTAATGTTTTAAATTTTAGAACAAAAACAAAAAAAACTCATTAGCAAAATTGTAATGAAATGATCTTTTAATAAAAACAAAAAACCTGAAACCTAATTGAGATAATACTTAAAATTTTGACAAAAAAGCTCAATTTTATTTGTTTTTCACAAGTAGTCTAAAAGCTAAAAGATAATCGCGGGTCATAGGTTTTCCACTAGTCTGAAAGAACTTTTTACTTTAGTAGCTAATTTAGCTTATACATAGTTCTAGTTTCTGTTACATATTTTCTCTTGTAGTTTAAAAATAAGTTCTTTAAAATTTATAGAGCTATTTTAGTATCAAAAACAATTGTTTTTTTATCAGTTCTCGAAATTAAAATGAAATCTATTTTCAACGTAGTGCAGTATACAACAAAGTCAAAGTAATTTTTGAAGTTACACAGAATATATCTATAAACAGTAAGGGATTAATAGTAGAATATTTAAAGATCTAAATACAGATTGCTTACTTATTTTTTATATACTATAAATCTAATAAAAAAGTTAGAAATTTTAAATATAATGAGAAAACTAAGATCAGTAAAAGTAAGTATGACTCAAAAAATGATTTTCTTAAAACGTTCTATTACATCGATGTAGAAATAGTTTGAAGTTATAGCTAACGTGGCTTGAAACTATATACAGAGATGTTTTAGAAGTTTTTAATAGTAGCTTGAGATACATTAGTTATAATTATAATAAAGATTTTAAATGCTTTTGTTGTTACTTGAAAATTTTTAGATTTTAAAATTTTTATCAAATACTGAACGTTGAGCATGAATTCAACTATATTTCGAGCAATATTTTTAGTAGCTATTCTAGCTTTTACTACTATAAAAGGTAAGTTATAACTACATTCTACTTTTGAAAAAAGTATAAAACTGACAACTGTTTTTTTTTTGATGTTTTTTATTTTTAAAACTTGTTTTTTTTTTATAAGCATTCATTTTAAAAGTATTTAAAAAAAAACTTTCTTATTTTGTAAAGCAAATTAAAAAAAATAAAAGTATATATCAGATTATTAAACTTTACAGGATAAACAAAACAATAAATCAAAATTTTGTCTATATTTTATTGGTTTTATTTTCCACTACGAGTGAACATTTACAAAAAAAATAATGCAGTGTTTTTATCTATAAGCTATATCCAACTTCATAAAAATTAAGCTTCTTTTAGCTGTTTTTAAAATATAGTATACTTTTTATACTTAAATTTTAATTGCTAAATTGTGTAAAATATTTACTTCGTTTTATTATAAATTGTTGATTTGTTTAGTTTAGGGATTTAACTATTGCATTTTAACACTTTCATGTTTTTTATTTCGATAAATACGAAAATTTTTAGTCTTCTGTTTCTTCGAATCTAAAAGTTTTATAATAATGCCCTTTAGCAAACAAAACATTAATAGAGCAAAGGTTGACTTTTTTTCAATTGAATTTTTCTTTATAAGATTTTTCATTTTTTTCCAGCTGACAAGGAGTGTGGAGTTGTGAAGGTTCAGAAACCTCCAAAAGGCGCAGATGATGAAAATTACTACGGAAAAGTGCCTTGGATGGTCGCTTTGGAAGAAGACGGGTTTGCTAATATTTGATATTGTTTAATTTAACTTTCCACTTGGTAAAAGTTTATTCATAAAATATTTATTACTTCAGAAAGCGGCAATGCGGAGCCACGCTGGTTTCTACTAAATGGGTGGCAACTGCGGCACATTGCGTTTACAGAAGGTAGATTGAGTTTTGCATAATTGTAGATTTTACATTTTTATAAATATACAAAATATTTTATAAAAATTATTCTTGAGCTGAAATCTTTAGCAATTGTCAAGATTATATTTTTATTTATGAAATGAGCAAACCTTTAGTTGAAAAACTTCACTCTCATAACAACATTTCTGAACAGCTTCTTAAACGACAACAAGAAGTTCGAGTTCAAGCTCGTAGCAGGGGACTTTATGGCGTTTTCTGACGACAAATACGAACAAAATCGTCGCGCGATCAGGGTCGTTGTCCATCCTGAATTTTCTCACATCACCCTCGAGAACGACATCGCTTTATTGGGTATTTATTCTAATGCATTTACATTACATGGTGCGCCTATATAAACGACCTTAAAAATCTATAAGTTAAATTTTATAAGATAGACTTTGGTAAGTTTAATTATATATTTTTTAAAAGCTTAGTGATAAAAAACGAACGTTTAATTTACTACGAAAACAAAATTTTCTAGTAAATAAATTACTGCTTAAACTACAAAGTGCATAACTGTTTTGCTGGCATAAAAATGATTTTATCAACAGAACTAGAAGAGAAGTTCTACGTAACAAATTTTGTTAGACCCGCTTGCTTACCTGACGTTGACGAAACACCTTTTCCTTTTTCAGACTGCACATTTTCTGGTTAATATTCGAACTACTTTACATTTAAAATATATTTCAAATACTCACTAATGTGTTAGTTTTTAATTTCAAAACTAACTCAATACATTTATGATTACCTTGTCAATATTGCAAATAATATTTTGTTCAACAAGTAAGTATTCATAACTTTTCGGTTGTCCATGAGCTTTTCTATATAGATGTAACTAAAAATTTATCTGCCGTAAAATCTTAAACTCGAACTTCGATTAACCGACCAACAGGATGGGGGTTCGCGAACAGGAACACGCGAGCGAACAAGATGAAGATGTTCGAGATGCCAGTTCACCCGCAGAAGCACTGCGAGCTTATATACCATCCGCGCGAGGGCAGAATGAGCAGGTTCGACCACAAGATGATGTGCGCTGGTAGAGTATTGTCACGTCAAAAAACATGCAAGGTGAAGCTTGTTTATGTACTCTAAAAACTTTTAGAACTTTCTACTTAACAACTTGCCTATAGTATTGCTATCGAATAAAGTTTTATTTTAAACTAACACTTACAAACACAGCATTTAGTTTTTTTAGCGTTTGGGCGTATAGTTATCACACCGTTAAATCTGAATTTTTATAAAGTATGTATTAGGTAAACTTAAAAAGCTACATGGTAAAATATTGCTGATGAATTTTCAAATAATCATCAAAAACTACAAAATACAGCTTTTAAGATTTCAACTTAGCTGAGTAATACTTCAAAAAACTAAATTTTGCAAGAAACTTAGTTTTTACCATTATTTTAATTATTTTTGTAAAAGGTATAAAATTAGAACGTCTTTGTAAAGGTATTTAACAATGCTTATTTAAGATTACGGAATTCACAACTAAATGAAATCTTAAACTTATTTGCAAACGTTTGTAACATATTTTAAATTAAATGTAAAAATAATTTAAGTTTAAACTTAAAAGTATTACTAAAACTATAGCGTCATCCAAAAACTTCATACTTTACAAAAATTAAAGTTTTTATAAAAAAATATAGCTTCTTCAATTAAGAATAACTTCTTATAATTTCATTAAATATAAATTTAACATTCAATGTTTAACATTCAAACATTCTTCAGGGTGACAGCGGCGGTCCGTTGACTTGCACGAGGCCCTCTAGCGGAGAGAAGGTTCTAGCAGGAGTTGTGTCTTACGCTTCAACTTGCAGGGATGAAAACTTGTTGCCGGTATTCACCAGAGTCGAAAGTCACATTGGATGGATCAACAATATCATAAGTAAATAATCTTGTTGTAATTAGCATATTATAACTGACTTCAAAGTTCTTCGTAAAATATATTTTAACTCATTCATATACATAAAGTTATACTACAGTTTGAGTTTAGGTGTCTCTAATGACCTACTTTTTATTGGTCATAAATCAATAAATATTTAAGTTTTAATAAACAGCAAATGTGTTTTTAAATTAAACAGTCTATGCAAATAATGTTTATCAACTAAAATGCCGTTAGTATGTTAACTTGCGTTTACAACAGTATATGTGGTGGAATTTAGTTAGAAGTATAAAAACATGTAGCACCATAAATCTTTACAACACTAAACAATCCTAACAAGTATTATTTTGTTTATAAACAAGTTTTTGTACATAATAGAATGTTTAACTCTAACATTAACATCTTTGAAACCTTTTGGTATTATTCGGAAAATATCAAATAGGTTAACGTGTTCTATTTTCTTATCAGGTAGTGAACCTGTGTACAACGATGATCCCTGTAAATGGAGAGGAGTGGTAAAGATCAACATCCGAAACGACGAGATAAAAAATCCGAACTACGGAAAATCAAAGTACTCTCGAAACCGCGATTGTTCGTGGCGGTATGACGTAAGCTGTGTTTTATTTGTGTTTAAAGTATTACTTTTGAATATTTTGTTGCTTATTAACTATTTTGAATACATTTTTTAGAAAATCAGTAGCTTGTGTCTTTATAGGTAAGCTGCAAAAACGTTATACGTTTTTTATCTTAAGATAATAACTTTAGTTAATTATTTAGTTTTTAAAAAAATGATAGTGTTTGTTTATTAATTTTCAAAATATCTTACTTTGTTTAAATTCAAAAATCTTTAATGCTTATAGAATTTTTAAACAATAATAGATAAAAACCCTTATGAAATAAGCTTTTCAAAATTTTTATTGCCACAAAATTTTAAACTACTTCAGTTAGTAGGCTTAAAAAATTTTCTCAATATTTGACTTATCACACGGTCTTACGAAATTTTCAAGTACCAGAAACCTTAAAAACGTGTGATTAGTTTGATACGGAGAAAAATTTTAACTGGGTTATTTACTTAATTCTGTAAATGTTAGTAAAGTTATATCGAACTTGTTTGATTAAAGAACTTTTAACTACTTATATGTCTATAGATATAATTTTTGTAGTTGAGTATGTTTAACAAAAACAAAATCAAACTTTGAAAACAGCTTAATAGGTATAAAAAGTTAAAAATTGTTTTTAAAAATATTGTCTTACATAGTTTATTGAAAAAAACATATGCTTGTCTTTTATTTTGAGAAAAACTTTTTTAACTATTAGCGTTGTCTTCAAATATCATAAGATAGTTGAGTATTAAATGAAATTTACTTATAAAAAATTATCTTTAATGCGGAAGCTATCAAAATCGTTACTCTTATATTTTTCTTTTAGCAAAGCCTCTGCACTTTCAACGTTGACCAATTGATCTTAAAACTACTTTTCTTTTATATTACAGCTATCAAAGTACAGAGGGAGAGAAATTTTAATTAAAGTAGACAGTTTTGAGGTTGATGTGCAAAACTCAGGTGATTGTGATCGTGATAGGTTATCTATTTACACTGGAGAACACTACGACCAGCTTTATGGTAAGAAATAAAATAAAAACTTTTTTTTAATTACGTAATTTTTAAAAGGAATAAAAAAGAAATAAATGCAGAATGTTTTGTAAAAAAAAACTATAACAAAAAACTGTGATACTGTGAATTTCATAAGGTTAGCTACAGTTGAAATGTTGCGAAAAGCCTTTAGTTCTTTTTTATTTGTATTTAAATCTTAATACAAAGGTAGTTTTTAATTGTTTATTCAACGATAAAAAAAGCGCTCAAAAAGTTTGGTCTAAGGACCTGGTGTGCAAAGGAACCTTTCGGTTGTCAAGTCATACACCATATGCTTATAAAATTTCTTACGAGCTATTACACATAGTTTTTTTTAACAATTAAATATTTAAATCTTTAGTGATAAACAATCAGTTGAACGAAAATAATAATGAAAGAAAATAAAACTAAACGAAAGTTAACTGAATTTTATGTTTAATAATGTACTATGAATCTTGCTTAGTAACATATGAACTAAAAAATATATATAACACCTTAAATTGACTTTTAAATGTAGATAAACAACAATAATAACAAACGTGTGAATACTTGAATTATAGGTTACAACTTCTTTAAAGAAAGTAAAATGTAATACGCTGAAATTTTTTCTACGAAAGCTTTTTTTAATAAGTATTTTTGTTAAAAAAGTAACTTTTTATTTTATTTAATAATTAATCTCGAACATTAAAATCAATTTTACATTTAAACAGTTAAAAAAACTATTGTAAATTATTTTTAAGAATTTTAAAGAAGTGATTTTTACAATAACTGAACTTAACTTTTATAAAATATGAAGGTAAATACTGTAAAACTTATGCTTTTAATAAGAAAAAAAGATAATTTTAAACGGTAAAATAATATTGTAAACGAATTGCTTATGGTGTGCTTACAATTTGTTTAATTAGGTTATCTTCTACTATTTCTACTGTTAGTACCTTTCGTACCTTCTTAAAGTATATATACTAAGTTTGTTTTTTAAACTAAATTTTTTTAAGTTTCCTTTTCACTAGAAATTATTCAAAATAGTCTTATTACCAATCTAGCAAATGTTTCTTGCTATAAAGGCTTTAGATATAAACTGTTGCTAATTTTTGTAAATAACTTTTAAATGATTTTAATTATTATACTGTCATTTTATTACATAAGTTCTAAGTGGGCTTTGGAACTATCTTTAATTAAAAACATATTTAATATAAACTTAACTTTGATGTGTTTCTTTTTTTTTGTTAAATTAAAAGTAGTTGTAACTAATTTTATTTTATCATTTTGTTTCAACTAACTTTTAAAACATTTTTTCTTTAAAATATAATTAATTAGAGCTATTTTTTAAACTAGTTACCGTTTCTAAAAAAGTGATGATAACTTAATGTTTTTATATAGAAGCTAGTGAAGTTACCAAGAAGTATATGATATATGTCTTTTAGAATACAAAATTTTAACTTTTTATTGTTTATATTAATTGTTTAAACTTTTTTTTACAACAACAGACTAAAAACATAATATATGTAACTATCTTTGTTTCCTGTGTAGGTATTAACATAAAATCCAGCTAAAAACTTGAAGTTAAACCACGTTTTTTATTCATGCTTCGAAGTAGCTAATAGCCTAGGCGTTATTTTTTAGTCAGTAGAAAAAAATCATCTTTTTTCTTTTTAAGTTATGCAAAATACGAAACAATTTTTTAAGCAAGTATATTAACAGAAAACGAGACATTTTTATCTATTTAAGGCTTTCAATAGAAGTAAGAGTAAATTAAACGTAAGATCTAGTAATGCTTAATTATACAAACATAAAAATATTTAGTATAACATATACAAGTTGCTTTCAAAACTAAAAATAAAGAAAAACCAGTACAAATGTTTGATGTTATCAATCCTTAGCTATTTAAACTAGAAATTTAGACTCAAAAAACGCAAAATAGAAGAAAACCAGATATACAAAATTAAAAATTTTACGACGTAATTAATAACTTATTTAAGAATTCTAAAGCAAAAAATATATTTAAATTTAGACTAACAAACAAAGTCCACAAAACTTTAATAAGTTGCTTTTAAAACTTTTGAACTTAATATTTTATCTATTAAATTTTACAATTTTAAAGTTAGATAGCTGAGGATCGAAAAAGTGAAACATTTGTATTAATTATTTTTTAGTTTTGCTTTATAGTTAAACCTACACAAAAGCCTGTTCCATTGGGCTCTCAGTGTACAAAGCAGAAACTCATTTTGTTGTTTAAACTGTATTCTATATATTTTATTTTAACACCAGGTTTTAACTGTTAACTTATTTCATTTAAATACATTTAACAAAACTTAGAACAAGGTTTAAAAAAAAAAAACACTTAGATTTGTATTAACTTGCTTGTAAAGAATAAAGTATTAGTTTTTTTCACGATTTTGTTTAAAATACAATGTAAAATATTGCTCATTAGTTTTTTTTTTCTACAGGAAGTTACTGTGGAAAATCTTTAGCAAACAAAACAATTCGTGTTTTGAACAAAACGGGATCGCTTAGGTTTCATTTCTTAACTGATAACAGTATTCATTACAAGGGGTTTAAGTTACGGTTCAGAGTAGTTTAAACTTGTTTTTAACTATTGAAAGTTTTTTTTATATTGTCTTACAAAAAATTAAAACTTTCTAATGTTAATTATTTAAATAAAACTTAGTAAGCTTTGATTTTACATTGTATTGTATTAGTTTGGTATGCTTCTAATAAACTATCAATAACTGTAATGCGTTTTATTTTTTGATTCTATGTAAAGCTAAATAGTTCAAGTACAATTTTATTACTCTAAAAAACTGTTTTTAAAAACTGTTTTTGTAGACTTAGTATTCTTGCCGAGTAGTTTTACAATAGCATTTAATGCTATGAAATGCTGTTTTTAAGTTTTTACTTATTCAGCACTTTGATAAGTATTATTTTTAAATTTGAAAAAAATTAAAAACAAACATTTTATAAATTACAATTGAATTTTCAAAATTTCAAGTATATATTTAACTATTTAGTGAGTTCTTGGATTAAACTTTTAGAGCGTTTATTTTTTGTTGATTAATAAACAATTATTTTTAGCTTAGGATCATAAGCTAAAGTATTGTAGCTAATGTTAAATTGTTTTCATAGCACGAACAATATAAATGAAGCTTCCTAAAATGTAGAGGCTCTTAATACTTTATTGCACTAAGTTTATCAAAACATACGCATTGCGGTCTAACTATAATTAAAAGTTTAAATATTTGGATCAAGGGTCGGCAAACTGCAGCCCGCGGGCCACATGCGGCCCATGAAGGGTAAAAGTAAGGCCCGCGAGCATGTTTTTTTAATGGGATGCGGCTTATGAAAGGTACAACCTGCATCCCGCAAAATGCACACTGAATATTCTGAGGTTAGAAATGAATGGCAAAAAAAGGAAGTCTATTTCTGCCGACCCCTTGTCTAGATTCTCGTGTAATGCAGTTGTGTAAAAAATTATATAAATAAAAAACAAAGTGGTAACTAGCATTGATTTGAAATAATATACCTTTTTTAGTAAATCAAAATATAGTCATAGGGCTCGCGCTTAACAAATGCATTTTGTTTTTTAATGTTTTAGCATTTATAAACAAAAAGTATTAAATTATATTCAATTCGGTAAAGCTAAATGTTGTTTTCAAAATTGTTTATAATATTTGTAACTATAAATATTATAGTTTGAGAATTACTGTATTTCTTTAACTAAAAGATTAAAAAAGTAACCAAATGAATAGTTCCAAAAAAAGTTTGCAGAAAACTAGTATCCAGATTTACTTTTAAATTTTGCTTAAATTTCTACCAGCTATGTATAAGAAAAACCTCAATACTGTAACTTTATTAATTATATAATTTAGTATTTTGATCTTAGGTTTTTTTTAATATATATACTTATAGATACACATAGTTAGATAACATTTTTTGTAAAACTAAGTACTTTCTGACAAAAAAAACATCAACAGTTTACTTTTTAGTTTTGACATCAAAATTTGGTCTTCATTCTAAAAACAAATAACTTGTTTTATTGTACACTAAAAATCTCTTAAATAAATAAAAATAAAACATGTTCTCACTAATTTTCTTAATTTTTAAAATTTAAACTAATTTGGTTAAAATAATGTAATCAAGACATAAAATTAAACTAAGTTTTAGCTATGTTATAAGTTACAAGCTCAGTAATACAATTATTTACGTATGAAAAATTAAAAAACGATTTACTAGTGATTTTGCATAACTACAAGTGGAAACACTACCAGTGGTTATAAGTTACAATAAACATTTTGATTTTTAAACTGAGAAAAATTTTGTTAGCTTCAGTGAATTCATCTAAAGCTCTTTAATTTTCAAAGAAAACAAAGTTCTACTAGTTTATTTAAAGTGGTTTAAATATAATTTATATAAAAATTAGTAATGCAGGTATAATGTTAAAAACCAAGTTAAGAATTTAAAAAGCGTAATAATCAAAGTCTTACCAAAGTCTTTATTTAAGCTTTTATAGTTTTAAAAAGACTAATCAATGATTTACTTTTGATTTTAGTATTTTAAACCAACATATTTACAATATATTTTAATGGTATCATTAACACCTAGTAGAAGTATGAACTTATTATGTTGGACAAGTTTAAAACTTAATACATTGGTTTAAACTGATATTTTTTGTTATAAATAATGTTCGCGTCAGCATCTTAACAAAAACACGATGCTAACATACAAAAAAAATGCAATCACCTTTATGCGTTCCTAAGCTGTAATAACAACACGAAAAAGTTGTTTTATTAAGAGACAAAGTATTCCTTTTACAAGCAACTTACTGACTTCCGCGCGACTTTGGAAACGAAATTTTCAAACACAAAAAAAAAATATATATAAATCTTTGTCGTATCCTAAAAATCAAAATAGTTAGAGGGAAACATATAAAAATTTATACGTAAAACTATCAAATATTTAAGAAATATGAGGAACAACAGTAGTATTTATAGTTGTTGTTTGTGCTGTTGTATAGCTACAAGATCACAATTATGGTACAGATTATCAGTTTAAAAAGTATTTTATTTCAGATAATGAGAGAGTAAGAATAATAATCTTAATTCAAAACAATTATTAATAAATTTTATGTAAAGATTCATATTAATAGCACATTTAAAGTTTCCAATGTGTATGAAATTTAAACTGTTTTCTGCTCTGAAGTTTATATTTTTGGCTCTAAGATTCTTTATTAATAATCATATTTAGTTGGTATATCTTAATTAATTCCTTTCCTAAATAGTACTTTAGCTGGTCTATTTAAAAAATAAACTTAATAAAAACTTTATATATAGTCCAGTATAAAGCTCAAACTATAAGCTTTATACTCATAATCAATGTGCATACTTTTGTTCAGTTAAAAGAGCATTTCATATGACAGCTAATACATTTATTAGAGTTATATATTATTAAGCTCTAATAGATAATTTTTTATAAGTTTAATTACAAAAAACAAAGCTAAATTTTATTGATTTAAATTTTACTTAAATTACATAAAATATCAAAACACTTTTATTTGCAGTAGTTTTGTTTTATTAAAGTTAAAAAGTCGAAATTCTAAAAAATAACCATCAAAAATATAATTATTAAAGTTTATAAAAACTTAGATGGTAAAAAAATTAGAATCTTAAATAAATTGAACTATTCATAAATTGTGTATAAATGACAAAAGTTTGTTTTTTTTAAACTTAGCAGCCATCTATAAAAAATCGTTGAAAAAAAGCTATTTATAAGCATAAAAAATAACACTATAAATAGTAATTATTTTTATTTCTGATATAAAGTAGGTGTTATAAAAAATAATTTTTAAGAAAGTATTTGTAGAACTTACAACTTTGTAACAAAGAAATATTTTATAAACTTGTCGATTTTATAGGTAGTTTATGTTTTTAAAATGTACATGCCAAAAAAATTTTCTAAAATACAAACTGTAAAAAAAACTGATAGTGTCTAGGTATTTGAAATCAGACGAAATAAAGTCATAAATTAGCTGAACAAAGCCGATTCAAGTATAAACAAAAAGTATTGACTGTGAACTAATAAAATTGTAATTAATCGAAAGTTCAAAACATGTGTAGATAAAACTAGATAAAAAAGAAAGTTCGTCTATTCAAAAAATTACCAAGTAATAAAAAAGTAGTGTCACAATTAATACCAATCAATTTTCATATATGCTTTTTTGCGTGTACCATAAAAAACAGTTCAAACAATACAATGTACCAAACACTTTTCTTGATTCTAATTAGAATAAATTTTCTATAAAACAAATGCAAACAGTCACTGACATTCTTGAAACAGTTACTCAATCAGTTCGGAAAAAGCTTAAAATTTTCACTTAAGATTAAAAAAAGCACATTTAAAATATCTATATGACACGATTGATATGAAAGACTGTAAAAAAGTTAAATAACTCAAAAAAGTTCAACACATAAAAAATGTGTACCATAAATATCAAACAAATGAATCGACCAAAAATGTAATTGTTTATCTTAGTTTCAAATAGTTAAAAAAGCACCGACTTTCTTTCAAAACAAAAAGTATAAACTGATAATATGAAAGTTTCAATGAAAATCAAACGAAATGTTCGGGTTTTCTGCTTTGCAAAAGTTCACCGTCCAATGTTTCGTTGTCTGAATCAACTTGGGCTTGCAGAGATTCTCCTTGCATCGACTCCGTTTGCTTCGACTCGTTTGTGTAGTATTCTCCTGTGAAAACATGTTAGATTAAACATTATTCTTTGAAAATAAAAGTTAAATTTAGTGCTCTCCTGTAAAAAACACGTTAAATTAAATACTCTCCTGCAAAAGTAAAAATATTTAAAAATTGTCGTAAATAGAAAAATGTTAAATTAAGAATAAGTTGTATTAAATACTTTCTTGAGAAATTAAATTGAATACTCTTTTGAAAAACTGACAATATTGTTCAACTGTAAAAATTACCGATGTATTTTTTAATAAATCTATCAATATACTTTAGAAACTTAGTTTCAGTAAAACAAACATTAAGTTAGTAGTTTAATAACATTAGTTGTATCAATTTAATTGAAAAGATTGATGTATTATTATCAAAGTTAAACAAAAAAGCTGAAACATCTTATAGTTAGTTACTTTTAATCAACTGTTAAGCGCTTTATTAAAACATTTCACGCATTGCATTCAGCACAGCAAACTATCATTTTCACGGCTGACTTCAATAAAATATGAATTATGAAATTACATGTCCGCTCTCATGTGACTTACTGTGAGTTTTAAAAAAAGTATAGTATAATATATTGGAAAACTTTTATTTTAAAATTTAAGCCTGTTAAAAAACGTTCTTCTTATTTTCAACTGAAAACTACAAAGTAAAAGTAAAACTTTATGATACCTTTGTGAGTGACGAAATGTCTCAACAAAGCAATGAGGGCGACGATGCAAACGAAGCAAATCGCAGCCACGAGAACAGCAATTAAAACTGGATTCATTCCTCCGGTAGATGGGGATGTTTGCACGTTTGTGTCTGTAATAAAAAGTTATTTGTTCAAAATCATTACTTTTCTGGTAAATTGTATTAATTTTTAATTATTTAACTTACAGCTTATCAAAAGAATTAATTAAATCAGGGTTGCCACTCGTTTAATTGCAATTTTTTCCAGGTTTTTCAAATTTCTTCCAGGTACACATTTGTGGGTCTATTTTTAGTTAAAAGTTAAGCTTAAGGTAAGAAACTGTATTAAATAGTATAAAAACATTGAAAAGACACTGTAAAGCTACTTAAATAAAATATATTTTTAATTATAAAAAATTTTTGATGATGACAAAATTTAGTTATTTTTATGGTAGATTTTTTGAGTCAAATCAAAATTTTACTACTGAACATGTTAAAATTGTTTAAATTCCCGGTTCTTCCAGATTTTTTTTCAAAATTTCCCAAATTCCAGTTTTTTTTTTTGCCTAAATTTTCAAATTCCAGGTTTTCCAGGATTCCAGGTAAAGTGGCAACCCTGTTAAATGTTCTCAAAAAACTAATTTAATTATAATTTTATCAAAAAATATATTATTTTTAATAAATAATAATGTACTTACAATTGTAGTTATTTCTAGCTTTATTTCTTTATTAGTTGTTGTAATATAATTTAATTTAAGTTTAAAAACATTTTTAGATAATATCTCTAAGATCAAAAGCATATCAATCAAAGAAATAAAACTTTATGATTTAGCTTTAATGATATATGTATTAGCTTATTATGAACCGAATAACTCAAAAATATTGCATTATTCATATTATATAAAACAGATGTTTTTAATAATAAACAGTTGGCTATTAATTTAATTGAACACGTGCAAGTAATAAACAAGAATTTTGCTTTAGCATGCATTTGTAAGAATTTTAGAACTATAAAAAAATATATAAGTATTTAGTAAACTTGTAACTAAAATCTTATCCAAAACAATTGTAGCAAACATAAACATTTAAAACTTATAAAATAAAATCAAAAACGAAAAATCACACTACTGTTACTAGAATTATAAGCAGAAGAACAAAATAATGTAAAACCTACTTATTATAAATAAAACATTTTAACAAAATTAAGTTATTATTCAACAAGGTAACTAATAAAATACTCGCCGAAAACTAATTCAAATATATTTTCATCATAAAAAAAATATTTTTTATTAACATTGATGCATTTATAAATTGATTTATTTTAACTTTTATTTCTTTTTTAGATGTTGTAAAGTACATTTGTAATAAAGTATATATTAATTTGCTAAAAAACATCTTTTAGGCAACATCAGTAAAATCAAAGGCATATAAATCAAAAAATAAAAAAACTTTAAGATTTAGCTTTTATTATATCTATAATAGCTTATTATGAACCGAATAACTCAAAAGTATTGCATTATACATATCATTTAGAACGGATGTTTTTAATAAAAAATACTTTCAATTAACTTAATTGTACACGTGCAAACAACAAACAAGCATTTTGCTTTAGCATGAACTCATAAGACTTTTATAGTTTATTTCTGAAGTTTGTAGTATATTTTTAACTTTGATTTTATTCAATATAACTTTTAAAACCTTATAAGATAAAAACGAAAACATAACTGTTACTACAAGCAGAAGAACAAAATAGTGTTATAAAAATATTATACAAATAAACATTTTTAAATATATTTAAAAAAAAACTAACTTGTTGAAGTGGTAGTTGTGACTGGTGTAGTAGTGGGTAATTCTGTAGTAAAAAAAATATACATCAAGCAATTAAAGTAAAAAACAATAAAAAAAAAGTTTTAAGATTATATCTAAACAGTAAAAACATTCGACTGTTTATGATTATGAAACATATTACTTTAATTTTCTGAAACAAGACTTATTCATTAAAAGTGAAAATTTACAAACTACAATTTTACAAATTAACTCATAAATTTTTGAGTATAATAAAATAATTTATTTTTTTTTTTACTTTTCACATACATTGTCTTTATTTTAGTTATACTAAAAATACTAAGTTTATAAAAGTTAAGATGATATTTTTTTTAAATAATATAATAAGATATGCGTTTCTTTGTTACGCAGACTAATAATAACTATTTTTTAATATTTAAAAATTCACAATAGAACTGCATTTCCAACCTTGCACATTATTATACTTAATAGTCGTGCTAATTCTACATTGGATGCCGTTCGTTTTTAAAAACTCGCCACTTTTTAAAACTAGCTTCATACAAACTTTTTATAGTTTACCATAAAACATATGGCAAAAGCTCAACTTTAAACGTGGTTCAACTCTTTTGAGCAATAAAAAGCCTAAAATTTGAAGATTAAAAATATAAATTTCAAGTAACTTGATCTGTGGCAGCCACAAGTTGGAACTAAAAATGATAGCTAATCTTTTGTACTCAAAACTTCAAAAATGTACATAAAGTTAATTATATGACTTAAAATAATCTATAAAAAAAAATTTAAAAGCTAGACTGAGTTTTTCAAAAAAAAAAAAAAGCTTTAAACTTATTTCAACCAACTTCTTTTAATATAACATTTAACATCATGAATTTATTTTTTAAATTTAAAACTTGTATAAAAAAACGGCAATTTTAATTAAAACAAATATCAGTTTCATACGCAGCAAAAGAAGACTAAAACTAAAAATCAGACTCACCGTAAACAGACAAGCTCAACGACGTTTCAACTGCCGGATAATGTTCAGATTCTTCGGCGCGACACACCCAAGTGCCATTGTTGCTCGTCAGTAAGGAATCAGTTGACAGTACCAGCTTGCCACCTTCGTTCAATTCTGTACAAATAAGTTAGTTTATGTTAAAAGTTTATTCCATATAAATTTTATCGATAGTTTATTTCATTAAATTCTGTAAAAATAAGTCAGTTTATGTAAATTATGTGGCTTGAAAAATAAAAAAAATAGACTTTTTAAATTTAGTTTAAGTGACTGAAGATACAAGTTTTAAAGACAAAAGTAAGTTATTTTAACCCAAAAAATATGTTATAGTTCTAAGGACAAAAGAGATGTCCAATGTTTAAGTTGGAAAAATTGGGAAAATTCAAAATCATCTTACATCAGTACATTGTGAATTGTTTGTAAAAAAAAAAAGTTAAAAAAAATATCGCTTTATATCTAACCGTTTAAAAAAATTAAAGATTGATTATTAGGTGAAACAGTTTTTAACTTAAAAAGTTTGAATATATAACAGTTTAAAAAAAAAAAACAGTTACAATAATCTGATCTAACTGCATACTAAATTTAATCAACTAAAAAAATGAGAAACTTTGTAATGAAAATATGTAATGACCTAATTAGGCAAGTAATCCTATAGCATTTAAACACACATACAGACATTATATAACTTAACATAAATATATTAAAATTACAAAAATTTGCTGTTGATGAAATTTACTACTTTGAGAAATTGAACTCAATTACCTGTCACAAAATTATCCGGTTTAAGGGAATCCCCGCTATCAGAAGTAAATGTCCAGGAAAGTTCAGGTTTCGGGTTTCCGTCGATTTCGCAGGAAGCAGAGAAATAACTTCCAGCAGGCAGGGTTGTGTTTCCCACACTTATCTCTATTGTTGGCTCGTCTGTTACATATTTTATCAATTTATTGTACATGATTAAAATATTCGTTTATGTTAGTACATATATATATATATAAATATATATATATATATACATATATAAATATTCGTTATTTTAGTATTTACTACGCTTATTAATTTTAATTTTCTTATAAACTAAATTAATGTAAAAAGTTATCTATCTATAAAACATATAAGAATAAATTCAAAAGCCTTTACCTAAACCAGTAGGAAATTTTTTTAAACTGAAAGCGAAAACAAAAGATAAATAATTCAGTAAAGTCTAAGTAAAACTTGAGGTTTTAAAACTACTTCAGATATGAAACACTAAAAACACAAAAGCATCATATAAATTTATGAGAACCAAGTAATATCTTTAAAGGTGCATCAACTAACCTTTGTAACTTAAGTTTAAGTTTAAAAAACAATTTTGTTTTTTTTTTTTTTGGTATTTGGAAATTATAATTATTAATATTAGCTTTAAGGAACTTGAAGCAAAACTTATGTTCATCATATTTTAAGAAAAGGTTTGTTTTTAGTAGATTTGGGCATGTAATTAAAAAATAAATTATTTAACAAGCTTAGATGATACAAAAAGTACAACTTTATATTTTAAGTTTCACACATTATTTATTAAAAAATAAATGTAGACAAAAATAGCTACCCAAGTGTTGTTTAGTTTTCTCAGGCAATGCTTTAATGTTTTCTATTAAACTTTTTATTTCTTAAAGATTAATTTGTATATAAACTTTTTCATAGAGCTTACTTACACAGAACATTGATATCGCTGACAAGCTCTCTTTTCATCGGCTCCGGCACGCTAGCGTGGTTTATGACGCAATAGTACGACTTTCCAGCCATAGAGGTGTCCCAATTGAGAGTGAGCGTTTTCGTGGTGTTGGTGAGCGAAGTGTTTTCGTCAGTTGAAACGACTTCTTCTTCCAAAGATTCAACTGCTTCACCGTTCTCGTCTTCAAATCTTTTAAAATAGTGGTTCTTGGTTAGTATCAATTATTTTAAGAAGTTATTAAACACAAAAAATATATATACGAGACTTTTGATTTAGCATAAGTGAAAAAAAACACAATTCATTAACGATTTAGCACCATTAAAAAAATTTCAGCTTAAAAAGTTGCTTTTAAAATAGCTTTGTGAAAAGATTTTACTAAATTCTGTTTTTTTTAATAAACGGGTGTACATCTCCTTTTTAAAACTTAATGTTTACCAAATTTATAACTTATGGATACATACTGAAAACGCAAAAATCTTACTTAGCGTTATTATGAACTCTAAAACTTAGTACCATCAATTAAGTTGAGAGAAAAACTTTTAAGCTGTAAAACACAATAAAAAACTCTATCAAAGTATAATGACTATGTAGTTATTCATTAAAAAAAATATTCAAATTTTTCAAGTATTTTCCCAATATATTATTACAAAATAAACTCACGAGATGTTCGAAGCGGGTTTGGAGTTGACAGCTGAGCATGAGGCCACTGAAGCGGCATCTCCGCTCTTGACAACATTCGTCGCAACTTCAGAACTGTAGTCTGGAATCTCTGCATAAATATGTTTGAATTAAAATAACTTTCATGGGTTTTTAGTTGAACTGACTTTAATTGTAAACAAGCTTATCAATCCCATTTTGTACTTTTTTAGTATACGTGACTCAATGCACAACTTATTGTAACTTTTTTTCAATTCCATTTCTAAATTCTTTAAATGCTGTTAGGTTATACCTAAAGTAAAATGCCAAGTGTCTAATTTATGTCTTTACGAAATGGTAAACTTAACACTAAATTAGAACATTCAGACTCACTGTTGACCACCAGATTCGTCCGCTTTGTTTTCGATCCGCTCAGATCGCCGTTTTGCAGGCACTTGTAAACACCAGCGTCGGACTGCACCACGGGGTCGATCACAATCGTGCTTGTGCCGTCTTCGAAAGTGTTATTGTACCTGTAAAAATATTATAACTCTTTTATCATTAGTTAATTTCAATTTATCTTTTTTTTTTTGTTTTTAGTTTGTTCTAACAGATTTTTTGATACATTGCAAGGAATATTTGCTGAAAATTTCAGATCTATAGCTTGAAAATTTTAAAAAAGATAGATTTTTAGTAAATTTTGAAAATGCTAAGAAAATTGAAAATGAGAAAACTACAGCCCATAGGTTTTTATTGGAAACTTTTACAAATATAAAAATTGAAAAAGTCAATGATTTTTTTTATAATTCATATTAACTAATTTATGATTCATATATAAAGCTTTCAATTCAACCCAATGTTAAACTATCTAATGTTACACTGTTAGCTACCGCTAATTTAAAGCACAAAACAATACTTTTATAAGCATAAAATTATATAATTTTAAAGGCAAAATAAGTTCTTAATGATTAATTATTTAACACTTGAAGTATAAAAGTTACAAATACAAGGTACAAACATAATAATATGTCAAAATAAAGAAAGATTATTATTTTATCACAAGGATCACTGGGTGCGGCTTATTCTTTTTATGTATAAAACTTATTTCAATTTTTTTATTCTTTCTAATACCTGTATCTGAGAAGCAAGTAAAAGTTCTAGCTAGGCAGTGTAATTAAAACTGAATTTTAACATTGTAAAGTTATAAATATAATGCTACAAAGTTATTTCATTTTCAATTCGATAGTATTACAATTTTAAGAATAAAACTAGCCAATTTTAAGATAAAAATGTTACAAACTTTGATTGAATTATATCAGTTCAAACTTTAGGCCATAGGAGGTCAAACTATATTATCACAACTATTTTGAGTTATAATTTTACATTTACTTTTTTAATTTTTAACTAAACTCCCTCTTAATGATTTTTATACAACTTTTGTAATAGAGCAAATCAAATTTGATGAGATTGGTAAGTTATTTATAAAAGGCACCAACTTAAACAGGAAATAAGACTGAAACATTAAAAATCTATCATTTTGTGCAATTTAAAGAAACATACCTTGACTTTTTTAAACTTTCTGTGCAATACTAAGATGTTTTAAAAAAAAAATGAATGTTTGACAAAGAAATAAAGTATATATATTTTTTTTTTTCATTATCACTTTAAAATTAAAAAACATCATATTGTTAAGATTTAACTGAGAGTAGGGTTGCCACTCTTCGAGTCAAAAACACTTTCCTAAGCGACCTTAAACTGTCCTGAGTCATTTTGATTTTCTTTTCAAATCCTTTAAAAAAATATCTAATAAAAACCAAGGTCTTCGAAAAAACTTGATATAAATTAACAAAACATTGCAACTAAATCAACTAAATTTCATTCAAAATCAAGAATAAAACTGACCTGAAATTTTTAAAAACCTTAAAAAACTATGCTGAGTTAGATAAGATATAGATATAGAGGTAAATTTTTAGGAAAATATTTTAGCTTGTTTAAAATATAAAAATAAGATCAAACTGTAGAACTATAGTGAGTCAGAATTATATTAAAAACTTTAGATCTAAAAATACTTCAGTTAACTATTTCATCGTATTTGTTGCAAAAATTTTTGAATTAATAATTCCCAGCTAAATGAATTTTAAAAAAAATATTCTGATGGAAACATCTTTCAGACTAATAATATTTAATTATATTCTAACAACTACACCAATTATTTTAGAATGGTAAAAAAGAATTAAAACTATAAAACCTAGCAATTAAAACCTTTTAACATCAACTTGAGCTGGTATGGTACCATAAAATATAAGACTATTGTTGCTTCCATACTGTATGTAAAACATATTGGCTGTTACATCTTCAAATTTTATGACTGCTGGTGAACCTTCTGCCATTCCACTCTGAACCGCAACTACCTCATAGTCAAATTTTCCACCCAACGCTCCACAAACTATATAATTAATATATACACGTTTATTCTAATTATTTTTTTTAAAGTGTCTGAGTCTTATGGTATTAAATTTTTGTATATAATCTTTTTTTTTGTTTTAATTTTACATAATCATTTTTGATAATTCTAAAATATTTGCTACCGGACTACTTTTTATATCTATATCTTGCTTTAGCTTGCTTATTTATAACAGTAAAAAATATTTATTATAGCTAACAATGATAATGTATTATTTTTTTAAGATGTTTTTTATGAGACTTAAAGTTTAAGCTCTTAAGCACTTAATAATATTATTAGAAAACAGAAAAATGGAATGTCAATAATTTTTAAACGATAATTTTTGATTTAATTCTCAAAATCTTTCAATAAATGTTATTAAATATATTTGCTTACAAAAGCTTTATTTACTTATAAAAATACTTAAACACTTTTCAGTTTTTGCAAAAAAAAAACTAAAAAATTAAAAGCTTATGATTAAAGCTGACGACTTTAATTTATCTGTTGCTAATTTTAACCATGTAACTACATTCAGAGCTTTTCATAAACTATAAAACACAAATGCTGCATTTATAAATGCATCAGTAAAATTCTAAAACTGCTTAAAAACAGTTTATGTGACATTATTAGTAAATTCAGGTATAAAGGTTTAAAACATATAGAATTTATAATGAATAAGCATATTTAAATATCATATGTTATATATGTTATCAAAAACTATGCCAATACGAAAAGTTTAGTATGTGTATATTTTTCAACTTAATGAACTAAATACACTTAATAATTAGGTTTCCACCTTTTATAATAAACTAATATTTTAATAGCAATTTACACTTTTTTTTAAGTTGTCTTTTTTTACATAAAAAACTAAGCTACCAGTTGTTTTCTACCCTTTATAAAATCTCTTAAGTAAATTTTAAAATATAAGCAATCAAATTAAACAGTTCAATAGGTACTTTATGGGAGACGCTTTATGTTTTAGAGCAAAAACAGACTATTTTACTAAAGTCTATCTTCTCCATTAGTTTTTAAGCAATTGTATTAAAACTTTAACAGTCTTATTTTTAATAAATATTGAACAACTTGTAGCAAAAAGATCATTTAAAATTTTACTTAAAAACAAAAAAAAAAGTACAATTTTTAATTTTAATAATTAACTTTTTTTAACAATTTTTTCAAAAAAAACAACTTTCTATAAGATGGTTATAAATTTGAAATAAAAATTAGCTTAAAATTTTTAACAAATTGCTTTAAAAATGAAGGAATAAGTCTTTCAATATTCCTAATAAAAAAATTGCCATAAACAATTTTCATTTCATAAAATTGTATCAGATTTGTTATATATAAATAATTATATTTCATAAATTATTTGAAATTTTTATTCTGTGTAAAAAATATCTTATACATATACTCAAAGCTTTAAGTAAAAGCCAAGACTAGTATTTGCAAAAAAAAACAATGTTGAACCCTTCTCAATAACTTTCAAGGTACTCTAAAAGGTATATTATTTAAGGTAGACTTTCATTTATTTTAAACAATCTATTTTTAGTAAATGTCACTTTAGCACAAATACTTTTTTGCATGGGTTAAAACTTTTTATTAATTTTAATTTTTTTATCATTATTACTGTTACCCTTACATTTGGTGGGTTTTTTTTGTATAATTAGTCTTAATTACTTTTTTTCTTTTACTATCACTGTTACCCCTAACCTTACCCTTGGTCATAAATAAAAATATCTTTTTACTCTTATGCAAAATAGTCACTTGTGCAAAATTGACCCTCTATGCAAAATGACTCCTTGTGTAAACATGTCCCCTTTTAAATTATACCTTATACATAAACTTTTAATACTTGTACTAAAATAATACATTGAATTTTTATTATGTGATTAAAAACACCTGTCAACTGTTAATTTTAACACTTGATTTATTTTAACGAGCGTGAACTTGGCTTAAATGGATTTTTTTGTATTTTTTTTAAACCAAACTTCAAAACCAATTATTTTCAATTTCTTTAATGCTAGTTTAAAACTTTTTTTTATTCTAAAGAACGTTCTTTTGCTTAGCTTTTCACAATAGTTTTCATCAAATTGGGGTTTTACTTTTGTAGTGGGGCGTTTTTAAAAGATTAATGTTTTTTTGCATTTTTTCACTTTGCAATGTTTTTATCCAATTTTTTTTTTTTTTATTAACATACTTTTTAATTTAAGTTTGAAGACGTTTTTTTTTTTTCAGAAATATTTTTTTTATAACATATGCTTAAATAAATTTTTCAGAAAAGTTCCAAATTTGCACGGTTTTGTTTCTTTTTTTACATGGTTTTATAGTTAAAGTAAATTATTTTTTTAATAAGTTTTATTTTTAACAGACTTATATAATTAAGTTTTATAACAATATTGTATTTTTTCCCAACGTATTATTATTTTTCAAATATATGACCAGTTTAACTTTACCTAAATTCTTAGTATTTGATCAAGAAATCCCTCAAATTACATAAACAAAAAATTTAGGTAAAACTTGTATGGGTCATATATTGAAAAAATAATAATAAGTTGGGAAAAAATATAATGACGTTATAAAACTTAATTATATAAGTCTGTTGAAAATAAAACTTATTAAAAAATAATTTACTTTTACTATAAAACCATGTAAAAAAAGAACCAAAACCGTGCAAATTTGGAACTTTTCTGAAAAATTTATTTAAGCATATGTTATAAAAAAAATATTTCTGAAAAAAAATTAAAAACGCCTTAAAACTTAGTTTAAAAAGTAAGTTAATAAAAAAATTGGATAAAAACATTGCAAAGCGAAAAAATGCAAAAAAACATTAATCTTTTAAAGGCGCCCCACTACAAAAGTAAAACCCCAATTCGATTAAAAATTATTGCGAAAAGCTAGGCAAAAGAACGTTCTATAGAATAAAAAAAAAGTTCCAAGTTACATTAAAGAAATTGAATATAATTGGTTTTAAAAAAAGTTACAAAAAAAGCCATTCAAGCCAAGTTCACGCTTGTTTTATTTTAGGAAATTCTTTGCAAGCTAAAATTTTGCAAAATGATTCAAACTTATAGAAACAGAAACTCATACACAAGCAATTTAAGTAAAACATTAAATAAATAAAAAAAATTTTTAAACAATCATACAGCTTTAAGCACTTTTAAATAAACACACTTACTTGAAAAACATACACAGAAAAACAACAATATTGCTTGGAACGAAGAATTATGCAGCATCATTATTTAAGTCTGTAAAAGTTGAAACAATTAAATTGTTTTATTTTAACACAGCTTTAAGCAATATGTTAGCTATGTTTTTACAAGTTGATCTTATTTTATAGATTTTTTTTCAAGCTTTAAGATGCTTTTTATTGTTTTAAAAAATTAAATTTATTTTTAGAGATATGACTAGTCAAAGTCGGGCTGCATTATAGATTCCCTATAGAAAGGGATAACTAAAACAACAAAAAAAGAATACTTTATTTAAAATAAATCTCCTCCCACATTTTTCAAGCAACCTTCTTCAAACTTTCACAGTCTAATCATTATACATTAAATAAAAAAACGCTTATTTGAAATTTGAAAAAATTTAAGTATTTTTTTATTTTTTTGCCATAAACTAATTATCTTTTTTTTTTTAAATCGTTAAAACTCATAAGTAATGTTTTATTTTTATAAGGAACATCTCCTAAAATTTTGAAGAAGATTGCTTGAAAATGAAGGAGGAGAAAGATTTTTAGTGAGTTTTAAAATTTCCAAGAAAATTGACCCCAAAATATTTGCCATCCATACGTTTTTATTGGAAACTTTTTACAAAAAAATATTTCAAAAGTTAAATGATACTTTTGAATTCTATAAAAACTAGCTTGTAGTTTGTACTTCAAGCTTTCATATAAAAGCAAAGTTAATTTTTGTAAAAATAAAAGTGTTTACCCCCCTATGGTACTAATATTGGTAAAAACTAAGGTGTTATATAACTTAAATTCCTCCTTACAGTTTATATTTAGATATAAAAATTAATATAAAAGTTCTTTAAGTATAAATAACTTGTTGTAAAATAATTATAATTTCAGTACAACTATTTGAAATAATATATTAATACAACAAAATTAATACATTTAAAATAAAAACAAATTATACAGTAATCTTCCTTTATTCTACCAACATATGTTTCTGTGTGTCAACGAATCAACACACTTCAACTGGGTTCTGTCTAAAATTAATTACTGTATCACTATGATCTTTTGTTAACAAACAATTAAAACTATATTTTGAACAGTTACATTTAAAATAATATGTTTTGTAAAACTTTATAATTGTTCTTACATTAAAAGAAAATATAAAATTGTGAAGGTATAAACAGATGCTGGAATTAAATTAGTTCAGTGCTTCAAAACGGTCTTACTTTTCAGGGGTTGTTATTATTGAGGGGTCAGTAGGAATTTAGTGGTTGCATGACAAATTTCAAAAATAAAAATCTTTGTTGAAAACATGACAATTTTATTTATAAGTTTATGCTTATAACAGATACTCAAAATACTAACATGAGTTGACCTGATTAATCCTGATTGTGTGGCACTCTTGGTAATGTTACTATTTGGTTAATTTTAGTGCAGATTATTTCTCATTTAAAAATAGATGCCACATGAGTTTTTTACAACCAATTACATGAAACTAAAACAGATTTATGTAAAAAAACCATTAACAACAATGTAAAAAACACCATACAATACAAAAACAACACAGTAACAATACTTGCATAATACTCTGTTGCATAGTTGCCAGATTGGCTTTGAGCATATTGACACACAATTACCTAAACATGACTTTGAAGTTAAAAAAAAACAGAAGCATGAAATATGACAAAAAAACAATTTTTTTAAGAAGTTAATAAACATGTAACTTTTTTTGGATAAATGTTGACTGGCTTTTATCTTGCAACTTTAACTTAGAGAGTTTCAAAATCCATCATTAGGACATCTGAGAACCACTCAATTCCAACCCGCAAGCCAATCAAATCCAAGAATTGCTTACCTACCAAGGGTAAGGATTGAAGTAACAGAGGTGGTAAAAAATAAAATAAAAACTAACATGGTTTTATACTAAACACAAATATATTTCAACAAATTTTCATCAGTGTGATACAATTGTTACAAACTAAAGAAAAAACTAAACTTACAAAGTCTTATAATTGCATCAGAAATTTGTGGAGCAAAACACAAAAAAAAAGTAATAAAAATTCTAAATTAACATAATTAAATGCAACATAACAGCACTAATTGTCCAAACAAGTGTAATGAATAATCAAAGTCTTTCTACTTACACAATTTTGGTTTATTTAAATATACGTATATTGCTTCAATTTTAACCAGGTCAAAAATATTGTTACACCTTCTTAATAATTAAAAATTTGTTTCATTATAATTTTTTTCAAAAATGATGTTTTTAATCAAATGTTACAATATTGAAGATCTATTCATTGCATTTGAAGTTGCTGTACTAATTGTCTTTGGCCGATTGTTGATATGTTCTCTAACACACTTTGGAATGTTCTCTTTAATTCTAATTTCAATTTGCCTAGACGTTTGACCAATATAACTGTTTGAACAACAGCATTCAAATAACTTTTATGTTTGTTAGATGTAAGGTTTTTACCTTTAGGACTTAAAACAGAACTTGCTGTAAAAATAACTCTTGGTTTAGCAGCACAATATACTTTTTACATTATCTTCTTTATATGTCTTTCAATCTGAGATAAATTTTCACCTGCATAAGGCAAAATTAAAAGAACTGGACATTTCTCAGGACCATACGGTTTTAGGTAAATCAATTTATTGAAATCTATAAATTTCATTTTTTAAAACTCTATCACCCAATGGATTAGGATATCCGTTCTTAATTAGCATTTATTTTATAACATTAAGTTCAATTTCAAAAACTTCTGGAGAACATATTTCCTTAGCTCTGTGAAATGAGGTCTTAATTAAACTAACTTTTCTCCTCTTGCTACAATAAGATTGGAAATTTAGATATTGACCAGTGAACATATGTTTTCTGAATACTAATGTGATAAATTTATTACCTTTTCATTTGATAAAACATCAAAAATTATAAAAAAATATTAAAAATTAAATTAAAAACAGTTTGGGTAGGATTTGATCATGGGTGAGAATTGTAAGTATAACAAGACCCCTATACCACCAGGCCCATTTTAATTTTTTTTTTTTTGCTTTAAGAATCCATAATAGTGGTAAAACAACTAAAATAGTTTCAAATACCTGTTTTTTTAAGATTAGATATGTTTTGCTACTCCAACAATTTACTTACATAGAAGCACTCTAAACTCATAATTTTAAAATAACTATCAAAAAATATTAAAATATGTATATTTATTTTTGGATTTAAAAAAAATCTAAAAATATAGTATTTCATAACATTTGGTAAAACTTTAAAGTAATTACATTTAGTTCTTAATATTAAGAGTAACTAACAGTACAATACTATTGCAATACTATTGTTTATAAAACGACAAAAATAAAACCACTCATAATATTTTGTCCTGGGGCCTGGTGCACAAAAAAACTTTTCAGTTATCGAGTCTAACACTACTTGGATACCTTTTAACAAGAACAAATTTATATGACAGGTAGACCACAGATTTTTTCAAAAAAAAAAATAAGTTTTTTAGACTTTATTCATTATTTTTAATTAAATTTTGGTAATTACCTAGGATGATATTGCAACAATATCAAATTGAAAAGATATATGTCTTTTTTAACCTGAGTTATTGGCTAAAAATCAATGTTTTAATTCTAATATGTTTAATCTGAAAAGTTAATTTGTTTTAGCAAAAGCAAGCAAGCCATATTAATACATTGTAAGAATTAAATTTATTTATAAGAAACTTAGATATTTAATCAACTTTTTCTTACAATATTGTAATCGATATAAAATATTGTATTGATATAATTGTTTTATATTGTCAAACAAAAGCAATAAAATATATAAGTTTTAATAGTTTATGATAAATATGTTTAATTTTATTTATGTATCTTTTAAAAATAAAGTTTCAGCTGAAAAATATAGTTAAAAGAGACATCAAATGTAATATATTTTCAAATTGATAATAGTGCGACATCATCCTAGGTATTACCTAAATTTTTTGTCCCTTTTAATAGAAAATTAAACTTGAGAAAATATAAATAACAGTTGTTGAAAACTACTGAAAAAGAAAAAAATTGATAATTTAAATTTTTTCAACCCTTACTGTTTTAATCATTCTTTTTCCATTTCCAACACTAAATAAACAATTATTAATTTTCTTTTGTTAATTTAAGAGAAATTATCATCTATATATATCTAAAGTAAATGTTACTCATAAAATCTTTGGGGACTTTTTTTTTAGTTTTGCATTAACCAGGTCCGTATCTAAACAGTTTAGCTAAAAGTAAATACCATTTTTACTCATACATCAACCTTGTCAACTAATTTATAATTAAACGGAGTTATTTTAGTTTTTACACAAATAAATTTGTTTTAAAAAGAATTTGTGAATTATTTGTAATATTTTAAGTTTTACAATAACAAGTTTAATATAATTTACATACAGAAATTGTGAAAATTATTAATCAGAATTATTACATATTTCTTGTTAAATTTAATAAAACCTGCAACTTCTAAAAGTAATTTACGTTTAGAAGAATAAAAAAAAGAATTGAATAAGAAATTTTACAGCTACAAAAAATTTAAAATACTAAATTTTACACTTTTAAAAGTTTATTATGGCTTTAAAACTTGAACAATAATACAACTAACTACTTTTTGTTTAACTTATTAAATAAAGACTTTAAATTTATGCTATTACAAAGATTTTTTGAGACATCAAGTCATAAAATAAAGGATTAACTTTTTTCGTATTAAATAGTGATTAGAATATTCACCTTTTAGCTTAATAAGAGTTTGTAAAAACAGCTTAAGCTTATTTAATTACATGTTATAGCTTTAAATTTTGTTTAACAGCAATAAAATCCAATTTTATACTCTATAAAATCTTAACTTTCAAGTTTATTTATGAATTTGAAGATTAATTTAAGGTTTTAAAATTAATATAATACGTAATCAGCAAAAACTAACACAATTTAATTAAAAAAATAGAATTTCAATAAAATTTTATAATATTTTAAGTTAAATTAAGAATAAGTACTTTAATAATGTTGTTTAAACTTAACCTTTGTGTTATAAGTGTAAAATGAAGTTTTTAAGTCAAAATTGCTTTTAATACACTATCAAAACTTTAAATCATAGAATTAATTTAAAGCTAAAACGACTTAAGTAATTTAAACAGTAAAAATCCAATTTCTTTCTAGTAGTAAAAATAAACTTTTTCGAACAAAGTTTGTATATCAAGTTTTTAATTAAAATAGATAAAAAACGAATTTTGGTACTTCTTTTATTTTTATTTTTAAAAACAACTGCTCAATACATTTTTTAATCAATCAAACCATAATTACTTATTTTTTAGACTAAATTACGTTATAAAAAGTAACTTTTAAACTGTTTATAAAAATTAGAATACAAATTTAGCTAGTTATTCTTAAAGTTTTAATTGTTTAGTTTAGGAATTTGTTTTTATAACAAGTTTGTAGGAGTAAACTTTGTTTAAACAAAAAAAAAAGAAGAAATTTTTACTAACAATTAACAAGAACAAATTAGAGCAGTCGTTTTACAATCAAAAAAAAATTAAACGTATTTAAATCATACTTTTTACAAAACTATGTTTCCTTAATTTTGATAAGCTTTATTAGCAAGCTTTTCATTTTCATTAACATTTGTTTTTGAAAACTATTAAAAAATGACGTTAAAGAAAAAATTAACTTTCTAAGAGTTTAGTTGTCATAAGCAGCCTTGTTGTAAAGCTTTATTTTGGCACATTCATTTTATTTATTATTTAAAAAAGTCTTATTTAAAATATTCCTTTAGTTTTGAATTTACAAGTATTCTATTTTAAATTACCGAACTGTTCATTTTCGATTAGAAGATTAAAACCGCTTTTTAATAAGTTAAAACGATTATTGATTTGGGTTGTTTTGTAACACTGAAATTGCTTCTACAGCAACTCCGTGTCAAAAAATCTGGTTTAGTTAGACCTTGAGCAGAATTTCCAGAATGCCATTCGTTTTTAAATTTTATCTATTTTTATCAAAAGAATACTTAACTACAAGCTTTCGATTAATAAACAATCCAAATAAAACAGCTTGAGTAAACAGCTATAACAAAAAAATTATTTATTACAAGTAAGCTTTAGCTTGAGTGTACTCGCAATAACATAAAATAAAGTTTTATTTGGTGTTTTAATTTACTTCTTATATTTTTTTAAAAACTTACCATTAAAATTAGAAAAATCAGAGTGTTTAAAACTTTTACTTTTATTAGTTGTTTAATAGTTTTTCAATTGCTTGTGTTTTTTTTTCACCATACACAAAAAAAAAAAGAGCAGTATTCTTCTAAATCTAACCTGACGTAACTTTGATGAAAATTTTAAAACTTATCAGAAATTGTTCTTCTTAATACTTTATAATAGTACTACTTGAGGTTAAATTTGAATTACTTTAAGTTAAAATTTAATAGCACATCTAGCAGATGACTTTAAAATTTTTTTTTTCTTATTTAACACTCGAAAAAAAATTGTTGAAATTATTGTTATGTAAAAAATAACTTTTTAACATACTTTTCTATATTTCGTAAAACATTATTTAAGAGAGCAATCAACACTTTAAGACGAGTATAAAAGTTATATTGATTGAAGAAAATTTATTTTCTACTTTTTTAGAAGTTTTAATGTCAGTAGTAAAAAACTTATTGAGAACAGAATGACACCAATCAAGTTTATCTTTTGTAAAAAAAGTTAACCTTTTACACATGACTTACATTGTCTAGATTTAAACCTGGTATTGAATAAATTATGAATACCAAATGATTTTTACAATTATTTTCAACTTTTTTAAATTTGAAAAAATTTCATGAGATAATTAATGCACTATATTAATTGAAAAATACAAAAAAAAAATCATTTTCAGACTTATTTGTCAACTAAAAACTTTTATTTTTCGTGTAATATAAATACCAATGCTCTTACAAGTGTGGTCAATAGACAATAATATATAAAAAAGAATCTGTGCATTCAGAAAAAAGTTGTAAACAGACTTTTTTTTGGTTTTCACACTCACCATTAAAGAGTTGCCTCAAGGTCAGGAAAGTCAGAAAAAGACAGGAAAAACTAAAAAAAAACTACAAAAGTCAGGAATAAATGAGGGTTTTAAAAACAGTCAGGAAATTTGACAAAGTTTGAAAAAAACTCAGATGTTTTCAGTTGAAATTTACAAAATTTCTTATTTTTCAAAGCCTTCAAGTGGCAAAAAAATAATTAAAAGTCCTTTAAAATCTGACTAAAATTGCAAAATTTTCAGAAATTTTCAAAATTGCTTAATTTCAAATGCCTTCATCTGGTAAAAATTAATAAAATATCCTTTATTAAAGTGCAAAATTTTTATATTAACATATTGAACAACTACCCTACTTGAACAAGCAGTTTTTTTATGGTTTTTAGTATTAATGATCTATGACAAGGACACTTCCATACTGAAACCATGATATATACACAAAAGTTTTCTTTCATTTCTTAAGTTATGTGATATCTCTCATACAGCCTTTTTTGACATTGTACCAGAGTATCAAGCCTGTTGTTGCCTTCATGCATGGGGACATTTTGTGCTTGGTAATTAAATTGATGTGCATCATTATGAAAGACACAAATCTCAGCCTTAACCAGTTTTACAAGGTTGAATTGAATGATCAAGCTTCCCTAAAACCTTCCCTTTACCTTGGTTGTGCTGCAACCAATTTGCTTGCAAATTTTAGGAAAATAAACCTAGTTGAGGAACAAAAGGTTTTAAATTTTAACAAAGAAAAAATAGGAGTAACAATTGTTGTTAAGTGTTTTTCCAACATTGTGCACTACTTAACAAAGTAAAAAATAAGTTCCAAGTCTGAAGTTGATGCTAGCATTGAACAATTTAGAACTTAAGTTTTTCCAATGAATGCATTTAAGTTCAAAACTTTCAAGGAAAGTGAAGATCGTTTTGACCAATTCTATTTTGAAGCATTGAAGTTTCTGCCAAATCTTCTCTTGGAAAGTTGTTGCAACCATTATTTGTGTTGCACAATGAAAGGCTGAGGTCAAACAAGGGTTTAGTATTAACAAAGCTTTGCTTGAAAACAATATGAAAGGAGAAACTATTACACCCAGAAGAAGAATTTAAGATTATATGTATGCATACAAACTAGAACTGTATTAAGTTAGGAAATACAAGTATTTTGCTGATAGAGCTGTTTATTGCAAATACATCAATCATACACAGATGGTTCAATAAATGTAATGGAAGTCAGATGTTTGATTTAATCAAAAAAAACTGTTGTTTTAACCTGTATAAAAATAAGATTAAAAGGTTTATATAGTTTCCAGTGTTTGATTATGCATTTTAAAATAAGTTAAAATTAAGAGTTTATATTTAAAAAATTCAGGAAATTTTTTATCAGTTTGATCTGTGGCAACCCTGTCTGAAACTCAGGCTAATTTGAGTTTTTCAGATTGTTTATAAAACTTGGGCTTTTTTAGGAACTTTGAAAACTTAGGCTTATTAAGCTTTTCTCATAGTTTGAGTGGTCAATCAAGTCTGAAAATTCTGGAAAAACCTGTAGTTTGAAAATTTAGTTTAAAAAAACCTGGAAATTAGAACTTCGTAAGAAAACCTGAAAAGTTAAACAAAAGCTATGGGAAAGCCTCAAGTTTTGAACAATTTATTAAAGAATTTAGGTAATTACCTCGGATGATGTTGCACCAATATTAAGCTGAAGTTATATTATATTTGATGTCTTTTTTAACCGTAACTTTAATCTAAAAATATATATTTTGAAAGTACATGAATAAAATTAGACTTATTTAAAAACTAATAAAACTTGAATATTTAATTGCTTTTATTTGACAATATAAAATGATATATCAATACAATAATTTATATCCATTACGATATTGTAAAATAAATTTAATTAATTATTTTAGTATATAATAGATAAATTTAATTCTTACTATGTATTTATATATTTTGTTTAAAACAAAGTATCTTTTTAGATTAAACTTAGTAGGCTTTAAACATTGATTTTTTGCCTAGAATTATGGTTAACAAACACATCAAATACAATATAATTTCAGCTTTATAGTGGTGCAACATCATCCTAGGTAGTTACCAAAATTCATTTAAAATTCTGGAGAATTTCAATTTTATTTAAACAAAGTATGTGGCTTAATGGCAAAGAGGTCCTAATGATAGCTTTAAAAAATTCTCTGAGTTTAACATTGCAGGATCAAAACACCAAAATTTTTTCAAATAACTCTGCCTTTTATATATATGGTTAACATATAAGTATTATGTTTAATAAATATTTATTATTTATTTAAAACTATTAAAAATTTGTCAAAACATGCATAAAATATATACATTAAGAAAACAAAGTTTTGTCATTGCATTAATTAAATAACTTAAGAAAACAAAAAAGTCATAGAAATACTTTTTAAATAGAAATAATTAAATTAATTACTATTAGAAAAAAAGAAAATACACACCAAATTGTTTTTGTTCATATTTATATTGTAAGGAAACATCAATTACTCTGCCCTTTTAAACAAGTAACATTTTCCATGCATTAGCAAGTGTGTTACACTATGTGTAATCTTACCTGCCACAGTAAAATTTATCTTTTAGTTATTCAAAAAAGAAAAAAATATCAAAAAATATCTTTGGCAACAACGTACACAAGGCTATAGTCTCAACACTAAAACCACTAAGTAGAAAAAATTATGAAGCTAAAATCCTCAAAAATCTAATCTAACCATGTGATCACTGTCACCACTCATAATCATTTTTTTTTTGAACAGTTAAACTAGTATTATAATAAATACACTATCCGTGAAAACTATCTAAAACTGATAACAACTACTTTACTGTAATATTAATGAGAAAAAACTAAAAAATAAACAAATTGAAAGCTAGTGAAACTTAAATATAAAATACAAAATATATTCTTAAAATGTAAATTACATAGGAAATATAAAATAAATTTATAATATTTTATTAAGTTTATTTAGACAAAAAAAATAACTTGTAAAGTAAATTGTAACTTTCAAACAATATTATAACTACTATATAGTTCTAAAATTTATCTTTGTTAAACTTGCATATTTATGAATAAACAACTGTATTTTAAAATAAGCAAACTATCAAATAGTGTATCCTAAAGTTTACATAGTGATTTAAGTTGCTGTTTTATTCTGTTATTTTTACAGAATCTAAATATGAAGTTGTCTAGTTTATAATGTGTAAACTAGTATATCTTGTAAAGATAGTTGCTAGTAAGGCCGCTCTAGCTGTTTTTTTAATTTCAGAAAAACTCAGTCTAGTTAAGTTTTTCAGAGTACTTTAGAATTTAGGCTTTCTTAATCTTGTTTTATTTTATTTTTTGTAAAACTCAGACCAACTTATTTTTTCAAGTTTCAGGCTAATTTAAAGAAGATAAAATTAACTATTTTACTTATCATTTTGAAATGTGTGATTTTTTAACAGACAGTAGAAATAAAATGTTCACCAAACCCTGAAGCAAAATACTCCATTTTAAAATAATTAAATTATATATTGATAAAACTATTTTTTAAAGGTTTTTCTTACAAAATTTTTCTAAAATTTTGTCTAAAAAGTTATAAGTAAGTTATTAAACAGTAAAATTGCACATTTGTAAATTTTATTTTTATAAATCTTTTTATTAAAAACCACCAACTGTGTCAAAAAATAAATTTTTGAACATAGCATAGTTTAAATTAAAAAAAACATTACAAAGTGAGTAATTTGCAGCAAGAGTTCTATTATTTAAAACTAAAGGCTTTTTCAAAAAAAGTTGTGACAAATTAAATTTTGCACAATATTTTTTCTAATAAACAAGAACTAAAATAAAGGCACAGGGGAGCAGTCCAACATATTTTTTAACAAAAATTAACATAAGCTTTTATTAAAGGTTCCTCAAAAACGTTGAGTCAAAAAAATACTTAGAAAATCCTAAAAATTATTGGAATTTTGATCCAAAATCTCTAAAAACCCTAGAAAAATCTGTATTTTCAAACAACTTTTACATGTGAAATGATGAAATTTTTAATTACAAAAACTATATCATTTACAATTTTTTTTGTATCAGTTAAAATTTTATTTGTTATAAAAAAAATATAAAGTAGCAATACAGCATCCTTTCAATATTTTTACACTCATTAGTACAGTTTTTTTACCGTCTACCTTATTTTGTACTAAAAAAAAAAAACTAGTGCTTTCAAAGTCCTGTAAGAAATTTAGAAAGCTTGGAAAGATTTTTAAATTAACCCTGTCTTATTTGAAAGCTTAGAGCTTAGGGTGAGCAGGTAAAAAAAGAAATAGTTTAAGTGTGCTAAAGAACTTTTTTTTCTTTACTATGACTGACTCTTTTACTGCTGGGAAGTATGTTGTTTTGTCTAACAGTCTGAAGTGGTTTGCTGCCTGATGTTTAAGTACTGGGTTTTTTCAGATTATAATAATTCGTAAAATTCTTCAAATGAACTCAGTGTTGGGAATTTTCATCAAAATTTTTTATTAGTTTCTCAGACTTACTTAATGTGCCTTTACTACCAGGTTCTACTACACCTTCTTCACAAAAAAGTAGCCAGGACAAAACATTTGCAGCATCTGCTTAATAGTAACAGCATAAAAAAGACCAGAAGTTTTTGATATTTTATTGTTTCTGTCATCTATTTTTTAGTTGCAGTTCTTTTCAAAAACCTATATGTTCTACTTTAGTTACTTAAATACATTTGTATTATAATACAGAGGATTAGTTTATGTTAAACAAAGTGTTAAAAAAAAGAAAAATTAGTATAATTAGGAATTGATGACTATGATGTCATCATTTTAATATAAAATATTTTTTAGGCTTAAAGTGTGTGTAAGTGTAAGTTTGTTGTACATAATTTTTTTCAGTTTGATGTTTAATTGTTATAAGTTTTCTAATTTGTACTAAACAGTCTACTTTGGTTGCTTCTTTACATATGTCTCCAATACCCTCTTTGAATACCTCATATATAAAAAATGCTTAATGCTTTTCGAATTAAAAAACATTATGGGATAGATTATGAAATTGACCTAAAAATAAGTCATGATGTTATATATTTGACCAAAAGAATTTGTGTACTATGGCCTTAAAATGATTTTTGTTCATAACTATTGAATTTGAAATCTTAAATGCTTACTACTCATAATTGTTTGATTTAATTTACTAGTTTTATGTGAATGTCAGTCAAAATTAATACTTAAACTCAACATTTCAATATGAAAAAAAAATTATAGTTGTACTTGAGTTTCTTCAATTGTTGTTAAACTACATGACACAACTATAAAGAATTACGAATAAATTATTATTTTAGTGATCTATCAAAAAAGGAACCAAATATTCAGATAGCTGTAGAGTATTTGAGGCACATTCAAAAAAACTATCAAAAAAGTAATTAAAAAAAATATACATCTTGGTCTTTTACTGTTTGTTATTGTATACAAATAGTGAACCATTTATTTTTAGTCATAAAAAATGTGCTTGATAGTTTTTTCTTTTATTCCTTTGATGTAGCTACCTTAAAATTTTTAAAAAAGGTATTTGTTTTATGTGCACTGTAGAAGTTGTAATAATTGGTAAAAATATTTGTTTAAAGTCATGAAAAAAGGATACTATAGTTTTTTAAAGCTATTTTTACCCTAGCTGTTATTTTAAGAAATATAAATTATACATCATATCAGTTTTAAAACATTATTAAAGTATTTATTAGCGTTTTAGATATATTAATTTCTGTTAAAAGCTTTATGTACAAAAATTTAATGTTAACTTTTTTTCTTTAAGTTTAAAACTTAAATTTATCATTTAAGTTTTGTTGACAGATACTTAGATTTTCAACAAATTAGTTAAAATATTAAAATCAAATCAAAAATAATGAATTTAAATATATAAAAAGAAAATACTACCCCTGATTTTTTTTTAATAATTCTATGCTAATTTATTAAACTTAGATTAGAATAAACTTAGAAATTTTAAAAATTATTTTTAAAAACATAAGAATAAAAGGTATCATATTTGCAACTTGTTTTTTGTATTGTTAACTTACATCAGAAACTAAAATCTGAAGTTTTAAGTTTTTGAATTCCTACTCTAAAATTGAACAAATTTAGCTACTCATGTTAATTTATTTTGCTCAAAAGATGAGCAACCATAATACTTATTAATTTGATACTGTATATATTTTCAATACTATTAAAAAATGCTATTTATAATTTCATGTGTTGAATTTTTTTTTATATTTTGCCCTATCATAAAAAAATCTGTGTAATTCTTATGAACAGAAATGAGAGAGATACTTTTGTTAAAAGTTTTAGCAGTGTCTTAAAGCCATTTGAAGAACTTTTTAAAGATAATTTAGATATAGATTAAATTTGATTTTTTTTCAATGCATTGATTTCTTGGTTCTAAATTATATATTATGATATGCTGCATAGTTGTAGACTTGGATGCTAACTTTAAAACTGTTTATAAATATATGAAAATTTAACTTGCAGCTTTTCTTATTTCATCTTAAGTTTTGGATTTACCTTTACAAAAATTTATTTTAAAAATGTATTGTTTACTGATATATAACATAAGTTAATGTTTAGGCTACAATTATGAGTTTACTAAACTCGAAATACCTTTCAGTAATATTTAAAAAAAATGAGTTCTAATAGATCTGTCTATCAGTCCCCACTGACTTCAAGGTATGCGTCCAAGGAAATGTCGTACAATTTCAGCGATGCAAAGAAGTTTTCAACTTGGAGAACCTTGTGGCTCACCCTTGCCAAAGGTCAAAAAGAACTCGGGCTCAACATCTCAAACAAGCAGATAGAAGAAATGGAGGGGAACTTGGAGCTGTCGGAAGAGGACTTTGAACTGGTTGCAAAGGAAGAGAAGATAAGGCGCCACGACGTCATGTCACACGTCCACGTGTTCGGACTGAGGTGCCCTAACGCGGCTGGGATAATGCACCTCGGCGCCACTTCCTGCTTTGTGGGCGACAACACCGACCTCATTGTGATGAGGGACGCCATCCACATACTGATCAAGAAAGCCAGCTGCTGCCTGGACAGGCTGGCCAACTTTGCAAAGAAATACGCCAACCTGCCAACTTTAGGCTTCACCCACTTCCAGCCCGCACAGCTGACGACGGTGGGCAAGAGAGCTTGCATGTGGGCTCAAGACCTGCTCAGCGACTTCAAAAGCCTGCAGAGGCTGGCGAGGGAAATGCGTTTCAGGGGAATCAAAGGCGCCACTGGAACCCAAGCCAGCTTCATGGAGCTTTTTGAAAACGACACTGGCAAGATTGAAAAGCTGAACGCCTATGTGACAAAAGCTTGCGGCTTTGAAAGTTCCTATCAGATATGTGGGCAGACCTACCCAAGAAAACTAGACTTTGAAGTTTTGTCTGTTCTTGCAGGTATTGGAGTGACTATCCACAAAGCTTGCACTGACATCAGGCTCCTTGCCAGCATGAAAGAGATTGAAGAACCGTTTGAAAAGAAGCAGATAGGTTTGTTATAACTTAATTTGTTTAAAGTAACTTTTTTTCTGTAATTAATCAGTACTATATTTATTGATTCAACGAAGTTTGAGTTTTGCTTTACATAAAACTGTAAAAGTTAATGACATGAGTTTGATAATTCTTAGTTATGTTTTTGAATACGTGTGTCTAGGTACTAATTTTCAGGGTACACAACGATTCAAATTCTAATAATTCTGAATTGTTATGAAATATTTCTTTTAATAAATAAATAATTTAAAATTTGTTTTATCACTGTAATCTTGAAATTTTTACCTACATGCTTATTAATAAATTTTCAAGTTTAAATTTGTTTTGGAGATAAGGCTTCTTTAAGTTTTAATAAGAATTTGAATTTTAATGTAACTAATTTTTTATTCACTTGTTTTGAAAAGTTTGAATTATTTTAATTTTTTTTTGTTTCATCAAAAAGGGACTGCTAAAAACTGTATAGTAGAAGGTATTTCAAGATTTTGTTAAAATTAGTTTCAAAATAAAAAGACAAATGTATACAAGTCAGTTTTAAGATTTTAATCTGTATTTATCAACTAACCTTTGTAAATTTGCAAAAGTCAACTCATTTCAATGGAAATCAAAAGTTCTGAAAAAATTAAGTTTTTAACATTATTTGAAAATCATACGACTTTCGGCTCTTTTCGGCAGACACTCTAATATCACAGGCTCGAGCGCGATGGCTTACAAGAGGAACCCGATGCGGAGTGAGAGGTGCTGCTCCCTCGCCAGGCACCTGATGACCGTCGTGAGCGGGCCGATGCACACCGCTTCGGTCCAGTGGTTCGAGAGGACGTTGGACGACAGCGCCAACCGGCGGATAACGATTCCCGAGGCGTTCCTCGCCGCCGACGTCTGCCTCAACACCTTCCAGAACATCAGCGAGGTTTTTTAAACTTCTCTCTACAAATTTGCTGCTAAAAAAGATGTGTATTGATTGTTAACTAATACACAGTCTTTGTTAAGTTAGAAAAAGTCAACTTAGAAATTTTTTAAAACTCTTTTTAAACTAATTTAAGCTTATCACTTAAACCGTATTCAAAAGAAAAAACAATGTTATTACATGAATTTTTAAGTGGTTATTTATAGGTTGTTAAATTAATAACTTTCAATTTAAAAGACTTTTAATCTGTACAAATAGGGCCTGGTGGTGTACGAGAAGGTGATAATGAAGAGGATCGAGCAGGAGCTGCCCTTCATCGCCACCGAGAACGTCATCATGGCCATGGTGAAGAAGGGTGGCAGCCGGCAGGTGGTCCACGACCGCATCAGGGACATGTCCCAGGTTTTATGTTTGTTGATAAGCAAATGTTTACAAATAAATATTGGTGTTTAACATTCGGTATTGCAGTTCTTGTTATGACTTGAAGTATCTGTTTTTAGCTCCAAAGTTGTACCGTATTTTAAATAAAAATATTTAGATGAAGTTTTACAAGATTACATACAGTGAGTTTCTAATTGATTTTTAGATATAACTAATTAAAGTAATTTTGTCGCAGGAGGCGGGAAAAGTGGTGAAGCTGGAGGGAGGGAGGAACGACCTGGTGGACAGGATCAGGAACGACGAGTTCTTCGCGCCGATACGGGATCAGGTGGAGGACATCCTGCACCCGAGCAACTTCATCGGGAGGTCCGAGGAGCAGGTGGTGATGTTCCTGGAGGAGGAGCTGCTGCCGGCGGTGGAGCCTTACAAGAAGTACTTCGATCAGGAAGCAGTTGTCAACGTGTAGGGTTTTCTGCTGTTGTTATTACATCGGTTTCTTAGGTTCTTTTAAAGTTTATAGATCAATTGTTCAATAGTTTGAGTTCTATTTAGTGGAAATAATCAATGCTAGCTATTTTGTTAACTTGGGAATATTGTTTACATTTTTAATATAATCAAAGCTTCTGCGACTTTTTAGTTTTTTCACATTATTTAAAAGTCTACGACTTATAGCACTTTTCTATAGGAAAACACACTTCTGTATATAAAAAAAAATTAGCCAAACTTTTATCAACTGATTTTAAATAACTGTAAACTACTTGAGTATTTTTTTTGTATTATAGGTTAATGTTTTCAACCATGTTTTATTATTGCACTACAAAATAAAATTACACAAATTTTTTGACTTGTGTTTAAATAATTTTACTTGCATAAACAATAGTTTAAATATTTTTTTATAACTAAGAGGTTTTAAAATGTGTGTAAATTATTTAGAGCTTTTCAAACAAAATTAAAGTTCAAACAAGCAGTAATTTTATAAAAATAGATACAATTCAAAACAAAAATTTTAATTAGGTTATATATTTTACAAATTAGTCATAACAGCTACCAGTAGGAAAAATTTATTAATTTTTTTTTATAAACTGTTTTCTAAAATATGAACTGCTAAAAACTTTATATAACAATTATAAAAATATTACATAGTCTTGTTAAGTTAGCACTACTTGCTATGTATAACAAATACTTTACTGTTTTTAATTTTATGGTTAATAAAAAGAATACAAATAGAACTATTTAACTTACTTACTTCATTTTTATAAAAATTTCCTAGTAATTATTTTAGAATGTAGAGGTTGAACTAGTAAATATAAGGAATTTTATATTATGAAATTCAAATACAAAAACAAAACATTTAATTATGAAGTTAATTGGTAATGGATATATCAAAATGACTATGATTATTAATAATGCTTACATTAAGTAAAAGATATATACACAAAAAGTTTTATAAATTTTCATAAATGTGCTAAAAGGTTTTATCCTAAAACAAGATTTAAACAGGTGTTTAAACTTTACATTAGATAATATTAGATAAAAATTCAAAGAAATGCGACATTTTAATGTTATCTTTTGCTTTTATCTGATACGATTAATATATACATTGGAAAATCTAGTTTAATTTTTCTTATCAAACTTTTATAGTATATATTAAAATAAACTGTAACTTTTAAAATATTAAAACACAAACAGAAGGATATTAAATATTTACTGATTTATTAAAAATATGTTTTAAAGTTTATTTTCGAGAGAAGAATAAAGAGTAGTAGCTTTATTTAAAATTATTTTATAGTAGAACAGTGTTAGTTATTATTCAAAACTTCATAAAAGACAAGTTAACTAAATTTCAAAACCTGTATTACAGCAAGATCAAAAAATTAAAGATGATAGTTTCAATTTTACACTAGAGATTTTAGATAAAATTTAAAACATATCTTACTTAATATATGCTTTGTGTGATAATTTTCAATCACCTACACATTGTTTGTTGAACGATAAAAAAGAGCTTAACAAGTTTGGTCTAAGGACCTGGTGTACAACAAACTATTCGGTTATCGAGTCGTAGACCACACAATAAATAATTTAGTTATATACATCATACTTGCAAATACAAAGAGACAATATTTTGTAGTTATTTTACACGTTTGGTATTTACAAGTAAGTGAATTTTTGTTTAATTTACACCAGAACAGCGATTAAAATATTTGGCCCTAGGACATGGTGCACGAAAAAACCTTTTCGGTTATCGAGCCGCACACCACAGGTACTTTTTAATGTCTTGTCTAAGACAAATAATAGAAGGAAAAAAGACGACATACTTTAGAACAGTGGTCGGCACGGTGCACACTAGTGTACATTAAATTTCTTTTAGGGTGCACGGGACTTTTGGCGTGCATGAAACTTATTTTTGGGTACATGATATTTTTCGCGCAGAAACTAAATTAAAGTTTTTTTTAAATCTTTCTACATTTAAGACATATTCAACCTTGATATCTAATTGACCATTTTGTTAATAAAACGACCATTTTTGTACTCTCCTATTTCTATTCTGTTACATTATGTAAAAATTCTTCCACCTTCAACACAAATCCAGATCAACAAACGGATTTAGCTATGATAATTTTTCAAGTCTCTTTTTTTCGTTACTTTTTGCTGACGTTTTTTTTTTTCGTTTATTGTTCGTGGCAATACCTTGGTAAACACAGATAGTTATCGCTTAATAAAAAAATGTTAATTTAAATTATTTTAACTAAATATTTAAATTCACAATTCAATAAAAAGTACCAAGACTACTGATTGTTAGTTAGGGTAGTGGCAATGTATTAAATTAATCTAGTTAGTATTTTAGACCTGGGTGATACATGTAAAATATTGTTGTAAAAATTAGTTCATCGAAATCAAAAGTTTATTGAAATGGATCGGGTAAACTGGTAAATTTAAAGTTAGCGTGTAAAAATTAACTGGGTGTTACCGAATTATAAGTTAAAAAAAACGATTAAAAGTGTTTAAATATTCTTAAACACTAGCGGCGCTAAAGATTGCAAATTGGGGTGCACAGAATTTTAATTTTGTGATTTAGGGTTCACGGATTCGAAGTAGCGAGCCGACCAATGCTTTAGAATATGTATGGATGAATTTTTTATAACAATGTGGCCTATTAAAGTTTCAAATGAACAGCTATTAAGTAATTACAAGTATACTTTTTTGTCTTTGCTCTGTTGATGTTTAAAGTTTAAAACACTACTTTAATTGTTAAATTTCTTAAAGTTGGGACGACAATTTATATTCAACTGTTGAAAATTGTTTGTTTTTATTAACTAGATTAGAGTACATTAATTTTTATCTATTTGAAATCAAACAAAACTATTTTAGTTTTTTAGCTGTGAATTAAAGTGTATGCTAAAGAAAAAGTTTTATTCTATAGTTTTGGTAATAAAAAAGTTCATTATATTTAGTAAGCTGAAGTTTCACAGACATTCATTATCAGTTACTCGCGCATTTTAAACACTTGTTCGGTATAAACACGTTTTCGTATAAGACTAATGAAGCCTACAATTTTTATTCATTTTAGACAAAAACATCTTAACCTTTTTGATGCCTCGCACGCCTAAAATATTTCAATTTTTTCTCGCACCCCTTGCAGTACATGCAGTGATTTTTTAAGAATAATTTCAAGTAGAACGATGAATTTTTAAAAGATTAAGAGTTCAATTTAAAATCCACTTTAAACTTATTGACTCTTTTGTTTCTGTTTATTGCACAAGACTTTCCCAAAACGTGTCTCTTTGTTGCTGATAGCAATTTGCATGTCTGCCTGTGCATTCATTGATTTCTAGATTTCGTTTTAATTGAAGAAAGAATACTAAATCCAGACTCGCACAAGTAAGTCGTCGCGATTGGAATAAGAGTACTTAGTGCTTTTCACAAAGTCTTGGAAACATATTCATTGCACAACACCAATATTGTTCCAGAGTTTTGCTTTCAAACTGCATTTTAGAAAACGGTTTGTGCACAGTTCAATAATTTTATCCTTTAACAATTCATCATCCGATTCATATTTTATAAGGTTTTTAAATTAAAAAATATAAAATATTAGTGATTGGTTTTAGTTAGAAAATATTTTTTAAATTAAAATATTTTAATTAGTGGTTGTTATTTTTTAGTTTAATAACATTTATTAGCATTGACTAGCAAAAGCAAAATAGTTTAATTGTTTAGTTTTATCACACAAATTTAATTTTATTTAATGTAATACATTCTCTAGCTTTAATAAATCGTAATTAGTTATTATGCGTTAATTTTTCACGTTGAAAAAAACAGTAATTTTTCAAAATTATGTCGTGCTCAAAAAAAAATTTTAACAGAATGTTGTATAACACAAATTTCATTAGCTTTTTTTGATGCTTACTATTGTTATGTACTTTTTGTATTTATTGTTGTCCAGCTGTTCAAGTTTGTTTACCATTGGTATTAAACTTTCTCAAAGTTTAAATGTACTTGATTTGGTATTAAATACTGTAATTAGTATTTTTACTTGTTTTATAAAACTTTTTTTGAGCTTTTTAACAGAAAATTTTCTTTTGCTTGTAGCTGCTGCCAGTGTAAATGGTGCTGTAGACAGGTAATTTAACATCTTATCTTATTTATTTTACCTATAACGTAAAAAATACTACATTTGTAATATTACTAACTAATAAAAATATACACAATATATAAAACAAGTTTTGAAATTATAAGGCTTTTTTGTTCTTATAGTATCATGCTTAGGTAGTTTAATTGTTCATTTTCACTATTTGATTGTAAAGAATAGTTTTTAGGAAGGGACTTTAAAACGTAAAATATTTAAAAATATTTCAATAAATGTTGTACACAGTTTATCAAAAAAAAAAACAGTTTTGAACTAATTTTGTACTGTTTAGTTTACTTTTTCTTTTATTTATTTTATAGGCAATCCTTACACAATGAAATTTAAAAGCTTGAAAATCCTTAATTTTAATCACAAAAATCATCTTTATAAAACGAGTAAAAAATAGTATTTTTTGTTTGTTTATATAAATAGGGTATTTAAAGTATTCAGCTTAAGTATCTTCTATAAAATTAAATGGTGTTTTAGAGAAATAGTTATAATCATGAATTTTAAACATTGTGTGGGTTTATAAATGTGATTTGGTATAATCATTTTTTCAAACTCATATCTATACTATTTAAAAAAATCATTTACAATTAAAAGCTTTAATTTATTAGCATAGACAACTTTTTATTGAGCTGCTATAGAAACTAAACAACAAACATGAGTGATAAAGTTAATTTCAAAAATGGAAAAAACAATTTTAATTCTTATATACAATGGTAAGATATCAATTTTTTAACTTCACTGAAAATAAAACAACTGCGTTTGAGTTAAAACTACAATCTTACTAAATAGTTAATAACTAAGTAATAACCAAACAAAATACAACCTAACTATATTAATGTAAATAACTTCAGTTCAGGACATAATCTAAACTAGTATGTTATATACTGATTAAGAAAATAATAAAGTAAAGTTGTTAATTGTAGTATTGATTATTTACCCTTGATTAAAATTTATTTACTATGCTTATAATTGTTATTTCTGGTTTTATAAATTTAGGTAATAGTTTGACATTTACTTTTATTTATATTAGAACATTTATTGTACAATTTGTTATTTAAACTTAAATAAAAGTCCGTAAGTAGTTTATACAAAAAAGTATAAGTTTAAATCATAAATGTTGAGCAAGTTAAATGACAAAAAACAGTTTAGAAGCCTAGCTGAGAGTGTAAATTATTTATAAGGAAATAAAAAAACTAAAATGACTGTAAAAACTCAAAACTTTAGATAGTAACTAAAACTGTATGTTCAATGTTTAAAAACTTATATAAACAAGTAAAAACAACAAATAAATACTGGGAAGTTTTTTAAAAGCTAAACAATGTAGGGAATTTTTTTTATGTTGTTTACACTAAAAATGAGCGTTTTAAAAATTTGTCACATTTTCAACAATGAAACAACTTTCAAAATACAAAAATTAAAAACGGCTAACAAAAATTCTTGGTAAAAAACATTTTTTACATGATTTTATACTGTTTAATTTTTCTAGTACACATAAAATACCTGTAAAGTTTAAATTTATCGGTTAAATACAATAAAAAATGTTTAAGTGAATACTTTAAACACAGATAACAGACTTTATACCGACCGAGGGTAAGGGTTAGGGGTAACAGTGATAGTAAAATAAAAAGATAAATAACAATTGTAAAAAAAATCGACCCGTGCAAAGTTGTCTGCTGGTGCAAAAGTGTCATCGTGCATTTTTATCTTCGTGCAAAAGTATCTTCATGTAATTTTGTGCCGTCGTGCAATTTTGTACGCCCGTGCAAATTTGACAGCTACCCATATATTTTATATCTACTTTCACAGCTTTCCCCTACCAATTAATATCAGTTTTAAAAATACAGATTTGGTATTTTTATGAGAGAATATGAAAATAATAAACAAAATAAACTTTTTTATTTCTCAAAACAATTAAATTTAATAAAAAGGTAATAAGCAAAAAATCAAGAGTAATAAGTTATTAGTTCTCATAGAAACTACTTCAAAATTATATAAATAATTTCATGTCACAAATAAAAAAAAAGCTAATAAAAACTCAACTATTAAGTTCAGCTAAGTTTAAACAGTCATAGTTTATTATTTTACATTTTAAAGTTAAAAATAATACTGTGATTTAAAATAACAAAGGTGCAACAAAACAATTGTTTTGTTGAAACACATATGTTTTTTGATAAATTTTGAAATCCTTTCTGGGTGTTGAACATTAGTTCTGCAGCTAAAGAACTTTATGTTAGATGCGTTTAATAGAACTGCTTTATATATAAAAGGCCCCGATTTATTTTCATATTTTTATTACGCTTTTTAGATCTATTCATAAACAATAAGTTCTAAAAGCAAGTAATTGTTTTTTTTTATAACATGAATCCAGTTCATTGCAAAAGTTAAACAAGTTTGTTAGTTTTAATCTTTTATAGAGAACAAGTTTTAATAAATTGAAATTTTAAGAAGTAAAGATTTAAGATTTTTTGAATATTTAATTAAATTTATTAAAATAAACAAGTCTATAAAAAAATGTTTGTTTGTTTGTAGAAATTTGACCAACAATATAGAACTACTTTTAGTATAGCGTTTCGTCTAGAAAATTGTTTATAGTATACTTGAACTCAATAAAACAAAATGAGGAGTTATAAATTATAGTCTTTGAAGTGAACTTGTAAGTTAAATATACTTACATTCCATCAAAAAAAACTAGCAACTAGGCGCACATAAATTACTTAATTCTATCACTTATTTGTTATCTATCAAAATTTAAACTTTATATTTAGATTATAAATATCTATTCTATGTTTATCAAATACAAAAGTAATATTTTAAATATCATAAAAAATTAAAATGTAATACTTTACTGTTTTTAATTAATCTTATTTAATTAGCTTAAACTATACAGTTTTTCCTTTGCAATTTGGTATTATTTTTTGTTTTTTTATTAACCTACTAATTTAGATTTACTACACTTATAATTAAATAAAAATTTCAAGACAGAGCGAAAAGCTTTCATTAAACATTTTACAAGGCTTCTTTAAATAGACCCTTAATTAATTTACGGCAAAAAAAAGTATTGGTAAAGAGACTGTTTTAAAATCGACATTTTCAAATAGCTTTTAAGCAATCGTTCTGAAAGTCTCTATTGTTAGATTAATAAATGAGTTTCTTGAAAATTTATTTTATAACAATATTTTTTACGAAATTCAAAACTTTGTTTAGACGTTTTTAGGTATAAAATATCTAGAAGTAAACAAATTTATTATCTTTTTAGAAACTTGACAATAAAAATTTCTATATATTTTTACTCATACTATATTAGTATTTTACTAAATGACTATGTTAGAAGTAGGCAACGTACAGTCTGCGGGCCGAACCCGATCTCTTAAGAAAAATTTCTGGCCCTTGACAAGTTTCTTAGTTTGTAAACAATTTGTAAAAGACAAATAAAATTTATCTAAAAAGAAAATATCTTAAATGTGCTGCTTAATTGATCTATAGTACAAACTAATGCTAATTAAACGATTACTTTTTTTAAATTTTAGCTATTAAAGAATTAGTTATAGGTTTAGTAATACTTTTTAAAAAGTACGCGGCCAGTGAAGATTTTCTAACAAATCCGGGCCGTGAATATTTTCACTTGCATCTGGATCAGTGACTAAAATTTTTTCTATCGTTTAATATTACCAGCATGTTGTCAAAATCCTTTTTTTTATTCCTTTTAGTACTTATTTAGTTTTAGAATATTTTGCTATTTGTATTGGAACACATATGTATGTATAGTTTTAAACATTAGTCTGCTATTTTACTTGAAACAAACAAGGTCTTGTACTATGCACAAATATATTTCAACAAACTTTCATCAGTTTGTTACGATTGTTACTAAACAAAGAAAATTTTAAACTCATATAGCCTTATAATTGTATCAGAAGTTAGTTAATTAAGCAAAACTTAAAACAAAAAAGTAAATAAAGTTCTTAATAAAAACAGCTAAAAATAACATAATAGAACTAATTAACTAAACAAGGATAATAAATAGTCAAATTCTCTCTGCTTACATAGCTTTGGTTTATTTAAATGAATGCATACGGCTTAAATTTTGATCAGGTCAAAAATATTTTACAACTTCTTAAATTCTAAATGTCATTTCATTGTAACCTTTTCCACAAATGGGATTTTTAATTAAATGTTCTGATATTGAAGATCTATTCATTGCATTTGAAGATGCGATACTAATTGTCTTTGGCTGATTGCTAATGTGGTCTCTTACACATTTTAATTGCAACTTCAAATGCAATGGATAGATCTTCAATATCAGAACATTTAATTAAAAATCCCATTTGTGGAAAAGGTTACAATGAAATGACATTTAGAATTTAAGAAGTTGTAAAAATATTTTTGACCTGACCAACATTGAAGCCATATACAATTATATAATTATATAAGCATAAATCTTTTGACGGTTTAAACTTGAAAAATGACGATTTAAAATCAAATTTAAGTTTTAGAACACTATTTTATACTAACAAGTAAAAAAAAACAAGCTCAAGCTGTTTATTTTTTAATAAAAGATAACTTATCGTAAAATGCCTACTTAAAGGTAGTTTTTTTGAGAACAAAACCATTACGAATTCGGTTTTATTTAAAATACTCAAACATCATATCAAAATATGTGAAAATATATTTTCAATTTGTTTAACCGTCGTTTATTTTACACAATCATGTCTGGTCATGGTAAAGGAGAAAAAAGGTCTGGGAAAAGGAGGCGCCAACCGTCATCGCAAAGTCCTTCCTGATAATATCCAAGGTATCACCAAGCCTGCCATTCGCCGATTGGCTGAGGCGGTGTCGAGCGTATTTCAGGCTTGATTTACGAAGAAACTGGTAGTGTGCTGAAAGTTCACTTGTGTTCGTGATGCAGTGACTTATACTGAGCATGCCAAGCGTAAGATAGTCACCGCTTTGGATGTTGTATACGCATTGAGGCGTCAAGGACGCACCTTGTTGGGATTCGGAGACCGAGATTGTCCTGGGATAGAGAGATAACCAGTGGAAGCAGCAGCTAATGCTGAAAAAAGAAAAGGAACTCTTAAAAGGAATGATTGTTTATGTTTGTTCTGATAACTTTTTGTATTTGTACATGAAAATTTGTTGAGTATAAAATATTAAATTTTAAAACGTTAAGTTTATCTTTTAGTAAAAAAATCAAAAAAAAAACTCCTCCAATGGTCTTCAGTTAGAAGATTTGAAGAGGGAAAATGTAACAAATTGTCCTTTATTATTTTTGATTTTGATATTTACAACACTATTTTGTAATTTGGTGCTGAAGAGTATTTATGTTTGCTTTAACTTGTATTAACAGTTGCATAAAAATTTAGTTAACATATGTTGTATTGCTTTGTTGAAATAAACACATTATTGAACAACTTCTACTAAGAGTGTTATGTACATTTTGCAGTAACTACTAATTTGTATTTTATAAGTAAAATTAATCCCTTAACCCAGGCCAAGGGTTATAAGTAAACAGTTATAGTTAAATTTTAACTGGTCACTGATCAGTTTTTAAACTTCGTGTGATTAAGCTACAAAATAATTGAAAAACTATTAGAAGATATAAAATAGTACAGTTTTAAAGCGAAAAATCACAAAACTGACCCATCATATTTATGTTGCAAAAAAACTATATAGATTACAAGTAACTCAGTTTTTTTAGTTTATTCAAAGCTGAACTTGCTAAGTATAAAGATTTCAAGTAGAGTTATACTCTTTATTATATTTGTTCATGAAAAACATTATTTAATACTGGTAATTCTAGCATTACTAAACTAGGTAATATTTGAAAATGATAACTTTGCACAGAAGTACTAAAACGACATACAAAAAGGTTTAGTTAAAAATGTTATCTAATAAAAGAAAATGTTTATTTTCGGTAAATAAACTAATTTTGATTAAAAAAAATTATAATTTGTTAAATAAAAACTGGTTGAACATTTTTTCTTTGTATTATTATAATACTAAATGTTTTTGCTAAAAACAAAAAACGTTAAAACTTTTACCGTTGTTTAATATCTTAATAAATATTCTCTTAAGTCAACTCAAACTTTGCAATACTTATTATATGTTTTTATATGTATAAAAAAAACTCTTTTGATTTTATAGACTTAGATTTAATAAATCCTATTTTAAAAAAGGTTTTTTAAAACGTACGGTGTACAAAGTTTTGTTTAAAACATTTTTATGATTTATATATATTTTTTTAATTGATGTTTTTTACTTAATTTCATTTTTTGAACTAAAGTTTACAAGTTAAAGCCGTGCAAAAAATACTTTTGCAAGTTAAAAATTTGAATTTGTTCTATATATTTAAGTTCTAGTAAATCAATTTTACATGTAAGTAAACTAATATTCAACTGTGTCTACACTTTTAAAATACGATTAATTTTCTCTTCACACAAGCTTTTGTCTGCCAATAACCCTTGTTATCTATATCGAAATAGAGATGAAATTAGATGATAAGCATACATTAATATCTGTTTTTATCAAAAATTTCTAATTTGACGAATAAAGGAATTTTTTTTATAGTGTTTGTATTCTATTTAAAAATAAACAATAACATTAGTTTTATTAATTTTTACTGTTTTTTTAAATAAAAAATGTTTTAATCGATATTTTATGAAAAACCTTTGAAATTTTTTAAACTTTACTGTTTGATTTATATCAACTGTGACGTTTTAATAACGTTAAAAGTTATCTGTTTATCTGTATTTATTACAAAAGCTACGTTAGAACAAAAGTTTCTTACTTAGTACAAAACTTTCGTAAAAAGCAAAATTAAGTTTATAAAATTACACTTATAATTAAAACTAATTTACTTTTTTAGTTTTTTAATTACTTAAGAAAATACTAATATTTTAGATAAAAAATAATTAACAACATTCTAATTTAAAAATAAAGTAAAAAATATTACTCATTTTGTTATTTTAATTTTATATTATTTAGTGTTTTTATGTAGTACTATTTCTAACAGCAAAAGTATGCAAAAAAAAAATCAGTGTTTTTTGAGAATTTATTTTTATTTCAAAACTTCGCTCAACTATAAAATTAGTAATATGCTATCAAGCAAATTAAATGAAACAAAAAAATTACTTTTATTAAATACTAATCTAAAACTTATAAGTATGTAATTTCTGAATATCTAAATTAGTCTTGATGTTTGATATACCAACAAGAAGTTTTATATGAAATTAAAATTATATCATAGTATGATAATCAAACTATAAAAAAACATTTTTAAAACTTTTCTACTACACACAACTGAGAGTATACTGTTTTAAATATTTATACAAGTTTTTGTAGTAAATACATGATGCGTTAAAAAATGTTGTAACTTTAATTTTATTTTATCATACAAGTTTCATATTATAATAAAGATAAAATACTGCATAGATTTAAAAGTTTCTGGTTGAAATATTTATTAATTTTACTGTTGATCAATGACGCGTTAACTGATGTTGTAATTTTAATTTTGTTTTATCATATAAGTTTTTTTACACGAGAAAAACAATAAAAAAAGACTTTATATCATGATAAAGACAGTATATAAGACTGAATTATCTTGCGAAAGTATCAATTAACTGAAGTGGACAAAGTTTACGACAAAATAAAAATTGTAGAAGCTTGACGTTCATCACTTTGACTATTTAATTAATAATTTTTTTGCTGATACAAAACTTCATTAGTTTCCAAAATTTAGACTTACTTAAACAATGAAAATTTTATCTTACATGTTGTTGATTGCTTCTGTCTCTATGACAATTTCAATGGATATTACTGAAGTAGAACGAATAGCTCATACGGTTAGTTAATTTTTTGTATCAAATACTACAGACGAAAATTCATTAAGAAATTTGTTTTCATTTTTAAACAAGTTTATAAAAGACTAATTCTGTTTTTATGAACTGAAATTTAAGTTTATTAAGACAAGTTATTACTTTACTTTACAACAATAATACAACACTTTTACAACAACTAACATATATTTTGTAAGTGAAAGTTAAAATATTCAGAAGAAAAATTAATTTATGTTAAAGTTGTTTTAAAAAATGATAAAAATTGTTGTCTTTTTAATTACAAACTACTTATTAACATAATGTTAGATCTACTACATAATTTTAATAATGTATAGACCAGGAATTAAAGTAATTTAGTTATACTTTTTTTTATAGTAATAAAATCGTATTTATAAAAAAAGCCGTATTTAAATTTTTTATTTTATGTTAATAGCATTTCAATAAAACAACTACTGACGATTGCATAGAAATAAAAGTAAAGAATAGAGGGATTTTTCCTCAAATCATAACTTATTATTTGTATGTACCAAAAAATTTGGATATACTTAACTTCAAATCTGAAAAACGCGAGATTAGTTCAATTAGAGAAGTTTTTAACCAAACAACTCTAGAACCTTTAATATTAACACGTAAGTATGTTAATGCTTAAACGGTTATAACAGTTTTAGTAAATTTTATAAACATTGTAGCACGTGTACTTATATGTTATATACTACTGTGTTATGTACATAAACTATATATCAGACAGTGCATGGAAGAAAAAACAAGTCTGTTTTTTGCTTGTAAAATTTTTCGTAATATTATGTAGAGCGTATGTTTGTTTACAAAAAACTTGATCTCTTTGACTCGAAAATATGGTGATTTTCAAAATAAAAAACGCATAAAAATTCAAAAACCTTATATTGGTAATTATAGTTATTTGAACTCTGATTACTTATAGCGTCGAAATCTCTAGTCTAAAACTGTTTTAATTGATCTTATTTTACCAACCTTCGTTAAATATTACTAGTCTTAAACTAAATGCTGATTATCATTGTATCAAGGAATCAAAAAAAAAGCTTCAAACTAACAGTGCGTTATCAAATTCTATATAAAGATTATTACGTCATGTTACTTAACTTTTTATAAGCGGTAGGACTTTTTATGGGTAGTATTTTATGGGGACTATTTTATGGGTAGAATTGCTGCAATCAATTATGCCCATAATTTGATGTGATGTATTCAAAATTATGGGAGGTATTTAGATGTTGCTGCAATTAAGCTGCTGCAATTAAATGAAAAATAGAATACTGTCTTGACCTTGGTAAATATTATGGATAGTTTTTATAGTTTTAAATAGTTTTAAGCTAAATAGTTTTTTCAAACTCTTTAATGGACTTTATGTTTTTTGCTTAATTATATAAAAAGTTATTTAGTTTTTGTGTTGATATGTCTGCTACTTAATCAAAAAATATTTCATTATTTCTTATTTTGTAATTTTTGCTCAATTTGTTTAGCTCTGCAGTGTATTTCTTTATTTTTAACTTAATATTGAATAAAACGTATGGCAAAGTTTTAGTTCTCTCTAAATAAATGAATTTAACAACAAATTAAAAATATAACATAGGAGCTTTTCTCTATGATTTTAATAAAAGTACTTGGATAAATGAATTTTTAAAGTAACTTTAAGTATAATTATTTAACTAATTACGAAGTTAAAACAAATCATTATTACTAAAACTGGTTTTGTTTCAACATTTTAAACAAAATAAATGCTAAGATGAGCACCTATTCAATGACGAACAATTATCTGGAATGTCGAAAATTAATCTCAACAACGGAGAAACTTCTGAATTCCAATCGAATTACAAATTAGTTAATAATGATAAATTAGAAAAACAAGTCAACAGTTTTCTTATTGTCATTGAATTGAACAGTGAAAATCTTGAACAGTTAGCAGCTACAATAAGTTCTGCAAATTTTGGCCGAAAAAATTATCCTAACGAGTCTAGACACAGGTAAAATATAAAAAATATTAAATTAAGGTATAAGTTTAAGAAGATGACATAAATAGTTATATAAAATTGATACATATATAAAAAGCAAAAATAATAAATTACTAAAAAAAATTGAAACTTTTAGATGATTTATTTTTAAAATGCAAAAAATCAAACTATGATTACATACCTACTTACATATTTGATTAAGGAAAACATTTTACGCTGTTTAACAACTTGTAATTATTTTATATTACTTTTATTTATAAATAATTGTTTATAGATGGCTAATAAGGTGTCCACCAGGATACTTCATAAAACTAAACGTCACAAGTTACCAAGTAGAGCGAAATTTTGAAGAAGTTTTGTTGTATGACGCAACAAACGGCGGAAACAGTCTCGTAGGAGAAATTACTTCATTGGGCGAATTTGCAACGACGAGCAGTGAACTTATTTTGGTTTTTAAATCTGACTGTGAAGTCACAGGCAAAGGCTTCCAAGCAATCGTCGAATTTTCTGAAAGAGTTATACCAACATCAAGCTATGTTCCAACAACTGAACAAACAACAATTACACCAACATCAACATCTAGCTATGTTCCAACAACTGAACAAACAACAATTACACCAACATCAACATCTAGCTATGTTCCAACTACCGAACTAACTACCGAAATTAATACCGACCGTAATCCAGGTTTTAAGTTTTTATTAACTAAAAAGTATTAACCCAGCTATTGAAAGTCGTAAATCCTATTTTTCTGAAGCTAAAAATTAATTGTATAGTTATTTTACTTTAATTTAAGTACAGAATCAGTGGAAAACATAGTTTTTTTTCAAACTTTTATTGTGTTAATTTAAGGCTTCAGTATGTTTTAATATATAAGCCTCCTAATGGCAACAAAACATGGTTTGTTAAATGAAAACGACAGCTTTCGAAGCTATCAGAAACTTGAGTCTTAATGGACCAACAAATTTTCAACAGTTGTTTGTCTGTACATTCGCTCTCTAAATTTATTTATATAGAGCAAACATTTTAAAGCCAATAAAATCAAATTGTTAAATATATAAACTTAAATAACTCGTAGTTTTTACATTTTAAATAATACTTTCTATGCATGGCTAGTAGTCGTATTTAAGCTTCTTTGTTTTATTAAGTATTAAGTTTCAGTGATAAATATACCGAAGTTTATAATTCTTGTAATTTTTCAAGTTATATAAGATTGTTAGAAGAAGTTTTATTGATTTTCAGTAGTTAGTTTTTTTTAAAGGATTTTATTCAGCTACGAGAAAAACTCTTTAGTTGTAAGTAAAAAGAAAAAAAAAAGATATATAAGATCAAAACTAACTAGCTCGGGTAGGAGTCTAACATGCACGAAAGGTCAAATATGCACAAAGACGCTTTTACACGAAGACACATTTTCACGGCGTCAATTTTGCACAAGGGGTAATTTTTAAAAAATACAGTTTTGCACGCGTTGAAATTTTTTAATTTTCTTATATTAATTTTAATTTTTTGTTATTTTTTTTACTATCACTATTACCCCTAGCCCTTACCCTCTGTGGGTATTTTTTTATACTTTTCAAATATATATTTTAATTAATTTTTAATTTTCTGATTTTTTTATTATTATTAATTTTATTAGATATTTTTTATCACTGTTACCCATAATATTTACCCTCGATCGGTAACTTTATTGTTTTTATTTGTTTTCCTATAAGTTTTTCCATTTTTATAATTTATAATTTTTTTCTTTTTATTTTATCTATTTCAATTTTACTATCACTTGTGTCCCTAACCCTTACCCTCGGACGGTAACTTTTTTTTTGTTTTTTTTTTATTAATTAGTTATTTTTTCTTGTTTTAATTTTTTAACTTTTGTTATTTTTTACTCTCGTGCAAAAATGACCCTTCGTGCAAAAGTAACCCTCTGTGCAAAAGTGACCCCTCGTTCAAAAATGTCTTCGTGTAAAAATGTCCCTTCTTGCAAAAGCGTACCTTCGTACATATTTGACCCTTCGTTCATATTTGGCCCGTACCGAAGTAGCTCATATTCTGTAAGTTAAAGTACAAACTAAAAATATTTAAAATACTTTATCAAAATAATAACTTATGTTATATAAAAAATCCTTAAGTCTTACAGTTTGTTTTTATTTTTTTATTTTGAACCAATTAAGAAATTTTTTAAGCTTGATTAATTTTCTTTTTGAACCGAGAATAAGAAATCAGAAGTTATGTTTTATATAATCTTATTAATCCAATCTGTATGCTTAATATCTTTATAAGTTTAGCCAGATTAAATAAAAAACCGAAATACAAAATATTACTACAAAAGGGTTTTAACAAATAGTATTATATATAAATATAACGACTTCTTGTAAAGTGTATTTAAAAAAATACTACTAAAACACAGCGAGAAACGCAAGTAATGTTTTGGAAGCTATACGTCGTGATGTATTAAGCTCAGATATTTGGGAGAAGTATAACAATACACTGAATTTTGATAGCTATGCATACATTTACGATGGAGAAACAAACTATGAGATTCGAGACGGTGGTCGGGATATGTATGACTTAGGAAACAAAGTAAGTATAAAACAATTATATGTGTTTTTTGTATGATGTGTTTTCAAGTCTTCTTAATTTATTTAAAGTTATATTTATTAAAGGTGTCATTTTCGGTGATAAACGATGGACATTCTTATTCAGAAAATACAACTATATATGGCGAACTGTACAGGTTTGTTTCTTTGTTGCCTTTTATAGTTATAGTTAAAAGTATTTTTCATTCAATTAGTTGTAAGAGTAAATTTTAGCTCTTTCATTGATAGATATAAATATATAAAACTTGGTACGTTATAATTCAAAGTAACCATAATAATAAACTAAAAGCAACAGAGATGTAGATGCTGCATACACATCCATAAAGAGTCATCCCTTCATCTCGCTTTTATGGGTGGGAGAAGCAAATCTAAATGAGAGTTTTGCAGATGCCACTTTAACGGTTTTTAATCATTTTTCTAGATTTTAAAATAAAGTTATAAACAATGAACGAGAAAAAAATCATATGAAAAAAAGACAAGGCTAACTATTTTTATTAATAATTAAAAAATAACAAGATAAATTATTCTACATAATAATTACTACTATAATTTAGTCTAACATTAGTGTTAAAATACAGCTACTAATAGTAAATTACACATTTTATAAGGTCACAGGCAATGCAGGAGCTGACGGGGAAGGATCTTATTCTGCACAAAACACTGAGCAACTGTACTACGGTAATTCAACGTTGCATACCGCTAATTTTCAAGTTTATAATGAACCATACAATGATCCTAGCATTTGTGAAGTTTACGCTGTGATAGCCAGAGAGGTTGAAATATGTTTATTTAATTATTCTAATATTTAATGAAGTTTAGTTAAGTAAAGTTTATTTAGAAAATTTAAGTGAAAACCTGCAGCCTTAAAGTTTTATAATATTTGTATAGTCAACTTTTGTGCTTACGTTTGAACTTTCAAAAACTCTTACTTTTAAGCAAATAATCAAAGTGAATTTATTTTGATTCATCTTTACTAAAGTAAGTATTACTTAAATATCAGTAAGAGTCAGAAAATGTTTTTCTTGAAATATTGTATAATTTTTTTCTTTTTTAAACCTTTTGAACTGTTTAGAATAATTAACAAAACATTCATACATTACAAACAGCATTATTTATCGTAAAAAAAAATATTTTTTTTTTTATTGAGATTTTATACAGTCTTAGTGTTTCAATATAAATTTTCAAATCTGTAACAAGTTTTTCAACTAAGGCAGTTTTCAACAAACTTAATTTAAATTTTAAAAAAGCTAAAAGCTATTTTTGCTATGTTTTATTAAAAACTAGTCTTAAAGAATTTTTTATACTTTACAGAATAAGTTTTTTTTGTGGCAATTAGGTGTATAGCTTTACTTTACAATTGTTAAGATTTTGTTGTTTTATTTAAGTTATGAGCTTACTTTTTTTAGAGTTGGAACTCTCAAATAATTGGAACTCCTACATTTTCGCACGGAACATCAACTAATGATCTTCATAACAATTTCAGAATAACCGGAAAGAATTTTCTAGTCGTCTACATCCTTTTATCTGAGTTAGTAACTCTCAAATTTGATTCTTTATAATAGTTTCTTAATTATCAAAACAAGCTAGTTTTTAGTTTAATCCTTTACAATCTTTTATAGTAATTTAATACTTTCTCATTAATAGTGGAAACCAAGACCTTGTTAACAGAGAAGCTATCAATAACTTTTTGGCCACAATTTACGAATTCGGAAGCTCTGTTGAAGTATAAACCGCTGTAAACTAAATAAGTGCTGTAGTTATGATAAGTTAACTACTTTATTAATCTAAATTGAAAATAACAACTTTTTTTAAAATTGTTAATTTAGATATAAATTTTTTGTTGACAAATAAAATATATAGTATATTTATTTTCTATAAAATAGTTCGTCAATTAATTATGTTATAAAACAAACAAATTCTTTTTTCAACTAAAGCCTCTTTACATAGATTTAAAACCTTTTAAAGTTTTTTTAGAAACGGCAAATTTAGTAATACGAAATGAAATATTATAAGTTTGTGATTCACAGTACAAACAAAAAAACATTTTTTTATTCCTTTTTGTTGATTTACTTAAATTTTTCACTTTATTTTTAATATTTTTTTTTTATCAAAAATATTGTTTAAGAGCTGTTAGTCTTTAAAATTTTATTATTTTGTATTGTAAAAACAGTTATTTTTTTATATTCCAGCGAACTTGCTTCGCTAGGATCTTTAACAACCAACGATTAGCTTGAAATTTTATATACTTTTGTATTGTATGGCTATAAAAGATTTAACAAAACTTTAAGAAATATTAGGTTCATGTTGTTTCTTTATTGCTTCGATTAGTACGTAATACAAACAATTCAATAAAATAAGTATTTTTTGTACATTTAAAAACTAGCATTTTACTTACTAACTTTTATAACTTTCACATGTCTAACTTTCTAATTACAGTATCCTAACGCTTAGGTAGGCACTGCCGGTTTGGTAGGCACTTTAAAGCCGAAAAAAAGTGTGGAGTTCAATATGCATAAAAAAAAGCCTAAAACTAGTATTACAAAAAATCTTTATTTAAAAAAAAGTTAACTGTTGAGTTGAACTAAAATATAACAAGTTAAAACTAAAGGAACTAGAAAAAATGACGTGAACCTACAAACTGTATATCAAATCCAATATTTAAAACAAACATACTATAGTTTGTTTATTTATATAAAATAAAAGACAGTGCAACTTAAACTTGCATTCGCCATCATTAAAGCAAAGGAATAAAAAAGATTTTAATAGATATAAGAAAATAATGAACAGCTCAATTAAATTTTCTTTTTCTATGTAACTTTTTATAATTGTAAAAAGGGTATAAAAGTCCATATTAAAATTATAATGATCAATAATTGTAAAAAAAATCAGTATATAAAATAACATTAGTAAATAATAATTGTAATATAGGTATGATTGAATTTTTGTACAATAGTCTTTGCAAACTTTAGTGGCTCTAAACTTGTTTGTATTAAGCTTAATGTAGATAACTGAAGACTAAAATTTTCAACTTACGCAATGCCGGTTGGGTACGCACTTTGAACACGGCACAGGTTGGCACTAGTTTGCAGGTTTTTAGTAAATGAGGTCTGATTTTTGCTGTGTTTAACAAAACAACAGAACCAAAAAAAAAAAAAAGACTGTTATGGTGCACTTTTGAGCCGTGTTCTAAATACGTAACTAAGCGGCAGCTTACTGTAAACTGCAGTACAACTTTTTTTAACTCTAACTCTGATTTAAAATTGTATATTTATTTATTAACTTTTTTGATTTGTAGTATTTATTACTTGCACCATTTTAAATTTTTTACAAAAATCATTTTTAAAAGATACAAATACATAACGTATTAAATTTGAAGTCTCTCTCTACCTGATAAAAGGGGAGTTAGAAGTTGCTTAAAGTGAAACAATTGCAAAAGTGTTTTTATGGTGTTTATTAATTTGTATTCTACTTGTTATTAGATTGTTTTCAAACATAGTTCAAGAATACCACAGGCTAAACACAAATTAGTTTGTGGTTAAGTTTTAGTTAGAAATGCATTAAGTGTTGTCTATCTTAAGATTATATTTCTAGTTTAATAACCAAAATGTTATTCTCCATACCGGATTCAATAACAATATTTATTGGGGTTTTTATCAAACAAATTTTATGTTCATTAAGATAGGTTGTTTTTTATTTAAGAACCTATTATGATTTCCTGTTTTTTATTTTTATTTTATGATTGTGTAAGTTTATCGTGCTTGTCTCAAAATATGTTAATATTTAAACTGTATAAAATATCAAGTATGTGACAATATAACAACATGTTAGAATACAAATTTTTTGAAAAAAGTTCTGACAATAATAAAAGTATTTCTTGGACATACAACTTTCAATAAGTTACTTTTAGAAATTTTATGTTATCAACTTTGTAGATTTTTAGTTCAGTAGAAGTAGTATAAAACTATTTCAATTTACTTGAATTAACGTTATCTTGAGTTAACCTTAATGTTTTTTTAAATGTTTTTAAGTTGAACTAAAAGTTATCAAAAAATAAATCTGGACAGTATCGGCACAACAGATTAGAAAACATAGTTATTATTTTTTAACTATTGACTTCTAATTTAGCTCGTCAGTGATTTAATACTTAATTCTAAAATAAAAATATTTAAAAGTTTTATATAGTGTACGAAATAACAAATAACAGTTTAATTTAAACTTTTGCACGTCTTGTAGAATTATTTGAGTCACTGACGAGCTCATAGCGCATAAGTAAGCTTTCTCAATATACTTTTATAACGTTGACAATAAATTAGCTGTTATTATGAAACAGAGATCTATAACTGATTTATAAGAACACATCTATAGCACCTATACTTTAGTATACTTGGTAGTAGACGGAACATTTAAACTTACAAAAAGGTATAACGATTTTCTTTGAACTAGTAATGAAATAGTAAGATTATCAATGTATAAATAGCAAACAATAAACTTGTTTGCACAATTTACTGTCTAGTGTCCACATTTAAAAAACACTACTTTAATTTATCTGTTAAACGTTTTCAAATTTTAGCTTTTTTATATAAAGTTAATGTGATCAAAAGTTGCACTGATAAAGGTTTAAGTAGATCTACTTAAATATAACTTTTTAGTATATTGATCCTAATCAAATAAAATAAAAAGTTTTTTCATTCCGATTATAATTAGTTGTTATCTAACCTAAATCACTCATATACAATTAAAAAAAAATTTGATTCAATCTGAAAAATTTCGTCAAAGCTCATAACCATAAGCTATAAACAAGCAAGGCAAAAATGTTTCACGTTTTAGCATAAAAACTAGTAACATGTTTGAGAAAGCACTAACACCGGTGAATTGAAGCATTTTTTACTGAAATTCAGTGGCGTCGCGTGGTATTTTTTTTAGGTGGTGCAGAATTAAAAAAAAAATCCCCTACTTTAAAACTCTTTTTTATCTTTAATAAAGACTTTTTTTTATTACAATTACATTAAATTGCTAATGTAACTTGGGAAATTTTGTTAAAAAGTAAAAAAAATATTTTTTCAAAAAAAAAAATAATTAAGAAAATAACTTTAAAAAAAAGGTAAGTACTTTGAAAATTAAAGTAAATATAGGAATATTAAAAAAAAATAAATAATTTAAAAGACTCAAAAAATGTTAGCTTACTTATGAGTATTAATTTTTAAAAAGGCTTTAAAATTTAAACTAACAGTAGAAATAATTTAAACAAAACAAACTTTTATTATATTGAAAAATACAGCAACTTTATTTGTTTTTTTTTTTTGCCTCAAATTTATTAAAAGAATATTTGATTAAATATCATACTAAGAATGGTTAATATACTAATATTTAACTTAACAAAATAATAAATGTCTTATTAGACTTGGCAAGAAAATTAAAAAGTCTACAAACAAAGAAAAAAATGTTTTATACAAACTGCAAGTTTATTTTGAGTAAAATTTATTTTACTAAGTAGAAATTAATTGCTTATTTACTTCTAAATATTGATAAAATTAACGAGTATCAACTTATAACTAATTAAAACTTTTGATGTTTGAAAGTTTGACTACTAAGTTGAAAACACAAAAGTAAAATAAGCAACCTCATAAATATCAAATTTTACGAAGTCTCTAACTAATAGTGATGTACCGGACCCACAATTTTGGGTCCGGCCGGACCCGGACTTTTTTTTCAAGTTAGAATCCGGCCGGAACCGGACCCGGACTTTTTTTTCAAATTAGAATCCGGCCGGAACCGGACTTTTTTTTCAAATTAGAATCCGGCCGGATCCGGACTTTTTTTTCAAATTAGAATCCGGCCGGATCCGGATATCAGACAAAAATGGCAATATCCGGCCGGACCCGGATAGTGAGTCCGCTACATCATTAGTATAAACTAGCCTGAGTCAGAATGAAGTTTTTATAAAAAAAAAAAAAAAAGAACTTTAATCTAATAATAAGTAGAACAGCTAGCCACAAGGTTTACAAATTTAGGTGTTGTTTACACTTAAAAATATGAAATTAAGTTCTTGAACAAAATACAATAGAAAATTACCAAATATTGAAAACTGGATCAGCTCAAACTCGATCAAAATTTAAAAGAAAACTAGCCAGAGTTTTTGTAAAAAACTAAACTAGCCTGAGGCAGTCCAAGATTTTCTAAAATTCCAAAAAAAATTCAAACTAGCAGGGTTGCCACCGTTAAAGTCAATAACACTAGCAAGAGTGAGTATAAACAAGCCTGAGTCAGAATGATGTTTTTAAAAACTGAAAAAAATTACTTTAATCTAATAATCAGTAGAACAGCTAGCAAAGGTTGACAATTTGGTAGTAAAGTTGTGGACTGATTGTGGTACACTTGACTTATTAGTACAACCCATCATAATTAAATCCTACCTTATTTAATTAATATCTAACAAATACTAAATCCTAACTGAGACTACTTTCTATAATCAGACACGACAGTTTTGAGTGATGAATCTTATATATAAAACATAACAAGAAATACTAGCATATACAAAATTATTAATTTCTTTGGTAACACTTTAAAAACTGGAAGCTATTTAAATCTATATTAAATGACTTGAAACAATAAACTAAAAATTAAATAAAACTTTTAGTAAAGAAGAAACTGTAAAATTTTTAATAAAAAGTCAAACTATAAACCTGGCTTAAATATTTATACAATTAAACACTAGTTGAAATATTCACTTTTAAAACAAAACACTACTTACAATAAGCATTTACAAAAAAGTTCAAGATATTTTGTTGCTTCAAGCTGCCTACCAAACTAACTAACTGCTTACATATAAACTGCCTGTCATGCTCTGATGTTTTGTTGCATCAGTATTTAGTTTTAAACATTTCGTCATATGATTCTCATTGGCTCGTACATTCAACCGTATTAACTCTAAATATTCTCTGAGCTCAACTTTAAACAATAAATAATGCAAGTATTCATTCCAAAGTTTTCAATTTTACAACATATGTAAAGAGTTGCATTTCTAAAATGTTTATTTCATAGTTTAAATGTAAACAAATGTAAATTAGTCACGTGTACAAAATGAGCCAATCACGGTAGGTTTTTAATTTTAACTGACGAAAATGACTCTTATTAATTTACACAGGGTTTGTTTTTGAAAAAATACTTTTCAGTATGCTCTTTTTTACTAACTAGATCCGGATCCGGACTTTTTTTTCAAATAAAGATCCGGCCGGAACCGGATCCGGACTTTTTTTTCAAATTAGAATCCGGCCGGAACCGGATCCGGACTATTTTTTCAAATTAGAGTCCGGCCGGATCCGGATATCAGACAAAAATGGCAATATCCGGCCGGACCCGGATAGTGAGTCCGGTACATCACTACTAACTAACAATTTAGATTAAACAGACTAATATTATAATAAGAAAAGACAGCAAATGCAATAATATTTCTTTTAGCCTCAACTTTAGTTAAAAAATATTGGATTAGTTAAACATCAAACTATTTATAATTATTTTACTAATATTTAATTTAAAAAAATATTTAATTATACTTGGCAAGTAAATTAAAAAGTCTACAAACAAATAAAATGTTGTGTACAAATTAAATTTTTTTTAAAGAATAACTCACATTACTCAGTAAAGAAATTTTAAAGAATCTTAAAATACAATTAAGATTTAAAAAAAAAGCTTGAGTAAGTAAAAAACTCAAAAGTAAAACAAGCAAACTAAATAATACTAAGTTTTACAAAGGCTCTAAAGTTAAAATTTAAAGTAGCTTACAGTTTAGATATAACAGACTTATTTTTTAATAGAAAACACAGCAAATATAATAATATTTCATTTTAGCTTCAACTTTACTTGAAAAGTTTTGGATTAAATACCAAACTAAAAATAATATTTTTTCTTATTTTTAGCTAAACAAAAAAAGGAATGCATAATGAAGCTTGGTAAGTAAATTAAAAATACTTGGCAAGTCTACAAACAAAGAAAATTTTATGTCCAAATTTACAAACTTTCTTAGTACAGAAATGGTTACTACTGAATGTCTACCTAAAAAAATAAATCTTAAGTTCTAACTTTGCAAACATAAATACTTAAACTCTTACTTTTCACCTTTGTAACTGAAATTCATTCTTCTCTCCTTTTGGTTGATAAATTTCTCCATCACCTCTTCCTTTAAACTAGTACAGTTATTAAGTAAATCCCTACCAATCGAAATTACACTTAAAAAATTTAACCTTGACTGACCCATGGTGTTTCTCAAAAATGTTTTGATCCTTTTCAAAGATGAAAATGTTCTTTCAGCTTCTACACTAGTCATGGGAATATATATCAAAATTCTAAGAAGCTTTGCAGTTTCGTTAAATATTTTAGTCAGGTTATGTTCTTCAAGATATAACAGTATTTTCACTAAACCATCCTGATGCATTTCTTCACGTGAATAAAATGTTTTCAGTTCTCTTTCTAACTGTTTACATTCAACTATAGGATAACACTTCTTCACTGTTTCTATAAGTTTAAAGGAAAACAAGATTTATAAACAGTAAAATATTTTGCCAAAAATAACTGCAAAATTCTTAAATGGCCTGAAAACTTGAACCATTCAGTGATGTTGAAGCTGACACTATCACAGACTTCTTTTGTTGAAGAAGAAAGGCTTTTTTTAATATTCTCTGTACTACTTGAATTCCTTATACTGTTGACTGCAGCTTGAAATGTTTCCAAATGCTGTTTAACTTTTTGAACAGTTAAGTCTGTGCATTGCATAATGTTATACAAAATTTCAACTGCAGGCATAATTTCTGAAAACAATTTCAGCCAAAATTTAGAATTAGTTTACTGAAATTATTTCATACAGTTTTAATTTAACAACAAGTCATCTTTTATCAATATAAAAAATTCATATTAAATTTTGAGATATGGTAATTCACAGTCAGAGGTACAAAAGAATCCTTATTAATATAAAACAAACTCAAACAACAAATAAATCAAATCACTATAATCATATTTATTTTTATAAGTTGGCCTCAAAATCTTTAGATGTATCTTTTATAAAACAAAACAATTTGCTAAAATAGATATTTAAAACACTAATAAAAAAAAAATTATAACAAGAGTAATTTTTTTTTGTATATATAAAAATATATATTGATACTTAAAAATTTAAAACTTCTCTTCAACAAAAGTATAAAATTTTATAAAAAGTAGGATGAAAAAGTTTGATAAAAATTGCTTTAAAAATTATGGAGAATATAGGTTTTCAGTAAAACTGTATTTTTTTGCTGTTTTGGTTTACTCCTTGTTTAATAAATTATTGTACTCTCTGGCTTTGACCGTTTGTATCTAAAAATTTAATTGGAAATTTCAAGTTTATTATAAAGTAACTATTAGCTTTCTGAAAAAGTTAAAATAAGAACAACATGAAAAAAAAGAGCCTATACACCCCCCTCTCCTTACCCCTCACTATTTTGCACAATTTTTTTTTACAAAAATTAAAATTTTTATTAACTGTTTTTCTAAATTTAATGTTTTTTTGTTGGAGGTTTAAAATTCAATAGTTCTTTAAGGGTATCTTTTCTTTATTCAAATTTAATTTGTTTTTCCTTTTGATGAAAGTACTTTTCTCAGGTGCTCAACTTTATTAAGTTTAGTTGGTGAGGCTGTTAACTTTTCAAGAAAATTAAAGATAAATTATAAATATGTAACCATTATAGCAGTAAAAAAATTGGTTAGTTAGTTTTTATGTGGCCATAGGGGTAAAACACTTATTTTTTAATTTTAAATAAGCTTGTTATTTTCAGAGTAAAAAACTAAAACTGCTTTAGTCAGCCTGAATATTTTTCTAATTTGGTCTGTTTTAATTTATCTTGGGTCATCTTGAGTTTTTTTTTATATCTAAGTTATCCTGATTATGAGGCAAGGCAACCATGTTTCAATAATTTTAGATAAATTTTTTGATTTGTTTATGAAAAAGTTGAACCAAAAGTCATATAAAGTAGACTAAATTTTCCTAAAATGTTAAACTACTCTAAGTAATCAAAGTTTCTAAGTTAAGGCTATTTACTTTATTTAAATATGTGACTGTTTTAATAATACTAATTTTATCTAATATAAATCTAAATTATTTTTCTGTAAGAGTAAACTAGAAGTTTATAATAAACTTCTTAACATTTTTTTTCAGAACTCAAAATTTACATTTAAATATTATTTAATTAATTATTTTATTAATTTTATGATAACAATAATAAGTTATAGTTAAGTTTATGTATGCAGATTAAAATAAAAAATAAATTTTTTAAAACTACGGTGATTTAGGTTTTTTACCTATTTTTTTTTTAAATATGTAATTTATGACAAGTTTTGTTCTTTTATTGTTTCGTTTTAATAGAAGAGATCTCTTGAATTTAAAATATCATGTGAGTACATAAACTTAAGTTTAATCCTTTGCACTTTGCAGTAGCTTTGTTTTTACTTAATGTTTACAATAGCTTGTAGATGATACTTAAGCAAGTCCTGTTTTAGGGAATTTTCAACTTAACTTACTTACCGCAAGATATTGATTTTGCGGTAATTCTTGAAGAAATTTTGCTTTTTTGAGTTCATTTGCGGCAGTCAGCTAAGAGTTTGCGGCAGTGAAGTGGGCAAAATGGTCGTTTTCAAAATTGGTATTTTAAAAGAGATTTCGTTCTAAAAAATAACGAAAACCTTATAGATACTTTTTTTTTTCTTACAAAATTTCAAGGTGGTGCAGTTGCGGTAGTGCAACACCCAACGCGACGCCCCTGCTGAAATTAAAAGCATATCTTATAGTTTTGATGTGAAGCAAAACAAGTTGCTTAACTTTTTGAAGCAAATGCTTTTTATTACTTTATAAACAATACTTAATTAATTTAATTTATTTGAATGATATTATTTATAGATAGTCTCTTAAGTTACAACTACTTAATGTACCTTTCAAGTTGTTAAGTCGTATTTTTGAAATACAAATCAAATTTTTAACAAAAATAAAACGCTGATGTATTATTGTTTAAATTTTTAACTATTATTAATTTTTATCAACTCTCTGTATCTTTAAAGTTTTTATTTGAAACAAATATAATTATAAAAGGAATTAAAAAAACCTACTTAAAACTAATGCAATAGTTAATTGTCAAGTTTGTACCTTTTCCTGTATTTCCTTCATAAATACACTAATATAATAAAATTTACAGCTATTTTAATTTGCAAGTGTTTAAATGTACTTGGTTTTTAAAAAAGCATTTTATATAGAATATATTTGTTCAAAACTTCAAAATATATTGTTTATATTTAATGCGAAATATAGAAATTACTTATATATAACATAAAGAGTTACAAACAGTTTGTTACTGTTAAAAAAATAATATATACCAGATAAACAGTTCTTTAAAAATTTTATTTAAAATATATTGTTAATCAATAAACGTTAATTTGTTAACGACTTTTGTTAACGAAATGAAACAAACTTTTTAAGCGGTGAATAATGTTAAAAAGTACCTTCACCTAAAAGCTAAACTAATTTCTAAGTTTAATCTAACTATATACAAAAAGGTAACTTTAAAATTAAAAATAACAAAAAATATACTGTATGGCATCATCTTTTAGATTTTGTAATCATTGTAAAAGTTTTTCTGTGAACGGATTAATAACCACACAATATAAAAACGGTTTTTTTTACCGCCGCACAATGTTTTACCGCCACGCCTGTTAAAATATAAGTTTGTTTATTGTTCTCTAAAAATACTTTTTGGACTCTTGTTTTAAATATTAAGTTAATAATTTTTTTTTATCAGCTAAGCTTAATGAGCATGGAATAAATTGACGCCTTCAATTTGGCTTAGTTATCTAGTGAGTGAAAGACATTTCGATTATCGAGATAGACATCACACAATTAGTTTTAAAATGTTCTGCTATAATGCTCAAAATCAGCTATATTATGATTTTTAACAATGTAAAAAGCTTAAAATAAAGCGGAAAGAACACATAAATTAAGTTAAGAAAGCGTCAAAATACGACACTTAAGTCAAAAACAGTTTTATATGAGACTAAAAAATGTATTTAGCTTATACAAACTTTTTAAAATTCAAATTCAGGAATTTTAGTTTCTTCTAAGCCCAATCATTGAAAAAGCGCATAATTTATTAGAAATAAAACTATCTGATGTCAATCATTTTTTTTTCTTTTAAAACTTTCAATTTTGGATTTTTTATTTAAATAAAAATCTAAAAGCATAGTTGTAAAGAAATAAAGAACGTAAACACAAACAAAAAAGCCTTCAAGTCGTTGTTGTACTTACTAATAAGTAAATTTAATAAATAAATAAAGGAAAAATATATTTGTGTATTATTTTTAATATACAAAATAAACAAAAACTTTAGTCAACTTAATTACAATAAGAAAATATAAATGTTTAATACAAAACAATAATACAAAAACAATAAAAAAGATATAGGTATTACGAGAATACAAACTTGGCCTATATTGTTTTAGTCTAATCACATATTCAATTAGTAATGACCATTTTAAGATATCAACTACTTATAAAGGTATTTTTAAAACATATAGAAGTTTATTAACATATATTACTTTTTGTTTTATTAGTGTTTGGATTGATAAAAAACTTTAAAATGCAGTGTAAATGTATAGAACATACATATTGTGCTTTTAATAGCTATAAATAAAAAAACAAAAAATTTGAATTTTTCAAAGAGGAATAACAAGTCAGTTAAAAGAAAACAACATGTAAAAAAACAAGATAAATTAAAAAGAAATTAAAACAGATTCAAGTTAAGCGTACTTACTGTTTAAAATTTTAGCGATTTTCTAAATTAATGATCAATAATTTTAAAAATCAGAGACAAACTATAATAAAAGTTTTATTAACGTAACACATTACAACGTTAATTTTACAAATATAAGTAATAAATTCAAATAAAAAGAAAATGTTACCAACAAGAAGATTAGTCAATAATTTGAAACCTTAATTTTGTAAACAATCAAATGTTAAAAGTTTTAACAGTTGCTGGTAAAAAACTTTTTTTACTTTAAGTAATAATATATGACGATTTTATAACCTTAAAAGATTTTCTTTACAACGTTAGATTGAACTTAATTTAACAAACATGATATAACTTATTCTAGAGTTTGTTAGATAACGGTAAAAATGTTATATTTCAATTGTGAATTAAGATAAAAAAAACTTTTATTAAACCTTTCTATTGTTTGAATAATGTAGTTCATAATAATAACTTCTGTACTTTTAAAACTTGTTGATTTTACAATAGCTAGCAATAAAATGTAGAACAATGCTTTTTAAACATAGAAGTTAGACACAGCTTAAGATTTTCAAAGGACAATATAAAAAGTCAAGTGCTTTTTAGTTATATTTACAATTAAATCAGACTACAGTATGAAAGTTGCCGTTAACACGAGGATATTGATTAAAATATAGTACAGTAACCTCTCGGATCTTTACGTACTCGTGACGTTACGCACTCTCGTTTAGTTACGCATTTCATAATTCTATAAAATTCAGAAAATAAAAATTTCATTTTTTTTAAATTTTGCACAAATTAGGTTTAATGTATATTTTTAAATTAAGATATGTTTTTGAATGCTAACACACCTCTCTATATCTTTAGACTTTGTAAATTTATGTTCCTTGACTAATTGATAAACATTTAGTTATACCTCAGTATATCAGAAATTTTGTAAACAATAAGAGATTAAATCAAAATTCTGAAATAAACATGACTGTTTTTAATGATGAAAGTATAATGAAATAATGAGAGTTTAAAACACAAAGAAATTATACAGCAGTCTTGCATTATATATTAATAAACACCATTTTATAATTGTAAAGAAATGCTTAATTATAAATTGAATTTGCTAAGTAGAATAGAATACAAATGTCACATATAAATAAAGATAATTTCTACTTTTTATTAAAATAGTAAAATTATTTCTACTCGAATTATTATTTTATAGAAATTCAAATCCTTTTTTTTTTTTAATATATGTATAGTTTTATCTGTTGTTTTCATATTTATAAATAAAGTAAACAAATTGTTAAAAGTGGGAAAGTGCCCAGTCTTCTTTTAACTAGAAGCAATATTAAAAAAACAGCCATTTTAGTGAGTATATTTGGTACCTCTCGTTTCTTTACGATCTTTCATATCTTTACGCACTTATTCTGTGGACACAATGTGCGTAAATAAGCGAGAGGTTACTGTACAAAAAAATTCTCAAGTAGTACTATTTAATAGTTTTAATGCAATAAAAAACTTGGTTTATGTAGATTAATATAAATTTTTTCGTTGAAGTGTTTGGTATAAAAAATAATAAAGTAACTTATATTTTGTACGACAAGAGTAAACGTCTGTGTAAAAAACTTAAAATATATTACAAACTAAAAAATATATAACCATCTCTAACAGTTAAACTACTCTTCTACTTATAAAAATTTCGTTTATTTTGATTTTTAACTAAAAAACTAGAAATTTTGATACTTTAAAATATTTTATATGTTTTGTAAAGTTTTCAAACTTTATAAACTCGAACTTTCATCGTAGTTATTTTTGTGTACGACTACAATATACGTTAGGCACCGATTTTAATTTTACTGCACTAACTTTAGCGGTTTTTTTAGTTTTTTTAAATTGTTAAATCCATCAACTCTTTTAGATTCAAGTTATTGTCAAAAATAAATTTTTACCACTAAATTGACAGAAAGAGTTTTTAGATGCTATTAAAAATAATTATATTAAATATCAGAAAAGTTACAGGTGTGTATTAAAATTAGTTTGATTATTTTGTGGATGTTGATTAAGAGATTTTGTGGTAAATATGTAGTAAAATTGTGATTTTTTGACGTAGTTGTTTGTTAATTGTTTTCGCATACTGCTTAAAGCTGTTTGACTTTCTTGTTATAAAATGATAGTACTTAGAGTTTTTATTTTGTCTAAAATGTATGTAAAAGTTGTTTTTCCAGTTAACAAAGTGTATGTATTTAATTGCTTTTATTTAAAGTTAATTATACAAACTGTTATAGATTTATTGTGATTAAATATCATAAAGTTTTAACTTAATTTTTATTCATTAATCACATCTGTTAAATGAAGTTTTTTTTTAGTTTTAGAAGCATTATAACAGATCAAAAATAATGCATTTTTATTTCATATTAATGCTTCTATACAGTTCTATATAAATTAATTAACGTGTTTTATATGTTAGTTTTAAAACATATTAGTTTCAAAAAACATATTTTTATTTATTTCGTTTTAAACTTAAAACATAGTTTTAAGTTTGATTAACATTAGGATTAAAAATTGCTACAGGCACATTAAAATTTACAAAAATTGTACTCAAACTAAATACAAATCACTGATGCGTGACGCGCGTTTTATTGACCACGTGATATCAAGTTTTATAAACACGTGCTTGTCAAAGGTATGTTTGATTATAGCACATTAGGTAACTTGAATACAACTGTTTAGAAATACTTTTAATAACATAAACTGATAAAAAAAAAACTTTTAACCAAACCAAAATACAAAGAAATCAAATAAGAAATTAGAAGAAGCAACCAATAAAAAAAACGTTATTTTGTTAGCTTAAACTTCAGACAACACTGCAACCCTTACTTTTTGAAAAGATAAAAGCTAAAGTATTTTTGATAAAGCAACTTAGTTTAAGTTTTTATTATTATGCAGATATGACGACTAAATATCCTTGCTTTATACTTTTTATCAAGTTAGGTTGAGCTTAATTCATAATATATAACTAAAATTATTTCAAAACTTTTGGTAAACATTTAAAATAAATTTAATTACGATTTTGTTGAAGTATAAAAATAATTTTTTTTAATAAGATATGATGATCATAATTTTACACATGAATTGATAATCGTTGTACTAAATCTTAATACACAGCTCTTCAAAAATTGTAGATTAGAAATTCATGACGTTCTATCAATTGATTGATTGAAAAATATTTACCATAAAATAATAACAATAAAAAAAATTAAAGATAAATTTTGTACATTTGAATAACAATAAATGAAAAAAGTTCAAAATTGTTCAAAATATTAACGTTATTTTTCAATAAATACAGTAACAATAGTTAAACTTCAGTAATGCATCATACTTTTTTTTTTAATTATTTGATAGCAGACGATAAAAAAAAAGTGTTAGAAAATTTAAATAATAAACTTGAGATGTGCTTTAGGTTACAGAATGTAATATCTAATTGATATTAGCCTAACTACACTACCTCTATTTAATTTTTATGTTTGTCAAATCAAGATTTGAATTTTCATAAAGATATGTTAGTTTTGTTATTATTTTTTAAATATTATCAAAAATAAATGTGTACGACTACTTATTCACGATAAATGTTTTGTATAATGGTTTAAAACAAATAGCACAAAAAATATTCAAGAAGTTACAACAGTGTTTTTCAGTATAGGTGATCTTCTTTTAAACAATGGAAGATTTTGATGGTTTGTTTGAGCTTGGAAAGTGAAAGAAAGTTAGTATTTTTCGTTAAAAATTCCTCATCGCTTGTTGTTGATTGAGTAAAACTGTTTTGTTTTCTCGAAGATAATTTGATATGCTATTTAAACTAACAAAGCTTTATAATTAGTAAATAGCTTGATTTAGTTTGTCTGAAAACAAAGAATAAGTTTGAATAAAATTGCCTAAAATTATCTATAAATTATTTATCATGCGTTATAAAAAAATAGTCATTTAGTTATAAACTATAAATGTATATTTATAGATTAAAAACTTAAAGTATATTTTACATTTTTATGTACATTAATCAAAATAAAAAAACTATTATATTTCTAAAAGTCGATTAAAAAAACAACTTTTAAATTGTTTTTTGTCTGGATATCTAATAACGAGTAATACTGAATATGTAACATAAAAAATGAATTACTTGGTGTTATAGGTTGGTTGGCAACTTGTTGATTCGGATTACCTGACACATATGTGTATACAATACGATGTTCAATTGGCCTTCTTGACTGTTATTGTTGTTTCAAATAAGAATAAATATTATTATAATAATGTGTAGCCAAAAAACCTTTATAAACATTTATTTGCAGCTGTCAAAAAAGTCTTATTAGTATTTTTTCAAAGTTTTGTTCCAAAATATTGTAAAAGAACTATTTAAAGTTTTTGCCTTTTTTAGAGTAATTCATAATATTTAATATTTTGAGAAGTTGTCACTTGTATTTATAAAAATAATTTAAACCACTAAGTTGGTTATAAGATGATTTCAAAAATTGTTTAACTTATTATTTCAAATAAAAATAAGTTTTAGTATAACAATTTTCAACCATAATACTTTTGAAAATAAAAAATCGTATGTAAACTTAAAAAATTAAAAACCCTAACAGTTTCCTTGAGTTTTTGTTCATGAAATATTTTAATCACTGAAAAAAGAACAAATATTGCAAACTAAAAAAAAACTTACTAATCTAAGTTTCTAAAGGTTTATTTATATAAAAGTTATCGAAACTTCAACAACTAACTTAACTACGAAATAACTTTAAGTATCTATTTTCTTATAAAGTAGTTACTCTTACTACTATGCTAAAGCACAGGCCTCGACAACATTTAAAACTAAAGGTCTGAAAAATTTTAAAAACCATACTTTTGGCCTAATTTTTGACAACAAAATGTTCTTAGTATAAATTAGTTAAAATAAACTTGACTAAAAAAGAAATGATACATTTAAACAAAAAATAAAATAAGTAGGCTACAGTTTTTTAACGCGAGTTTGGCATTAAAAAAAATTACTTAAGCGTAAGGTGTTCAATTTATTTTTAGAAAATTACGAGCATCAAATAGCTATGCTTAAAGTTAATTTTATTCAAACACTTACACTTATAAATAATTATTGTAAATAACAGTTGTTTTTTAATTTATGGGCGGCAATGTTGGCCTACATTTTTTTCAACTTAAAGCAAAATATGCAAAACAAATAAAACATATTTTTTTTTAATCTTTTTAGGTTAAAAAATCACTTTAACTTTACATTACTTTTTATTAAATGGTTATTTATTAAAACTGTGCTTTATCATATAAACTTTAAAGTGTTCTATATTTATCTTTTAAGATTTTTAGTTTTTATATAGTAAAAATTTAAGTATATAAAATAAACATTGCACAAGTTTTATAATGCAACAAAATACTTTGTTTACAACTGTTTTCTTTATAACTAATGTAGATTAAAACTAATTTTTTTACTCTTTATCATCTTTAAAAACCAGCATTATTGTTAAAAAAAGACACGCAAGTTAAACTTTCTGAGCATTGTGTTAAAAATACTAGCATCTTTTATAAATAATTAACTTGGAAACCTTTTTAAAATTTTACAACTAAGCGTTCTTTTTTTTATGTTTATAGAAAGTAGTTAAAATACCTGTCCACAGCATGATTTACACAGGCAGCAGCTGCAAGCAGAAGAAATTATCAACAAAATGAAATTTATACCAGTTGTGCACATTATTGCTATCTGTGTTCCGTATTTTGCGGGTGTTTCGATAGTTTTCTGTGAAAAACTTGTTTACATTTAAATATTTACCTTTTTTAAACAGAGCTATTTGTGAAAAAAGAACAAATTAAAGTTTAGATTGTTTTTATTGGCCTCTGATTTTTTTTGAAATCAATCGATAAAAATGTTTGTACTAAGATACATAAACTTAAAAAATTAGGTTAAAGCAAAATGATTGAAAGCTTGAGCTTAAAAATTTGCAAATATATAAATACTTAAATATTGTTTTTATACTTACTTGACAATTTATTGCTGACACTTTTTATATGCTAAATATGATTTGATTGATAAGTTAACCGACTTAAAATTAGCTAAAGTTATTATTATATAGATAAAGACTAAGCATTATTGAAAACTTTACTGAATTTGATTTCAGTCATTCTAATAAGTTTATACTTAGTTTTAAGAATAACAGTTATTATGTTTTATTTTTTCAAGTTTTTATTTTCATTTAAAATACAGACAGATTTAAAAGTCAAAAAAAAAAAACTTTTTTGAGATAAAAGTCAATAGGAAATTTCAGTTCATTTAATGACTTAAAATTAAGCTACTTACCCATCTATGGTTTACAGCTAGAATTGATTGAAGCAAGATTAAAATAAACGACATACAAGCTCCTACGATTCTAAATCCCATTAATAATCCATTCTAAAAATTAATATCTTATCAATCAAAAAAATATGATCCAAGATTTTTTTTACAAAAACTTATACAGTAAAACACTAATATTGTAGAAAAGCTTAAATAGAAATATAAGACAATTAGTTTGCCGCATATTTCGCATTTTATAAGCTAACAGCAGAATAATAAACAGAAAATAAAATAGTGAATAATTTTTTTTTACTTACTTTACATTGCGATGACGACTTTGATCCAGCAATAACTCCGAAAATTCCAGCAATAAACGGCTAAAGAAAATAGTTACTAAAAGAGAAGAAAACAATTTAGTAGAGTTCGCAATAAAAGCTTTATGATTGATATTAAAAATTAATACATATTTTTATTCAAAATCACTAAATAAATAAAAACTATATTAGTTTTTGAATGAAATTTTTTGAATAAAAGACACTAAGAAAATTTACTTTTAGAATTGATCTTTTTTTTCTGAACCATAATCTAAAATAGCTTCAAATCAAGTTTGTTAAGAATTAAAACAGCTCAAGTTATAAGCAAGTAGTACAGTAGATTAAAATTTTATATAACTTTGAACCTAAAATATTTTTTTTCTAAGTATCGTAAATCAAATATGGTAAAAAAAAAGTTAAATAAAAGTTCAAAAACATTACTTATAAAAACATATCAACTTATAGTATTTTGTAAAAATAACGATAAAGTTTTTAATCCTGACTTTTTATGTGTATATTTTTAAAACTTACTAAAATTGAGCACCAAATACCAACGCCGAAAGAAGTATAAGAATAGCATCAAATGGTATAATTATAATCATCATAGTTGTAGGGTAAACTGTAATCATACAAACGTTCATTCCTGCATGCTTTTATGAAAACTTCAGCAATGCTCATAAAAAACAAAACGACAGAGTGGGCTATTGTTGTAAACTGCAAAAAAAAGCAAAGATCATTGTTAAAACTCAAAAAAAAAAGTTAAAAGTTTTAGACAAATAAAGTACTATTTGTTCTGGTTATTATTTATTTCTAACCCCAAGACCTCGGACTGTACTCTTAAAATACTTTGTGTTTTTTTTAACTGGAGAAGGTTGAGCGTTTACATTTTGAAATGAAGGCATTTCAATTTTAGCGCTGGGTAAGATATCTTCAGTGGATTCACTAAGATGATTATGCATTTTCGAAACTTTTTATAAAACAAAGTTTTTATATGTTATAAATAACTACTAAAGATAAAGTTTTTGCTTTTATGTTCAACAATTAAAATTTAATCTTAACTAAAGTTTTTTTTTAATTTGCGATTTGTTTTTTAATTTAGTTATTTTAAGATAATGATAAACTATAGAAGCATTTTTTATTCAAAATATAATTTATCACAAACTTTTTTTTTAATTAAAGCTCTACAAATTAAAGCATCTAAGATTGAATTTAACAACAAGGTTTATTGTTTAATGTAACCAAAACCAATAATTGTAAAGTTTTTGTTTTTCACAATTACTTAAAGTAAATACTTTTGGTCTGGAAAATTTGGAAGTTTGTCTAAAATAAAACAATACAATAAAAAGCAAGAAAAACTGTGTATAAAGTTAAATACGTACTATTACGAAATTTAAAAAAAAATATTTTTTTAAAAACAACTAGTTAAAATCAATTATTATGTAATTTAAAAAAAATACTCTATTTGTATGAAAGGTTTATAAATACCTATTGTCGTATAAGAGTTATATGATTATATTTTTATATGCTTTCTAGTTTAAAGTATCATTAATTAAATATATAAAGCTAAATAATAATAATTTTAACTTTTATACGACTTTGGTTGTATTAGAGCAAGTTTAGTTTATTTTATAAATAGAAATTTAATTTTTAAAATAAATCATTAAGTTTTTAATAAAAGCTATTTCGTTTTCTAGTATTTAAATTTTTACAATAAATTTAATTACTTATAGTTTATTTATTGACTTTAAAATTAAAACAATGAAAGCATTGTCTAATATTTATCAGTAACTAAATTAAAACCAACTTCTTTAACGAATATAATGCTTAAAATGTTAACCTGAATATTTTTCAAATTTAGCTAAAGTAATTATTAACAAATAGAACATATATTGCACTAGGTTTGATTCAGAAACACACACTACTTGTTTAATCAAACGTTGAAGACAACCAGGTAAATAATTTTCAAAATAAAAAAATAAAATAAACTGTTAGATCAGTTTACAGTCTACATTTTAAAACTAATCTAGGAATTTTTCTGTAAACGGAATTATAACCACTAGTTCAACAAGGCGTGTCGTCTGTTGTGGTATGTTTAAAAAAAAAATAATGAACTTTTACTTGAATATAAGTTTTTGGTTTTCTCTACAAAAACTTTTTTATCAAGTTTTATACTTATATAAATTTATGAAACTCTTATTTAGATATAAACTTATTGAACAAATCAAAATTTTAGTCAATGTGTTTGGTGTGTAAAAAGACATTTTTGTCATCAAGTTACGGCTTATTTTCTTTGACAACTTTAAGGCATTAAAATAATATTTTTTTCTAAAGAAACAAATCTTAAAGTTAAACAAAAAAATACAATTACAAAAAAGAAAAATTAGGAAGTTTAATACAATATTTTTTTGTATAAAAAAAAGGTATTAAAAACTTAATTGAAAAACTAAAATCAAGTATATTAACTTGTAATTATGATAAAATACGAAAATTTTAAAAAATAAGACTATTAAGGTTTCTTTTAAAAAGAACATTTATTTTTTTGTTTTAAAGCTATCAATTTTTACGAACGTTTGAAAACTAAAACTCAAAAGTAACCAGATAAAAACAACATAACCGCTTAAAATGAGCAGCATAGTTGTTAAAAAAAACTACTAATTTATATCTAATCTGAAATTGTAGCTAAAAGTTTTACTAGTTAAAATTTTCACCATAACGATTGTAGGTAAGTTTACTTACACTAATATAAATGATATGATAAAATAAAAGGACTTGCTGTATAAACAAAACAGTATTAAAGGACTAATATAAATTACTACAGCCTATACCAAAACTTTGCTATAAAAACCTGGACAAAAAAACTCAATAATAACCATTCTGAGGTTAGATTAGGATAACAATTACTCTTAGACTTAGCATATAAATAACGTCTATCTAACAAAAAAAAAAAGATTTTGTATTCTTATTTTTTAGAAAATTTTTCTTAAAAAACTGATATGAATAAGTATTTTGTTGCGTTGCTTACTACCCTGAAAGCTAGGGACTAATGACAAAATTTACTATAAATTGTACTTAAAAAGTTGCTTTTAAACGCCTGGTAGACGGTTGTATATTGTATCTTTAATTAAAATTGATGTTTAAAAATTTTCATTTTGTTTAATGTCTCGAAAGATCCAACTAATATTTAAAGAAACTGTTATTACTTTTGCTATTTTTAAGCTAGTTGCATTTTCACTTTACTTTTCAATGTGTAACTTTTATAATTAATTAAAAAGTTGTCAGCTGTTTTAATAATTATAGTCGTTCTTGTTTTACCTCAACACAATAAACTACTTCTCTTATAAAAAGTAGATAAAAAATTAAAATAAAAGTACTTCATTTAAAAACACTTTATCATATATTTTATGAAAAAGTCCTGTCCTAAGACATTAAACTGTATCCGTTGAGTATGACTCGATAACCGAAAAGTTTTTTATGCACCAGGTTCTTAAACCAAATATTTTGAGCGCTTTTTTTTCAATAAACAACAAGGTAACAAAAACCATGTGTTTTTAGTAACTAAGTTTAGTTTTAAGAGTTTTTTAACGTATAGACTTGTTAAAGTTACTATCGAATATGACATCAAAATAACTACATTTATTTGACTTTTTTGCAATTTTTTTATAAAAAAAATATGAAAATTTAAAATTTATTTTGATTTTTCCGAAAGTTTTGTTTTCCGGGATAAAAAAGTGAGTATTTTTTAAATCAGTACTTAACTTTATTTAAACAATCTTTGAAATATAATTTTATCAGTATCTAAATTTCTACTGTAATCTTAGCTTTTTTTGTTTATCATTTGTCGCTAAAAATAAAATTTTTAACTAAGATAATAGTTTAACTTAAAATGTGATTAAATGAAAGAAATGTCAAGAAGTTCTATCAAATAAAGAGAAAAAGATGAGTTTAGTATTTGAATAAATAGTCTAGTTTCACCAGAACTTAAAAATAAACAAATATTTACGTTATTACAAAACTTTAAAAGTTAAACGATAATAATTACAATTTTTTTATCATATTTTTTATTCTTCTTATGGTTGTTCTTAAGAATAATTTCAATAAAAAAATTGTGCTCTGTAATTCATCATAACTAAGTTTTTTTGGATTTTTAATCGTAAAAAAACATTAATTTTTTTTTATTTTGAAAGTTTAATGTAATTCTATCTTTTTTTGCTGACATCACAACCTAATATACTGCTACACATATATTGAATGTATTTAAACAAGACTGTAGAAATACAGCCTACGTAACTGCTTCAAAAATCAGAGTTTTTTTAAAACTGCGAATAAAAGCGGTTTAGACAAAAAGTGTATTTGCTAGTTTGAATCGAAATAAAACTACTTGCATTAAAAAAAAATCATCATGCTAAGGGCTAAATTATCAAATAAGTCTTCATGGCCAAATTTGTTTAAAAAAAGTATTCAAAGACATCTCAATTTGAAAAGCTATTGTATATGTAAAATAAAAACCCTTTAAGGTTAAGTTGTGATGAATTTATTGATGATAATCATTATAGAAGTATGGAAAGTCAAACAAAAAGAAATTTTATAAAGTTTTTGTTGAGAAAAGGCGAACTTTTGCTTTTTACACAAGTAGTTTAAAGTATAAAAAGTACGCCAATTTTTTACAAGGCAGGCCAAATAGACAGGCTGCCCGCGATCTTAGATTAAACTATTTTTGTTCTACTTTATTATTTTTAATGTTTTTAATAAAATGTTACATTAAAATTAACTAATCTTTGTTGAACTTCAATACTTACGGTTTTAAAACTTCTACGTGTTTAAAGAGTACAAACTAAGCTACATAAAATAAAGTAGAACCTCTAAAATTATGTTTGAAAATTTAACACCTTGTGTTGCTTTGCATTTCTAGTAAAAAACTAAACTATATTTATAAACTTTAAAGTAAATATATGGAAAGAGTTAAAATAACAACAAAATTAAAAAACCTAGTTGCTGCATCATTATCAAGTTTAGATAAGCAAAAAAAAAAACATATTTTGAAAAAATTACTGCTTTGTGAACAGCTTTATTCTGATAAAAAGCTAAATAATTAATTAATAATACCGCAATAATACAATATGCATACTATATATGAACAATTTAATTTATTGAATAGTTTCGTAAAACATATTTTAAACAATAATTATGTGTATCATATTTTTACATCGAACAAGTAACCTTTAAAATCAATAAATTTCACTGATGCTTGCTGGAAACACTACAGTATGCTTTTTATCTTCGAAAACAATTAAGGTTGAAAGTTTTTAATGCAAACGAAATAAAAGTTTCAAATACAAAGTTTAAGTTCGTTCAAATTAGATAAACTTTGTATTATTCCTACGCAAAGAATATTTTCTGAACAACGAAACTTTTTAAAAACTGATAACGGTTTGGTTTAGTTACTTAAATCTGTTTGTAATAACGTTTTTAAAATGTTTGGTAGTTTATTCGAAGTAAAGCATAAAAATAAAAAACTTAACGAATTAGGTTTAATACCAAAATAATTTTGTTACTATTTACTGTGAATTATTTGTTTTTTAAGGATCTACGTGGTACACAGACAGGAAAGTAAAAATACATGATTTTACTTTTATGATTATTTAAGTCAAATTTAAAAAAAATATTAACAGTTTGTTTAAAAAATTTAAATTCAAACAATCGTAATAAGATAATAAACTAATGTAAAGCATTAAAACGTTCATTTGTAAATTAATTGACTAAATATAACTTTTCTAACATGGAAGCCCTTTTTTTAACAAAACACCATTCTGTGTAACTTCTTTGTTGTATTTATAAAGCTCTAATTAAAATATAAAATACAACTTTTAGTAGCATAGTTCAGATTCAACATGAGTACAAACAAACTGTTTTTTTTTAAAGTGTACCAAAAGTTTTGTATGAAAACAGATATTGTAACCAAAAAGGATTATTTTGACATCTTTTAAAAATCTTCAACTGTTGCTTTACTTGAAATTTTTTAGTTTGTAATTAATCATTAATATTTAACTAATTCAAGATTTATAAATGTCTAATTTTCATTGTAGTTTAAATTAGTTTTTGCTTATATATATCACCCTTAAAGATTAGCTTGTGTACTAAGTCTAGTCTTTAGTCACTCAGGCTTATTTTCTGACTCAAAAAGTGGTTAACATGTAATAGTGTCAAACTTACTTGTTAAATTTTAAATACCAGAACTCTGGTTGTTGTAAAAATTAGATAATCGATATTAAAAGTTTATTGAAATGGATAGGGTAAACTGGTAAATTTAAAGTTAGCGTGTAAAAATTAATTAGGTGTTACCGAATTATTAGTAAAAAAAACGATTAAAAGTGTTTACATATTCTTAAACACTAGCAGCGCTAAAGAATTCAAATTGGGGTGCACAGAATTTTAATTTTGTGATTTAGGGTTCACGGATTCGAAATAGCGTGCCGACCACTGGGTTATTGTATTTTTTGGTATTTTAAAAAACTGTATATTATTGGGGGAAGAGTTAGAAAAGAATAAAATTATGAAGACTTAGAATTCAGCTATAACTACAACATTCAAGCAGATAGATGGAGTAAAATAGCTGATTTAAATGTTGGAAGAGTAGTTGCAGCTTATACAGTTTTTGTCAGGCAAAATTGTTGTTACTTGAGGTGTAAGTAGTCTAAGATTAACATCAGTAGAAGCATACGACTATTATGAAAATAAATGGACTTATTTACCTGATATGATTGAAAAATGATTTTCACATGCTGCAGTTAGCATGGGTAATAAAATGTTTACTGTTGGTGGAGAAAATACCCCAAGCTGCGAAGTATTTGACTTTTTATCAAGAAAGTTTACAGCTTAAAAACCAAGACCTAACCTACCTAGACGAATGAGTAGGAACAATGAAGCTTTTTCTACTGAAAATAAAATAGTTTTGTTAGAGAACTTTACCGGCCTAAAATCCATAACTGTATACATGTATGATGTAGACCGAGACAATTGGTCATATGTTGAAAATTATGGAAATTTGTTCAGACCATTAGCCTGTGTTTAGGATTACAAACAATAACACATAAGTAACAGTTAGTTTTTGTCTAACAATAAACTTTTTAATACATAATATTTTTTGCAATGTGTCCAGTAGACTCAAAACTGTTCTTAATTAATTTAATGCCTTAAGTTATTTTTACTTTCGTGTTTCAATTTATTAAATTTAGTTATATCTGTTAATGTGTTTCCGAACTCTGTTAAATGCAATAAATTTATAAATTATGACTCAACTGCTAAATTGTAAAGTTTTCTTTTTTATCGGTATAAGTAACCTCATATAAATATTTTGACTTATAGTTATTTTAAAATATGTAAGCAAGTACATAACGAAACAAGCGCGGTTAAAAGTTGTGTGAAATACATATTAAGAATAAAGTAGAAAATTTCTAGGTAAAGTTATCTTTATTGAAAATAAATACAAAACTAGTAAAAGTATATGGTTCTTAATGAAAACAACAAGTAAAGTTAACAAAATGTTTTCTTTGGTATCCTTAACACTTATACAGGTAAATATAAAAACAACTAGCTAAAAGATATCCCCTGTATGTTTTTATGTTATTATAAATAAAGAGCAGTTAATTAAATTTCAAAACCAGTATATTTACTATATGATGACACATTATTCGATGGGACTATTTTAACATCGTTTTCTTAATCATAATCTTTGGTAATAAGTTACCGTCCTTGTTTTTAATCATTAAGTGTTAGCCAACGACCTGATAAGATTAAAAAAAAACAAATTGTTGATTTCACTAGGGGAATAGCGATCGCGCTCTCCAAAAATTTATCTACAATTCACAAACAAATTTATATTACACACTCTTTAGCTAATAAGTAAATGTAACAAGATAAAATACAAAACTTTAACTAGTACACGATTTCCAAGCTTATTTTCATAAAAGCCCACTAACAAAAATTAAAATAACTAATTATCCATTTATTAGATATTGTCCTTTTACTAATTATTTAATTTTTTTCCTTGCCTTACTATTCAACGCTCATGATAGGAAAATTTGTTTCTAAATGAACGACTTAGGTTTTAAATTTTAAAGCAGTGAATTTATCGCTTGATTTAATACCTTTACTTAATTTAACACAATATACATTTTAAAATGTGCAAAGGGTATTTTTATCCTAATCATAAAAAAATTATGTTAACCTAATCAGTTTTATATTGTAATAAATAGTTTAGTATGGAGATAAAAATTTACATTACAATTTTCTCTATATTATAGTTATGCTTTGATGAAAGGTAATTCTTAGACAGAAAAAAATGACAAAAGTGGCTAAATTTCAAACTAAAAGCAGTTTCCAACTGAATAAATATCTTTTCCAGTATGCTTAATTTTAAATAATATTTTTTTATTGTTTATTTGTTAAAAACATTTAGAAAAACAGGAAAGGCATCATTTATATATACTGTTGAACTTTCAAAATTGGTTAAAAAATATTTTAAGAGTTGATTTAATTTACTTTCAACTAATCTATGTTATTTTAAATATAAGTTAAAGATATATATCATTTTTATTGTTATATAAAACTGTTGTGTTTTGAGCTGGACCTTACCAGCAACAATAATATTGCTGTTATCGCCAATACGGTTAGTTTTACTCAACTCGAGTCAAATGAAAATATTAAGAAGCTAGTTCTGACAAACTTTATGAGAAGTTTTGTTGATTTTGTGTTAAACAAAACAAATAAGTCCAGTGAAACTTTCAATACAGCTGAAAGTTTCAACTCAGAAACGCAAGTGCTCCAGCGTAGCAAAAAGTGACTTAAAATTGAATAAATATATTAAATTCATTGCAGCTCATGTTACATAAGCTAACCTGAGATAAAATTATGTTACCTGGGTAAACTTATAATCAAAAATGATTGAAAGTTTCATTGAGGAAGATGATTCTTTAACAAAAAAGTGCCATAATGAAAAGAAGGATACAAAAATGACCCATAGATTCTAAATACTATGCTAATTTAATTGAAATGGAACTTAAAGGTACTTAAGATACGATAAATAGTCAAATAACATACTAAAAACAAAAAAAACTAAAATAAAACACAAAACAATGGTTTTTATTTATTTTATACTAGTAAGTACAAAAAAACATTTTATTCATAGTTAACAAACAAATAAGTAACTTGCTATCTTAATTATCATCAATATAATGCTGTTGCCTATATTACGGAACCTAAATATAAAACAAAACAGTATTGATAAAGCAGTAACTTATAATCAAAACCTTTACTTACACTACATGATTTGTTTAAATTTAACTGTACGCAGAAGTTTGGAGTAAAATGAATGTGTCACAAGTGTAACTAATTAACAACTGAAAGTAAAATAAAATAAGCTTTTCAACATCCAATATTCTCATTTTTTACTAAAATTTTACAACATTAATTATACTAATTTCAGAGCCTTACTCCTGGCTTGCAAGCTGATTTTGTTTGATTAAAATAAACTTCTGAGAAACTGCGAAGTAAACAACAGCAATGTTGTCTAGAAGTTGTCGACTTTCTCTGGGATCTTTCGGCAAGTTGCGTAAATGAGCGAAATCGTCCGGAAATATTCTCTGATTGTGACATTTCCAAGCAGCTTCATTAACTTTCTCCTTGTAACCATCAAGTACCTGCTGACTGTCAATATCTTTTAATCTATCATAAATCAAGTCGCAAAACGCTTCAGATAAATTTTCCATCCATTCAGTGAAATCTTCCTCTGAAACATGCTTCCGAACGCAACATTTTTCTGCATCACGTGCAATTTGTCTTCTTTTCTTTGTCTTCTTACCCACATCACAGTCACCTTCATCTATTTGTGCCAATTGAGATCTCCTTAGTTCTTCACGACCCTTGTCCTCTACACACATTACATCCGTTCGCCAGTCAAAGCTAGTATAAATTGCTGGTCTACTCATATGTATTTTAATACTAAAACCTACGAAACAAACTTAGTTAAAGTTTTAATTAATTTTAACAATCACTGCTAAAAAATAACGAATTGTATTACTATTTTAAATATGGTGCTTTAAAGAGGTCAAAATTGCTAGAGAAAGTATACTTTTATTTGATAATTCAGTTAGTTAACCTAACTTAAATAATTTTAGTAAACGATTAAAACATTTATATGACGTCGTAACTGTAGTAAAAATATAACAAATCAAGATTATAAGAGTAAAAATTGATTCTAAAAACATTTATGATATAGTTACTTTAACTAGTTTTAACATTTTCTTTTCGAAATAAATTAAGATATTTATGACATTTTCTGTACACACCTCGTGGTTTATAAGAACTTAATTTTTTTTAGCTTTATTAAATAATAGCTTGTTTTTAAAATAACAGGATTAAATGGTTTAACAAAGCTAATTAAAATAGCTGTTTTATATTTAATGTTATTTTTTGTATGTGTTGTTAGTCAAAAGGAATGTAACTAATAAAAGTTGTATTTTACTAACTTTAATTAAATTCAAATTTAACAAATTGTTTAACAATTTTATACCTTTTTTGTTAAAATGTATAACATAGTTATTTGAAAAAAAAAAACTCAGTTTATGTATACCAGGGTTTCCAAAACTTGGCCAAGTGACCACCTTGGGGACCATGAGGTCATAAATTTAAGCTTACACTATATATTCAGGAGTTGTGCTTAAAAAACAAAAAAAAAATGCTTAACTTTTAAAGTGGAAGAACTGGTAAAGATAATAAAGCCCATTAAAAGTACAATAAAAAAACTTTTTTAGCTGTTTATTTTAAATTTATAAAAAACAAAAAATTGTAATCATTTTTTAATTTTTTAGTATTTTATTAAGCAAGGTTGTTTAATTACATTTTTTTTGGCGTTTGATCACATTTTATATGTAACATTTATCAGTTTACTATGTGAATTCAAAAATTAGTACTAACTATTGTCAAAAATCTTAGTAATATACATAAAAAATAGCTATAACTTGCTTACTTTTAAAATCCTCATCAGTCTCAAAACTATGTTCATATAAATTTACATGAACCGTTGTAGTTCAACCCTTATATAAATTAATTTTATGAGCTGTACAAGTTTTATCAATATTTTTTTTCATAATGTACTAAGAGACTGTGGACATTTTGTTGCTTTATTTAGTTTTATACTTTTTAAATTTTACAACTGTTTCTGAAGTTTTTTATATTTGAAAAGTATAGGTCTCCTGAACAAGACGTTAAAAGGTATCCGTAGTGTGCGACTCGATAACCGTAAGGTTCTTCTTGCACCAGATCATAGAACCAAATATTTTGAGCGTTTTTTATAGTTCAACAATCTTTATTTATAACTATAATACTAGTAAATAAGCTTAACTTTTTAATTATATTTTATAAGGTTTTATTTTGGGTATGTATATCAAAAACTTTAATTCAAATCAAAAATAACGCAGTAGCACTTATTTATGTTAATTTTAAAGGTTTCTAAAAGTTTTCGATGGCAAAAAGATTTTTGAAAAGGAAAAAGTTTATAGTTCACTAATATAAAAACAGTTAAGGTTAATTAGAAATGCTAGTTGACTTTTAATAATACTAAATTTAAAGGTTAGGCGAGTAATTTAAATAAAATAAAAAGTCAACGAACTGTTGAAACTAAAACTGTTTTTAGAGAATAAAAACATTTTTGTTTAATTAAAAGCTAGCTCAGTTAATATTTGTTTTCTTTAATGCAAAGAAAATATTGAGTACAAATAGTTTAGCTAGACAATAAATAAATTTAATTCTTTTAAAATTAAAAAGTGTAATTTTATTTTCATAAGTAGTATTATCTGCCTGTGATATTTTTTTTTTTACTGACTTTAAGTTTAATTATTAATCATGAATTTAACTCAAATTTGTACAAGTTCTTTAAAGATTATAAAAATAATTTTCTTAATTATTTACAGTTTATTTTATTTAGATAATACCAGATATTTAAATATAAATTTTTACTCTAGCCTAGATATTTTCTGCTTATCTTATAGAACATACATTCTTAGTAATAAATTACAATTTAAAGTTATATTATGTTTTAACTAACACTTTTGGTTTTGACTATAAACATTTGCAACAATACTTTGGTTTCAGTTAGTTAATTCTAAGTTATCAAATCTATTCTAGCTAGTAATCAACTTTAACTTGAATTTTTTTTGTGACATTGTTTACTTGATCGAACACACTTTTGGTATCAACTTTAAAAACAACAAAAATTAGCTAATATTATTAAAAAAAAACAGAGACAATTGTTAGCTATTTATGAATATTTAGTTGGTTTGAAACTAGTTTTTAAAAGTAGTAATGTTTTTAAGTTCAGTGTTTTTTTTTAAAGTAATTAGTATAAAACTTTAACGATTTTCTTATTAAGTAATAAAAAAAATTTTTGTAAAAATCTTATTTAGAGTAAGTTTTTTAAATTTATTTAGTTTTTTAGTTTTTTTACAGAAAACACTAGTTAGATTTTAGTTAATTAAGCAAGATGTTACTTTTTTAATCTTTTTTATAATTATTATGTTTCTTTAAGTAAAACAGAACTAGCTTTATTGATAATGGTGTTTAGTTTTTTTAAACGCTTTTGTAAAAATTTTACTGCGTTAAATTTACTAAACTGTTCAGAGTTATTTTAAATTTAAATTAATTGAGATTAATTTATTTTTTACTTTTTTCACCAAAATTGACTCAAAAATTCTTTTTTACAGGTCTTTTTTTCTAATATAGTTGTATGAGTATCACATTTAGTAGCAATCTCATTTTTTTCTCAAAGTTATTTTTAATTTATTTTTAATTTGAGTAAAAAAAGGATTTTTTTTTCATTCTGTTGTTAATGTCGTTTTAAAATCACTAAATTTTAGAATAAAGTGTTGTTGACTAAATTGTTGCTTTTTATATTGCTAACAGCTAGTTTAACATTATGATACTTTATGTTTTAAACTGTTAGATTAATCCTTAACAAAATGCTTACTTATTTGCTTTTTAACCGTGTTGTAGTTATTTATTATAAACCGATCAATTACGCTTATTTATAATTTAAGTTTGTTTAGTGATGTGAAACAGTATTTTAAAAAACATCAGGACATTTTTAATAAGTGGTCTTATATTTTCCATCCTCTGAACAAAAAACTTGAAGTAAACGATACAACAAATAGTAAGAAAATAAAATGTATAAAGGATCATTGTACAAAGCTAGAAATATATATTTTCAATAGTTTTTTAAAAATAGGATAAATCGAAAGATAACTTCTTGCCTACTTATTTTCCTCAAGAAAATCCTGTAAACTAAAAAAGTTTTTATGTAAAACAAAATATAAATAAATAATAAAACAACAAAAATACAAACATAATTTTTGACAGTTAAAAACTTTTTAACGTCGTTAAACTATAATTAGTCTCAACTTAATGTTTATTATCAATAAACTTACCTTCACAACAGACTCGTCGAGATTGAGAAATTTTGAAGTTTGTGAAAAAATTACTGGAAACCCAGTAATTTTAATTTGCAGAAAAACTAACTGCTAAGTATTTTTTTTGATACTTAGTAAGTATGCTCGAGGGAGGCTCATAATCTAAGATTTATAGTTATCTAAGACAACATTTCAGTAGTTTACAAACAAATTTTTGAATAAAAAGTTTCTACAAAAGTAAAATGTGATTTTGGTTTTGTTGACGCAAGACTTAAATAACTTACTGAAAGTTACATTTAATAACTTAGATTTTGACTTAATACTATTATATGTTTCTCTTCATAAATCACTTTTTGTATTAAAATCATTTTATATAATTTAAAATCAGTAAAATATATTTGTATCTTTTTTAAATCAACAAAAACATCGGCGAAAGTCTGCAGAGGAGAAGCCTGGACTTTCGTATGCCGTGAGACAAGCTCAACTGTCTTTGAGATGTTGAGCTTGACGTTGAAATACCTCTAGGTTTAGCAGCACGATATATTTTTTCTGTTAACTTCTTAACACTTTTATCACTTCAGTATGTCGTGCTGCCAGACCTAGAGTTATTTTCATCAAGTTCTGTTTTGAGTTTTAAAGGTAAAGACCTGATATCTAACAAGCATGAAAGTTGCGTGGTTTACACGTTTCAAATCTGTTGTTCAAACAGTTATATTGGTCAAACCTCTTGGCACCTTAAAACCAGAGTTAAAGAGCACATTCAAAATAGTTTCGATCGATTTTTATTATATTTTCATTATACAAATTAGTAATTAAAACGCTGTTTTTTTCTGCTGTTTAACAAATTAATGAAGAATTTAACTTTTTCCTATTTACTGTCTCATTTGAAGTTGATTTACACCGTCTTCATTAAATGATTGGACTAAAATAATTGAAAATTAAAAAAAATTGCTGACAGTATTTACTTTAAAAAACAACTGAAGTTGATTTTCTTTTATGTATTTTTTAGTGTATTACTTTGTTACCTCGATTTTGATAAAAAGTGTTTGGTATATAATAACAACCAAACCTTGTAACAGATAATTTCGATGCTCCAAAATTTTTCGATTGATTAGGTCCCAAACATCAATTGGTTTAATTGTAAATTAAAATATAATTAACAATTCTATATTCCACTTTTACAAAGTTTAACAACAACAACGTAGTTTCGATAGGGATAGTTTGAATGCAAATCGAATAAAAATTTTAGTCTTAAATAATATAAGTAAACCTTAATTTAATTCTAATTTTACTAAAAGAAACTTAGAACGTTTATAAATAAAGTTTTGTCATTAAAAATAAATATATGCATTTGGTTATCTTACTTGTCATTAATTATCCTTTGATTGATTCTCGCTCATTATTCGTTCTATAAGTTCTTAAAGTAGCTTAACAAAAATTACAAAGTTTAAACTAAAATACAATAAAACTAATAAAACGACTTAATTTTTTTTAAGTGTGTACTATAAAATAGCAGTAATATTTGTCCAAGGTTAACAAAATAATTAAAAAACGTGTTTCAACTCAAAGTTCATTAGTATTTTATTTGTCTTATTTTCTTACTGTAGCTTGCCGAACGCTGATAAAATTAGATTTTTATACAAAAATTATTTTAAAAACAAAATATAATTTAGTCTCAATTATTACGTCAGTCGAATATTGTTGGTTTATTTTTGTATAAATTAATTTATCTTTCTTTTTAAAATGCACGTTTAGAAGAATATAACATGGAAAATACTCAAGTTATTGATAATCTCATGAGTGAAATGCTAGACACCATTATTGAAAAAGAAAATTCAGATAGTGATCGCAATCAGCAAGAATTGAAAAAGTCGCAGGTCTCAGAAAGTCTACTATTTTCTGAAGTTGTAAATCCTATTTTAACTAAAGCTTACAAGCAACTTGAAAGTCTTGAAACAAGAATGAAACCATCTTCCACCTTAGTGTACAACAACTTGAAAGAAAGCAACGACTTGGAGTTATTGAAAAAATCAGCAAGTAAAACAAGCTCAAATGGAAAATGTGAAAGCTTTGAACTTGATGGCGCTAATTTAGATTTTGTCAATAAAACAAACTTTCAAGTTGTTGACAGTCTTATGGGTGAAATGTTAGACACAATCGAAAGTGAAAATTCAGAATGTAATTACCTCACCTCAGAAGTTGGTAGTTCAATTTGCACAATAAATCTGTTGCGTTCAGAGCTAGGTTTAAAAAGCAACAGTTGCATTGATTTGATCTCCAATACGGATAGTTTTATTACTGAACTCAAATCAAATAAAAAATATAAAGAAACTAGTTCTGACGAGTTCTACGAAAACTCTGATGTAAGTTTTGTGTCAAACGAAACTAATAAAGCCACTGAAGTTTGCAAGACAGCTGAAAGTTTCAACTCAGAAATACAACAGTTCTCTAGCGCAGCAAAAAGTGACTTAAAAATGTACAAAGACATTAAACTCGTTGCAAAATCTACTACAAAAGCGAACGTTGGTCAAAATGATGTTATCTTTGACAAGGGAGACACAAAATCTCAAGTACTTGAAAGTGTCATTGATAATGATGAAACTTTAACAGAAAAATGCTTAGATGTTAATAAGGATACTAAACTAGTTTTAGATTCTAAATACTATACTAGTTTGATTGAAAACAGTGAAAGTTTTGAAAGAGGAGACAATATTACAAAAACGAACGTTAAGCTTAATGAAAACAATGAAAAGTTAACAGAGGTTAAACATCAGTTAGGTACAAGTTTGATAAAAAGAGAAATAAAAGCAAAAAGAGAATGCACAAATGAAATTGTCCAAGCTACTAATCAATATGTTAAAAACCTTTTCCAAGCTGTAAATTTTCAAGCTTCTGAAAACATCAGTGCAGTAGAAAAACCTACTGGCTACAATTCTGAACAAAACTTGTCATGTTCAGGAAAACAGTTGTGTCCAGAGTTGAATCTTAGAGACAACATTAGTAGTTTTATGACACATAGTAGGGATGGTATCATAACTGGAAAAATATCTGATCTCACCAACTCAGTGGTTAATTTAGTTGAAATCAAGGCAAAATTTCCTGATGATTTTGCATCAAACCAGACCGAAGCTACTGAAGCTTGCAATTTAGTTGAACGCTTTAACGACAAAGTAGAAAACAATATTGAGCTGAGTAAAGATGTGAATATTTATGCAGAATCTAAAAACGAAAATAAAGTATGTTTTAGAAAGGTAGAGGAAAAAACAGAAACGTTTAAAGATTTTGACGAGAATTTTGAAAAATCGACTCTGGTTGAAAACTTATCATTTAAAAGTCCAATAAAAAAATATTTACAAGTAAAAAACAAAAGCATCAATAAAAACATTCAAAAAACAAATAAATTTATCGAAATATCATTTGACCATTATATCGAATGTCTTTTCCAAGGTGATATAGACTTTGAATGTAACAGTTCAGCAAAAACAACTGCTCACTACAAATTTCAACGTTCGAAAAAACCAAACACAACAAAAACGACCTTCTCTAAATTTTTCAAGCTGAAAATGATTCGTTCTAATCAAGTATCTCCTGCAGAAATGAAACCAGAAGTGAAGTCGAAATCTAAAGTGAGAAAATTTGCTTCGAATTTTATCAATGGACTGAGAACGTCGTTTGGAAATCTCAGGCAAGCTTGCAGAAGTAAAAGAAGTCCACTCGTCTTTTGCTCTGTTCCAATCTACTTCCACAGATAAACTTAAAATTAAAAAATACATAAGTTGTTATAACTTTAATAAACTTTAACAACAAAAACGTTTTTTTTTATACTTATAATTTATTAAAAGTACTGATTTTTTACCGGAAATGAAAAAATATAACTACTTTACACTAAAGAGTTTAAAACTTAGAGTGAAAATTTATACCCAAGTACCTAAACTGTAACAAGATATCTTCTTAAATACGACTATTAAGTGCTTCAATAAAAGACATTATTGTACAGTCAAGTTTAAAGATTTTAGTGTTGTAAAAGTTTTTATTGTAACTTTGTTTTTATTTTGATTAGCATTTATTAAGTCACCATAGTTTTAAATTTTGAATATTTTTAAACGAATAGAGAACAGATTATTAAATAAATACCTAGAAAAATATTAGCTAAAAGTAATCTAAAAAGTGCATAGCTTAAAATCTACAAAATACATATAGATAGCTTTTGCATTAAAATTTTAATACTTTTGATTTGTCTAATCATGTACAACATCTAATATTGTTAAAAACTAAACAAGTCTTCTTTTTCGTTTTAGTACATTACGGACTGAACATTTTTTGAAGAAGGTAACTCAACTTAAAGATTGAGAATGTTTTCAGAAAATAAATTTTTCGACTAAAGCTATTGAAATAATATGATTGTTAAAAATAAAAAGTTGATTGTATTTAAAACAAAACTTAGATCTTATATTCAGTGTCGTATAACGTTTAAAAACAGCATTTGCTCCGATAATTTAAAATGGCTTATCAAATTTTGGTAACTTACCATTTTCAAAACAATTATAGTTTATTCATTTATATTTACAGTAGAGAGTTCTACAGTATTTTTATAAGTACTTTGCCAAGTTTGCTAGAAGCGGGCTACAGTAAATATGAAAAGCTAAACAGAAAAGAGTAAAGTAAATGTTTTAAACTAAAAATGTTATAAAGTTTATTGAACATCAATATTATTTTTCTTATTTAAAAGCAAACTTTTAAATATTGGTTTTCTAAAAGCTCTATTTTCATCGTTTTTCTTTTGAAAAAGTTTTATTTAGCTAATACTAAATACGTTGCGGGTCGGAGATTGCCCGGTGGGCGGTGCTCGATAGAAGTCTGTTGTATGTTGATTCCTGTTATATGTTAGTAATTTGATTTATAAACGTTAGGAAAGTCGATCGTATTACACTATTGGTTTTAAAACTTGGTTTGTTGGCTTCATACTAATAAAATCTCAGTATTTCAAAATATGCGAGCGTAACAACTGTATCTACATTTCTAAGCATTGTAATACTGCAATTTTATTGTTAACTTATGTTAGTTTTTAAACAGCTTTTCTAAAATAAAACTTATTTAGCACTACTAAAACTTATCATTCGTTTAGCATATTTTAAAATCGTTTTAGTTTATACGCACTAATAAACTGAATAAAAGACAACAATGTTAGCCGTGTTTATTTTTGAAAAAGTCTTTAATACAAAAAAATAAGGTATAAAAAATATTTATTTAATTGATTTCAAGATTTAAAACAAGAACAACAGCGTTACTTTCTGAAATAAACTTACTTAAGGATAACTTATGTAAGTGTTTAAACTTAATTTATATATTAATATATACAAGACACACAAATTCAATAAAACTAAACATATTACGAATGTGAAGTTAACTTGACCGCGTTTTTCAAGAATTTTTATAAAATTCTAAATTTTGGACCAAATTATTTTCCTTATCTTAATAGCTAGTTAATTTTTTTTCAGAGAACTGTCCTTTGCCGTTTATTAAAAAAAATCTTTTGGAATGGGGTTTGGTTTTTTGAGTGAGCCCCTTAGAAAAAATTGGGCTTTTTTATGATTGTTTTTGTTTTATGAGTTTGAGTAAAAAATAAAATAATAATAACTTTTTTTTTAATCACCTTATTAATAGTTGAATTAACGTTTATAAATTTTTTTACAAACTGTCAATATTTTGTACAATTTGACCTTAATTAGGTTTTTTTATAAACCTTTTTATTTTATGAGTTTGAGTAAAAAAATTGACTAGATTATAAAAAAAATGAAATAAGGTAAAGTTTACAAAATATTGAAAGTTACTAAAAAAATATAGCCGTTAATTCACATATAAATAAGAAGATTAAAAAAAAAATTATTGTTATAGTTATTTTTTACTCAAACTCATAAAACAAAAAGAAATTATAAAAAAAACCCAATTTTTTTCTAAGGGGCCCAACTCAAAAAACAAAACCCCAGTCCAATGGAATTTTTTTAATCAAAGACAAAGGACAGTTCTCTAGAATGAGAAAAGGTTTTTAATTAGCTATTAAAGAAAATATTTTAGTCTAAAGTTTGGACATTTTATAAAAATTCTTGAAAAACGCTTTCGAGCTAACTTCACATCACACTCGTAAACATATTAAGTGCAGTTCTCATCAATAGAGTATAAAGAAAAAAAAAAAGATAAGATTTTACAAATTTATATAGTAACAAAGTAATCATAAACAATCTAAAAGAGTAATAAAATACAAAAGAAATTAGTAACATGTGAAATTATTTAAGTTTACTTACTTTATAATAACTAATTTACAGAAAAGCTATACATTAATAGAATGACAATAACACGCCTTATAAAGTATTACGAAAAAAAAGTAAAAGTATAACCAAACTTTTTTGTTTACATTAAACAGGTTTCCTTAACAAAAAACTAAAAGCTTATAGTTTAATCTTATCGAATACATTACTACAAGTTTTAACAATTTTAAACATATTTAGATTGTAACTGTTTCTTTATTTAATTAAACTAGATGTTATTCGTATTTTTCTAAAGAAACCTGTTTATTGTAAGCAAAACGATTTTGATTATACTGGTTTTTTTTTATATTCGTAATACTTTAAACGTAATGTGGAAATATTCAAATGGGAAGATTTAGCTTTTAAGTTACAGTTATAAGATTACCGGGACTTCTTAGATTTCTAAAAAATAAAATATACCTAATATAAGTTTTGAAATTGTAATTTTTAAGTAAATTATGTGAGTTTTTAGTTTTTGTGTAATCTTTACTTAGTGGTTGATCAGTTTTATAAAAGGCAAAATTTTCCATTAGTTATAACATACATATAAAGATGAAAATTTGTAAAAATTTATTAATAATAAACTTTAATAAAAATTTATTATCGTAATACTAAATTTTAAATTGACAAAGTACTAAACAAAACAATACTTGTTTTGTAATTAAAACAACACTTTTGAGTAAGATAACAACAAATAACTTTTTTATTAGCAAACATTCATGTTTATATTTTTTTTCCAACTTTAATTTTGACAATTATAGTCAGTATATATTTAAATTTAATTATTCAAAAATTATTGCTTTTGTTCAGAAATGCCTTTAACATACTTTTTGTAAAGAATATTTTGTTTCCTTACATGGAATAGAAGTAAAAAATCATTATTATAATGACAATTTAGTTATTATTTAACGCGTTTAATAAAATTTTTACAGAAATTGGCGCTTTATCAGAAATTGATGTAAATTTTATTCTGTTTATTGTGATTTTAAAAAATATCGATTTACGACTCTGTCTGTTTATATCAGGTCTGTTTATAAATAGTAGCAGAACGAGTTTTAAAACTATTAATATTGTATCCCTATTGCTTAAAAATATTTTAAAGTTTGTATGTTATTTTGATGGCAAATGAGTTTTATGGTGGTGTCATTAACAAATCTCTTAATTTTAGATTAAAGTACTGTGAAAGCTGTTGTTTTTTGATTATTACATTCAGTTTAAAATTTAAACGATTGTATATTTACAACTGCTACTTAAATTTTCAATCAAATGCTTACTTATTTGTTTTGAGAAGTCTTTGATTTTTTAAGAATAAGTGAATCAAGTACGGTTATTCGTAATGTAATTGTGTTTATTTATTGAACTCAATATCTTGAAAAGATTTCACAGACTTTAAAATGTAGGTTTCTAATGTTATACTCTTGTTATGTAAAAATCTTAATGATACTTCAAAGAGTAGGAAAAGAAAAAGTAAAATGACACACTGTACAAAGCTAGTGCAAAAATATTTTTAAAGTTGATTAATTTTGGATTAATCAAAAAACACAATTTCTTGTCTACTTCTTTTCCTCAAGAAATTCCTGTAAAATACAATACTGTTTATATACAAAAACAACATATAAAAAAAACCTTAACATGCAAAATTAAAAAAAAAGTTTAGACTCTTTATTTTTTTAATTAATGTTTAAATGACTAATTTATTATTAAGTTAAATTCAATTAACTTTTAGTTAATTAACCTTCACAATAGATTCGTCGAGATTTAGAAACCTTGAAATTTGTGATAAATTTACTGGAAATCCAGTGGTTTTTACCTGCAGAAAAATTTCCAAGTATTTTTTCTGATACTCAGTGATAAATCCAGCGCGGCGTTCAAAATCTAAAATTTATAACTAAATAAAAAATATCAAAAAATTACTTGTAGTGTATTTTAAAATTTAAGTTTCAGTTTAATACAAATGTTTTTGAAGTTATATATCAATTTTTTATAAAAAAAAATATTTAATATAAAATAAATATAGTTTCTTTGTAACATTTTTTAAGTTAGTTATTTACCAAATGATTTATAGAACTATATTTAACAGTAATATCGACTTAGAGTTGATAGTAAGTTTTAATTTAAGACAATAGTTCAAACGCTTTTTTTACTGCAGTTTATTAAGGTAACGTAGAATTTAACCTTTTTCTTGTTGCTGTCTCATTTGAAGTTGTTTTACACCGTCTTCATTTAATGATTGGACTAAAAAGTTTAAAAAATATAGCGAACATTATCTTTAAAAAAATATTCAAAAAAAAAAATTGTTTATATCTAATTTTGTATTATGTTCTTACTCATATATTATATAAAAATACTTAACAAGATAAATAATAAAAATTAAACCTTGTAACAGATAGTTTCGATGTTCGATAATTTGTCGATCAATTTGGTCCCAAGCATTAATTGGTTCTGTTTGTAAATTAAAATATAGTTAACAATTCTGTATTCGATTTTTACAAACTTTTATAAGAATAAGGTAGTTTTGATGATAACAGTTTAAAATAACAATTATATAAAACAGTTTTGGTTTTAAATAATATAAGTAAACGTTAATTTATTACTAAGTTTACTTTTTTTTTTAGGTTCACAAATAGTAAGTTCTTAAAAATAATAAATATATATTATTTTACTCTTATTTTATTACCTTCCCTTGATTGATTTTCACTCAATAGTAGTTCGCTCATTTGTTGACATCTAGTTTGTCGTTCCATTGCATCATTCATGTTTCGTTGGTAGTTTCTAATAAATCTCTTAAATCTGATTCTCTCGTTTTGTGATCTACTGTCTCGTTTTTCTCTTTTTTTCCGTTTTTTCTCTTTTCGTTCGTTTCTGACGTCAAAGTCTTTTGGCATCATTTTTGTCTTATTAAAAAAAAATCTGTTTAAAAAATTATATATACTTATATAAATAAAAACATTAAAATTTATTAGTTCGGACCAGTGGTGTAGCGTGGTATTTTGGTCAGGGGGTCCGCAAATTTTTTTCTAAAAAAATTCCCTAAATTAAAACTTTTGTAATTAACTATAAAAATATCTTTTTATAAATAATATAATTGAAATAAATTTATGAAGTAAAATAAGTTCGAAGTAACTGTTGTAAAAAATACTTATATATTAAAACATCAAACAATTAAAAAAAAAGAATAAACTTCATTAGAATTACTTATGCTGGCACAACTGTAAACTTACTAAATAAAAATTGTTTTTACTACTTACAGTAAACTTTATATCTTTAAAAATGAATATATTCAATAAAACGAAAGTATGTGTTTTATTTACGAAAAAAATATCAATCCCTTTAATATACAATACAACAGTAATAACAACACCTCATGGCACATAATTTATTAAAGTTACACAGAAGTTAAAATAGATCAACTTTATAACTGTTATTAAAATTTATTACAACTTTGTAAAATATTAAAAGTATACCTCTTAAATATAATCCATCTGATTATATTTGTTTAAAATAAAAATCACAAACAAAGTTTATTTCTCATAGGCCGACACGCTTTTTCTATGTTTACAAAAATAAAGAACAGAAAGCTAGCAGTAGTCTTAACATTTATTGTAGCATAAAAAAAATACTTGTAAATTTGTTTAATTTTCCTTTAAGCGTGACGTATTTTTGTAAACTTTTAGTAGAAAAATCTGTCATAAGGTTATACTACTGCGGTGCACTAATTAGTAGTGTGTTTTTTGAGTTCACAAATAGTATGTTCTTATAAACAATAAATGTATGTTCTTTTATTCTCATTTATTACCTTCCCTTGATTGATTCTCACTCAATAGTAGTTCGCTCATTTGTTGACATCTAGTTTGTCGTTCCATTGCATCATTCTCACTTTCGCTTGCGCACCGAATCTGTATATTGAGTAATTTCCCTAACTTGTCACTAATTTGTATTCAAAATTTCCCTTAACTTTTTAAATACCAGATAAACATAGTTAAAAAAAGGCAAATTAAGCAGAAAAAATAAACAATAAAGGATAAAGATTTTACATTCTTTTTTTTATACTTTTTTTCTTATTTTTTGGTGGCACGTATGCACCAGTGTGCCTCCCCACGCTACGCCCTTGGTTTGGACAAACACTTTTTTATAAAGGAAACAATTTTTCTTATTAACTTAAAAAACGCTTTCCTTAAAAAAAAGTTTGTTTTTGTTATTTTATTGGTATTAAACTTTATAAGGTTATCTATCACTAAACACTTTTATTAAAACAAAAAAGACTGCCTTTCTCTGATGAAAAATATGAAATAACAAAAATTGTATATACAACACTAAGTACTGAAAAACAACTATCTTTAAACATGTTTCCTGAAAAAACTCTTTTTTTTAAAAATTAACTAAAAAGTAGAAAAACTTTCTTCGAAAATAAAAGCTAAAGTGCTTTCAAAAGTTTAAAAACCCACTTTTACAAAGCTTCTCGGTATAAGTTATTAATGCTAGCGCAATAAAACAAAATAAAACTACTTGAACTGAAGTTACTTTATAAAAACATCTGCATATCATGTGAAAATAATAAAATTGTTTTTAAACTTTTAGCACCTCATGACTGTATTTGTCTTAATATGACCTTTATTTTTAAAGTTTAATATTTTTTTTATCTTCAAACAAGTCTATTTTATTTTTCTGTTTTCTTAAATTTACGTAAATAAGTAGTTGTCCACAGCTTTTTATCATTTTTATAATAAACTTTAGGGTATTTTATTCACTTATTATGATTTATTTAATAATTTTAAGTAAAATAATATGTATTGATTCGAAATTTTAAACATAGGTTTTATGGCAAATTTTAAAAAGTACACTTTATAAAATACGGTTTTTCCTTTTTATATTTTAGTCATTACAACTCATTTAACTTTAAATTTTTTTTGATAAAGTACTTAGTAAACTAGTTGTAAAAAAAAAAAAATTTTCTTCTTCGTCGAAAAGTTTATTTAAGTTCATAGTAATCAAAAACTAAAAAAACAGTCAATTTAACTAATTTTATAAACAAAACATTTGTTTAAACATTTTATAAACATTTATTTATAAGATTTTTTATTGCTGTTTTGAGTAACGCGAAAAAGTAAAAAAGTTAAAATAATAAAATACGTTTGAAATTGCTAAGAATTTATCTTTAATATATCTATTAGATTTATTTGTTTTTAGTAAACTTTTAAACTTAATTTATAACAAGTTAAAATGTACATCATTGTTGCTTAACTAGTTTACTACAATATGTTTTCCTTAAATAGTTGTTTTTATAACTCATTAAGTATGTTCTGCTTTTAGAAAAATAAAATAAATAAGAAGTATTTATAACCGGTTTTTTGTTTTAAAGTTCATGCTTAAGTTTTAGCTGCAATCAAAATTTTTTTGAACAAATTTAGCACTAATAGTTATGTCGTTTACTAAATAGCTAGTATACTATGTAGTTGTAAACTTTTTTTAATGTTTTTTTTTGCTTTACTTCCGTTTTTTATTTTGTCCTTTTACTATTTTAAACATTTATAAACACTAAGTATACTTAGGTAAATTATACTAAATAGCTTTAGCTTATATTTTATTGTAAATTTAGAACTCATGATACAAAAAGATATATTTTACGGTGCTATATGCTATTAGTTAACAAAAACCTAAATAGTTTTTCTTATAAAAATGAAACACTAATTTTACCACTGTTTTAATGCTATTAAAAACAATTCCCAGTGTTTTTTTAAACAAAATCTGAACCAAATGTTTAAGTTATTACACAATTAACAATATAGTTGCGAGATTTGTGTTTAATATTAAACTACTTCGAACTTTAACTTTCAAGTTGTTTAAGTTTGAACTTCCAAGTTATTTCGGTTTATTTTTTGATAAACGTTTAAAGGCACATTTATATAAAGAATTAAAAAATAATTTATTTATACAATTAAATAAAAGTTTAATGCCTACGTAAAGTATTTTACTACCTTGAATTTTAAACTTATTCTTCAATTTTACTACTGTATTGACTACTTGTCATAATGCTTTAGTTTATGAACTCAATACATCTTTGTTTTCTTATGAGGTATTTATATAAATACTAAAAGTACAACTACTTATTGTTGATAGTAGTTTTGAAATGATCATAAAATCAGAGTTTTTACTTTAACTCTAAACAAATAACTAATATTAATTAAAATCAACTAGTAAAAAAATATTTTGTAATTTAAAATTTGCAAAACTACTTTGTAGTTTAATGAGATAAAGTTGTTTACGAACTAGCAAATAAATATGACTAAAAATTAAAGCTTTTAAACATATATTACTTATTTTGCAGTTCATACGTTCTTTTAAGCATAACAAATAGTTTTACTGCATTTCAATAAAAAAATAATCAAAACAGTTTAAATTATATCAATTAAGTGTAGTCAAAAATATCTGAAGGAAGTTTAATTTATAGACAAAATTACCTATAATTCATATTTTTAGCGTGAACGATTAATGATAAAACTGTATAATTTAAAAGAAGCAGTGTAAAAAGTTGTATATGATTGTACATTTAATAGCACATATATTTTCAGCTATTTTTAATTATCATTTATGTTTTGTGTAAATTTAGTGGAGGTTTTCCCAAAGTGGACCAAGTGGCCCCCTTGTGGGCAACAAAGGGGCCAAATGGAGGCTAAGAACAGAAAAGGAGCCACAGGGGGTGCTTGGTCATAATTTGAAACTTGTACTAGATATTCTGGAGTTGCTGATGAAGAGCAAAAATAGGTCTTAAGTATTTTTTTGAGTAATCTTGTTGGAGGAGGCCATATGTTTTTTAGTTTTTCAAAGGGGATCATTTGAATAAAGTTTGAAAAACCCTGATTTAGTTTGATAAGTTTACGCAAAAAATTTGCAAAATTATTTTTAGCAAAGCTATAAAGCAAAAAAAAGAAACTATTTATTGCGTTTTTTAATAATTACATATATAGCTAGAAAAAACACAACTTATATTGCATCAATGTTTTTGATCTTGTATTACTGATAATAAGCTTACATTGTTACTTTTTATTGTGTGGTTCTTTTAAAGGTTATAAATTTTTGAGATATATAAGTGCTCAAACTTGAAATTACAAATTTATTATTAAAAACATGTTTTACATTTATGTATACGAATAATAAAATCTTAACAACGAATTTTTCAAATGAATATTTTGTATGTTCGATTTTTAAATTAAGACTGTTTTTTTCATTGTTTTTTCACTTAAATAATAATACTTTTAACGTTTTATTGCAAGTTGTTTTATGTAAAAACACTAAAATGAATAGATAAATTTTTAGTTACTGCTTTTATCTAAAAATTACTGTAGTAAAGACATTTGTTGCGTTTATTTGACTTTGAAAATTTAAAATGTGAAACTTATACTAAGTAAAATTAAACTTCTTAAAATAACAAGAACGCAACCTAAAATAGTTTTATTAAAAACTAATTTTGATAACTTTTCATTCATAAATATATTTAAGTTTAGAAACAGATAACTAAAACGATAAAAAAAAAATTTCTGAGCAAACAATAAAGAAAGTGTTTCACTTAACTGTTTCACAAAAAATTAATTAACTAATAATACTTTTTTAAGTATGCACAAGTACAACACTTAATTTAAATTTTAACAGAAGTAAAAAAAATATTCCACTCAAACAAAAGTTAAACTGTTTGTACAACTTGTATTCAAACTCAACATTAATTTTAGGCGCTTATACCCTAGATGTTCAAAAGTTCGAGGTTCAAATTTCACATAACTAGTGCAAACATGATATTAATCAACTTTGTAAATCGGTTAAAGAAAAACCGGCACTCTAGCTCGCGTAAAACATTCCTAATTTATTTGGTCTCTAAAATTCTTACAGTGAACTTTTTTCTGCATCGTTAGGTTTTGTATTAAAGTATTGGATGCATTTTAAAATCGATTTTTATTGAAACTTTTAGACGATGCAATAATCAATAAAACAATGAATGAAAAATTCTAAAATATTATGAATATTTTTCAAATAAAAAATATTATAGAACAATAGTCGAGATAAACGAAATTTTTTTTACTGAGTAATTTAATGTTTTAAGTTTTCCGTACTTTTTATTAAATGCAACTACAAAAAAAAAAATTATTATGCAAACAAATTAAATCGATTAAACTAACAGTTATCAATTACTTTTGTTATCAATTAACTAAATTAGTTACTAACAAACGTTTTTGTAAGACGCAAGCTAATAATTTAGCAAAAGTTTCTCGAGACCGCAGTATTTTGAAACAGTTTTTTGTAAATTAGAATTGTTAATTATATTTGTGGTGATCATTAATGAAACAAAAAAAAATTTACAAATTATACAGTAGTAACCTAAAATTCATAACTGTATACATGTATGATGTAGACCGAGACAATTGGTCATATATCGAAAAATATGGAAATTTGTTCAGGCCGTCATCCTGTGTTAAGTATTACAAACAATAACACTTAAGTAGCAGTTTGTTTTTTCTAACAATAAACTTTTTAACACATAATATTATTTGCAATGTGTTTTTACTAGATTCAAACTATTCTTAATTAACTTAATGCCCTGAGTTATTTTTACTTTCGTGTTTCAATTGATAAAATTTAATTATATATGTTAATATGTTTCCAAACTCTTTAATATGCAATAAATTTCTAAATTATGATTCAACTGGTAAATTGCAAAGTTTTCTTAAGGTTCTTTCTTATCGCTATAAATAACCTCATATAAATATTTTGACTTATAGTTATTTTAAAATATGTAAGCAAACACATGACGAAACAAGCGCGGTTAAAAGTTGTGTGAAATACATATTAAGAATAAAGTAGGAAATTTCTAGGTAAAGTTGTCTTTATTGAAAACAAATACAAAACTAGTAAAAGTATATGGTTCTTAATGAAAATAACAAGTAAAGTTAACAAAATGTTTTCTTTGGTTTCTTTAACAGTAAAACAGGTAAATGTCAAAACAACTAGCTAAAAGATATCCCCTGTATGTTTTTATGTTATTGTAAATAAAGAGCAGTTAATTAAATTTCCAAACCGAGTTGTATTTATTAAATGTTGACACACTGTTCGATGCAACTATTTTAACATTCTGTTCTAATCATAATCTTTAATATATTGTTACCGTCCTTGTTTTTAATCATTAAATTTAAGCCAAACAACGACCTGAGAAGATTTAAAAAAAACAAATTGTTGGTTTTACCAAGGGAATTGCGATCGCGGTCTCCAAAAATTTATCTACAATTCACAAATAAATTTATATTACAAACTCGTTAGCTAATAAGTAAATGTAACAAGATAAAATATAAAACTTTAACTAGTACACGCGTTCTAAACTTTATTCATGAAAGCCCACTAACAAAAATCAAAATAAATATTTATATATTTATTAGATACTGTCCCTTTACTAGTTATTTAACTTTTTATTTTTTCCTTGCCTTACTATTCAACGCTCATGGTAGGAAAATTTGTTTCTAATTGAACGACTTTGGTATTAAATTTGAATGCAGTGAATTTATCGCTTGATTTAATACCTTATTTAACTTGAGTTAACACAATATACATTTTAAAATGGTAAATAAGGTTATTTTTACCCTAATCATAAAATAAATTTATGTTAACCTAATCAGTTTTATAATGTAATAAATAGTTTAGTGTGGAGATTAAAAATTTACAATATAATTTTCTCTGTATTATAGCTATGCTTTGAAGAAAGATAACTCTTAGACAAAAAAAAATGACATAAGTGGCTAAATTTCAAACTAAAAACAGTTAAGATTAAAACTGTTTCCAACTGAATAAATATCTTTTCCATTATGCATAGTTTTAAGTATTTTTTTTATTTATTGTTTATTTGTTTATAAAACATTTGAAAAAACAGAAAAGGCATCATTTATATATACTGTTGGTGTTGGACTTTCAAAATCGGTTAACAAATATCTTAAAAGTTGTTTTAATTTACTTTTAACTAATCTATCTTACTATGAATATAAGTCAATAGTTGATATCATTTTCAAAGTTGTATATTAAAAAGATGTTTTTTTATTTTTTGTACATTATCTATCTTTACTAGCTACTAAACTTTTTTCTTTAGAGCAATATAACATTATCCAATTAAATTTGTTGATTCTAACTTAAAATTTATCAATTAAACAAACTTCCAAACTGTTGATACCCATATAATGAAAATGTAAGACACAATCAATGGTGAGTATTCAGACACTGATTACCTCACCCAGGGACTAGAAAACTCGCAGGACAGAGAAAACTTGTACTTTCACCGGATACTGAAAAAATAAAACCCACTTTGGCACCTAAAAACACTTCCAGCAAATTTTTTACAGCTAGCTATTTGTTGCAAGAATCTTCAAAAAAATAGTTCAACTTGCTCAATAAAACTGTTGTGTTTTGAGCTGGACCTTACCAGCAACAATAATAATGCTTTGATCACCAATACGGATAGTTTAATTACTTAACATGAATAAAATCAAAAAATAAGAAGCTAGTTCTGACAAATGTTATATAGTTTGTTGAACAAAACAATGGATTTTATTTATTTTATACTAGTAAGTACAAAAAAGCATTTTAGTCATAGTTAACAAACAATTAAGTAACTTGCTATTTTAATTTATCATCAATATAACGCTGTTGCCTATATTACGAAACCTAAATATAAAACAAAACAGTATTGATACAGCAGTAACTTATAATCAAAACCTTTACTTACACTACATGATTTGTTTAAATTTAACTGTACGCAATAGTTTGGAGTAAAATCAATTTGTCACAAGTGTAACTAATTAACAACTGAAAGTAAAATTAAATAAGCTTTTCAACATCCAATATTCTCATTTTTTACTAAAATTTTACAACATTAATTATACTAATTTCAGAGCCTTATTCCTGACTTGCAATCTGATTTTGTTTAATTAGAATAAACTTCTGAGAAACTGCAAAGTAAACAACAGCAATGTTGTCTACAAGTTGTCGACTTTCTCTGGGATCTTTCGGCAAGTTGCGTAAATGAGCGAAATCGTCCGGAAAAATTCTCTGATTGTGACATTTCCAAGCAGCTTCATTAACTTCTTCCTTGTAACCATCAAGTACCTGCTGACTGTCAATATCTTTTAATCTATCATAAATCAAGTCGCAAAACGCTTCAGATAAATTTTCCATCCACTCAGTGAAATCTTCCTCTGAAACATGCTTCCGAACGCAACATTTTTCTGCATCACGTGCAATTTGTCTTCTTTTCTTTGTCTTCTTACCCACATCACAGTCACCTTCATCTATTTGTGCCAATTGAGATCTCCTTAGTTCTTCACGACCCTTGTCCTCTACACACATTACATCCGTTCGCCAGTCAAAACTAGTAAAAATTGCTGGTCTGTTCATTTGTATTTTAATACTAAAATCTATGAAATAAACTTTGTTAAAGTTTTAATTTATTTTAACAATCCCTGCTAAAAAAATAACCGAATTGTGTTACTATCTTAAATATGGTACTTTAAAGAGGTCAAAATTGTTAGAGAAAGTATACTTGTATTTGATAATTCAGTTATTACACAAAACGTTAAATGTTTTACAACTAAACTAATTTATTGCAAGATATTTTCTTATCTCACAAAACTGTTTCAAATAAAATAACTAAGGAAAAGAAAGTTGTACAATGATTGTTATACAATTAACATTCTTTTCAATATAAACCAGGATTTTTCATTATTTTCTAAAAAGGCCCCCTTTAAGAAATTGAATTGCCTTGAAACAAAATTTCTCAAAAATAAAAAACGTTAAAACTGCCTAAGACCTTTTTTTTTTGCTCTGTATCATCAACTCCAGATGGTCTAGTGTAAGTTTTAATTTATGGCCTTATAGCTCCCTTTTTTACGGCTTGTGTCCCCCTAAGTTTACTAAGTTTTTTCAAGAATATCTATTATAACTACCACTATTAACACATAAAACTATTTTTGTTTTTTAAGAACAACTCCTGAATATCTAGTGTAAGCTTTAATTTATGACCTCATAGCCCCCAAGGTGGCCACTTAGCCAAGTTTTAGAAACCCTGGTATACATAAACTGAGTGTTTTTTTTTTCAAATCACTATGTTAAATTTTTAACAAAAAAGTGTAAAATTGTTAAACAATTTGTTAAGTTTGAAATTAATTAAAGTTAGTAAAATACAACTTTTATTAGTTACATACCTTTTGACTAACAACACATACAAAAAATAACATTAAATATAAAACAGCTATTTTAATTAGCTTTGTTAAACCATTTAATCCCGTTATTTTAAAAACAAGCTATTATTTAATAAAGCTTAAAAATTTTAAGTTCTTAAAAACCAAGAGGTGTGTACAGAAAATGTCGTAAATATCTTAATTTATTTCCAAAAGAAGACTTTTAAAACTAGTAAAAGTAACTATATTATATATACTTTTAGAATCAATTTTTATTCTTTTAATGTTGATTTGTTATATTTTTACTACAGTTACGACGTCATATAAATGTTTTTATTGTTTACTAAAAATTATTTTGTGTCTGTTATTCAAAATTAATAAATCTGTTTAACTTTTAAAGTGGAAGTACTGGTAAAGATAATAAAGCCCATTAAAAGTACAGTTAAAAAACTTTTTTAGCTGTTTATTTTGAATTCATTAAAAACAAAAAATTGTACTCAATTATTAATTTTAAGTATTTTATTAAGCAAGGTTGTTTAATTACATTTTTTTTGGCGTTTGATCACATTTTATATGTAACATTTATCAGTTTACTATGTGAATTCAAAAATTAGTACTAAGTATTGTCAAAAACCTTAGTAATTTACATAAAAAATAGCTATTACTTGCTTACTTTTAAAATGCTCATCAGTCTCAAAATTATTTTAAGATAGATTTACATGAGCCGTTGTTGTTCAGCCCTTATATAGATTAATTTTATGAGCTGTACAAGTTTTATCAATATTTTTTTCATAATGTACTAAGAGACTGTGGACATTTTGTTGCTTTATTTAGTTTTATACTTTTTAAATTTTACAACTGTTTCTGATTTTTTTTATATTCAAAAAGTAAAGGTCTCCTGAACAAGACGTTAAAAGGTATCCAATTACTTTGAGCGTTTTTTATCGTTTAATAAACTTTAGTTAGTTAAAATTTTATTTAACTTATAATAATAGTAAATAAGCTTAAATTGCTAATACATTTTATAAGGTTTTATTTTGGGTATGTATATCAAAAACTTTAATTCAAATTAAAAATAACGCAGTAGCACTTATTTATGTCAACTTTAAAGGTTTTCAAATTTCTTCAATGGCTAAAAGATTTTTAAAAAGGAGAAAGTTTATAGTTTACTAATATAAAAACAATTAAGTTTAATTATAAGTGCTAGTTGACTTTTAATAATAATAAATTCAAAGGTTAGGCGAGTAAATTAAAAAAAAAAGGCAACGAATTGTTGAAACTTAAACTGGTTTGAGAGAAATAGAAACATTTGTACTTTAATTCAAAGTTAACTCAGTTGATATTTGTTTTTTTTTTTTGAAATGCAAAGAAAATACTGAGTAAAAATAGTTAAGCGAGATAATAAACTATTTTAATTATCTTAAAATTTAAAAACTAGTTTAATTTTAAAAGTTGTATTTTCTACCCGTAATATTTTATGTTTTTTTACCGATATTAAATTTTATTATAAATCGTTATTTTGATTCAAATTTGTATAAATCCTTTTGAGATTCTTAAAATAGTTTTCTTAGTTATTTTTAATTTATTTAGTTTAGATAATACCTGAGATTTAAATATAATGTTTACCTCTAGCCTAAATATTTTTCGGCTTATCTTAGGAAGATATATTCTTAGTATTAGAATACATGTTAAAATTACATTATGTTTTAAATAAAATTTTTGGTTTTGACTATAAACATTTGCAACAATTTTTTGGTTTCAGTTAGTTAATTCTAAGTTATCAACTCTATTCTAACTTGTAATGTTCTTTGACTTTGATTATACTTGTGTTATTGTTCACTAAATCAAACACACTTTTGGTACAAACTTTAAAAACAACAAAAAACAGCTAAGATTATTGAAAAAAAAACAGAGAAAAATTTTAGCTATTTTTGAATATTTAGTTGGTTTGAAACTAGTTTTTAAAAGTAGTAATGTTTTTAAGTTCAATGTTTTTTTTAAAGTAATTAGTATAAAACTTTAATGATTTTCGTTTTAAGTAGTAACAAAAAATTTTGTAAAAATCTTATTTAGAGTAAGTTTTTTAAATTTATTTAGACTTTTACAGAAAAAACTAGTTAGATTTTAGTTAATTAAGCAAGATGTTATTTTTTTAATCTTTTTTATAATTATTTTATTTCTTTAAGTAAAACAGAACTAGCTTTATTAATAATAAAGTTTAGCTTTTTTAAACGCTTGTGTAAAAATATTACTGCGTTAAATTTACTAAACTGTTAAGATTTATTTTATATGTAAATTAACTGACTTTGATAAATTAAACTTAAATTTATTTGTTACTTTTTTCACATAAAGTTGACTCAAAATTCTTTTTTACAGGTATTTTATCTAATATAGTTGTATGAGTATCACATTTAGTAGCAATCTACTAATTCAGCTAAAAGTTTTTCTTAATTTATTTTTAATTTGAGTAAAAAACGATTGTCTTTTTTTCATTATGTTGTTAATGTTGTTTTCAAATCACTAAGTTTTAGATCAAAGTGTTGTTGACTATATTGTTGCTTTTTATATTGCTAACAGCTAGTTTAACATTATGATACTTATATGTTTTAAACTGTTAGATTAATCCTTAACAAAATGCTTACTTATTTGTTTTTTGACCGTGTTGTAGTTATTTATTATAAACCGATCAATTGCGCTTATTTATAATTTAAGCTTGTTTAGTTATGTGGAACAGTATTTCAAATAATATCAGGACATTTTTAATAAGTGGTTTTCCATTTTCCATCCTCTGATTAAAAAACTTGTAGTAAACGATACAACAAAGAGTAAGAAAATTAAACGTATAAAGGATCACTGTACACAGCTAGAACAATATATTATCAATAGTTTTTTAAAAATTGGATAAATCGAAAGATAACTTCTTGCCTACCTATTTTCCTCAAGAAAATCCTGTAAACTAAAAATTTTTTATGTAAAACAAAATATAAATAAAAAATAAAACAACAAAAATACAAACATAATTTTTGACAGTTAAAAACTTCTTAACGTCGTTAAACTAGAATTAGTCTCATCTTAATGTTTATTATCAATAAACTTACCTTCACAACAGAATCGTCAAGATTAAGAAATTTTGAAGTTTGTGGAAAAATTACTGGAAACCCAGTAATTTTAATTTGCAGAAAAACTGCTAAGTTATTTTTTTGATACAAAGTAAGTAGGCTCAAGGGATGCTCAAAATCTAAGATTTATTGTTATTTAAGACAACATTTCAGTAGTTTACAAACAAATTTTTGAATAAAGAGTTTCTACAAAAGTAAAATGTGATTTTGGTTTTGTTGAAGCAAGACTTTGATAACTAACTGAAAGTTACACTTTATAAATTAGATTTTAACTTAATACTTTAACATGTTTCTCTTCATATATCACTTTTTGTAATAAAATCATTTTATATAATTTAAAATCAGTAAAATATATTTGTATCTTTTTAAATCAACAAATCATCGGCGAAAGTCTGCGGAGGAGAAGCCTGGACTTTCGTATGCCGTGAGACAAGCTCAATTGTCTTTGAGATGTTGAGCTTGACGTTGAAATACCTCTAGGTTTAGCAGCACGATATACTTTTTCTGTTAACTTCCTTACACTTTTATCTCTCTGCCAAACCTAGAGTTATTTTCATCTAGTTCTGTTTTGAGTTCTAAAGGTAAAGACCTGATATCTAACAAACATGAAAGTTGCGTGGTCCACACGTTTCAATTCTGTTGTTCAAACAGTTATATTGGTCAAACCTCTTGGCACCTTCAAACCAGAGTTAAAGAGCAAAACCAGAATTAAAGAGTTAAATTGTGTAAGAATCAGCTAAAGAAAACTAGTATAGCAACTTCAATAGCAATGTATGGATCTTCAATATCATAAAATTAGTTAAAAATCCAATTAGTGGAAAAACCTATAATGAAACGCAATTTAAAATATTAAGAAGTTGGAATAATATTTTTGATCGATCAAAATTAAGGCCATATACATTAATTTAAATAAACTAAAGTTAAGTAAGCAGAAAGATTTTAAGTTATTCATTATAATTTTTTTGTTAATAAGTGCTATCATGTTATATTTAATTATGTTTATTCATAGTTTTAATTACTTTTTTGTTTGGTGTTTTGCTTGATTAGCTAATTTTTGATGCATTTACAATGCTATATAAGTTTAAAACTTTCTTTATTTTGTAACAATTGAATCACATTGATGAAAACTTGTTGAAATATATTTGAGTAAAACAAACGAACTTATTTGTTTTTAATCAAGTAAAATAGCAGACTAATGATCAAATTTTAATTTCTTTCAAACAATAGTTTCGATCGATTTCTATTATATTTTCATTATATAAATTAGTAGTTAAAACGCTGTTTTTTGCTGCTGTTTAACAAATTTACGTAGAATTTAACCTTTTTCTTGTTGCTGTCTCATTTGAAGTTAATTTACACCGTCTTCATTAAATGATTGGACTAAAAAAATTAGAAGTTAAAAACAATGCTGACAGTTTTTAGTTTAAAAAACAAGTAAAGTTGAAGTTTTTTAATGTTTTTAATTGTGTATTACTTTCTTACCTTTTATTTTGATAAAAAATGTTTGGTATATAATAACAACCAAACCTTGTAAAATATAATTCCGATGCTCCAAAATTGTTCGATTGATTAGGTCTTAAGCATTAATTTGTTTTTTTGTAAATTAAAATATAATTAACAATTTTATATTCCATTTTTACAAACTTTAATAAAAACAACGTAGTTTCGATGATGATAGTTTGAATGCAAATCAAATAGAAAATTTTAGTCTTAAATAGTACAAGTAAATCTTAATTTATTTTTAATTTTACTTAAAGAAATTTAAAATGTTTATAAATAAAGTTTTGTCGTTAATAATAAATATATGTTTTTTATTATCTTATTTGTAATTAATTATCGTTTGATTGATTCTCGCTCATTATTCGTTCTATAAGAGTTCTAAAAGTAGCTTAACAATAATTACAAAGTTTAAACTAAAATACAATAAAACTAATAAAACTAAAAAAACAACTTATTTTTTTTTAAGTATGTACTATAAAATAGAAGTAATCTTTGTGCAAGCTTAACAAAATAATTAAAAAACGTGTTTCAACTGAAAGTTCATTAGTATTTTATTTGTCTTATTTTCTTACTGTAGCTTGCCGAACGCTGATAAAATTAGATTTTTATACAAAAATTTTTTTAAAAACTAAATATAATTTTGTCTCAATTATGACGTCAGGCGAATATTGTTGGTTTATTTTTGTATAAATTAATTTATCTTTCTTTTTAAACTGCACGTTTAGAAGAATATAACATGGATGATACTCAAGTTATTGATAATCTTATGAGTGAAATGCTAGACACCATTATTGAAAAAGAAAATTCAGATAGTGATCGCATTCAGCAAGAATTGAAAAAGTCGCAGGTCTCAGAAAGTCTACTATTTTTTGAAATTGTAAATCCTATTTTAACTAAAGCTTACAAGCAACTTGAAAGTCTTGAATCAAGAATGAAACCATTTTCCACCTTAGTGTACAACAAATTGAAAGAAAGCAACGATTTGGAGTTATTGCAAAAATCAGCAAGTAAAACAAGCTCAAATGGAAAATGTGAAAGCTTTGAACTTGGTGGCGCTAATTTAGATTTTATCAATAAAACGAACTTTCAAATTGTTGACAGTCTTATGGGTGAAATGTTAGACACAATCGAAAGTGAAAATTCAGAATGTAATTACCTCACCTCAGAAGTTGGTAGTTCAATTTGCACAATAAATCTGTTGCGTTCAGAGCTAGGTTTAAAAAGCAAAAGTTGCATTGATTTGATCTCCAATACGGATAGTTTGATTACTGAACTCAAATCAAATAAAAAAGATAAAGAAACTAGTTTTGACGAGTTCTACGAAAACTCTGATGTAAGTTTTGTGTCAAACGAAACTAATAAAGTCATTGAAGTTTGCAAGACAGCTGAAAGTTTCAACTCAGAAATACAACAGTTCTCTAGCGCAGCAAAAAGTGACTTAAAAATGTACAAAGACATTAAACTCGTTGCAAAATCTACTACAAAAGCGAACGTTGGTCAAAATGATGTTATCTTTGACAAGGGAGACACAAAATCTCAAATACTTGAAATTGTCCTTGATAATGATGAAACTTTAACAGAAAAATGCTTAGATGTTAATAAGGATACTAAACTAGTTTTAGATTCTAAATACTATACTAGTTTGATTGAAAACAGTGAAAGTTTTGAAAGAGGAGACAATATTACAAAAACGAACGTTAAGCTTAATGAAAACAATGAAAAGTTAACAGAGGTTAAACATCAGTTAGGTAGAAGTTTGATAAAAAGAGAAAAAAAAGAAAAAAGAGAATGGACAAATGAAATTATCCAAGCTACTAATCAATATGTTAATAACCTTTTCCAAGCTGTAAATTTTCCAGCTTCTGAAAACATCAGTGCAGTAGAAAAACCTGCTGACAACAATTCTGAACAAAACTTGTCATGTTCAGGAAAACAGTTGTGTCCAGAATTGAATCTTAGAGAAAACATTAGTAGTTTTTTGACACATAGTAGGGATGGTATCATAACTGAAAAAATATATGATACCACCAATTCAGTGATTAATTTGATTGAAGTCAAGGCAAAATTTCCTGATTATTTTGCATCAAACCAGACTGAAGCTACTGAAGCTTGCAATTCAATTGAACGCTTTAACGATAAAGTAGAAAACAGTATTGAGCTTAATTTAGATGTGGATTTTTATGCAGAATCTAAAAACGAAAATAAAGTATGTTTTAGAAAGGTAGAGGAAAAAACAGAAACGTTTAAAGATTTGGACCAGAGTTTTGAAAAATTGACTATGGTTGAAAACTTATCAATTAAAAGTCCAATAAAGAAATATTTACAAGTAGAAAACAAAAGCATCAGTAAAAATATTCAAAAAACAAATAAATTTATCGAAATATCATTTGACCATTATATCGAATGTCTTTTCCAAGGTGATATAGACTTTGAATGTAACAGTTCAGCAAAAACAACTGCTCACTACAAATCTCAACGATCGAAAAAACCAAACACAACAAAAACGACCTTCTCTAAATTTTTCAAGCTGAAAATGATTCGTTCTAATCAAGTATCTCCTGCAGAAATGAAACCAGATGTGAAATCGAAATCTAAAGTGAGAAAATTTGCTTCGAATTTTATCAATGGACTGAGAACGTCGTTTGGAAATCTCAGGCAAGCTTGCAGAAGTAAAAGAAATCCACTCGTCTTTTGCTCTGTTCCAATCTTCTTCCACAGATAAACTTAAAATTAAAAGAATACATAAGTTGTTATAACTTTAATAAATTTCAACAGTAACAACTCGCTATTTATTTATTTATACTTTATTAAAAGTACTGAGTTTTTACCTGAAATGAAAAAAATTAATTACTTTACATTACACTAAAGCATTTAAAACTTAGTGTGAACATTTGTACCCAAGTACTTAAACAGTAACAAGATACCTCCTTAAATAAGACTATTGAGTACTTCAATAAGAAACATTTGTGTATAGTCAAGTTTCAAGATTTTAGTGTTATAAAAGTTTTTATTGTAATTTTGTTTTTGTTTTGATTAACATTTTTTAAATTACTATAGTTTTATTTTTTCAATTTTTTTAAACGAATAGAAAACAAATTATTAAATAAATACTTGGAAAAATATTAACTGAAAGTAATCTAAAACGTGCATAGCTTAAAATCTAAAAAATAAATATAGCTTTTGCATAAAACTTTAATACTTTTGATTTGTCTAATCATGTACAACATCTAATATTGTTAAAAACTAAACAAGTCTTCTTTTTCGTATTAGTACATTACTGACTGAACATTTCTTGAAGAAGGTAACTCAACTTAAAGATTGAGAATGTTTTCAAAAAATATTTTTTTCGGCTAAACCTATTGAAATAATATGGTTGTTTGAGATTTAATAGTTAATTGTATTTAAAAAAAGCTTAGATCTTAGATTCAGTGTTGTATATCGTTTAAAAATAGCATTTGCTCCGATTATTTAAAATAGCTTATCAAATTTTGGTGATTTACCATTTTGAAAACAATTACAATTTACTTATTTATATTAACAGTAGAGAGTTCTACAGTATTTTTATAAGTACTTTGCCAAGTTTGCTAGAAGCGGGCTACAGTAAATATGAAAAGCTAAACAGAAAAGAGTAAAGTAAACGTTTTAAACTTAAAATGTTATAAAACTCATTTAATATCAATGTTGTTTATCAAAACCTATTTAAAACCAAATTATTACGTATTGGTTTTTAAAAAGCTCTATTTTTATTGCTTTGCCTTTGAAGAAGTTTTATTTTGCTAATACTAAATACGCGGTGGGTCGGAGATTGCCCGGTGGGCGGTGCTCGATAGAAGTCTGTTGTATGTTGATTCCTGTTATATGTTAGTAATTTGATTTATAAACGTTAGGAAAGTCGATCGTACTACACTATTGGTTTTAAAACTTGGTTTGTTGGCTTCACACTAATAAAATCTCAGTATTTCAAAATATGCGAGCGTAACAACTGTATCTACATTTCCAATCATTGTAGTACTGCAATTTTTTGGTTAACTTATGTTAGTTTCTTACCAGCTTTTCTTAAATAAAACTTATTTAGTTCTAGTAAAAATTATTATTCGTTTAGCATATTTTAAAATCGTTTTAGTTTATACGCACTAATAAACTGAATAAAAGACAACTATGTTTGCCGGGTTTATTTAAGAAAAAGTCTTTAATACAAAAAAAAAGGTATAAAAATATTTATTTAATTGATTTCAAGGTTTAAAACAAGAACAACAGTGTTATTTTCTGATATAAAATTACTTACGGAGAACTTATGTAAGTGTTTAAACTTAATTTATGAATTAATATATACAAGACATCTAAATTCAATAAAACTAATCATATTGTGAAGTTAGCTTGAACGCGTTTTTTAAGAATTTTTATCAAATGTCTAAACTTTGGACCTAACTGTTTTCCTTATCTTAATAGCTAATTGATTTTTTTTTACTCTAGAGAACGGTCCTTTGTCTTTAAATAAAAAAAATATTGGATTGGGGTTTGGTTTTTTGAGTGGGGCCCTTAGAAAAAATTGTTTTTTTTTTTAATGATTTATTTTATTTTATGAGTTTGAGTAAAAAATAAAACAATAATAATATTTTAATAATATTCTTATTAATATGGGAATTAACGGCTATAATTTCTTCTTTTACAAAATTTCAATATTTTGTACAGTTTGGCCTTAATTAGGCTTTTTTATGAATTTTTTTATTTTATGAGTTTAAGTAAAAAATTGGCCAGATTGTAAACAATTTAAATAAGGCCAAACTGTACAAAATATTTTGAATTAGTAAAAAAAATTATAGCCGTTAATTCACATATTAATAAGCAAATTAAAAAAAAAATCATTGTTTTTATTTTTTACTCAAACTCATAAAGTAAAAAAAATTATAAAAAAAACCTAATTTTTTCTAAGGGGCCCCACTAAAAAAACCAAACCCCAATGCAATGGATTTTTATTTTAATTAAAGACAAAGGACCGTTCTCAAGAATTAAAAAAAATATTTAATTAGCTATTAAGATAAGGAAAATATTTAGGTCCAAAGTTTGGACATTTTATAAAAATTCTTGAAAAACGCTTTCGAGCTAACTTCACATCACACTCGTAAACATATTAAGTGCAGTTCTCATCAATAGAGTATAAAGAAAAAAAAAAAGATAAGATTTTACAAATTTATATAGTAACAAAGTAATCATAAACAATCTAAAGAGTAATAAAAGACAAAAGAAATTAGTAACATCTGAAATTATTCAAGTTTACTTACTTTATAATAGCTAACTCACAGTAAAGCTACACATTAATAAAATGACAATAACACGCCTTATAAAGTATTACGAAAAAAAAAAAGTAAAAGTATAACCAAAATGTTTTGCTTGCATTAAACAGGTTTCCTTAACAAAATACTTAAAGCTTATAGTCTTATCCAGGCACGTAGCTTGGTAAGTTTCTGCAATTCTACAGAAACGTATATTTATGTGCAAAAAAAAGTATTTTATTTCAGTTTGAAAAGACTCTGCTTTCCTAGCTTTTAGTATTTATTTATACTTAGTTATGCATTCCTGAGAGATAATTTTGACATATATGTATTCTTAAACATTTTTGTTGTCGTAAAAATCAAACGAGTTAAATACATCTAAGTTGTATACATTTAGCGTGTTAAAAATTTGATTTGTCAAAAAGCTTCATTGCAAATTTGACTCTAATGGAAGCTGTAGTTTTTACTTCAAAAATCAAAATCATACAATTTTATGTTACAAAAGTTTGCATAATTTAATGTTGTTTCTATTGACTACGTTAAATGTTTGATTTTGAGAACAATATAATGTTTCTTTTGTTTGTTCTGTTTGTTTAATTTCAAATATTTTTGAGTTAAATTGTGATTTTCTTATAATTATTTTCAATGAAAGTTTTATAGGTTTACACAAGTGGCAACACATAAAGAGTCATAGGGGGTGTGGAGCAAAATAAATTGCCTTGTATGCAATTATCTTTCATACTTCAACATTCCATTTTTGAAGTTATAACCACTGACCCATAGCTCGGTCGTAGTTAGGTTAGGTAATTTCTTGTTCTGGCTCTTTGCCTTTGTTTGTGACCGCGTTATGTGTTTTATGTCGTCCATCGATAAACGTTTGGACGACTTAAAATACTAATTAATTTATATATAGATAATATTATAAAACGTTCTAATGGAACTATCGTTAACTTTAGTGTGTTGAGCTTACTAATAATTTAGTTTTTAGAAGACAACTTTAAGTGAATGGTGATTTTATATACATTAGAAAACAAAACACGATAATGTGATAAAGTAACGTGATGCAGTTCTACCACAACTGACTCGAGGTTTTCTTAAGCTTAGTGACTGTTCGCTGGCTACGATTTACAAAATTTGAACGATTCTTTTTTCCTCTGCAGTACTTCTATTCCCTTTGCCCGATCCGTCAACAACAACCCGCACAACAACCCAAACATCCTTTTAACATACTAAAAAAACTTATTTATTTTTTTACTCTCTTCTCTACTTACTACGTCACGCGCAAAAGCTTTTCTGTAATTTTCCGCTTACTTATGTTAACTCTTTCGTTGTAAATTTCCACTTAAAACTTATGTTGGCTTCTTAGATGTAAATTCCCACTTAAACTTATCTTTGACTCCTTCATTGTACTTCTAGAAACAAGTAGTAAAATACTACTTGTTATACTACCCTTCCTACCTTACTTAACTGTTTTGTTTTATTTCTGAGTGCTAAAATCTTTGAAGGTTTTTTTTCTCGTTCTAGCTTTTAAAACAAGTAGAAGCTACTACCTGTTATAAAGTATCAAAATAATTACATATTTTCATAAACATTTAGTAATATTAAAAATAGTTTAAATTGCTGAGTTCCCGCTATGACGTTATCACGCGTTTTTTCAGATGTTTTAATTTTTGAAGACTCGTAACTTTTTTGAGCTAGCTATGTCCCTGGTTTAATCTAATTGAATACATTACTACAAGTTTTAGCAATTTTAAATATATTTAGATTTTAACTGTTTCTTTATTTGATTAAACTAGATATTATTCGTATTTTTCTAAAGAAACCTGTTTACTGTAAGCAAAACGATTTTGATTATACTAGTTTTTTTATTTTCGTAATACTTAAATCGTAATGTGGAAATATTTAAATGAGACAATTTAGCTTTTAAGATACAGTTATAAGATTACCGGGACTTCTTAGATTTATAAGAAAAAAAAATACCTAATATAAGTTTTGAAATTGTATTTTTTAGTAAATTATGTGAGTTTTTAGTTTTTGTGTAATCTTTACTTAGTGATTGATCAGTTTTATAAAGGGCAAAATTTTCCATTGGTTGTAATTTACATATAAATATGAAAAGTTGTAAAAATTTATTAATAACTAACTTTTACAAGTAATTATTTTCATAATACCGAATTTTAAATTGACAAAAATACTAAACAAAACAATACTTGTTTTGTAATAATAACAAAACTTTTGAGTAAAATAACAATAAATACTTTTTTTATTAGCAAACATTCATCTTTTTATTTTTTTCTTACTTTAATTTTGACAATTAAAGTTAGTATATTTTTAAATTTAATTATTCAAAAATTGTTGATTTTGTTCAGAAATGCCTTTAACATACTTTTTGTAAAGAATATTTTATTTCCTTACATTAAATAGAAGTAAAAAATTATTATTATAATGACAATTCAGTTATCATTTAACGCGTTTATTAAAATTTTTATTCTGTTAAAATAAATTGAGTATTTAGAATTGCTTTATCAGAAATTGATGTAAATTTTATTCTGTTTATTGTGGTTTTAAAAATATCGATTTACAACTCTTTTTTTATACAGGCCTGTTTATAAATAGTAGCAGAATGAGTTTTACAACTATTAATAATCCTTATTGCTTAAAAATATTTTAAAGTTTGTATGTAATTTTGATGGCAAATGAGTTTTATGGTGATGTCATTCATAAATCTCTAAATTTTGGATTAAAGTACTGTGAAAACTGTTGTTTTTTTGATTATTACATTCAGTTTAAAATTTAAACGGTTGTATATTTACAACTGCTACTTTAATTTTCCATCAAATGCTTACTTATTTGTTTTGAGAAGTCTTTTATTTTTTAAGTATAAGTAAATCAAGTACAGTTATTCGTAATGTTATTGTGTTTATTTATTAAACTCAATATCTTGAATAGATTTAAAAGACTATAAAATGTAGGTTTCTATTTTTATATTCTTTTTATGTAAAAATCTAAATGTTAGACCAAAGAGTAGGAAAAGAAAAAGTAAAATGACACACTGTACAAAGCTAGTGCAAAAATATTTTTATAGTTGATTAATTTTGGATTAATCAGAAAACACAATTTCTTGTCTACTTCTTTTCCTCAAGAAATTCCTGTAAAATACAATACTGTTTATATACAAAAACAACATATAAAAAACCCTTAACATGCAAAATTAAAAAAAAGTTTAGACTCTTAATTATTTTAATTAATGTTCAAATGACTAATTTATTATTAAGTTAAATTCTATAAACTTCTAGTTAATTAACCTTAACAATAGATTCGTCGAGATTTAGAAACCTTGAAATTTGTGATAAATTTACTGGAAATCCAGTGGTTTTTACCTGCAGAAAAATTTCCAAGTATTTTTTCTGATACTCAGTGATAAATCCAGCGAGGCGTTCAAAATCTAAAATTTATAACTAATTAAAAAATATCAAAAATTTACTTGTAGTGTATTTTAAAATTTAAGTTTCAGTTTAATACAAATGTTTTTGAAGTTATATATCAACTTTTTTCATAAAAAAAATATTTAATATAAAATAAATATAGTTTCTTTGTAACATTTTTTAAGTTAGTTATTTACCAAATGATTTATAGAACTATATTTAACAGTAATATCGACTTAGAGGTGATAGTAAGTTTTAATTTAAGACAATAGTTCAAACGCTTTTTTTACTGCAGTTTATTAAGGTAATGTAGAATTTAACCTTTTTCTTGTTGCTGTCTCACTTGAAATTGATTTACACCGTCTTCATTAAATGATTGAACTAAAAAGATTAAAAAACATAGCCAACATTATCTTTAAAAAAATATTTAAATTTTTTTAAAACAATTGTTTATATCCAATTTTGTATTATGTTCTTACTCATATATTATATAAAAATACTTAACAAGATAAATAATAAAAATTAAACCTTGTAACAGATAGTTTCGATGTTCGACAATTTGTCGATCAATTTGGTCCCAAGCATTAATTGGTTCTGTTTGTAAATTAAAATATAGTTAACAATTCTATATTCGATTTTTACAAACTTTAATAAGAATGACGTAGTTTTAATGATAACAGTTTGAAATAACAATTATATTCAACAGTTTTGGTTTTAAATAATATAAGTAAACGTTAATTTATTACTAAGTTTACTTTTTTTTTAAGTTCACAAATAGTATGTTCTTATAAATGAAAAATATATGTTATTTTTATCTTCATTTTTTACCTTCCCTTGATTGATTTTCACTCAATAGTAGTTCGCTCATTTGTTGACATCTAGTTTGTCGTTCCATTGCATCATTCATGCTTCGTTGGTAGTTTCTAATAAATCTCTCAAATCTGATTCTCTCGTTTTGTGATCTACTGTCTCGTTTTTCTCTTTCTTTCTGTTTTCTCTCTTTTCGTTCATTTCTGACATCAAAGTCTTTTGGCATCATTAAAAAAAAATCTGTTTAAACAATTATATATACTTATATAAACAAAAAAATTAGAAACTTATTAGTTTGGACCAGTGGCGTAGCTTGGTATTTTGGTCAGGGGGTGAGCAGATTTTTTCTTAAAAATCCCCTAAATTAAAACTTTTGTTATTAACTATAAAAAGATCATTAACAAATTAATTAAGTAAAATAAGTTCTAAGTAACTTTTTTATAAAATACTTATAAATTAAAAAACTAAACATCTAAAAAAAGTATAAACTTCATTAGAATTACTTATACTTGCACAAATGTAAACTTACTAAAAAGTATGTTTTTACTACTTACAGTAAACTTGATACCTTTAAAAACCAATATATTCAATAAAACAAAAGTATCTGTTTTATTTACGAATAAAATATCAATCTCTTTAATATACAATACAATAGTGATAACAACACCTCATTGTTAAAGTTAGACAGAAATTAAAATAGACCAACTTTTTAACTGTTATTACAATTTATTACAACTTTTAAAAAAATTTAAAAGTATACTTTTTAGATTTAATTTATCTGATTGTATTTGTTTAGAATGAAAATTACAAACAAAGTTTATTTCTCATAGGCCGACACGCTTTTTCTTGTATGTTTACAAAAATAAAGATCAGAAAACTAGCAGTAGTCTTAACATTTATTTTAGCATAAAACAAAACTTGTAAAGCTGTTTAATTTTTCTTTAAGCGTGACGTATTTTTATAGAAAAATCTGTCATAAGGTTATACTACTTCGGTTCACTAATTGAGTCTAAATTCTTATGAAGTTAATGAAGTTATAAAATTTTTCCTTATGGAGTTTTTCATCAACATCGGTGCGCACTTTAGCTTGCGCACCGAATCAGTATATTGGGTAATTTCCCTAACTTGTCACTAATTGGTATTCAAAATTTCGTTTAACTTTTCGAATACCAGATAAACATAGTCGAAAAAAAGCAAATTAAGCAGAAAAAATAAACAATATAGGATAAAGATTTTACATTCGTTTTTTTTTACTTCTTTTCTTTTTTTGGGTGGCACGCATGCGCTAGTGTCCCTCTCCACGCTACGCCCCTGGTTTGTACACACATTTTTTTATAAAGGAATTAACTTTTTTTATAAACTCAAAAAACGCTTTCCTTGAAATAAAAAGTTTGTTTTAGTTATTTCATTGCTATTAAACTTTATAAGGTTATCTATCACTAAAAACTTCTTTTTAAATAAAAAATAATGTTTTTTTTCTGATGAAAAATATAAAATAACAAAACTGGTATATATAATACGTAGTACTGAAAAACAACTATATTTTAAGTTCTACAGGTTGTACTCTTTTTTAAACAACCAAAAATTAAATATGTTTCCTGACAAAACTTTTTTTGTTAAAAATTAACTAAAAAACATAAAAACTTTCTTTGAAAATCAAAGCTAAAATATTTTAATAAGTTTAAAAACCCACTTTTACAAAGCTTATCGGTATAAGTTTTTAATGTTTACACAATAAAACAAATATAAAACTACTTGAACTGAAGTTAGTTAATAAAAACATCTGCATATCATGTGAAAAAAATAAAATTGTTTTTAAACTTTTATCACCTCATGACTGTATTTGTCTTAATATGACCATTATTTTTGAAGTTTAATATTTTTTCATCTTCAAACAAGTCTATTTTATTTATCTGTTATACTTGAGTTTACGTAAATAAGTAGTCGTCCACAGCTTATTATTATTTTTATATTAAACTATAGGGTACTTTATTCACTTTTTATAATTTATTTAATAATTTTAAGTGAAATAATATGTATTGATTTGAAGTTTAAATAATGATTTTATGGCAAATTTTAAAAAGTACACATTTTAAAATACGGTTTTTGCTTTTTATACTTTAGTCATTAGTCATTACAACTCATTTAACTTTAGAGTTTTTTTTTAATGAAGTACTTAGTAAACTAGTTGTAAAAAAAAAATCTGTCTTCTTTGTCGAAAAGTTTATTTAAGTTCAAAGTAATCAAAAATTAAAAAATAGTCAATTTAACAAATACACAAAAAATTTGTTTAATTATTTTACAAACATTTTTTATAAGATTTTTTATTGCTATTTTGAGTAACAAAAAAAAGTAAAGTTTTTCAAAATAATAAAATACGTTTAAAATTGCTAAAAATTTATCTTTAATATATCTATTACATTAATTGGTTTTATGTAAACTTTTAAACTTAAATCAAAACAAGTTAAAATGTATTTTATTGTTGCTTAACTAGTTAACTACAATCTATTTTCGTTAAAAAGTTGTTTTTATAACTTATGAAGTATAATTTGCTTTTAGAAAAATAAAATAAATAACAAGTATTTATAACTGGCTTTTTGTTTAAAAGTTTACGCTTAAGTTTTAGCTGCCATCAATAAATTATTAAACAAATTTAGCACAAATAGTTGTGTTGTTAAATGAATAGCTAGTAAACTATGAAGTTGTAAATGTTTTTTTTTCTACTTTACTTCCATTTTTTACTAAGTCTTTTTATTATGTTAAATATTTATAAAAACTTATATTTAGGCAAGCTATACTAAACAACTATAGTTTATAATTTATAATAAAATTAAACTTTTTTTTATAGATGTAAGTTTAAAACTCATGATACAAAAAGATATATTTTAACGTGCTTTTGGCTGTTAGTTAACAAAAACCTGATTAGTTTTGTTTATAAAAATGAAACACTGATTTTACCACTGTTTTAATGTTATCAAAAACAATTCTTTACCTATAGGCTATAGCTACCATATGTTTTTTTTAACAAAATCTGAACTGATTTATTTAAGTTATTGAACAATTAACAATACAGTCACGAGATTTATGTTTAATATTAAACTACTTACAACTTGAACTTCCAGGTTATTTAAGTTTGAACTTCAAAGTTATTAAAGTTTATTTTTTGATAAATTTATAAAGGCACTTTTATGTAAAAGATTAAAAAATAATTTAGTTTTGGAATTAAATAAAAGTTTTATGCCTAAGTACAGTATTTTACAACCTTGATTTTAAACTATATTGACTACTACGTCATAATGCTTGTAATTTATGAACTCAATACATCTTTGTTTTCTAATGAGGTATTCATATCAACACTAAAAGCACAACTAGTTATTGCTGGTATTAGTCTTTAAGTTTAAACTACAACAAAATCAGTGCTTTTACTTTAACTACAAACAAATAACTAGTATTAATTAACAGCAATTAGTAAATAAATCTTTTATAATTTCTAATTCGAAAAACTACTTTCTAATTTATGAAATAAACTTGTTTACGAACTAGCAAATGAATATGAATAAAAATTGAAGCTATTAAACAAACATAAATTACTTTTACTTCAGCAATTCACACGTTCTTTTTAGCATAAAAAAAGTTTTACTGCATTTCAAAAAAAGAATAATCAAAACTGTTTAGAATAAGCTCAATTAAGTATAGTCGAAAATTTTTGAAGGAAGTGTAACTTATAAATTTAAATAAATTTTTAACGTGACTGGTTAATGATAAAACTGTATAACTAAAAAAAAAGCAATCTAAAAAGTCGTATATGACTGTACATTCAATAACACATATCTTAAAATATGTTTAATCATCTTTTATGTTACGTGTAAATTTAGTCGAGGGTTTCCACAAGAGGGCCAAGTTGCCCTCTTGTGGGCCATAAGCAAAAAAGGGGCCAAAGGGGGACTATAAGCAAAAAAGGGGCCAAAAGGGGCTATGAGCAGGAAAGGAGCCACAGGGGATGCTTGGTCATAATTTGAAACTTACACTTGATACTCTGGAGTTGCTGATGAAGAGCAAAAAAAGGTCCTAAGTAATTTTAGTGTTATTTTTTGGAGAAATCTTGTTTGAGGGGGCTATAGTTTCTTTAAAGAGGACCATTTACAAAAAAGTTTGGGAAACCCTGATTGAGTTTGATAAGTTTACGCAAAATACTTGCAAAATTATTTTTAGCAAAGCTTTAAAGCAAAAATTGGAACTATTTATTGCGTTTTTTAGTAACTACATATATAGCTAAAAAACCACAATTCATATTGCATCAATGTATTTGCACTTGCATTACTGATGATAAGCTAACATTGTAACTTTTTATTGTGTGATTCTTTTAAGGGTTACAAGTTTTTGAGATATATAAGTGTTCAAACTTGAAATTACAAATTTATCATTTAAAAAAGTTTTGCATATATTTATAAGAATTTTTCATTCGAATATTTTCTATTTTTATTTTTTAAATTATGTTTGTTTGTTTTAGCTTTGTTTTTTATTAATAAAATAATACTTTCTACGTTTTATTGCAAGTTGTTTTATATAAAAGTACTAAAATAAAAAGATAAATTTTTAATTACTGTTATTATTTTAAAATTACTCCAGTAAAGACATTTGTTGCGTTTATTTGACTTTGAAAATTTAAAAAATGAAACATATATAATGTAAAATGATAGTTTTTAAAATATCAAGAACGCAACCTAAAATAGTTTTATTGGAACTTATATTGAAGACCTTTTTACTTTTACACTTAAGTTTCGAAAAAGATAGTTAAAATGATAAAAGATCTCTTTTTACGAGCAAGCAATTAATTAAATGTTTCGCTCAATTGGATAACTAAAATTTTATTAACTAATATTAATTTAAGTATGCACAAGTACAACACTAAATTTCAATTCTAACTGAAGTAAAAATGTGTTCCACTCAAACAAAATCAAAACTGTTCGTGCAACTTGTACTAAAGTTTTACATTTATTTTACGCACTCATACTTAAGATGATCAAGATTTCGAGGTTTAAAGTTAACATAATCGATGCAAACATGTTATTAATCAACTCTGCAAAATCGGTTAAAGAAAAAACAGCATTACAACTCGCATAAAACATTCCTAGGTTTTCTTTTAAATTCTTACACTGAACTTTTTCTTAAAATTTTGTACTACAATATTGTATGCATTTTGAAATCAGCTTTTATTGAAATTTTTGGACGTTGCGATTATCAATAAAAACAATGAATGAAAAATTGTAAAATTTTATGAATGCCTGATTAATTAAAACATTAAACAACGTTATAGTTGAGATAAACAGAACTTTTTTACTGAGTAATTTATTGTTTTTAGTTTATTGTGTAGTTTTTATTAAATGACATAAAAATAATATTGAGCAAACAATAACATCGATTCAGCTAACAGTTATCAATTAGTTTTGTTAGCAACTAATTAAATTAGTTGCTAAGAAAAGTTTTTGTTAGACGCCGGCTAATTATTTTAGCAAAAGTTTCTCAAAGGCCGCAGTGTTTTGAAACAGTCTGTTGTAAGTTAGAATTGTAATTTATATTTGTGGTGGTCATTAATGAAACAAAAAACGTGACATATTATGCAATAGTAAATTTTGTTAACAAACAACTAATTTTTAAGTAACAAACGTAAGCATTTACAATAACTGTTTTATTATTGTTTTAAACAAGTATATTTTTAGCAATTAAAAAATATTTAGCATTTTACTATAAGTCAAATTTTATTTTAATCATCCTCATGAAAATCTAGTACCTCTCTTACAATAGAAATTGTAAAGATTTATTTATGAAACATAATAAATAAAAGTAGTTTACCGGAAATATCCAATAACACTAATTTAATTTTTATTTACATCTGTGGATATATTTAATCTTAAAAATAGGTCAAAAGTAAGCTTGTGCTTAGGTCAAAAGAAAATTATTTTAACTGTTTCCTTCACATATTTCAAAAAAAAAGTATAAAATTCATGCAACATCCTTATATTTATTAAAACTAAATAATGAAATATCAGTAGCCTAAATAGCGCATCTATAGCAAATTTTGTGTTAAAGCTGTAAGTAAACAGCAAAATTTAAGTGCACGATTTAAGTCTATTACAGTTAACAAAATAAAATAGATACGTTTACTTCTTTAAAAACAATGAAAATACTAGTTATCTTATAACTTTATAATAAGAAGTACATTGTATCCTTGCTTATCCGGGCCTCGCTTATACGGTTCCTTACTAATCCGACCAGTTTTAGTTAAGAAGTTAATTAAGTTAATTCCGAAAATATCAATATTTTTACTTTATAACTTAAAATCAATAAAAATAATACTGTTCACTGTGTGATTCGTTCAACTTATGCAGTTCTTGATTTAATGTAACTTTTATCATTTTTTGCAAGTTTTCTTTAGTTTCTAGTTTTGTTTTTCAAAAATCAAAAATATCACTATAAAATTTTCTTCGAACCGTCTTAAACTGTGCGCAATGTGTTTATGTGCTAACAGTATCTAACAAAATTTCTAACTCAAAACTTTAAGGTCGCATTCTTGGGTCTCGTACACTGTGTACGCTCATAAATATAGTTTTTACATATTATATCTTTGTGAAACGTGTTCTGGAGTACAACTGTTTGAAAATGTTTACTATGAAAACAGCCGCCTTATAGTAATTTTCTTTCAAAGTATACTCGAGTTGTATTATGAATTATGTTAATGAAATTAAGCGTTAGTCAACTTTAAGTTCTGTTAAGAAGATAAGTTTTATAAGTCTAAAGTGATAGATTACTATATTTTTTTAGTATACTTTGTTATAATTAAGTTAATAAAAAAAAATAAGTTTAATAAATATAGTATAATAATATATTTTTTTCCTATATAAACTTACAAAACATAAATTAGAATAATGAAAAGCTTAAAACAAACAAAATGTGTTTCTTAAAAGACCATTTGACCATCTGTATACTTTTTTAACTAGAAACACCTTAGATTGTTTAATAATTTATAAGGTGTTCAAGTTTAATGTTGTAGATAAATATAACGATGATTTTGGCCAAAGGTTGTGTTTGATGGATTTAATGTAGCAATGCTTTTTGAGTTTCCTTATTGCGTAGTGAATTACCTTTAAAGCGCATGAAACATCCTTTTTTTGTTTTCTAGCAATTTTCTAAAAGAAAAAAAGCTTTAAATTGAATTTTTCTAATAAACTTTTTATTTTGACTAAGATTAATGAACTGCGAGATCAAATTTACAACAACTTCGTTTTTTTGTATTTTACTGTGTATTTTAGATATAAGACGAAAATCTTAAAAGTAGTTTAGTAAACTTAACTTATTTTTACACAGCTGAAAAAGTTACTACTAAATAATTTTTTTTTACAAAATGGAATTGGTCGCAGCTTTTCTCATTATTCTTATAGCAGAAAATGCATATTGTGACTAATTTTGCCGCGAAAGCTTGTTTTTTTCTAATAAATTGTTAATAAAACAACATATACTTTATTTTTAATTGTGGAACAATTAAAAACCAAATACGATTTATTAAAGAACCGAATTAAAGCTTCACTAAGTTTTATTCACAAATTACAGATCATCAGATGATATTTTTTTCATCTTATTTATCACGGAATTTGACATCTTATAAAGTTGCTAGATGACGAGGTTGTATATATTTATGAAATGATAAACTCAAACATTCGACTTGCAAGTTTTATTTCAGGCTGAGTTATTGGATGGAAAATATGCAGCTGACAAGAATTTACATAAAATGTTTCATTCTAGTAAAAGATTTGCTAGTTACAAAACAGTCAACGATATGAAAGAAATATTAGATTAAAAAAAGTTTTAAAAAATAATACTTTTCACTAGACTATTAAAATAAATTTATATTGTAAAGTATACAGAACTGTTAAACCAATTATTATCTGTTTAAACGGTTTTAGTCTATTGTTAAGTTGTTAAGGAAAACTTCAAGTTCTATTAAGTTTAAAACTACTGTCGTTTAACTTAGCTATTTAAATCCTACATAAAAAAGCTTAAAACATAAGAACAAGTTTTGTCTATCAAAAATTTGAAATAAAATTTAATATTTTATACTTGCTATGTCCTTTAACAACGTTTAAAATGTTATATATTTTTATAAGCATAAACATTTTAAACTTTTAGTTATATAAACTATTTTTTTCTTCCAAATAAATGTTTGTATTAAGCGTATCATGGTTACACAAAATCATAGGCTAAACGAAATAACATGAACATAATTTATATGAATTTTTATGTTGTTTTTACGCTTACTTTTATAGACTTTAATTTATTGGTCTTCATAATGTATAAGGTAAAATTACAAACTGTTCAAGTTTTAGATTCTATAGATATTAGTTATTACATGACTAATAATGTAAAAAGGTAAAATGACTATAATTAGATAACATAAAGTAACTCAATGGTTTGTTTCTATATATTTTTTGTTCATATATTATTTTCGATAATAGTTTTTTAAAAGTTACATATGCTTAAGAGTATGCTAACCAAACGAAAAAGATAAGCAAAGCAAAGTTAAGTTAGTCTAAAAGTTGAGTACTGGAATATACTGTTACTTTTGATATCGAAACCTTTAAATAAAACATTTTAAGTTGTTTTATGCAAAAAAGTTACTCTCTTTTGAGTAGAACAGATAATGGTGTGATTGAATACGGTAAAAAAAAAGAATCTTTTATTTAAAATTTGATTATGTAATAAAAATAAACCATTAACAACTTATTGTTCAATATAACTACAAAAAAAATCCAAGTTTTGTATTATCATTTTAATTTTTTAGTCGAAAAATCTGGAAATCTCGATAACAATGTAAAAGATGTCAACGAAGCAGAAAATGATGCAAATGAGGTCAATGACGTAAATAAACTCGATGACGAAACGATATAACCTCTTGAAATTTCGAAAAACAGTTTAAATCATAAGAAAATGTAACTGTATATATTACCATTATGAAATAAAAGTGTTTTTACTCAATGTATTAAATAAACGTTTTAGATTTTAACTTTTTAAGCATCTAATAAGCCTTTGCTATTGCTTTATTTATTTATTATGGTACAATACTTAAATTTTTGATCTAATTTATCATTTAAACTTAGTTTTTTTTTAAACTCAAGTTGAAAATTAAATGTAGTTGAGTAGTTTTTAATAGAACAGTATCATTATAATAACTTAACTATAGTGTTCTATTAAACAGTACTCATTTACACAACTACAAGTCAACAGCGAGCTCTTACAAGTAAAATTAAAAATCTTTAAAAAGTTATTCAGTAAAAACAAAAAACTATACAAAAAACTATTTTTGTTATCATCCCAAAAAAATTTGTGGTTGTAAAATAACCAATAGAAAAGTATAAAGAGCATTTAAGTAAGTTTAAAGTAAAATCAAAGTTTTAGTAAGTTTATAAAGTTTTGTTATACGTTTAAATATTTAAATAGGTAAAAAAACTACTATGCTAGTATTTAGTTAGACGAATTATATAAATAGACTATTATTATTATTCTGTTTTGTTATGAAAGCGTTTGACTTGGCATCAGGACCAGAGCCACTTGAACAAAACCATATACAAATATGAAAAGAAATAGAAGAAAACACTCAAAATTTACAAAAATAATAGGTTTTTATTGAAATTAAAGAAAACGAAAACTTAATACATAAAAATTAGCGTAAAATTTCAAGGTAAATATATTTCATAAAAGTACTCTTAAATTTATAATACATTTCGTCAAATTAAACTGAAAAGTCAACTAATCAAAATTAATAAAGTAATCACAAAGTTGAAAAAGCGGTTAAATCAATTTAGAGGGGAGGTGTAAGGAAAAATTATAACTGAAAGATTGAAAACATTATAAGCATTTAGTTGCAATAAAGAGAAGTTTTTTATAAAAATGCTATTATTTTTTTATTTGGGTTTTTACTGAAATTTACTCGAAACATTTTTACTTCTATAATTTTTTAAAATTTTATATCGAAATTTCTTTATTCTCTCAAAAAAAATACATTGTGTGTTAATTTATTTCACAATATCATAGTTCTATGGAAAAAAATTCCAATGCTTAATTTTTTTTTGATTACTTTTGCATATTATTTGCGTATTATTTTTTCTCAATGCATATTTGTTTTAAGAAAAGTTAAAAAGATTTGAGTTGTTTCGTGCAATCAATAATAACTAATGAACTTTACCGCAAGATCAACATCAACAGCATCCGAGACAACCTACGACCGGTTTTTTCCTAATTAGCATTTATCAGGCAGGCATAGTCACGTTAAACCGCTGTTGAGATCTAACCAAGCGGGCTTGAGTACGAAGTATTTTACTCAAAACTAGTGATATATTCATTTTTAAATTAAATTCAATTTCATTTATGAACATTAGATTATTTTAAGCAAACAGAAGAAAATAGTTAAGTAAATCGTTGATAAAATTTTATTTTCTCTGAAGGGTATTAATTACGATAAGAACGATTTGTTTCACACTTAACAACAAAGGTTTAAGTTTTAATTTGTATTAATAATAAACAAGAAAGAAAATACATTACTTAAAGTTAAGTAATTATCTTGTTATATCATTTTATACATAGAAATAAAACATAATATAGAAAGTTTACAAGATTTGAAAATTAAATAGCTTTGCAGTTTTTTTAAAGAAATGATTTTTTTTATAAAATAAAATAAAGCTCCTGTAATATTGTGAAAGTCAAGAACCCGTAAATTGTTTTTAAGATTTTTCGCACAAAGTGGGAACTTAATTTAAAGTATAGTTTGTATAAAAATATGTAAATTCTATACTAACATACGCAAAATTTCTAGCTCCATAAATGACAAGAAGATGTAATTAAAACATAGTTATAACAGCTTACTTCAAGAATCCTACAAAGCGGAGTTTAAAAAAATCGTCAAACAATATATTAAAAATTATATAATCTAAAATAAAAAAATAGTTTAAGTAGGTTGAAAAAGGAAAAACGTTAAAAGGAATGAAAGCAAATTAAAACCACAATAAGCTTATTAATAATGTTATAAAAGAACATTTTAAGTAAAACCATATGAATCTTAAGTGTTTTTTAGGACAAAACCTACCAAGTTTTAATATAAGAACAATTTCTTAAATTTAGTTTCTTCAATAATAAATCTTACTTTTACAATCAGAAAATAAACAAATTTTTACTTGTTAGATTAAAAACGATAAGTTTAAATATGATCACGTTAAGATAAGTCGTCTTAAAAGCTATTAGGTTATATGTGAGCGTGTTTGAAATGATTAAGTTTTATATGATAGGGTTGAAAATTATAGCGAGTTATAAATGATAATAAACCTTTAGTACATATAAGCAATGTATTTTAATAAATTTGGTCAAATATTAAAGATTTTTTTTTGCTGACCTTATAAGCTTTTTATAAGAATAATTGATGTTAATAACTGTACAAAACTGTACTTTTAATCAATAACTTCATTTGCTCATTTTATCAAGTTACTGTAACTAGATTTATAACTAGATTTAACAGCTACTTTAATCATATTAGAACACATGTCATCTTAACAACATTTATTATTACTTAGTAGAAAGGTTACTTGTTAAAAAAATTAGTATTTCATAAATAAATTTGAACTGAGAGTATTTAATTGAATCAAACAATTTTCAATGTTTACTTTTTTTAAATGTGAATTCTTAATTTTATGCTTTACTACTATTTAAATCACTTATAATTATAGTTGTTCAATAGCAGTTAAATTGAAACATAATTTTTGATTTACTTACAGCTTTTAATAAAAATTTGAAATAAGTTCCTGAAAATGAATAAGGCAGTAAAGCATAGGGAACCACCACGGCGGTTTAACGAAAATATAGAAGTAAAATAAATATTTTTTTTGTCTATGTAAACAGCCGAATGACTATAGTTTATTAATTTAAATTAAATTTTTTATATACATTACTTTTCATTGTTAAGTTCAAATTATCTCAAACTTGCATGTTCAACAGGGTTTAGTGGAATTTGAACATCGTTGCCTTCCTGATGGATATTGAACTTTTGTTAAGTTGAGGCCAGATAATTCGACGCGTGATTACCGGTTTGTTATACCACCAAATGGTACTCATTGTATAAGGTTAGCAACTTAATTATCTCAGTATATAATCAAAATTAATTTCTGTAAATTTATTTTGTATTTATCTTAAATAACTATCATTTGTTTTATATGTTTAAAAACTAAATAGTTTTCAGCGTGAGTTTGTATCTAAGTTAAGCAAATTTCATTGAAAAACACGTTTAAAATATATCTAGATGCAAACTAAACTTACAAATAACTTTTAAAGAAAAATCAAAACCGGCACATTGTGTTTAGTGTTACCCTAAACATATTTTAAATTGCATACTTATTAAAGAACTCTTTTTCATGCAGAAGTTTCGCCCACTTAGGAGACCTTGTTGGCAAAGATATTCTACAACATCTTCGGCAACGTACAGATGCTGACGGTTTTTTGGACGAAATTAGAAACTTAATCGCACAACAGCGTAACAGAAACAACGGTACTACAGATCCACAAAATATTGTAACTTATCATGTCCCGCGACCTTTAGTTTTGTACAATGAAATCTGCCTTTGCTCCGACGACACTTTAAATTTTGGGTATGCCCCAAAAGAAGTCATTGATAGGTTCGGTTCTTTTTGCAGCAAGTACGCTACCACTGCTTCTGCAATAGATGCATTGCTAGAGTTGAAGAAAAACTTGAAATACAAATACGAGTTTCTTAGCGACAGTGCAACATGCGAGTTCGGTCCTTAGACGAAAACCAGGTTAAACCAGGTCCTTAGACGAAACTTTTTGAGCGCTTTTTTTTTATCGTTCAATGAACAATATAAACAATAAATTTAATAAAAAGGCTGGCTATTTATGATCTACATAAATCAAAATAAAATTAAAATGAATTTAATAAATTTAAAGACTTAAGTTCAGCTTCGTTTACCAAAGTGATATTACCTGATAGTAATTTGCTTGAAATTTATATAAAATCTAGTAAAGCGGTGATTGTTAACTATTTTGAGCATCAACATAAAATAAAAAGCATTAATAAAAAACTGTAAAAGTTAGCTTAGGTATAAAAAAGTAACCTATATACTTAAATATAAAAATTTAAAAGAAAACGAAATTTAATTATATTAACGTCTAAAATTATCAATATATTTAATTGTAAAAGGTGAAAAAAGGTAAGATAATTTAAGTGATCCATTTTTAAAGTTTTAAACGTAATTACTTAATTTCTTAAAAGTTTTTGGCATTTATAAAAATATTATTCTATAAAATCAATAATATTTTGACTTTCTCTAGCAACTTTATATAAAAAATCTAATTTCAGTAACATTTATAAAAATTTATTATTTTTTGGTATGATCTTATTATTTTTGAGAATTGAAAATGAAGTAAATAGTCTTCAGAAACAATTTTATCTTATCTAGATTCAACTGCAAAATAGTTCGTAAATCGCTATCCTACCAAGGAAGTTAGTTATGGACTAAGCTAGCATTATGTTTAAAAAATATAAGTTATTTAGAAAAGTTCCAGTATGAACTTAGAAGTTATCTATTAAAAAGTGATTATCAAGGTCATTAGTGATCATTGCTACTTGTCTGTTTACTTTTGTTTAAGGATTTATAACATTTATATTTTATTACCCAGTTTTTTTGTTCAAAAGTTGATTTGTTAAATTACAATTACAGTAATTTAGTCTAGGTTGCAGCATTTTCTTTCTAGTTACTATTTAGATTATTTTTTTTAAGACTACTCTTTTGAACTAAATTTAGAATTCTTACAAACTTTTTTCCATTTTTTAGCATTTAATTTTAAAAAATAACTATAGATGTATATATTTTAACAGAAAACTTGGTATATAAATAGTAAGCTGAGAAAACTGTTTCAAGCAAACTTATGTTAAAAGTTCTCTTTTTCTAAAGAAAAAAATCTTTTTCATGTTTGCAAGTATTTTTTGCTTTCTCTTTTTGAAGTTTTAGATTTAGAAAACTATTCAAAATATAAAAAGTATATTATATTTCAGAAGGAAATTTGTTGTTATTATCATTAAGTATTTTTTCATTAAGTGAATAAATGCTACAGTTCTTATCTTTATATTTTCATTTTTGAAAGTCAAGTTCAGCTATGGAAAAATTTTACTATTTCTACCTCATGTTTGCTATTAGTATTGTTTATCTCCTTTTATAAGTAAATTTAAAGTTATATATATATTTTTAGTTCTTATGTTACTACAATTCAGTTAATTTTTGTTTAATTTTCTTTTTTTTCATTTCGTTTAATTGATTATTTTATTACTAAAATTTTGAATATTTAGATGATAATAGCTCGTAAGAAATTGTAAAAGCATGTGGTGTACGACTCGATAACAGAAAAGTTTTGTCCGTACACCAGGTCCTTAGACCAAACTTTTACCAATCTTTTTTTTTTTTGTTCAACAAATAATAATTAATGAAATAACTTTTAACTTTTTCGTTGTTCTGTCTTAGTTTTAATATGATTTTAAAAAAGCATTTTTAAATCATTAAACGTATTATTATAACAAAATACAAATACAAGTAAAACAAAATAGATAAACAATTAATTAGATAAAAGATTTTACTAATATTAATACGGCGAAAAATGTAGACTCTCTATAAATTTATAGTTTTTCTAAATATTATTTTAAACCTCATAAAATTTAATTCGAAATGTGATTTCTGTATTCAAAACTCAGAAAAATTCTGCAGTACTATTTTTAATACATTTATACTTAATGAATTTAATGTTTAGATTTTTGTTTGTTGTTATAAAACAGCTTTTTGATGGTTATTAGACTAAAACAAAATTGTAGCAGAACTTTGAAATGTCGCTTATATTCACTATTTTTTAGTTTGTGAATGCTCAATAATGTGTAACTCTAAAAAGGCTGTAGTAAACTTTAATATTGTGAAGTTAATTTTAGCTGTTTTTTATTTGTTTGAGAATCAAGAGTTATGACTTCATCAAGAAATAAATAGATAACAGTTTGTAAATTTTAGAGACTTATCAAAAAAATGAGATATAACTTCATCATATATTTAGATAAGTATTAAAACTATTCTTATTTCCAAAAACATTGATAAATACTAGCTTTTTAACTTTAATTATATCAATTAAATAGTATCTAACAAAGTACTTTAAGTCTGTACATGATTTCAAAAACTGATGGTTTTTTTTAAATTGTAAGCTATCAAAAACATATACAATTTATGACAAATATGTGCCCTTTTAAAGTTTTGCTAACTTGAAAATACAAAACAATAATTTAAATAATAAAAACACCAGTACTTTATTCTGTGATAAGTTAAAAGCAGGGTTGCCAAATGCTTATGGCAAATTTTCTCCAGGTTAAAAAAATTACACGTTTTAGGGACTATTTTTAGTTTAAAACTAAATTTAAAGCCAAAAAAATGTGTACAATAGCATAACGACATTGAAAAGATATCTTGAGGCTTCTTTATCTGTGTTGCTTAATAAAAAAACTTTTGATGATCACAACAAAATTATTTAGGTGATAATTTTTTTCTGTCAAATCGAAATTTGATTTTAACATGTAACATTTTTTAAATTCCAGGTTTTTTGACAACCATGTTTAATGTAACTGGAATATTAAAAATAATTAAAATAGTTAAGACTCTATACACAAAAACTTCAAGTATATAAAATTTTATTATTTATTAGACGATGGATAACCACAACCAATAAAGGATTATTTAAACAGACTTAATAAAATAATCTAAAGTATTTAAGTAATAAAGTCTTTAAAAATATTTAGCTTATTTAACTAAGTAAAAGTTGCATAAAATTGTTGTTATACTTGCTCACATTCTATTAAAAAAATTGTTCAAATAACTTTATAAACTTATTAAAAGATCTTTTACTTACAGGTTGCATGCAATTTAAAACATCTTTTTCCCTACACAATTCAAAATAGTATTTATCGAAATCATCTTTGGCGAAAAAAGTATTTTTACACCTATGTACACAAAAATATTAGCTAAAAACTTTATAAGTAAAATGAAACTAATAAAACTACATATTATAAATAAATTCAGACGAATCCAAAGTTTTTGTACTTGATCGCTTCACACAGCTTTGCTTGTAAAATTTCTCTGAAATAAAATTTTGTTAGTAGTTATTACTACTTTTAAAATTATTCATATATTATATATAACTGTTCAAAATATTGGTTTAATTGTTTGCTAACAAAAGATCCTAGTGAAGTAACTTCACTGGAATATAAATAAAAACAAATTATACAGTAATCTTCCTTTATTCTACCAACATATGTTTCTGTGTGTCAACGAATCAACACACTTCAACTGGGTTCTGTAAAAAAATAATTACTGTAATGAGAGAATAGAAGCATAGAATAAAGTAGGTGTATACATGTAAAATAAGATATTTTCTACAGATATTCACCTTTCATACTTTTCATTCACCTTCCACATACACATTCACTTAACATATATTAATATAATTATATATCCTAAGTAACATATAGTTTTGTTTATTTATTATTTTTATCTATTTCACACAAGTCACTTTCTATTCTCCGAATTTTCATATATTCACTTTACCCTCCGACTATAATTCTTCACACCTTTATATGTAAGTTCCAAGTTTTATTAGAAACCTGTATTCAAATCACAGATAAACCGTGCTTTTTTACCTACTACGCCTAAGAGAGCTAGTAGGTTTTTTACTGCAGGTTTATACTTAGCATATGACTACCTTGTTGTTTTACATTTTAACTTTCATATACAACACAACTTACTTATTAAATATTTAAAATATCTGTATGGGATATTTAAATTAAACAGCTGACTCCTACTTAATCAATTAATTATTCTATTAATTATAAAATACAATATATATTTAATTTAGGTCATTATGATTTTATGTATGTCGCTGTAAATTAATTACCGGTCAGTACATTGTAAGCCCAATAACAATTTTGGTTTTTTTTTGTGTTTTGTTTTTTCTTAAAATTTAATTTTTTCATTTTTGATTTTTACATTTGAACTAAATCTGCTTCCTAATTTTATATAACTTTGATTAACTCATTACAAACATTCAATATATAATATACATGTTACATCGAGTTTCTGTGACTTTTATTGCCTTCAGCGTCGTTAAGTTTTATTAAATTTTATTGATTCACTAACTAATGGTTAATGTTTTATTTTTGTTCAAAATAGATTACATAAAAACTAAATTAATGTTCTTTGCATAAAAGTTAAATAGATTAAATAACCTCATTTACATTGTGACGTAATTATTAGTTTTAATGAATGTATTTCGTTCATTGATTAACAACAGCAAATTTGAATTAGTTATCTTTCCCATTAACGTGAGTTGTTTGTTTATATTATGATTTGTTGTTTTTGTTGTGTAATTTAGCGTACTTTACTTATTTTAGACTTAATAATCACAAATATTATATAATTTTATAACAGTTGGATTTAATATTAAGTATTTTACCTATTAATTACTATTATCTGTAGAAAATATCTTATTTTACATGTATACACCTACTTTATTCTATGCTTCTATTCTCTCATTACAGTAATTATTTTATTACAGAACCCAGTTGAAGTGTGTTGATTCGTTGACACACAGAAACATATGTTGGTAGAATAAAGGAAGATTAATTATAATACTGTATAATTTGTTTTTATATATTATATATAATAACTAGAACTAGTTACTATTGAATATGTAGTTAAACACAATTTAAAATGAGATGCATGAAGTAAAAAGCTAAACTTTTATAACTTTTTTAAACTATCACTAAATGAATATTGAATTTAACCAAGTTTTTGTTGTATTTTATACACTATAACTTTTAAAAAGCTATTTAACCCATATTCCTATTATTTTAGTGACTAACTAAAAGTTTATAAACAACATAATTGTGAAGTAAAACAACTTTGTGGGCAGTTTTCCTAATCGTCGTTAACATTTTCAAAGTAGCTAAACAAAACCTAGCAGTATACAAAGAAAAGCTGTTCTTAAACTGCTTATTAATAAAGAATCTTCCTAAAACCAAAACGTTCCCATTTTAACTCTGAAGTACTCTGAAACGCCAACAAACCTGGTTGGGTACAGCGGAAGGTAGAGCTTGTTAATGCAGGTGTTGGCGGTGGGCAGGGTGTCGCTGTCGGGGTGCCTGATGGTTACGGACGGCAGCGGGGTGTAGCCCTCCTCGCTGCACGCCACGTTCGGGCTCCCCGTCCAGAAGAAGAGGAGATCGTTCTTCTCCAGGTCGCTCATCCCCCGCACCGTCCACCAGAACCACTTCTTCAGCGAAGTTATCTGCGATGGGCTGATGTCTGCGTTGTATTGTAATAGAATAACAAAGTGATGTGAAGAAATAATTGTTTGAACGAAATTGTACATAAAAGATGTCCTCAATTAATTATTTGTTTAGATGAAATCACAAGAGAAATTTTAACTTAAAAAAAATTAATGAGAGTTTTATAAATTAAATATAAAATACATGTGTATATCTAAGAACTTAATGTGCTTCTAAAATTAATATTTTTTTTAAAGTGAAAACACTAATTTGATTATTTGTAAAACATTTTTTCAATTATCTATTATAAATAAAAACCTTTTGACTTGGTGATTTCTTCTTCACAGAAACTTGTGTAACTTATCAGTTTGTTGACATCGACTTTACTGTTTCCATTCAATAAAAGTCTGAAGTCTTCCGGAGTTAAACAATCCAAAAAGCTTTTGGGAATTACATCCAACACACCTTTTCTCATCTGAAATTTAATTTGTTATTTATTATTTCAAGTAAAAAAACACTTCACAAGCTTTGGTTATACTATCATCAAAAAACACTAAAACATAACAAGAATAAACTAACTTCTAATAAAGCAGGTTCGCAAGATTTAATCATTCTTTGTGTGGCGTATAATCTCAAATATTCACGAACATTAGATTTATCAACAGCAATGTTTCTACCATTTTCTTTAAGATCAACCTAAAAAAATATTTATAGTTATTATTTTTTAAATAATTAAATAGTAAAACTAGTCTTCGTTTATAAATTTAAAATTTATCTTTAATCCACAATTTTTCAAAAACTCATACAGAGTATAAACATATTAAAGTAAATTAACTTAAAAAACAATTTACTGAAGCTACAGATATAAAAACTTTTATCAACATTAGTTTATTATTTTTGAACACAGATTATTATTTTATTTAAATAATAAAACAAACAATTCCGCCGCCTTCTTCTTCTTTGAGATTTATTGAAAAATCAAAATTCAAATCTGTACCTTCATCAATTAATTTAACACTCTTTCTCATGTTTTCAAACATTTGCATGTCATAGAACGCCAGATCATACCAATTCACCTTTAAAAATTACTTAGTTATGACTAATCAATACAATAGATACTAAAGTTATACATAGTTGTTTTAACTTTTTCTGCTAAAGTTTTCTTTTCACAAATTAAAATATATATAAACGTACAAATGTCTAACAAACTCTACTTTTTAAAATTGATTTATAAAACAAAAAATAGTAGAATAATTAACTGGTTTATAATGTTGAAGTTATTTACATCTGTAAACATTAAAAATAATTTTGAAGTAATAACTAGAAACTTTTTTAGTTTCCTTATAATTTTCGACTTTTGAACTATTATAGCAATTTCATCATTATAAATTTATTATTTCAACTCTAATAAAACAAAATCAAACGTTTCTATTGAGTATGAGTTTGTACACGTGTCTGCAGAGGGGCAGGGGGAAAAGTTCGCACGTCATCAAGCAAATGGCCATCAGCCTGCCCACATTGCGGTAAGCGTTGATGCGAACTTCGCTCACGTTGGAGTGCATTGAAGGTGAGTAGAAGTCGAAATTCTCCATCGGCTTGTAAAACAGCGGCTTCGTGCTGGTAAAAAAATATTGTTTTTGTTAAAAAAGAAATTAAATTTGCTGGTTCCGAAAACAAATTTTTAGATACTGTATGTGATGTTAGATTATAAAATTAAGGATTAGTAACAAAACAAGCAACAGAGTTAAAGGTTTTTTTCAATTTTTACCAAGCGTTGTCAATAGTATAACATAATGTCAGAGTAAATGAGATGTGTTTATATGTTTATTAAAAGCGTGTATTACCTTTATACTACCAATCAATGTTCAATGTTCATATTTATCAGTAACAACTACATTTTTATTATTGGTCACTTTAAACAAAACACTTATGTTCACAACATTAATTAAACAAAAATAAAAAGATTATCAAAAGTATTAATCAACTTAGTTATAAAAACCTGTTTTTATCAAAATCATCTTTTTGATCGCAACTTTCATCTATTTCCATGTCTAGTTGAGATTTCACACTTTTTTCTTCGTACTCATCGTTTGTTACTGAAAACAATAAATACAAATATTTTCACCAAAAAACTACTTATGTATTTCAGCATCTCAACTACGTGGTAAACTACAACTTTATAAAAAAATTAAAATCATGCTCAACTTGAAAAAAGAACCTCTCTAAAATTTTAGTTATATACAATTAAGCACTCAGTTAAATATAAATACCTTTGCTGCGTGAACTTGGAAGGGGGTCGAGTTTGGGAATGTTTTGGTTTTTAACAAGTTCTTGAGCGATCAATGCGAAGAAACTTCTGGCAACTCCGTATCCTTCACCCGGTTCACCTTCGAATCTCACGTCCAACTGTGACGTCATTATTAGTTGATTGATGAATTAATTGTTTTAATATAGAAAAAATATTGAGATAGTTTTAAGGGTGTATATCAAGTCTTAAAAAACTTGTAACAATTAAATGCTTTTTTTTAGTATTAGTATAACAACAACAACTTTAAAATTCTTAATTGTTGCACTGTACTTTTAAATATGTATGCGTCTTTATTTTATAATATAACATAACACATTTGCAGTGAACATTTTTATAAAAACATACAAACCTCAGTGAGAGCCAATGGTTGGCTGGTTTGTTCTTTTATTCTGTTCATGTACTTCACGTTGAGCGTGCTGAACGTTGATTTTATCAAATCGTCGCGTTCTCTATTCAAATGATGGATGCTTATTTTGTCGTTCCTGTTCAACTTTGCTTTGAAGTTTTCCAAAAGCTTTTTGAACTTGTACGCCCTTACCTTTGAAAAAATAACTTTGGTAAAAAGTAGTTGCTATTTCATTACAATGATAAAAACTTGTGTTCACAGACAAATGGTATACTTAAAACAATTGTTGATATCTAATTTCTTAATCTTAATAATTGTACAGTAATACCTTGAAACAATATTTAATGAGACATTCTAACTGAAACAATTAACTCACTTGAAAACCTCCCAATTCATACAATATCGAGTTGGGTTCGGCTCCCACACTTTCAAGGAACTGCTTGCAAAATAACTCCAAAGTCAGTCGGCACCTGCTCAACAGTGACGTCACAGTGCTTTCGTTCGTTTCCATGAAATTACCTACCTAAAAATAGTATAAATTTGTTAACATAAGTTTCTAGTTTAAGAATTTTTAGAGATATTTTCAAAAGTGCAACTAGTTAAGGCTGATATAAATTTTATAAAATATTTACATTTTTAATCGAAAAAGTATGCTTGGCCTGCGGTTTGATCTTCAATGACAACTTCAACTTTACTTTTTCCTCCTCCTCGTTCAGCCTCTTCTTTTTGGCGGGAGTTTGCGCGCCTTCCTTCTTGCACCTCAGCCTCTTCCTCGCCTCCTTCGATCTCTTCTTCTTGCTCCTGCCGCTCTCATCTCCTTCTTTCGCTTTTCTACTGTCCGTCACGCAGTTTGAAATCTGAACGTCCAGCTCGGAATTCGCCGCGTTCGATTCTTCCTCAGAAGCCGATGTTGATTGGGAATCTGTGAATTGGAAAGTTTATTTTATATTAAATAACAGTTTTCTTTTTTTCTTCTAAGTTGAACATTTGCAAATCAACTAAAAGTTTATTAAAAATAAAAAAGGTTATAATGTAATACTAATAAGTATATTGTTAAGTACATCAACACTTAACATTGTTATATTTCCTATTGATTGTCTAAATTTATCAAAAAAACCTTTATATAGGTTGAACTGTTTGGATGTCGAGCTCAAGCCCAGCGCCGGAATTTCCTCATTCGTTTCATCCTGCAGAAGCTTGCTCCTTCCGAACAACTCTTCTTTTGTCGAATTTATGTGCAGAATGTGCGGTTGCGCCGCTAGTGGTAAGGCTTGCTCCACTCTCAACTGAAAATATTTGAAGTTTTTATTTTAAATATAAAGAAGGCTGACTACTGATTTAATATTTTTTTTCTGTTTATCCAAAAAAACACAAGAAGAAGAAAAATGTTCGATTTTGATTATATAAAAACAACATATACATATAAAGTATATTATGTTGTAAAAAAAACTAGTTATTGAAAACAAACTTCGAACGGGTTGGATTCGGCTTCGGGCACGAAACACATGGATTTGCTTCTCTTGAAGAAGTTCAAATCGGCGGAAGAAGTCGTCAGCTGTTGAGATGCGTCTTCTTTTGCTGAATGCCTCAACTCATCATCTTCGCCCGAACTGCAGCTGATATAATTAAATTTATACAAATTAGAAATACAAGAACTGCTGTGATTGATTTCTAACTTTACGATAATACAAACTTAAAAGTCCTATAAAAAAATAATAAAAATTATCTATAAGAATTATTAAGTTACAAACTTTAGTAGAAAACAAACTAAATTTATTCAACTTGCTGGCTGATTAAAACATTTAGTGAAATCTATAAATTTTAGTAAAAAACAAACAGAAAACCTTGCACAGAAAAAGTAAAAATTTTAGAGGAGGTAAAAAACTATTACCAATTTACACTTTGAAATTGTATGAAAAAACTAAAACACAGAACTTAATGTACAGATTTATAAATTTTAATACAAAACAAACAGGTCAGTGAAGGTCCTCCTCATTGTCGATGTATGATCGAAGGTGAATCCCCTGAGAAGGGAAATGTACGCGTCAAACACGTAAGCGACGTGATGGAGGGAGGGAAGGTGAAGGTGGGGCATCCGCAGGTGGTGCTCGTCCGAATGCGAGCGAATCAGCGACAGCATGTAAGAAAAGAAGTCCTGAAGAAATGTTTAAACAGTCTAGACGGGGTCGGTTTCAAAATGTTCTTTGAACACTTTAAAATTTTACTAACAATCAATTGAGATTTACAGGGTTGCATAACTTTTTTAAGAAACTTCTCCAAGGTTTTTAAATATACATGTTTTTGGGTCAATTTTTACAAGGTTCCAACTTAAACTTAAAGAAAAAATTATGGAAATCCATAAAATATAGCAAACTTATTGGGAAATTATCAAAAAAAAAATCAATGAATTTTAAACGTTAAGAATATATTCTTAAGGTACAGAAAGTAAAATATGTCATTAACCGTTTAAAAGCAAAGTATTAATAAGAAACTTATGTAAGTTCAAAAGTTTTTGAGCTCTAAATTTAGTTAAACAAGTCAACTTTAGATAAATTGTATTTAATATAGAAGGAAAAATATATCCGCTAGGTGGCACAGTATGGTTACATTTTAGTACTGAGATTGAAAGGACTTTGACTAATAAATAATAGTTAAACTTTTTTTTAGTGTGCTTTTTCACCACGCAATGTTGCTGTTTAGGATTCCAAATTTTTATCACCAAGCAAAAAACATAACTTCTAGGGATTTTAAATAATATTGCAAGTTTTTAGGGAATTATAGGGAAGTGGGAACCCTGTTTTTAGTTTAAAGCTAAATTTAAGATTAAAAACTGTGCTAAGTAGTATAATAACATTGAAAAGATACTGTAAAGACTAAAAAAAATTTATGATGATGATAAACTTTTTTATCTATATGGTAGATTTTTCGTGTCAAATTAAAATTTTACTACTTTACATGTAAAAAATGTTTATAACTCCAGGTTTTTTAGGACCTATGCTCAAAATTCAAGGTTTTTTTTCAAAATTTCTTAAATTACAGGTTTTTTTTAGACTAAACTATCAAATTCTAGATTTTTTGGCAACTCTTAAATTAATATACAACTTTTACTAAGTTTCCAATTTTCAATTACTTTAAAGTTTAATATAAGTTATTTTGGAGGTACTAAAAAAAAATCATTACTTGTTTAATAAGTCCATTGATATTTTCCAATTCTTCTTTTCCACTGCTGCTTGATTTTTTCTTGTTGTTTGAAGAACTCTTCGCTTTTGACGCTGGAAAAAAGGATTTTGTTCAAAAAACAGAATAAAAACTTTGAAACATTTATCACTAGTACAGAGAGCATTTCATATACATACTACTGTTTTCTTTTTTGTTATAACTAGCTCTGTTTGTTGTGTACTCTTTTAAATTATCTTTTTTACATGGTTTATTCTAGCAGCAGGCTGTAATATATATAATAAAAAATATTAATCAACAAAAGCTACTTTATTCACAACTATAGAATATAAAATATGTTCATACCATTATTTTTATTGAAGTAGGGATGTTTGGGATGGTCTTCATGAGTGTTGAGAAGCAGTGACCTGCCGAACCTCAGTTGGGCTTCAGTGGAATCCATGATCGGCATCAACCACTGCCAAGTCGGTTTCAAAAGCTGCTGCACGAAACTCCACAATCGAACGCTTTCCTGTTGTTTTAATTACTTATATGAAATAAGTTGCTTAAAATCTTTAGAAAAACTCAAAGCTTTTTTTAAACTTTATTTTAGTTTTGCTACCAATATTATGACACACTCTTCTCTATTAAAGTTTAAGAGTGTTTATACTGTTTGAAAAGATCATAAAAGTTCATTGAAGAACAAAGCTTATTTACAAAGTACATAAATCTTGATATTTACCAACAAACCTCGTGATTGATGGCGACGGTTTCGCTTATCGGTGAAAGCTTGCGGTACTGGTTCTTGTTCAACGTCACCATCAGGTTGCTGATTTCTCTCACGACGACGCCGAACAGCCGGGCCAGCCTCCGGTTGGTGACGAGGGGGGAGCAGTTGTGCCCCAGGTCGCTCAGAACGTCCGAAGTTTTGTCGCTCAACTTCCGCATGGAGTTTCCGCCCATTCCTGCGTTTGCATACAAAAAAATCAAGGTTAAAATTTTCAAAAGTTGCAACCAACTACTTACTGAAACGGTTAAAATCAGCGAAAACTGATAAACTGTTTCTATTAGACTGTTGGCTCTGAGGCTGCTCTTTCTTTTTGTTTAGAATTTCGTTTCTGACGCTAGCAAATCTTTTTGTTAGCTCGTCAGTATTTCCTAAAATTTACAAATTGAAAAACAAATATTAAATATTTTTTTAATATCACCAACCTAATGACCATCTCAGTTCCTTTGGAGGTTGTTGACGTTCTTTGAGCCGGTCTTGATCATTTGAATTTCTTATAATTTTTTTTAATTTTTAATCAATGTTCATATTATATTTCATTATTCTTTAATTTTACATAAGTTTTGCAACTAAAGCCAAACGTTACAGGTTTGAATTTTTCAAACTAGTGTTTATAGAATTAGTATTTGTAAACGCTTTCTTAGTTCTAATGACTTATTTTTGATATACAAACCTTTCATATCTTATCATAATTTGTTAATTTAGTTGAGATAATCTAAAACCAAAATATATAACTGAAAACTAATCAAAACGATTAAAAACCTTTCCAAAGCTTCATAGTAACTATCGTTCGAACGCCTTCTATCATTATCTTCTTGGAAACTAACTTCGGAGCCTGTTAGTAAAGTTGTTACATAATTAACAAACATTAATCGTAAGTTCTGTTTTACTAAACCGAAAAATTTTTATAAACATATATAACTCTCAACCAGTAGTTCTTAACCTGGAGTAAATTCCCTTGTTTAAGGGGGTAAATTTCTTTATTTAAGTTATATAAATTTATGTTTATTAACTGTCTTTTTTTAATTTTTGAAGTTAGTATTTAATTGTATTTATTTTTAAGTTAAGTAAAATCTTTAATTTTTTATAGTTTTCAATATTTTTTAAGCTTCAAGTTCAAAAAATTTAGTTTTTTTCCTAAACATTAAACACTATTTTGTATATTGGGGGTAAATTTGGTAATAACCAGGGTTCGTGCGCGAAATTTTTATCATTTAGCCTGACTGAGAACATTTTAGCCTGACATTTTTTTCAAAGTAAGGAAAATCCCCTTTAGAAGTCAATTTAGGTATTGGTAACTACTTGATTACTACTATTGTAGTCTCTGACTTCAACCAGCTTTATCTCAAAAATATTTTGAGCATTAAAAATCTGCAAAAAGCAACTCATAGCTTAATTACAACTCAATAAAATAAGACTAAATTTTAAAAAGGTGATTTGACCCCCTTATACCCCGTGCATTGTCGTGTTTTATTAAAATTTAAAATGAAACGCTTACACGAGTATTAGGTATTAAAATAAGCAAAAATGTTTATTATAGTATTTTGACTAATACTTAAAGTGATACATAATTATAGATCCTAGAATCTAAATAAATAGAGTGATTGTTGACGTCGTATCGGATTTAAAAGGCTTACACTTAAATAAAAAAAACCTTAATGTTTTGTTCTTGTAAAGAAAAATTAATTATACCTAAAATTTGTAATCCCACAAAACTTAGTATTTATATCTTAAAGTTAAGTTTTAGTGTTGTGAATATCTCTTATAACTTTAAACAAACAGTAAAACAAATGAATAAACTGCTAAGAGTTTTAATCTAAAAAGTATTTGGTATAGTGCCTTTAAATTAGAAATTAAAACAGTGCAACTAACTAAGCTCTGAAAAACATAGCTGACGTAAACAAATTCAAACAAACAGCTAAGTTGTTGAACTAAATTGTAATGTTAGACTGTATTTTTTTTATGAAGTTTCATAATCATGACGTATATAATCTACTCAAAACTAAATAATGAAGATTCTTAAAAACTTTTTAGATATTCAACAAAAGGTCTTAAGCATTTATATTTACAAATATTGACTGATTTTGTCTTTAATAACTAAATCTTTGTTTAGAAATATATTCACATTTCAATTTGATCTTAAAAAGATTTCTCAATTTTTTCTAATCAAAAATTTTCAAGCATTTGAACGGAGAAAAACTGAGATTTTCAAACTTTAAAATAAAAAAACTGATTTAGCCTGACGTTTTTCAACTTTTTTCAAAAAAACTGATTTAGCCTGACTTAGCCTGATTTAGGCTGACGCGCACGAACCCTGAATAACCTTCATTAAAAGGGCTAAAAAATGAAAAAAATGTTAAGAACCGCTGCTCTAAATTCTACAGAACTAACTACATATTAATGAAATATCAGACAATTTAATAAACCTTCATCATCGGACTGTATTTTCACGAAAGTTCTCCTCTCACCACCCCTCACGTCATTTTCTTCCTCCTCCTCATCCGAGCTTCGATCTTCCTCCTCCGCCGAGCTCTCGTCGTCCACCACTATCTGGCGATCCGACCTTGGTCCCTGGTCCGCTTCGTCTCGCTTCGGGGGACTTCCCGGTCTCGAGGTAGGCTTTTTGTCCTGCCGGTGGCTCGACTCGGCCAACGGCGCTTCCTGAGTTTTCATTGGGATATAATTAGATACTTGTTGCTAGAATAATTAAAAAAACACTTTTAGTAAAAAAAAATATTTAAGTTTAGTGAACAAACCAACCAACAAGCTTTATAAATGCTGAAGATATAAACTCAATTAAAAGTTTCAGTATTATTAAGCTAATCCTTTTTTGTTTTCGTTACATTATTTACAATACTATTATTACAAAGGGTTACTTAGTCTAGTTAGGAACTAAACTTGAAGGAATTTAATTCAAACCTCAATAGCGTATCTTGAATCGTCATAATTGAACAATCCAGAGTTCATTTCATCTTCTTCAAAATTATCATTTTCATCGTAATACTGCATCCCTTGCAGCAGATCCTCTTCCATATACATGCTTCCCTGTTAAATGAGTTTATGCGTAGTATAAATTAAGGTCTGAAATTATTTTCTTATTGAATATTTGAACAAATTTAGATTATTTGTTCAACTTGATGATGAGAAAAATTTTGAAGATATTTCTCAACAAGTTTAAACACAAAAACTAGAATTAAACTTCTCACAACCCTTAGATTAAATATTTTTTTATTATAATATTTTACTCCTAGGAACGTAATACTGCCATATGCAGACAATATAAAAAAAACTTTAAGTTGAATTTACTTTCGAGTTTATAATTCCAAATTTAAATGATTGATTCAATTTTTAAATTAAAAAATCGAACCGCGTCTCTTTGTTGGTCTTCGGTTTGCTCGGTCGTAGTTCTGACCCGGTGGCTTGTTACGTGCGGTTTCGGTTTATCCGGGAAATCGTCATCGTCATCTCCATCGTTGTCGTCGTCGTTTGAATGCAAACTAAAATTTGTTAAGTTGTTTAGGTGGTTATTTTCAAATATTAATAAGATAAAATTATCGTGTATCTAGCTGCAATGTTTAAAATTTAATTATTCGAATAAAACCGTTTGTACTTTTATTTGACAATAAACCTTTAAAGCAAGTACGAATTTAAGACTTCGCCGACAAACTCCAAAAGCAGAAATGTCAGCAATTTAAAACTTTATCATACAAACCAAATAATTCACAAACTTCAAGCTGAGAGGAGGGGAGCCGAACAGCGATTTGTTGAAGTCGACCGCCTCGGAAAGTTTAATGTTTTTGTCGTGGAAATCCTGGCTGGGCACGGTCACTCCCATTCTCACCGGAGTTATGAGCGCCGTGGCAACCTCGGCCAACTCACAAGCTGCAAGTGGAAGCAGCGCCTGTAGGATTTTTTTCAGGTCACACAAAAACTTTTACTTTCATTTAAATAGAGGTTATCAAATAGAAAATATTTCTTATGTGATACAGAACATTAATGTAAAATAAAACAATCTGCACAAAAACTATTTTTACACTATATTTCTATTTACAGAGTAGTGAATTGCCGGAGTAACTTCTGTAGGTAGTAAATTTACTTCGGAAAAATAAAATGGCATATATTTAAATTTTACAGTGTTAGACAATGATAGTAAGTTAACCATCGAAAAATGGTTTTTAAATATGTTGTCCTAAATCATTCAACTTCGAAAGTAGCTAATTATACTGATGTATTTTAAAATTAACCAAAAAACACATAATGTAACTACTGAACGACTTATTTACTTTCCTTAAATAAACAAACAGAAAATCTCTAATTTTTACAAAAAATTTATCGCTAACAAACCATGAAAATATTCCTGCACCTCTGCTTGCACCCCTGCAGCGGATCTTTGAACTTCTCCGGTCGCGTCTGCCCCTGCAGCGATGCGTACACCCTGATCGCGCTCCTGACGAACTGCCGCGCGTAACCGACGCCCTCCCCCTCCTTCCTGTCGTTGACCATCCTCACCAGCGTCGCGCACAGCTGGTTCACGTAGTCGGACCCCTTCTCGAACATTATCAGGCTGTTCACGAACCTTTCGACGTGGTAGACGTCTGTGGAATGTATTTGAAGTTGTACATCTACTCGTGAATTAAATCGAGTTGTCGATAAATTTCAATTGGGAATATGGTGGTAATAAATGTTAACAAAATAATTGCTTCACTGTGTTACAACAGTGATAGTTTTAACTTTTCAACTTCATATGATATTTTTGTTTTGCTTTATACAATCTTTGACAGTTCAGTTAATAATCGAAAAGATAAATTCTAGAAATAATTAGCAAAAATATTTGTTTTTACATCACAAACTAACCGGACTGTTTTTGCAGCAGAATGAGATCTTCCTGCACCAAGCTGGAGCAGTTGTGAGGCTCGTTGCCGGATTTCGATTTGTTGAACTCAAACAGAGAAGAAACTACTTGGCTGCTTCTCAGCAGCTTGTTCAGTGCAGTTTCGCAAAACCTGAAAAATTGTAGCATGATTATCAAGAAACAAACAATTTTTATATCTTTACAAAAAATTCTTAAAGCATATATTTTTGAGAATTTTAAAACTACTCTTGTGTGTGGAAAATACATATTTCAAACTAGAGATGCTCAAACTGAAAAGAAAATAATATTTAAAATTTTACCTCGGTGGTTTAAGGTCGTGTTCGGGTTCTCCTTCGGAAATTTCGTTGAAATCGTCCAACATTCGATCGGGTAGCTTGCTTCGTAACATCTCGCTCTGAAGTTTGTACTTGCTGCTGAAAGTCAAAGGCATTTGGGCGTGCTCCTTAGCTTGGCGGGTGAGTGTTTCGACCTGTTATAAATTACTATTAATAAATTTTCCATACAATCATTTCAGATAACTTCAAGTTATCAAACCTTACAAACTTCTTATTAAAATATTATAATTTGTTTTACCAGTAAAAAAAGTTTTATACAAATAGAAAAAAAATAAAATAATACTTTTCAATATTTTGTTACTAAACTCAAAAACACATTTATTGATAATATTTTTTAAATCTCTACAGTTAAACAGTTATTTGCATCAGCATTTCATTAAAACAAACAAAAACATTCAAGTAAATTTTCACACTAACAAGGAAAGTGAGGATGTGGTTTCCGTTCTCGTTCGCTTGCTCGTACAATCTGGTGTGCTTTATGAGAGACTCCAATAGCTTTTCTCTCTGCTTCTGGTCACCGGCCACCAGAGATTTGCAGCAGCATTTCTCCCAACAATCGCAATACGCTGTCGGTGGATTCTTCTTTTGCCTGCAAGAAGTTTCGAGTGTTTTTTATGCATAATAAATTTGTTTACTAAACTTATAAATTTAATTTTCTAGTTAACTTATTGGCTTTTGAATGATCAAAAATGATCTGTAGATTACTCTAACAACATTAATATTTTTCTGGACAACTAAAGCAATTTTAGGTTAAATTAAATGATTATCATCTAAAAGCACAATAATTAAACGCCAAGCTAATTACTATTTTGCTCTTATAAATACAAAACTAACAATCTGACTCGTTAAACATAATTAAGTTTAAAAAAACATTAATTTTTGTTTAAGGTTTAGTTTAGTAGACTTTATTTATAACATGCTTAAACTAATTAACATCATACTTTAAAAACAAAATAAATTCACAAATGAAACAATTTTAAAACAAACAAACGTTACAACGTGTCCCTTATGGCAGACTCTCACGCATTCACTGCAGCAACACAACGTTTCCGTCAGCCCGCAAGTTTGGCACTCGAATATAACCTGTTTGCATAACAACAAATAAACCCTCAACAACTTTTATTTAATAAAACTTAAACATTAAATCAACAGCCTACAAAAATATTATACTTATTTGGAGTCAACAAAAGGAGTAAAACTTTAAACAACTTTCAGCAACATCTCAATTTAAATTTGGTTTTAAAATTTACAACTTTACAAAAGTCTTAAATAATAATCTACTCCAAGAACTATTCAAACAAGTAATAACTTGTTTGATGTGATTTTTGCCGGTCCACGTGAAACTGCACACATCATTGCTGCATAGCATGTGCAGCGGATTGTCGTCTTTGTTGTGGTGATCTTCCGGATAAATCATCAACCTGAACGCTTTCAAAGCTTCCTCTGTGAAACACATATTTGCTTGTTATTATTTTTCATTTACCAAACTTTGTTGTAATGTATCAAAAGTTTAATAACACCTTTCGTTAGACATTGTTATTTTTTTATGTCCTTTATTTACTTAGTGTCTACTCACAAAAGATTACAACTAATAGTTAAAAAAAACCATAAGCTACAAAGTTTTTTTTAACTAGTTTAACTAACTTTAATTTTTTGTTATAATAGTTATTCATGATGAAATCTTATGAGTAGAATGAAAATATATTTACTAAAAACAAAATATTTTCAAAAAACACAAAATTAATAATTCTGATCTATCATTTAATGCAATAATAGTCAACATGTACCTATATTAAAACAGTTTAATTTAAAACTTCTTAAATAAACAAAACACCTTCAGGCAGTTGACTCATTTGATCCAAGGCGCAATCTAGCAGTATTGATGCAGCGGGGAAGTTGTGTAGAGACAAGGCGTACATGAATGGTGTGTATCCCGAGATGTCCCTGTTGTTAAATATTTCACAAACGTCTATATAATAACACTGTTACAAACACAAACAAGTTCCATATTCATATGAAAATGTAGGTGTCGCTACTTGAACAAAATACTGTATTTTTTCGGTGTATTTATAAAAATATTTAATCAGCGCAATGAATATAAATATAATCTTAAAAAAACTTCTATAATTCAAATTTTGCAGTTAAAAACAAACAACACGTAAACCATAACTAAACAGCAGTGAAACTATACATGGGGAACATAAACTACCTCTGCGACAACATGGCGAAGATGTAATCTTTTTTGAACGCGGTGGAGTTGCAAATAGATTTCAATATTTTCAACGCGTCGTTCCTACTGCCCGGCAACACTTTCTTCTGCTTGACTTCTTCGCTGTAGTTTTTGCTGTTCGCAATTCGTTTTTTCGGCCTCATGTCTGTAAAATTAAATTTAAACTTGATGGCTTTAATCAAACGAATTTAATAATTTACTTGTTCAACATATAGCAGTATTAAATAAGATTTTTTTTTTAATCTATAACAATTTTTGGTTTAAACAGGGCTGGCCAGTTGTACAGACTCAACTGAAGACATAATAATTTAGTTTTTTGAAGCTTTATTTGTGTCTCTATGTTTTACCTCAAATCGGATTACCAAATCATAATAAACCTTTTTAGGCTTTTAAGTCTAACTTTAGTCATGGAAATCATTTAACAAAAGTATTCATACTGCACTTTATTCATAATGTGTATTTATTTATCATAACAAAATCTTTACAGTTAACATTCTAATTTAAAAATGCGAAACCGACCACTATCACCGATATTATTTCCTCCGGCAGATGGCGGTGCAGGAAATCCTCCCATCGAGGAGAAAAAACCAGAGTAATCCGGGTCCCGACCCTCGAACAAGTTCTGTTGAAACTAAACAATAATAAGTTGTTTTATTTTCATGTTTGACATCTAATGGATATTTATTCTCTTATATAGAACTTTAAATTATCTTACCATCAGGTTAATTGGCGGGTTGTTGGAATTCACCGACTGCCTCTGTTGGTTTCTATCCAGATCCCTGAAAGTTGTTAGTTTTAAAATTTGAATTATAGTTATATTATACTTTTATTATCTAAAATAACATATTACTTCTTTTCAAATTTATTACATCTGTGGAGTATATTTATCCAAATATCATTATTTTTATACTGTATAATGAATAGCTTTTTAAATAAAATCATAAATAAAAAATAAGAATATTCAAGTATTATAAAGTTATACCTTTCTTGAAATCTTTTACTAGTAGTTGAGGCACCTCCACTTTTTCTTTTACTCAATATTTCTTCAAAATCTGAAAATAACTCTGTTACTAAAACATCTAGTAAACAAAGTCACATTTAAACTTATTTTTAAACTATTGAGCTTTTATAAACACAACAAATTGTACTCCTTCAACTGAAGTTTTAGCTGCATATTATACTGCTTTTAACTGAAATTTGTGTTGTAACATTTATACAAATTCAAGTCTTCGTAGTCAGATAAAAAATCTATCAAAAAAATTTAAGGAAAACTTCAACTATAAGCATAATAATTTATTTCATGTTTCCACTGTTTTAAACACAACTTTTAGAATTCTTAACATAATTAAACAACTCAAGTTTACGTTGAAGCTTATCCATTTTTTCATTCTAACTTTAAGCCCTTAAACGCAAAATTATAATACCAACTAGTCAACGACCAACCAATATTAATACCAACTGCTCCACATAAATGTACTTAAGTATTTCATTAGTAATGGTTCAAAATATTGTTTTATGAGTACATAATCAGCTATAAACTGAACTGATTTTAATTGTAAATAATTGGACGGTTCATTTTGTCTTTTTTCTGTTTACACAGCCAGATTATTTGAAGCAAAAAATATACTTAACAGGAGACAGCTGAAGTTTTAAACTTTAAATCGAATTATTAAGAAATGTGCTTAATCGTAAACAGCCTGTCTTTAAACAACTTTAACATTTACAGATAAAGCTACAAAGTACAAAACCAACCGTCAAGGTTCTTCCTCTTGTCGCCCTTCTTCTTGGAGTGCTCGTGGAACCGGTCGAGCTCGTCCTTCCTGCACTCCTTGTTGGTGTGGGGCGTGCTGACGCTCGCGCACATGTGCAAGATGTTCCTGTTCCCGCCCATCTTCTCGCGCGTGATCGTCTGTTCAAACATTTGATAGTACTTCAAAAATATTCAAGTTCTTAGTTGGGGGTTTTTAAATGTAATATGAAAAAGCAGAGTTAATTTACTGGTTTTAGTTTTTAATGATAAAAATTTAAGTTTTTTTTACATTCATTACAAAGAAATTGTTATTAATAATATACTCAGCATAAATAATTTAGAAAATGAACGTAAAAATAAAAATAAATAAAACTATTTTTTTATATATGTAAATACATTCATTGAACATTCTAACCAATATGAGATCCTCGCAAATTTCGCTGCTCCGGTCGTTGGCATCGTAGTCCCTGTCGAAGTTTTGCAGCATCAGCTCCACACTTTCGATGTCTTTCTTCATTATGAGCGGCATCATGTACTGATGCTTGAACACAAACACTCCCATCAGCATCTTTCTGTAGTTAAAATGGTAAATTGATCTATTAAATATAATTGTAAACAGAGAAATCGTTAAAAATTATATTAAAATAAACAATATTATATGAGTTATTTTTAATACGACATACTAAAAATGTTTAATTTATTTTTCAATGAATTTTGTATATTATTAAACATTTAGTTTATTAAATTGAACAATTAGTCTTCGTATTTATAAACTACTTAGTAGTTTCATAAACTCTTTAATTATTTTTTTAGACTCTTTAAGACTTTACAAAATTTTTTTTTTTTTTTAATGTAAATAAATTATTTTGTCAATTTTTATTTAATATTTTGTTAAACGATTAATTTTAATTTAATATGTACTAACAAAAGTATCACATATCAAAGAATAAAGAATATTATCAGAAAGAAAATAATAAAAAAGTAAAAACTGTTATAAAAAACTAACTTGGAATTGGAATTGATGTAACCGTTTTGTACTTGCATGTTGAATGCAATGACGGGAGGTAAATCGAAATACTTGCTTTCTTTCACCCCTGATTTATCGTCATCTTGCACAGAATACAACAAACCGTTCGCATCTATGGCAATGTTTGATGGAATCTGAAAACATATACCTTATTAATCATTATGAAAAAAAAAATTGAACTTCATCCTTTTTTTTAGTTTATCTAAAAATAAATAATTTATGAATAAAAATGATAAGTTACAAATATTTCTGTGTCTATATATTTTTTATTCATTTAGAAGTAATTAAATAAAAAAAATTACCTTAAAACCTTTGATTTTTGTATACTATAATGATGAAAATTTAATTTTGTTCAAAATACAGTTTTATAAAGCTTTTATATAACTAGAAAATCAGTATTTTTCTAGTTTATATTTATATATACTACGTTTGAAATTACAAAAATGTTTGGATATTTTCAAATTTAAGCATTAACTTTTGTAATTTAAATCAAAAGCTTACAGAAACTTACTCTTTAAAAAAAAAACAAGGTTTTCAATACTTATACAAAAAAAATTGTTCCATTGAGTATTTTATTTACACACGTGTGTTTTCATTGTCTGATTATTTTTAATTGATTATTGTTAGCTTTGTTTGGTAAACTGAGACTATTTGAGTATTTTATAGTCTAACTCTACTATAATCTAGTTTTAGTATAATAATCATTACACACTAATAACCAATTAGGTTATCCAAAGAAAAATTAAACTGCATTAAGTTTATAAGAAACCAACCAGTTTATTTTGTACGAAGCAGGGTCCGGCGACGGGTATCAAGCTCCTGGTGATGACCTGATGTTCAAACGGGTAACTCCTCACGTCTCCGTCGTTGATTGCCAGCTCCGGCGCCGCCTCCATTGCTGAATGTATTTAAAGTATTCACATACTTTTATATACAAGTATTTACAAAAGGTCAAACATAAACTAATTCCTCTATCTAATAAATTTTCTTAAATACAACAACAATTTAAGCAATAAGTTGAAGCTAGTTACAACACTTCAAAAAAACTTTGTCATATAAGCAAAACATATGTTTTATATCACTTTAGTTCAAACTTACGGGCATAGAGTTGTTTGAAACACTTTGGAAATTGCCGGAACACACTGTTTTTGCTGTTGGAAAAATCCAAGTTTTTGGTTCCCAGCTTGATTTTGTTTTTCACCATGATATCGACTATCGAGTTAATTCCATCTGAATCGTTAGCGTCTAACGCTAAAAAGTTTGTGCTAGGCGACAGCTGCAATTAATAATATTATAATCAATTTACAAAATGCAAAAAAAATATAGAAAATGTTCAGTCTCAAAGTATTAAATTTTGGCATTACCTATGCCAGTGCTTCTGAAATGGGGTTCCGCGACGCCTCTCAGGGGTTCCGCAAAGCCTTTCGAAATTTAAAAAAGAACATTTAAATAATTAGAAATTTTATGTTAAATTAAAATTAGGGGTTCCGCAGAAAATTTGAACTTTGGAAAAGGGTTCCGTCACTAGAAAAAGGTTCAGAAGCACTGACCTATGCGCAGCAGTTTTCAATATTGAAAAAAATATGTTGAAAAAGCTGTTACTTTTATGAAGTTTACACTTAATTTTTATGTAAAAAATATATATACATGTTGCTTCAATTTAGACACAAAATGTGTTTAACTAGTATCCACGTGTAAAAAAACCTATACAAAAACCCTTCAACTTATCTAACAAATACCTTGACGCGCTCAGGTTCGTGCTTGATGTGTTCTGCGCCGTGGTTGCAACTGTTAACGTGCTTGAACACTTCGTGCTCAGGCATCATCTTCAGGTTCTTGAACGGGTCGCTCGCGTCATGCTCACTTGAAAAATCAACCAACACCATGTTGTGGCTCTTGTCAACCTGAAATTAAAGTAGTTTTCTAAGTGGTGCGACTTGAAGTTAATAGCAATTCAATAAAGCTAAACTTTTCACAGCTAAATGTAAACATGGGACTGCAAGATTTTTTAACGTGATAGCCTGACAAGAGTTTATAAATTTAAATGAATAGAAATAGATTTAAACGAACCATTTTTACTGTACCAAGGGTTGGAGTGTTGTTATGTTTAATGAAGTCGCATTGGTCCAAATTCCACTTTTCACTGACCCTAAATTAAAACATAAACTCCTCTTTTTGGATGTCTTTTTAATAACTCTATTGAACAAATTTATCAGTCATTTTGCACCAAAATGTAATTAATTCATTTTTACATTTATTTTGATTTGTTTAGATTTGTAAAAAAAATTGCTTTATTTTTGTCTGGTGATAATTTTGTGGATCTTACAGTCAAGTTCAAGCTACGAAAGGAATTTTCGAGTCAAGTGTTGGTTTAGTAAAACTATAATAAATAATCTGTAATTTGATTGAAAATTTAATTTTTCATAGAGTATAAAAAAGTTATAACTAATCAAACCAACAAACAAAAGTTAAGTAAAAGTTTTATTTTATAAGTAAATTTAGTAAATCAATAAAATTTAAACAATAAACAAGTTGAACAAGTTATTAAAAAAACTTTTATAAAAATGTAACTTACGTTGACCACGTGCCTTCTGAAGTTGATGACATACCTAAATTGTTTTTATTTATTTGAAATATTATACACAACACTACTTAGTGTAAAAACTTATTCTTATTAAAAATTGAGCTGAATATTTTTTGTTAAATTTAAATTATGGTACTGCTAAATACAATTGTTGATAAAACATAAAAAACTGATTAGTAAACATCGTTTAATGTTTTATAAATAATTTCCTAAATTTTAACTATTCTAATTAAACTTGTATATAGTAGGGTCTCATAAAATATTGAACTGTTTATACTAAATTGTATGAAATCACCTACAACACATAAACATACAAATCATGTTTCCAACCTGGACTGTAAATTTCAAAGCTGAACGCTTCTTTGTTATCTTTTTCCTCAACATCCTCACAGAGCCTGCCGACCATGGGCCCAACCTTGTCGTTCAAGTTCAACGCTATGGCTCCCTTCTTGAACAGGCACTTGCTCTTCACATAGCAGACGTCTCCCACCTTAAAATATTGTTGAATATTTACAGGTTTGTAAAACTATTACGAAGAAAAGCGAGATGGCACAGTAGTTGTGCATTTAGAATGCTACTAGTCTACTGCACATGCGTCCTATCAATATTCAATATGTGTGTGTCCTTGAGAAAATATTTTGTTTTACAACTAGGTTATAAATAACTTAATTTAAGTGTGTCAAAAGTTACTTACTGTCAACTTATTGCAGAAAACTGAATGTTGGACACAGATTTCTAAATTGTTAAACTTAAAACGTTTAAATTTCAACTTTTTTTGTCCACCAATTACTAACTACAGTGTTGCCAATCGTTTTTTCAATTTTTTTTCCAGGTTTTTAAAAGTACACATTTTTGGGTCTATTTATAGTTTAGAGTTAAGTTGAAGGTAAGAAACTGTGTTAAATAGTAAAAGAAAACATTGAAAAGATATTGTAAAGCTACTTTAAATATGTTTTTTAATAAAAAAAAAATTCATGATGACAATTTTTTTCTTTTATATAATTGATGTTAATCAAATCAAAATTTTACTACTGAACATGTGAAAATTGTGAAAATTCCAGGTTTTTTTCAAACTTTCTTAAACTCCAGGTTTTTTTTTTTGCCTAAACTGTCAATTGCCAGGTTTTTCAAGGTTTCCAGGTAAAGTGGCAACCCTGTAATTAGTATTCTTATAACTGAGTTAGTAAATTTGGTATAGTTTATTCAAATGTAAATAGTAATTTATTTATATCTAAGTTAGATAAAAACTACAAATGAAGATAACTAAATCTAATTAGCTTAATTCAGGCTTTTAAACAAACATACATATCAAATACTTTTTTTTATACAAGTCTAAACCATTTAAAAACTTCAAGAGTTTTGAACAATATTTCATAGTTTAAAATATGATTATAATAATTATATTTATAATTTTAAAACAATAAAATAGTTAATCGCACATATTAAAGCAATTTTTTTCTACAGAATATTTACCTTTTTATATGTATTTCTAGAAATCGTATACTAAATAAAAAAACTCACAGAAAGTGACGAGTTTTTATTGGAGTCCATATGCCTTGAACTATTCTGCATAGCTTTATTCCTCTGGTGGTTCGGAAAAATTCCCCACCAATAAATTACGTCTGTGGAAAAAACATCTTATAAGTTTAAATTCATAAAAATGGTTAAAAAATATATGTAATATTCTATTTGCATTGCTTGACCAAATAGATAACTTTTTCAAACAAGTTAAATTCAAAGGTTTTGTTTTAATAGTCTATTTATCTTGAAAATTTATTCCAAACGAAACTCAAAAACTACGTTAAATTCTTTTTGCCTTATATTTTTATATTATTTTCAAACGAAACCAACTTGATTTGCAGAGAACAGCGGAGAAAATGGAACAAACGCTGAGCTTCACAATCGACTCGTGTCTCATGGAATCGTAGCAGGTGGCCGGAACGTTGAGAACTTCGCTGCAGTGGGGGCTGATGCTCTCGTCGACCCACGTTGCCAGGCAACCGTCGCTGGTGACAACCGACGCCCTGACGCTGCTAGCATCAACCATGCATATCTGATGGATTGTTTGTTATTATTTTTACTCAGACTTCTTAGAATTTTAATTTTCAAAGGAGTTATGGTTTAAGTTGAACTAAAGTGTTTTGCAACAAGTGAAACCCTAAAATAGACAGTATTTTAAATTTAAAAACTTTAAAACTATACTTAATAAAAAAAGAAAAAAAAGCATATTAAAGTTTGCCTATTCAACTACAACTCACATGTTTTCCAACCAGCCGGAGAGTTTTTGCGAGAGGATGGAAAATATTTTTGTTGTTTTCGTCCCTGTAAGGCTCCACCTCGCTCCATTTCCACTGGCACAAGCTTCCGCACCCGAGCTTTACTCCCACCAACTCGCTGTACATCGACGCTATTTTCTGGTGAAAATTTTTGAATTTTATTTTATTTATGCGAGTGATATTTTTATTTAAGCTACATTTAACCTTATAAAACTTACATTTTAAATCGTTTCAAAACAACTGAATGAAAATTTAATTGGTGCAATTTTTTTTAGTTTTAACTGTGTATACTTTTGTAAATACACTTGTAAAAAATAAATAGTGTATTAAATGTTTATAAAAATTTTGATAACATTGAACTATTGTTCCAACATCTTTAGCTACAAGTTATATTAATTAAACATTAGTAACAGTTTTTTTTATTAAGTTTAAACTACTACAATAAAAAAAAATACAAACTTTAAATTTAATTCTGTTACCATCAGAGTCCATCCACCATTGAAGGTTGTTGTGAAAACTTGTCTCCAAAGAGGACTCAGTTTCTTTAAAAGTAGTTGAGAAAATTAGAAAAGCTATCTTATTTGGAAATTGCAATAAAAGTTATAAAGAAAAGAAGACATAACGATTCATATGAGTAAAGGCTTGTATACACTAAGTCACTATGTTGTTAGGACTACTACCCGTGTTAGTAGTAATAAAATAATCTAATTAAAATAAGCTTATACGTGATAGTTATATGACAAATTTATGATAAGTATTTTTAACTTAGTATGCAAAAAATTTAAAATTTTCTCGAAATACCTGCTTCAACCGGTTTTTTAGCATCAACTGGTATATTATTAAATTCAACGTTTATTGTTTTAAATGAACGTTTGGTTTTTCGCCGCTTTAAATTACCTGATTTCTTTCTTTTATCTTTTTGGAGAAACAAAAGAAAAATTGCATAATTTATACGGAGTTAAATTATTTCAGTTTTTAAAGTAAATGAAATCGTCTACAATAAAAGGTGCTGATATACTAACACATTTTTAAAAATTCACGTGCTTCTATAACGATTTTAATCATCCTCCAACTAGTCTTTACACTATATTCTATCTTAATTCATTATACAGTAAACGCTGTTCTAACTCTTAATACCTTTAAGATCCGCTTTCTTCTTGCCGGAAGACTCGTAATTATCTTTCGGAGTTCTCGAAGACAAATCGGACAGCCTCTGCTCGACCGAGTCCCTTTTGCCGGCTGAAGACTGGCTGCTCCGGTCACTAGAGGTCGGAATTCCCGCCACCGGAGCCTTTCTCCTGTGCACGCTTCGGCTGAAAATGATTTGGAGAATTTACATTTTTGCTGAGGATACATTTACATTTGTTTCTTTGGAAACTTTACAACAATATGTAACTGTTACTTTTCATAATTTATTACTTTTGAAAAAAAAAACAATTAATAAGTTTCACCGCAGAGCGGATTTTCAAATTGTATATCTTATTCAAAAATAGAATACTTTTACTATTCTGCTTATTTAATTTAAGTAAACAAAAAACTGTTGTACAAGTATTCACTAATAACAACCTATCAATATTATTAATACAAATCTAATACTTTAAATCAACATGATTTAAGAAACAGAAATGTAAATTATAAATTTATTGAAATTCTCTCAAGTTTAAACTGGAAATTCCACAAGAAATTTTTCAATACAGATTTTACAACCAACACACCTCAAAAGGTTGGTTGGCGAAAGGAGGAGGTTGTCGGGGATGTCGCTTCCCGCGTCAATCGTGATCACCCTCGACGATCCTTCGCCGCTGGAGACGAACGCGCCTGCGTCCAAGAAGCTCATCAGGTCGTCGCAGTGGACAATGTGCTCTGTTTCATAAGAGAAATATAACATATCTGTTTTACTTTGTAAGCCCTTGTAAACTTTGTTATCTATTATAAAAATAACAAAACAACTTTAGTAAGTTTTTTTTTTCTTAAATGATTTAAACTTGTTTCATATACCATGAAATTCATACATTCACTTCTTGCAAATTAACTTAGTTGTAATAAAACAACCTCTTTTATACGATATTTTATAATTTTACAAAGTACTTTATAGTTGTGGGTCAAGCTAGTTTTGTGAATAAAAATGTTTGGTGACAAATAAAAGCCAGACTAATTTGTTTTTGTCCTTTATACTTAAACTTATACAATTACTACTTACAAATTTAGTTGCACTATTGCATATTTCGTAGCAATACTCACTAATTTAAAATAAAGTTTTCAACTTTGTACCTTCCTCGTTGTCGTCTTCGTCATCGTCCCTTCCGAGCAAATTGTTCACCGCCATGTTGACGTCGTTGCCGCACCTCTGCAGCTCCCTGATTATCTGAGGCCTCGGCTTGCCCGCTAGGATCGCCTGAAATTCGTAGTTTTAAAAATTGCAGTTAGTTTGGTTTGCTGTCAAGTTAACTGAATTTACTAGTTGTTCATTTAACAGTTAAAAACTGTACAAAGTTGTTAGTATTAAATCTTTATTTACTGAGGCCATTAGTTAGTAGCTTACTTTAAGAGAAAAATTAAAAATGTGTAATTTATTTTAATACAAACACATAATTTACTTTAAGTTGCTAAACTAATAATCCGCAAGGAAGATGTTTAAACTTAGTTGGCTTTTCTCACACGATAAGTTAGATAACCTCAGCACAGATTGAATTAACTTATGACTCATTTAAAACCAATATTAAAACTTTAGTTTCGTACAACTGTTTGAAGAGCTTTTGTCAGCAAACTTACAACTTATTTAATATTATTTTTAAATATTGTATTTAGACAACGTTTATTAAAAATTTCATTTTAAAATCAAAGCACCTGAGCTTGTTCGATGAGTTCTTCGGGCACGGGCGCGTTCGAAGGCCTGGAGCTTCCGCCGATCCTGATCGCTCTCGAGCTGGCCGCTCTTATCAGCCTCATCTGAGCCGCCGCCGACGACGAAGACATCTTCAGCTTCTGACCCGTCAGCTTGTTCCTGATCCGCTCGTCTACTGTTTAAAGGGTTGCTTGGGTAAAGTTAACAATAACTTTTCATTTATTACAACGAGTAACGTTTTGTTTATTGCACATCACTTTTAGATTAATGATTATTTTCACTCTGTTTGGGAGGTTACTTGGGTAAAATAAACATTAACTTCCGATGATTTTATCACGCTCGTTTTTTACTTTGCATTTTTTTTGGTTGATATGACGAATTAAGTTAATGTCTGCTAAACTCTTTTTTTCACAAAGTAAACATATTATTCTACCTGGTTTTCAAAATGACAATTCGGTTGTTTTAAATTGTTTCATTGAAGCCATGTACGAGTTTATTCAAATAACTAGAATTGGCTTAAATCGTGAGCAACAATAAGATATCTTTGAAAAATTTTATACTTAAATATTTATAGGAAACTTCAATACGACAAATATACTAACCATTATCTTATATAGTGTTTACAGTTTTCAAGAAAGATACTTATACTATTGGGTAGGTGTCAAATATGCACGAAGTCAAACTTGCACGAAGGGACATTTTTGCACTTAGATATTTTTAGAAAATGAAAATTAATTTGGTTTATTTTTATATTAATTTTAATTTGTTTTATTCTTACTATCACTGTTACCCCAACCCTTATCCTCAGTTAGCAACTTTTTTTATTCTTTGTTTTATTTATTTATTTTTTTTTTTTTTTGTTGTATATTTTATTATTTTCTATCATTGTTACCCCTAATCCTTACCCTCGGTTGTTAACTTATTTTTTCTTTGTTTTTGTATTTTTTATTAACTTATCTACTTTTTCTTTTGTTGTTTTTTTTTTACTATCATGCAAAAATCTTTGTGCAAAAATGTCTTTGTGCATATTTCCCTAAACTATTATGTATAGAAGAACAATTTAAAAATAAAACAAATTAGGTTTTATAAATTTAAAAGTTTAAACTTTAAACTGAGTTGCCTAAAAACATAGTAAAATTTTGATGATTAACCTAAGCCTGTAAACTTTTTTTTTTCTTTTTTAAATGTTCTTTTCACCTATATTTGAACATTCATTCATTTAATCATTATGAATAATTTATTACTGTTTTATCCAGTATTCAACAATTTGAACATATAACACAAATTTGCCTTAAAAACTTTTTTTTTGACAGATTATTGAAAAAGCACAACTAAATTACTTGTGTTTCTTATGCATATGTGAAAAAAAACCTAGCTTAGTTTTTAAAACTTTAAAATTATAAAACTAGTGTTACAACTTTAAAAATCCCTGGCAAAACAACAGTAATCATTTATGATAGTGGCAGAAAAACGACTTGATATCTCAAGTGCAAAGGAGAAACATAAATCTTATAACTTGAATTAAAACATACAAAACGGTACTATGTGATTTATAAATATTTTGATTTGTTAAGTATCTACACTCTTCAAAAATGTATATTTTATTTTTTGCAATTATTAAATCGTTATTAGTTTTTTTCATACTTAAAAATTGAAGCTATTTATAAATAGCGACACACTACGCTGATGAAATTTTCAACTCATCATGTGTTAAATAACAGAATTATCATTTTCATGGCCACTCTAAATAAGCTATAAAATGAAGTATTGTTTATATTTTTGATGATAATCAATGTTCGTAGTATCAATGTCAATTAAACCCAACATATAAAATCAATTTAAAAAAAAAGTGTTTCAAATACAATTTTTATTAATGCTTGACTTGTTGAAAAGATAATAACTCTTTTAGAAAAGCTTAAATGTCAAAACTCAAATTTTAAAACTAACGTGAGAGCTAAAAGCATGGTTGCCACAGATCATGCTGAGAAAAATTTTCTGACTTTTTCCTGACTTTTCTAAATCTTAACTCTTAAGTTGAACTTATTCTAAAATACATAATCAAACTTTTGAAACTATATAAATCTTCCAATCTTATTTTTATACAGGGTAAAACAACAGTTTTTTGTTTAGATGAATTCAATCATCTAACTTCCATTACATCACTTGAACCATTTGTGCATAATTGATGTATTTGCAATAAATAGCTCTATCAGCAAAATATTTGTATTTTCTAACTTGATACAGTTCTAGTTTGTATGCATACATATAATGTTTAACTCTTCTTCTGGATGTAATAGTTTCTCATTTCGTACTGTTTTCAAGCAGAGCTTTGTTAATACTTAATCTAGTTCGACCTCAGCCTGGTCATTGTGCAACACAAATAATGGTTGCAACAACTTTCCGAAAGAAAATCTGGCAGGCAATTTTAATGTTTCAAAATAGAACTGGTCCAAACAATCTTTCTTTGCTTGAAGCTCTTGAACTTTAAGGCATTTGTTGGACAATTTACCAAAGCTTTAATTTGTTCAATGCTAGTATCACCTTCAGAGTTAGAGCACATTTTTTACTATGTCAAGGAATGCACAATGATGGCATAACGCTTATTAACAATTGTTTTCCTAATTTTTCAAGGCTATGCAGATTTAGGCATGACATATTTTTTACAAATATACTTCCTATAGCCATTCTGTTCCAGAGACTTTCAACAACTTTTATTACAAATAGTCTACATTTTTTGTTGAAACTTAAGACCTTTCGTTCCTCAACTAGGTCTTTGTTCTTCAAATTTGCAAGCTAATTAGTTGCAGCACAACCAAGCTTAAGGGTAGGTTTTAGGGAAACTTTATCATTTAGTTCAACCTTGAATAACTGGTTAAGCTCAGGTTCGTAATTATCACGTCCATCATAATGATGCACAACAGTTTAATTACCAAGCACGAAATGTTCTCATGCATAAAGGCAACAACAGGTTTGGTACTCTTGTACAATGTCACAAAAGGCTGTATAAGAGATATCACATAACTAAAGGAATGCAAGAAAAACATTGTGTATATACCACAGTTTCACTATGGAAGTGTTCTTACCACAGATCATCAATACTCTAAAGGGCATAAAAAAACTGCTTGTTCAAGTAGGGTAGTTGTTCAATATGTCAATAGAAAAATTTGCAGTTTAACAAAGGATATTTTATTAATTTATACCAGACGAAGGCATTGGAAATTAAATAATTTTGTAAATTTATAGGAAAATTTTGCAATTTTAGTCTGGCTATATAGAATTTTTAATTCATTTTGTAATATTTGAAGGCTTTGGAAAAAAAAAGGTATTTTGTAAATTAATTCGACAAAATCTGTTTTTTTTTTTACTTTGTTAAATTTGTGACTATTCCTGACTTTTTTTTCAAAAATCTTTATTTTTTTTTAAATTTTGTCATTTTTTTTAGTTTTTCCTGACTTTTCCAGATTTCCTGACTTTTCCTGACCGTGTGGCAACCCTGTAAAACATTGTTTATCGATAGTTTCTTAAGTTATGAATTTTTTATAAGTTGGTCCATATTAGTATCAGCCTATCCTTTACAGCCTAGAAAAACATCAAAGTATTTTTTGATACACAAGGATCTATGTTGGTGAGTTCAATAGGTTATGTATGGAAGGTTAAAACTATAACTATTTCACTAGAAAATAGATATCCTACAGTGTTTAACTAATCTTTTTCAATTTATCACAACTTTTTCTTTACGCTTTTTTTAGTTACATGTAGAAATTTTTGTTAGTGAGAAAAATAATATGTTTCTAAATATTTGGATTTTTAAAGACTGTTGGATACTTGTAATTCTTTTTAATTTGACGTTTTAAAGTTATTGAAAGAGAACTTTTTAATACTTGAAAACTCTTTATCAAAAAAAACTTGACAGAAATTTAGTGAACTTTAAAACTTCCAAAATAATTGATGATAAATGATTTTTAATCTGTAGGTTTTTCAACAGAACTTTCTTCAAAAATTCGAATTGAATTTCAAAACATTATAAAAACGGGGAGTAATACTTTCATACTTCATACTTTCATACTTTCATAAAGTTGACTTGTAAAGAGTGTACTTTGATATGATAAAAATGTATTTCAACTAGATTTTCTGTAACCACTGCGTAAACTGGAAGTCAACATCATTACAAAGTTTACTTCAAAATTATTTCTACAAGTTTTGCACAATTTCCTTTTATAAACTTTGTCACTTGCTTAATTTTTTTTTTAATTTGTGTAAAATCTCAAGAATAGAAAAATCAACAATTTTATTACAAAGTAAATTTGTGTTAAGAGTAAACTTGAAAACTCACTCTAACTTCAGCACTATTAAAAAATAAAAAATTAATAAAAACACTCTATAACTCTTGTATTAGTAAGTAATATATAGTACAAGTTTTATGACTGACTTCCAAACCAGTCTGAAGAAGGCAATTTTTATAATGAGCTTATTGTTTTCTCAACTTCAATCAAGTTTGTACTAATGACAACAAATAAATACAACTTTAAGCACCAAAAATTTTAACATTACAAAGAAAAAAAATTTTTAGCTAGATTTGAAGTCAAAACTTAAAAGATAATGGTGAAATTGAAAATTAATTTGAAGAACATTAAAAAACACATTTTTATTTAACTTTTAATGTTTTTGGATAGAAAAACAGTTTATCAAAATGTTTTAGTAAAATCAGTATTGATAAAAAAATTTAACTACTTTATTTATTAAAAACTTAGCGTTTTGAATTAATAACCTTTCATATATTCTTTTATAAAGTTAGAATAACCATCTTTACCATTTTTTATTGCTTTCATTTTGATCACTTTTCCTGACTTGTATGAACTTTCCGAGGGTTTTCCTTTTTTTGGATCACACAGTTTATTTTGAGGAGCAGTATTAATGTCAACTTCAAGAAATTACAAAAGAAAGTTTTATTAAAGAAGAAAAACATTTAAATAAAGCATCAGAAAATTTTTCAACATGTTTAAAAAGTCCTAAACGTTTTCCAAGTTGTGTAGTTTTACTTAGTTTAACTAAATTTACTAACTATCAAACTATACTTTGTTATAAACATTTATGGCTTTAGTTGTTTAATTTCAAATTAGAAGTTTTAGTTTGACCATAACACAAAAATAATGACATATTTAATTCTAAACTTAAAAAATATAATCCTAAAATGAAACTATTTCTAAATTGAACTACTTTTAGATTATAAATGTAGTACTAATATTAAAGGTATAGGGGAGAGTTTTTTTTAATTCCCAATAGTCTTTATTTGCAAGTAAGGCCATAGGGGAAGTAGGCCATGTTTTTTACAAGTTGATCTTATTTTAGAGAATTTTTTCTAAACTTCAAGATGCTTTTTATTGTTTATATAGTTTCAAATTATTTTTTGAGATATGACTAGTCAAAGTCGGGCGGCATAATAGGTTCCCTATGGGAAGGGAAAACTAAAACAGCAAAAAAATAATATTTTATTTAAAATCTTTCTCTTCCTACATTTTTCAAGCAATCTTTTTCAAACTTTCACAGTCTAATCTTTATACAATTACAAAAAAGAGCGTTACTTTGGAATTAAAAAAAATTGTAAATATATTCTTTTTTGGGAAAAAAAAAACATTTTTATTTTGTTTTTTTTTAAATAAGATTTTAATTTTTTTAATTTTAAAAATTATAAGTAGCATTTTTTTTTCTTTTAATATAAGGAACATTTTTCTAGAAAATTTAAAGAAAAATGCTTGAAAAATGAAGGAGGAGATAGATTGTTAATTAATTTTAAAATTTCCAATAAAATTAACACCTAAAAATTTGCAGTCCATGCATTTATATCGGAAAAATTGTATACAAAATATCTCAAAAGTTAAATGATATTTTTGAATTCTATAAAAACTGGCTTGTAGTTTGTATTTAAAGCTTTCATATAAAAGCCAAAGTTAATTTTTGTAAAAGTTATCTCAAAAAACATAGGAAAAGATATATTTATAGTTATTTCTAGTTATTTGCTGTTTTAGTATGTGCCTCCTAAAAGGAACCTATTGTTGCCTCCGACTTTGACCGGCTATAAAAATTATTTTGAATTTTTTAAATCTGTAAAAAGCATCTTGTAGCTTAGTAAAAATATATAAAATAAGATCAAAATGTGAAAAAGTGTTCATTCCCCCCTATGCCCTTTAAATTAATTGGTTTATTAGTAAGCACCTGTATTATTTAATTATACATAGTAGAAAATTATTTAAGACTTCTGTAACAAAAAAAAAATAAAAAACTGTGTTCCAATAAAAAAAATTTCATACTTTACATTAAGTTATCATTTAGTAATCAGTGACAGTGAAACTAGGTAATTTTAATTTACAGAAGCGTTGATACAAGTTATATTGTTGTAAGACAACTTCTTTTAAACAGTTCTTATCAATTGGAAAATTTTACTTTAAATTAATATTTTCTGTTTGTTGAAAACAAATATAATAAATTTAAAAAATTATTAATTAAAGCCAAATTGTTTTAGAGTATTTTCTAAAGTTTTAGAAAAAAAATTGTTTCAATGACGAGTCTTTCTTTTTTTAATTTTATATTTATTTATTTTATAATTTTCAATTATATGGATTTACTTAAAACAAAAACCTAAACAATTGAAAAAAAATTAAAGGAATACAAAAAAGGGTATCTATCAAAGTGTTATGAAATAAAATAAATTTGAAATAGAAACAGAAGACCCCCTATACCTTTAATTTGCAAGATGAACAAACAAACTTTACCTGGACAAAACATATCCTTTTTGCTATCAGGAGGATCAATAGGAGCAGCTTTTTTCAAAAAGCATTTCTCTGTTTGAAACACCACTCTGCACACATAGCCATCATCTACCAAAAAGGCCATGTAGTCAGGCCCCATCTTAACCTGCTTTATGTTGAGTCCTTCAAGTTGCTTTAATATGTTGATTGTGTTGTCTGTTGGGCCAGTGACTCCAGTGTACAACTTTTTTTCAACTTCTGACAATCTGTAAGTGAAGTTAAGTAATTAAAAAATTAAAATTGTTTTTAGTAATACCTTGCATATCATGAAAACTTTACTTTATTACCACTTAAGTTTTAACCAAGGTAAACAATTTAATAAATTGAAAACAATTAATACTCAAAAAAACTGTATCACTTAAATTAAATTCTACTTTATATAACCTAATAAATTTGTGTTCTGAATATTATCTTTTTTACATTAAATTATAATTAACTTGTATAATAAAAGAATTGTAATAATTCAAGATTAGAAGCCGTTGAAGCATTTTTAAGCACAAATTAAACTTACTGCTCAACAAAAGTGTCCAAATCATCTTGCTCAATTTCATTTTTATTCAACTTTACCGGTATACACTTTACTATACACTTAGTTGTGTCCATAATACTTTAAAACTTAAAATTCTAGAAAATACATAAATTTTATAAAATAATTCTTTAATTATTCATAATAGTTTCAAAATTCAATTTTAATAAATTAATCTTTTTTTTTTAATATTAGTGTTGTTAGTTTGCTTAAGATTCTTAAGTAAATAATTCAGAAATATTTTAGGAACTCTATCAAGTAAATAGTAAATTATAAATAGTAAATAGTGATTTAGTAATTAATAGCACTTTTGAAGAACAAAGTATCATTTTTTTAAAATATTAAGTCTTAAACTAAATTTCATTATCATCATTAAAGATTTCTAACTAATATTTTTAAGAACTTAAAAATGATAAAAAGAAAATAAATTCTTTTTCAGCTAAAGCCAAAAAAAATACTAACACAACAATTGTATGTATATTGAATATACACTAAATTTTAAACGTACATCATTTAAACATTTAACTATTTATCTTAACAAAAAAAATAATACATATTTCATAATGTTAAATACTTACAGATTTTTTACAAAATTTGTAATTAAATATTTGACAGTCATTAGCTTAACTTTCTAATAAATTTGAAAACAAATAATAAAGTAAGAATTTATTATAATTAATTCCATATATAACTAAATAAAATGTTACATATATTTTTTGATAATTATATTTTTGCTATTTTAAAATAGTTAAACATGGTATAAAAACAATTACATTTTACATTAACTACAGGGTGTGAATGACAATAGCAGATGATATGAAAACTAAGAATATTACATTTAATTCATTATTTCTCCTCCAGTAGTTGAGATCTCTCTATTTATTTTCTTAAAACCAAAACATATAATATATTACATTTAATTCAATTGAATCTAAAACTTGAGAGCTTTTAACAAGTTACATTTTTTTTAAATATCAATTTCCTACAAAAAACAAACCTCAAATAGTTAGTCAAAAATAAATAAATTTCAAAAACTTTTAACTTACAATTTAAAAGTGAAAACAATATTAATTTTCTATAAAAGTGAAAATTTTATTCTCTATATTTAAAGGATTTTTATTTCTAACAAAGTCACCACTTTTTAAGATCAAAAGACAGCCTAAGTTACACCAAACTAACCTGAGTTGGCCTGAGTTTAAAAGAAAATTTTAAAAAATAATTTATATAAACAAAAAAGAACTTTACAAAATTTAAATTTCTTTAAAAAAAAACAATTAAAAAACATAATAGAAACATAGTTTAAAAGAAAATATTATTTGAAAGTTAAAAAAAACTGCAGGAGGATTAAGAAAAAATATTCTAACTTGGCTGAGTTTACCTTAAAGAATTGAAACAAGCATGAGTTATTATGAGTGTGTGGCAAACCTGTTTTAAATAGTATTATTCAAGGTAAAATTCCACTAAAAGAAATGTATGACAAAAATATTTTGAATAAAATCTCAGTATAAATATGAACATGATTACCTATTAAGAAAACAGGTAAGCCGTACTCCGGGGTCCAAAAACAAATCCAATTAACTACTGTTTCAGACAAAGCTATACTAAAATTTTGAAATACAAAAAAGCTAAAATATAGCCCTTAAATAGCTGTCTAATAAAACAATAACCAAAACACTTTAATTGCAAAGCTTTTGTCCTTTATTTAGAACATTTTCAATGCAAAATACGGCTTTCTTTTATTAAGAAACTATGATTACCTATATGATAATAATTTCCTAAACCTACTTCTTTCAAAAAATATTTTTAATCTTTTTGTTGAACTTAAAGTAAGTGAAAATATTTTTTCTCAATAATTATATAAAAAAAATAAGCTTATGGTGCACTTTTTAACTCACACAATGAAAAATTAAACAATTTAGCTTATATTAAAAGAATCTTCTAGATACCTGACAGTGTATTGAAACAATTTTCAAATAGTAGATTTGTGGTAATGAAAGAATATTTTAAAATTAGTTTTAGTTAATCTTTTTGTTGACAAAATAAATTTAAAAAAAAAGAAAACCATTTAGAATGACCTTAATGTTAAAAAACCTTTAAGGGCATAGGGGGGTCAAAAATTTTTTTTTTACTAAAAATAACATTGGATCTTATATGAAAGCTTTAAGTAAAAACTACAGGCCAGTTTTTATTGAAATCAAAAATATCATTTAAATTTTGTGATACTTTATATTTTGTAAAAAGTTTCCAATACAAACGTATGGACCAAAAATTTTTTGGGATTAATTTTCTTGGAAATTTTAAGATTAATTAAAAATCCATCTCCACCTTCAATTTTAAAGCAATCTTTATTAAATTTTCAGAAAATATTCTTTATATTATTCAGGGTTGTCACTCGTTTTTCAAAAATTTTTCCAGGTTTTTCAAATTTCTTCCAGGTTTTTAAAAGTACACATTTTTGGTCTGTTTTTAGTTTAAAGTTAAATTTAAGGTAAGAAACTGTGTTAAATAGTATAAAAAGATTTAAAAGATACTGTACAGCTACTTTAAATGTGTTTTTTAAGTAAAAAAACTTTTGGTGATGACACATTTTTTAACCTTTATGAAAACTTTTTGAGTCAAACCAAAAATTTACTAGTGAACATATTAAATTTCTAAAAAATTCCAGGTTTTTCCGAGTTTTTTTTTTTTAAATTTCTTAAATTCCAGGTGTTTACAGGTTTTTTTTTACCTAAATTGTCAAATTCCAGGTTTTTCTAGGATTCAAGTTAAAGTGATTATTAAACCCTTATTAAATCCTGATTATTAAAAAAAAGGTTACTTATGAATTTAATAATCATATAAATAATACATGAAAATAACTACAGAATATATTTTAGCTTTTAAGCTATTTTTATTTAATTTGTTGAAAATTTTATAAAACAAACCAATAAATGATATTTTTATATTTTTTTTTAATTTTCAAATTTTGCTAAAAAGGTCTATTTATACCTCTAAAAGCCATAGATTTTAAAAATTTAGAAACTAACCCTTAAATTTTTTTTTAAATTGAAACCATTATATTGAAAACAAAACTTTCAAAAATCATATTTTTTAAAAACAGAAATCTAAAAAATATTAAAGTAAGTAAAACTCAACATAGTAAAGAGTAAATGATAAAAATTTGAGACTACTTAAAATTGTAAAATTTGACATGTGATAGTAGTCAAACAGTCTTTTTTGTTTTTTTAGTTATTTTGCTCTTTTCATACATTTTTTTTTTGTTAAACTTTGTGTCTCAAAAACTACATTTTATCTAAAAGCTAAGACTATGATATAAAAAATGTAAGGACCACATATTAAGTTAAACTCTATCTCCTATGGCTTAGTATCTAATAATACAATAATTTAAAAAAAATACAAACTGTTTTACAATTTATAATATAAAAAGTTGACTTTTTAATTCTTTATTAAAAATGAAAAAATAATATATATTTTAATCAAAATTTGTGCAGGTTGTTGTAATGTTTGTTTTTGTCAAATTAAAATAATGAAGGAAGATTTATGTTAAAACTCTCAACTATGGTCTGACCAATGAAAAGATCAAAAGATCATTAATTTATTGAGCTTTTCACCATTTCCTTGTAAATACTATTTTAAGCAATCAGTGTGTAGTATTAGTATAATACTTTAAATAGTATTAGGAAATCGTTAGTAACTTATGAATGCTTAGTGGACCAAATTAGGTCCTAAAACTAAGGAACCCAATTGACTGTAGTCGTGACCATTTAAATTTTTTATGTTACATTGATATGTTTATTTAAATTTAAAATAAAATTTATTTAAAGTTCGTTTATCGTTGTAGAGGGGAGAGTGGGTTCTTCTGATGTTTTTCTACCTTTAAAAAAAAAAAATAAAAAATAAATGAATTAAAGTTAGTTTTCAAAATGATTGCCAAGACACATCTATATATTTGAATTGCTTGCTATCAATTTCATCATAAATGGTATTTCTCTTAAATTAAAGATAGCTTACTACAAGCTTCAGATTTAGATTTGAAAAAAAAACACTACTTGAGGATCACATAAATCTTATTGATTAACTAAAAAACACTTTTTTATAAACAAATCGTGAGTTTATAAATTCATTAAAACAACTTTTATTTTTACAACAACAGTAACGACTAAAGACCCAACTTAAATAAAAAAAATTCTCGCAGGTGGTCATTCTTTTAAGAAGTTGTAGTTATCAATAAAAAAGTATACCCCTAAAATAAAAATGTGATAAAGTATGTAACGCAATAGTAAATACAAATTATTAAGTAAAAGACTCGTTTAAAAAATTTAATTAGTTGTTTTTTATTTTTGTAAAATATTTTTAAGTGAAAAAGTACATTTCTGGCCGACTTTTTTTGATCCGTACACTAAGCTTAAGTTTTAGTTGTTTTGAGCTGTTGAAAGATTTTAATTCTTTTGAAAAAAAAAGGAAAAAAAAAGTTCTTATATTTCTAATTACAACACTATCATAATAATAAAATTAAAAATTTACTTTTTAATTTGTAAACATTGTTTTTTATAGTTTTTTATCTTAATTAAATAAGATGGTTCAATCTACTGAAATGTAAAGAGCTTAGTTAGATAAAGATGTGCAAACTTTATAGTTTATTTACTAACATGTTTCGGTGATAAAAAACTGCGTACGACCTTTTCAACGATAATAAAATATTTAACTGCACACAACATTGATTTTCTCTTTTTACAATTTTTCGCACACTCATGATTGTACAACAAATGTTGCCGAATTGCCAAGAAGTATTTGTTCGTAGGTTTCTCCGAACGACCATCAAACCAGCAGATATAAGGATGTTTCTCCCACCAAAGAAAATAGTAACATCATTTATAAATTTAGTTATCACTGTGGTAGTGAATACGTGGAAAAAAAACCTCAAACAAAGGTTTCACGTAAGTATTGATCAGCATTTTTCCAAAAATCTTAAAAAGCCCAATTTTTAAGGCCCAGTTTATGTTAGCAGAAAAAGTTCGTAAACCAGACAATAGAAAATAAATCCTTATATTAAGTAATATAAAAGTAGCTAGTTTCTCGTAAAATTGTTTTAAAACTGTAGTTTTATTTTTATTTTTATGGCTGGTTTGTTTAAGTTATTAATCTAACGAGTTTTATTAGTACAGCAAAGTTCTTTAGTATAACCATTTAGTTAATTTTTAGATTTGATCGTTATGTCATTTTATATTTCAAAACTTTAAGCAACAGTATAACTTTATTTTAATTTCAATTCAGTTTAGTTTAGTAAAATACAATTTTTAACCAGACTTACTTCAAAAGTACTCAAATAAATTTAAGAAAATCTAAAATATTTTGTTATACTTTTTAAATAAGTTATGCACCGGAAAAAAGTTGTTGAAAAAACATTATAAGGTTAAATGACATAAACTTAAATTAGATGCATAACATAGATTCTGAGTCATATCATAATTTCCGACATATATTATAAAGATTTTTATTGATGTATTCACGGCATAAAGTGTATGTTTAATAAAAATATATCTTTTAACAAACATTGATCGAAAAAAAAAAGATGATTTGTTTTTAATTTTAAATGCTTTTAGTCATATTTTTTATTAGTTTTGATTTTTTTTGTATAAAACACAATATTTTACAGACTTAAAAACTCTGTGCTTTATTTTATAAATTTTACAAATATTTTAGTTATGTTTAAAACTTATATAAAAACTTTTACGTTCAGAAAACATTTTATTTTAAGTTTGACAGAATATTGGTTCATGCTAAACTTTTCAACAATCTAACCAATCAACAAGTTAAAAGGATATTTACTGATAGTAAAGTATCAAATATTTTTTTTTATGTTAGTGAGTAACAAACCAGAAGTAATGGAAATTAGTTTTCCTTTAGAAATTGTTTTGAAGAATTTTTTTATCAATTAACACTAAAAAGAAATCAACGCTAAAAATTTTAGTTGTTGTCGAATTTTAAAAGCGACAAGTTTCAATTGTGTTTCCTTTCACAAATACTTTCAAAATTCTAGCACATGGTTTTATAAAATGGGCAGTTTTTCTATCACGGGAAAATAACTAGTAAGAAAAGGTAAATGAATAGTTAGTTAGCATAAAGGCAATTTATAATAAACAATACCAATAATTTGTCAAGTTCTCGCCAAGTAGGCGTTTATAAAAATGAGTTTGTGAAACCCTAGACTTGCAAACTTTCTACTACGAATTCAACATCTTCCGTTTCAATTTTCATAAAATTTTCAAAACTTTACTTTGTATCTTTTCAAGTTACAGTTGTATGTAAAAAAAACAAAAGGATTTTTCAATAAAACTAGTCAATTTCAATTTTTCTCGTTTTTGTAAGTTATTATCTTTAAATGTCTAATTTATAAAAAAAAACTTTTTAATGTCTAAAAAATATATAATGCTCTTTTTTGAAGACTTTTTAGGTAGTTTTTTGTTTGCTTTTAGTAATAATTCCCTAACACTTAGTGCATTGTTAAAATACTTAAGCAAGGTCTTTTATAAAAACTAATAAAACATTTAGTGACATTAAAAGTTAGTGTTAAAGTTATAAAATTTACCTAATAAGATAGAATGCAAAATATGCTAACTAAGACCAAATTTATAAAAAATTGTTATCTCTTGTAGACTTTTTATCAAGCTTCGTATGAAACAGTTTTTAATAGTTTAATATAATTAATATAAAAACTTTTCACAGAGTTGCAACACAAATAGTACGTGAAAAAGTTGAAATAAACAATTGATTAGGCTGAATATAACGTGACCACTAATGCATATAATGTGATCAATCATGAATGACGAATGTTAAGTTTTAAAACCGTTTAAAAAATCAACGTGCAATTGAAGCGAAAATCTACAACTAACAACAAATAACATAAGTAAGAATTTAGCTTGTTCAGCAGCCTTGCACAGTTTTTATGAAATTTTATTTATAACTAACATGCAGCATCAAGTTAATTGTTTTTGTTGAAATAAATTTTGTTAAGTTTCAAAACTTTTAGAGCAGTATAAAGTATTGTTTTTTAATTGTTAAATGAAAAAAGTTTTATTTTAAATAAAAAATTATAAATAGTAAACACAGAAACTCAACAAACTTGAATTTACGGCAGAAAAAAAAAAAACGAAAAGGAAACTTTGATGAACAGAAAAAAAAAAGAGGAGAAATAAGAAGTTCAAAGTCATAAGAAAAAAACAAAAATTATAACTTTTAAATGTTATGCATTGTCTCTTTTAATTTAATCTTCGAAAAAAGCAACGTGAAAATCTAGGACATTTAAAAATTTTATAACTATATGTGCAATAAACAAGCTAAAACAACTTGTTCCTTTAAAAAAATCTCCCTTAGTGTCAAAAATGTATAAGTTGATGTTGTTTTTAATGTATATCTTAGATTCCAATTCAAATTAATTTCAACACAAACCAGCACTAATTCATTCAATTTCTATCCGTTAATACCCTACCGATTAATTCAAACCCAAATAAATTCCTACTCAATCAATTTTGCACGTACTTTTTCACATTTCTTTAGTTTTGCACAGGTGTCACTTTTACACGAGTCATTACTTTTGTACATATGTCAATTTTGCATTAGTAAAGTTTTTCACAATTTCATTTTTACACAATAACATTTTGCACATTTGATATAACTTAAAACTAAGTTGACAAAATTACTGAAACTTATTAAAAAAAACTAGTTTTGTATATTTCAGATAAACCTTATCAAACATTATACACGCATTTACGTAATTTAAACTGAAACAAAAACTTTATTTAGTTATTTATTACTTTTTTAGAACTTCTTATTAATACTACGCTTAAAAAACGACGCTATAAATATGTTACCTTTTTGTTAAACAGTGATACTGTTTAAAAATTACTGTCTATAAAATTTTTGATGTAGATAAATTTGTAAAAGTTTTTTAAATATAAAAACACAAACTATTAGAAGTTTCTGCTAAACTTTTATGAAACTTTCTGCATCAATTTCACAAATTTTCGATGAATTCAGCTTCTGCAGCATCGCAACGCTCAAATCCTCATCCAGGGTCCTACCAACACAACCAAAAATGATCCTCGCAAAAGGCCTAAAGCCTCCCACAGTGCCCCATGGTATCTTTCTTCTCCTCCTTCCTGATGAGCCACTTCTCACTCAGCATCAGGTCCTGGAACTTCAATTGTTGCCGTCTTCGAACGGGTGGATATAGTTGAGTTGGAAATGAGCGAGAGCGCGGCTTGTTCGAAGGGGTATTAATGGAGGAATTGGTCGCTGTTGATCAGTTCTTCTAAATCTTTAAGCAATTTGTTTATTCGCTGTGGTTCTGTTGTCACGAAGTTAAAATTGGCAAAAAAACGAGTTTCGATAAATTAGTTGTGAGTTGTGACTAATGAAAATTACTCAACCAAAGGTAATGATTGTATCGACTGTATTATCAATTTCAAAAAGCTTGTTTTTATACTAATGTATAAAAATTTAAGTCTAGAAGTAATCATTTCTAAATAAAAAGAAAGTTATTCTAAAACTTTATAAAATTTTGATTGTTTAAATATCTTTTATTTTTTTGGCACAATTTAAAACCTTTCCCTTCATGATTAAGCTATTCCGAAAAACTATAAAAAACATGTCTGAAATTACTAAAGCTTCAGTGTATTTTATGAAAATAATTTTTATTTATACCATTTTTTTAATGAAATGAATTCTTTTTTGTTTTTGAATTGTTTTTTAATGTCTGTAAAATATTTAGCTATTTTTAAATATAATAGATAAATGTTGTAAGTTTCAAAGAAAATGAAATATCACTGAACTCTACTTTTGACTGACTTAAATAAAAAGAAAAAGTCTGTAGCTAGGTTAGATGCGATTACAATAGAAATTTCTTAACAAGTAAATTCGTGTTTATCTTCTTAAATTCCATTAAAGAACTGTAATTATCGCACTTAAAACAAAGCAAAAACATACAAAATAAAAATAAATAAGAATAAATTTAAATGGAAAATATTATCGATGTGTTATTTTCACGCAAGAAGTATCTGAAATAAAGTCTTATAGTTTAGTATAGTATAGCAAATTTTTTAGTTTATAATATTACAGGTATAGATTTTTAAAGCCGTTGAATAATATTAAAACTGTATTTATTTATTACTTTATTGTTTATTGAACAACAAAAATTAAATTACTCAAAATATTTGGTCTTAGGACCTAGATTACTAAAAACCTTTCAGTTATCGAGTCTTACATACCTTTGATACCTTTTAACGTTTGTTAAGGCGAGTAGATAAGTTAAAAAATTACTAAGGAACATTCGTTAATTAAAGTAACCGTAAATTTGAAATAATAGAAATGTTCAGTATTGTTAGTATCTTATATTCGAATTAATGCACTTCAGATATTACAGAAAAATTTTGCTTCAAGAAAGGTGCTTATATGCTTTCGAGTTTGGGCAGAAAAACAAATTTAATTTAGTGGTCACAAAATTAATTTCAAAAATGAAAAACTTTTAACAAACATAAATAATACATAAAACCTGTTTAAGTAAAATAATATCAACCATTAAAGTACTTAGCTTGTGTTTATATTTAATACTTTTTAAACAATGGTTCTTTATTAATTATAATAGCTAAAATAATAGTATTTTAAATCAGGGGCGTGTCTAGACATTTTTCAAAGGGGGTTCACAATTTTTTATTGTTCTTAATTTGCCGCTTAAGTACGCATTTCTTAGGTATGCACTGCCAGTTAAGTATGCATTGTGCGTACTACGAAATATTTAGCAAACTACTTACAAATTTTTATTTAAATTTTAAGCTCCTTACATTTACAAATCTATTTATAATATAAGTATTTTTTTCAAGTAATTTAATCTAGAAAAATTAAAATGTATAAATGTTGTGGCCAACAGATATACAAAAATAAAACAATTTAAATAAAGCTTGAAAATTCACTTAAAAAAATGTGTAGACTTATACAGCTAAATTAAAATACCTTTAAACTATAATTAAATGTTTGCCTGATGGTGCAGCGATTCTAATAATGTTTTGAAATCTCTTTAAATTGAAAATTTCAAAAAATCAATAATAAACTTTTTGGCCAACAGATATACAAAAACAAAAAACTTATATAAAAATATTAAAATACCATTAAATGATAAAAAAATAAATTGCTAAGTTGTGTAGTGTTCTAAAGATGATTTTGAAAACTCTCTGAATCGAACTTTTCAAGGTTTAAAAGCTTCACACAACATTACTAGGTTATGCTTAACTTTAGGTGAGCTCCAATATCAAACTGAAATTATAGTACATTCGATATCTTATTTAACAAAAATTTTAAACTCAAAAATGATACCATAGTTTTAAACAAGCTATATAAACACATAGTAAAAACTAAATTTATATATTACAAACAAAAAAAACAATTTTGTCTTACAATATCATAATCAATATTCACTGTTATATTGATAATCAACAAAATCGGCGAAAGTCTGCAGAACAAGTCCGGACTTTCGTTTGCCGTGAGACAAGCTCAAATTTAACAAAAGGGTTGATCATGCCAATTCGATCATCAGACCACAAGTTTCGGACTGACTGATGAGTCCTAATAAGGACGAAACCGGTCTCAGTCTACCGAAACTTGTGGTCTGATGATCGAATTGGCATGATCAACCCTTTTGTTATATTGATATGATCACTTTATATTGTAAAATAAAAGCGATTAAATATTAAAGTTTTGTTAACTTATGATAAATAAGTTTAATTTTACTTATGTATTTATATAAAAAAAACATTTTTAGCTTAAAATTATGGTCAAATAAGACATCAAATGTTTTATAATTTCAGTTTGATATTAGTGCTCACCTAAAGTTAAGCATAACCCATTATTATATACAATCAACTAAGTAAAATAAAACTTTAGTGGTTATATTTGACATATTTTAAATAAAATTGTACTTACTAGTTGAAAAACAATACTTAATCTTAAGTTGTTTACAGTAAGTAACGACTTTTAATGAAAACTAAGAGTAAAATTTTTCCCAGAAAAAAGTGCAACTTTAATACTTTTTCCTATTATGACGTCACAAATAAATTCTATTTAAAATCTATTTCAGCTGGGCAAAAAAGAGCATTTTTTGTTAAGGAAACTTAATAATCTTTCAGTGTTATAAATTCAACATTCATTATTCAAAGTTTATCAAATAACCAAAACAAAGTCAATAAACAACGTTTTTAGTGATATTCTAAGAATTTTTTTTTTTTTTTTTTTCACGGGGTTCACAGGAAACAGCAAACCAATCAAAACACGCCCCTGTTTTAAATATAAATATATAAAAGTGAAGCTTTTAAATATAACTTAAAATGTTCTAAAAACTTAAGGAGTTTATGATATTTTTGAATTTTCACTTCATTCACTTGCAAACACTTAAGATTTTTTATTAAAAATATACAGAAAATTTCATATAAAAAAAATTATTATTATAAAAAAAAATAAAACTTTTTTTATATTTTATTATAAAACATTTAAAAAGTAGATAAAAATCTTCACAACAAAATATTTGTTTTAAATTTATTAAAAGTTTATTATTTTATTTATTTTTATACAATAAAAGTTATTTCGAAATTTTATGTGTGTTGTTTTAATTCAAGTCAATAATAATAGTTTTCGCTTATGATTTGTAAAATAAATTTTAAAACAAAACTATTAGAATTTCTCTACTCTACAAAATGACGTGAATACTCAAGCAGAACAGCGAAAAGGAATTTCTCATAAGTGTTAAACTCTTTATATTTTCTAACATGTTCACAACTTTTTTATTTTAGCTTTCAATTTAGCTTGTACTCAAGCACATGAACTAGAATCAAAAGTAAAGAGCCTCTTGGGAGAAAAAAATATTCGTCGATTGTTTACTGTTAGCTCTTTGTCATTTAGGTTATTTTGCGTAAACTTTAAGTATTTATTCAGAGTTTTCTGCTAAAACGTTGATTTTTTAACAATTTTACTTGATATTGAAATTTAACATGTATTGAAATTAACTTAATGAATAATTTTTAAAGATTTATAACTACCTTTTTAAATAACCAATTTTATTATTTTACAATTCTATACATTGTAGTATTTTTTTGCTGTGCATAAGCAACAATTATAACACTAGTACTGATTTTTTTTTAATGTTTTGTTGCAACTGTATTTTTCTATGTTTTGTTTACAAAGTTCCAAAAGTTTAGCATTTTAGTGAAATCGAACTTTAACATAGAAAACTCTTACAATAAAAAAATACAAAATAACAAATACAGTACTATAGTTTTGGTGTACTAACAAATTCTATCTCCAAAGTAAACCATAAATACCAAAACTTGATGATATAAAGTTTTGAGTCTTTATTATTTAACTAAAAACAAACTTACAACAGCAAATTGCTTTTTTATACTCTTTAAATTATAATTAAGTACTTTATTAGTCTGTTAAAGTGTTTATGATACAATGGATCAAAATAATGTGACTAAAAAACATTTTGTAAAGTTTTTATTTTTACTGTAACTAAAATATAGTAACATTTTTATATTTGTATGATCACTTTAAAACTTCAAAACGGTTTAAAATAAAGTGCAACAGTTTTTCAACTATTACAAAATACATAATCTTAAATAACTGTTTGGTATCTATAGATAAAACATCTAGTAAGACAATGCTTTTTTTTAAGTAACTAAAAAAAATACAACTATTTATAGACATATAAACTGTAACAAGTAAATTTTTTCTTTATACTGTGAACAATTTTTTGATTTTTATACAAGAAGATTAGAAAAATATCCCTAAAGTTTTAACTGGCAGTTTGAAATTTAAATTACATTTGTTAAGCACTGGATAGAGGATTTAGTTATACCACAAAACAGCACAGTAAATAATTTATACACACAATTTCATGTAACGGTTAATTGCAAGTTTTCGTAGTGCTTTGAAAATACTTTTCTACACATCATTAAAGCTTTTTTTTTTGTTTGAAAAAATTTTTAGAATTTTATTTTTATTTGTTGTAAATTCAGTATAACATTTTTTTATACGTGAAAAAGAGAAGAAAGTTGAAAAAAAGCTTTTCATAAACTAATGTAAAATGCTCAGTAATGAACTATCTTTATCATCAAATTACAAAACATTTTTTCACGTCGAACTAGATTTAGTATTTATAAGTTGTTTATAATCTTTTTTAAATTAATTTTTTCTGCTAGATCGTAGAAAAATGCTATATTTATTAGTAGGTCAATAGATTTTTCAAAAATAAGATAATATTTTATTCTTTAAACTGTTATGGGTTTTACTTAGTTAAATGACAAAACTATTTGTACGATGTCCATACATATAAATTTAACAAAAAATAAAATTTTGTTTTGTGCATCTGTTTTGCCGCTCTACCTACAAGCTTTCTTCAAATAAATATATAGAATTTTTTTTAATTGGCAATTGTCACAGAGCTTCTATATAATTTATACATAATTTATTGTAGCAGAACTAAATATCAAAAAAAAAATTCAAAGTTTCTTACATTTGTTCTGTCTTTGTTGACCGAAAGTCAATGCAAAATAAAATTAAAAGAAATAGCTATAAGCAGATCGGAAAAGTACGTTTTTTATATAAAAAACAAATATATATAATTACGTTAATATTATTACTATTACTGATAGCATTTTAGCACTTGACTTTTTGAAATATAAGTCAGCTTTTAGATTTAGTCTGTCAATTTTTTTATACTTAGACTTCAATACTAACTAAAAAATAAATTATAAATACAAATAAATGTAATTGAATATCCGGAAAAGCAAATTATCTTAAGTGTTCTTTAACTGTATTTTTTTTTCAAATACAGTTAGGTGCGTCAAAAGTATAAGTAAGTTATTACAAGTAATTAAATGTAAAATTTTATAAGTTTCGACCAAAACAAACTACTTAATATCCCGAAAACTTCACTTGTATTTATTTTAAAAATGTTTTCTCTTGAATTTCAAAATAAGTTAACTGTTCAGTTCTAAGTGAGTTTTTTATCTTACATTTAAAGTATTATTAGTTTTAAGAATTTTATACATTAATAAACGTTCAATTTTATTTTTGTAAAATAAATATGTACTGAAGACTTTAACTAATTCTGGTATTGAAAAGTATTATAGTTAGTATCTACTTATTGTCATGTTCTTTTCTTTTACTATGAAGCGTATAGTGATTTTTTGATTTAAAGAGCCAATTTTTTTTTACATTATTTTATACATAAAAGTTTACAAAAACTATAAAAAATAAGAAAAAGTATACACAATACTCAGTAGAGTATGTAAAAAGTAGAAAACATAACACTTTATATGTATACACTTTGATATAAATATTTTCATATACCATGAGTTAAATTGTGGTTTGCAATAAAATTGAAAGAAAAAAGTTTTTATCGATTTTTAAGCTACTAAAAGTTGAACTAGCGTAACCACTAAAATATTTTTTACCTTTTATATTGACTCTCTTTTTCTTAATATTTCATGTCTAGGTAGTTTTTATTAGCATTTGTTTATTTCTGTACACGTGTATAGCTAAAGTAAATACTTATATCTATAAGAAGAAGCTAATTTAAAGTTTTTCAGTTAAGCAGTAAGTGTTAAAATAAAAAAAAGTATTTTATCCAAACAAAAGTTAACAAAATAAACTAACATTTAAAATTTCTATAAATTTTAGTCATCAGTAAGCTTTTTCATTTAACAAATTAGAACACTTAAGCTGTTCAGGCTTGCGTTTGTAACAAAGTTTTTTTTTATTCAGAGAACTTAAAGGTAACATAAGCTCGATGTATGCTAACATTATGCTTTGTTCACATTATTAGTTTTTTTTACTAATTTTGCTATTTATGTGCTTTTTTTGCTTTTGTTGTTAAAGTTTACGTTTAAAACATTTTTAAGTTAAGCAAATGTTTTCAGTTTAACAAAATAAGAAAGAATATTAGTTTTTTTTGAAATTGACGTAGGAATTATGCTGTCGTTGAGTGTCTGAGATTTTAGGAGATATAAATAGCGATACAAGATTTAGATAACTTTCTTTGGTTTAGCTGCCTTAAGATTTTTAATAAATAAAAAGTCTCACTTTACTAAAATGTTTATCTTTTCATTTTTGTCAAATTTTTTAGTGCAAGAAATATAAGCTTCTTGTATGTAAGAAGCTAGATTAAGACTAGTAGCCGAAGTTTTTTGTCGTACTAAGCAAACAGTGTGTACCAGGCATGGTAAAATTTCAAAACCACAAATTACAGCTGTTTGATCGCTATAGTAACTAGAAAGCTAAAGTAACAAAATATAGTTTTTTTTTCTCATATTTTACATTGGATAAAATTTCATAAGTTAATGTTTATTAATTTTGTTGTTTTAAACTTACTACTATGTTAATTTACATAAGCTTTAATTTACAATGTACTAAAACAATTTTAGCACCTTGATTGTAAAACTAAAACAGTTTATATTAATATTTTTACATATAGCCTTATTTTTTTTAATAACGAAAAATGAAGTTCTTCTCAATTTATTTTTAGCTTAAAGTTTTGAAAAAAGAATAGAACAACTTTTTAATATAAATTATTTTCTTTTGTAACTTAATATTTTATTCAACATTATTATTTATTAACTATTATTTTTTGTATAATTTTTTTTTTAAAGTTAAGCACATAGTTTCTTCAAAGTACATTAGACTTAATTGTATTAGTATCTTTATTAATCAATTAAAGTTATAAACAACAATTAGAGAAATACTTTAATGTCTTATTTACAGTATACAAAAAACGTTTTGTTTTGTGCATGCTTTGCCCACAAATGATAGTTGTAAGTTATAAGCTGAATTGTTGTAAAGAAATAACTATATAGTACTAATTTGTGCCTATAAAATAAATCAAAGGTTTAAAAGATGAAACTAAAAAGATTTTAGCTTAAATTAACTGTGATATCTACAGAGTTAGAAAACTTATCCTAAGATTAAAAATTAATTATTACAATTAGTTTTTAAAATTAATTTACATTTTAAATTAATAAATCCTACTGTCGGGGATTTTTTGATAGCGATATATTTAGTTTGCGACGCTTGTTACCATCTCTGGTGTGTACTCTCACAAACAAATCATAACCCAAAACATAAAATTAGCACCACATTATAATAAATATTGTTTTAAATTAGTCTTCATCACTAAAAATGTTACTTGATAGCGCCTAGTGATAGCTCATAAGCCAACTGAGTTCACCGCAGATAGTAGTTAGTATTCTTCAATAATCTGTCTTAATTCTTCTATTAAAACAAATTAGTTATGATATTTAATCTACTTAAGTTATAATTACCTTCATGTTTTATGCGGCTAGAACCATAACAAAAGTATGTTTTTTTAACAATTATTACAGCAAATGATTTACCAAAAATATAATACAGCAAATTTATTTTTATTAAGTAATCAATTCTAAAGTTTTTATCAACTTGACCTGTTGTTGTATCTTTCAACTTTGGTGACGTTTACTTTTAGTTTTGAAAAACTTAGTCCTGCCTTAGACAGTCACTATTTCATGAAACATATAAAGTAAAAGTTTTTTAATCGAATAAATAGTTTTACCAAAGTTTTCAATCTTACTAAAGCGGATAGCTAGAAACTTGACTCTGACAGTCTTCTTAAATTTTTAAGGCTTCGGTTGATTATTTAAGCTGTTTCATCGATGGTTTGCTAAGATTTTTAAACAGCTAGTTGAATCGCTTATTCATATGTATGGAATATAAGATTCTTGAGTTATAAGTTTTTAGTATTAACTTATATGAATAAGTAATTAAATATGACAAAAAGTTGTACATAGAATTTAGTGCTTTTAAACTAGTAACTTAGTTCCTAGTTTTAAGTATTAAAGTTATCTTTTAATTGAATACCATTTTGCAGATGTACGTATAGTGAGTGTATAACAATTTAAAAGGCGATAAAAACAAACTATAAACTATGGTGAGTTTTATGCAGTTTTTCTTTTAATTAATTTTGTTTGGTTAAAATAAAAAAAGAATAAGTTTTCACATCCACAAAGTTTTTGGAATACATTAAAAGTAGAAACATAACAAAATAAAGTTTTGGAGTCGTATTCAAAGAATTTTTTAGTGATTAACAGACTCTCAATTTAAAGTTTAGAGCTAAATGTTTAATTGATTTTTACTTAACTTCTATTTTTTACTTACTTTAAACCTTTTGTTTATAAAGATATGAAAAAACATATAATTTGAAATTAAATTTTATAAACTAAAATGTAGTTTTAGGTTTTATTATTATACTTGACAGTATAACTTTTATAAATTCTAATAATGTTTATTTATACTTTTAACTTTGACTGTTTTTTGTTAAATAACCTTCAGTTATTCTGAAGTTTAGATAAAGTTAAAAATCTCCTTTTACATAAAATAAATCTTTTATAATAAATCAGTTTACAACCTTTTTTTTTTGGTTAGAATTTAACCCTGCAAATTAATGATGAAATTTTTTTTTTACTGCAGCAGTTGTCAACCTAAAGAAAATTAACTTCACTTAACACACATAATTTGCAAATGCAGTTTGATAAACTTAGTTTTTTTTACTTTATAAGGGATAAAAATACTTTTTTTTCAATGCTTTTTTTTTCAAAAATAGTTGTAGGATTAATAAAAAATTAACATTCTACTCATTTAATACAACAACTTGTTTTTAATTTCTTTAATTTTAGAAAGCAATGTTAAACAAAAATCATGTTGATTAATGTAAGTTTATTATGAAGTTCTCAAAAATAGTTAGCAGAGTTAGTTAGAGAAAAAATGTTTTAAAACGGTTTTTCAATTTCTTATTCAAACTGAACTTAAGTGTAATTGTAAATGTTTCATTTTTGGCAACAGTTCTAAGCCATTTTAAAAGTTGTGCACAGTATATTACTAGATAAAAGTTAATTCTGTACACAAAGAATCGTAGAACACAGTTGACAGAAGTTTTGAATTTACACATGTGCTTTAAACACGTGTGGCTTTTAACTGATTAATATGTAAAACTATGCTCCAGAGTGGTAATGAATAACGTACGACCTGTAGGCCGGATACTATTCGCTAATGTGCACAAAACTAAAAAGTAGTTTGGCCCTGAAACGGCGGCCCACGAGCTTTTTAATTCGATATTTCTTAAACCAAACTTTGAAACTAATATTAGATGTTCTGGGATTTGAAAAATATAAAAAAAGAAGTTCTTAAGCACAGTTAGCGGTAAAACTGAAACCTAGACAGTAAAAAAAGGTCACATGAATTGAGTGTTTTTGTCAAAATAATTTTTTTAGTTTAGTAATATTTGTTAATTAATATATAAATCAAACAAAACTAAAATGCTCCTGCTCGCCAAGGATTAAATATTTTCCTTCTGGACCGCCGACTAAACACGTTGTCCACCCAACTCTAGAGTAAGAAAGTTATAATGTCTATTAAAGATACTAACTATTATTTAAGTCTCTAATACTTAAATAACTGGTTAAAAACTGAAAATTTATTCTATATAGCTATTTTTAAAAGACTCAACAAATGACACTTTAATAATAAAAAATTGTTTTCTGTGAGAAGCAAAATAATTCCAACGCACGCTGCTACTACTCCTATAGTTATGGAATAAGTTGTTATAAGAGATTGACCAATTTTTAAATGTTTATTTTAGAGTTTGGCTGGCCAAGCAGAAATATCTGACTTGTGAGATATTTTTTCATTTGGAAACACCTCATACAAAACGAACTGAGTTAACCTTTTTTATATAAAATAATTTACTACTTCAATTTGATTTTTAGTTCCGAGTAGTGTTTATTAATGATCATTTATTTCAATTATGACGTTAATGAGTCTTTTTAATTATTTCTACATTAAATTTTCAAATGACTTCGCTAACTGAGACTTTTGTAAAACCCGGCTGGCAAAAAAAACTTTACCTGACTTTTTAGCTGGAAACAGTTTTCTATTTTTCTAGTCTGAGTTGTTTTCGGTAAAAACTAAAACAAAAAAATTTTTTTCTTATCAAGTAAAAATAGGCTTAGTAATAATGGGTGCACAAAATTCTTAAAAATGTTAGATGCCACTGTTCCAAAATATTAAAATAATATACGTTTGTAAGTTTTAATACAAAGTAATTTTTTGAATAATTTTTCGTTTCTCTAATAATTTTATCAAATACACGTACATACGTGTTTCTTTAAATTTAATAAATATGTATCAACTTTTTAAGAACAAAAAACTTTTTTTTTTTTTAAGAATTTGATCGTCATGCAACTAGTAATAACAGAGCATTTACTTATTTTATTTGGCGTGTGTTTAAAAAGTTACTACTTTGTTAGTTAGAATACACTCATCTCAAATCTCTTTTTTTAACTATAATTTACAACCAAATGTACTTATCAGTTAAAACATAGTTATAAATGATAAAGATATAAGTTTGTTAGGTAAACAGTTAAAATTATGCTTTTAATTAAACAATTAGTTACTATTGGTGCTTTATCACTATATTTTTCACCACATTTAATTTTAACTATTCTTTAATTGACTACCACAGTTTTTTCAAGTAACCGTGGTCTGCAAAAATTTTTTGTAGAAGGCTACAAACCCAGTCTAGTTGTAATAGGTAATTATAACAAAGCAACTAGTCAACCGGCTGTTTACAAATTAAGCATCAGAGCCGATATGAAATTTGCATAATAGTAGACAGAACGTTTTGGATTTAAACAAAAAATAACAAGAGCTAAACTGATTTATATTTTAACGTTTCAACGAAACTCTTTTACTTTTAGGAAAATTATCATAAACTAGCAATACTTAATAAAATAATGTTTTGTTTAAAGCTATCAAACTGCAAAAAACTATAAAAAGATTTTTTGTTCAACTGAATGGTTTATTATTTAACATAAGTAAAAACACTAAAGTCACGCAAAATCTTACTAACACAAAATTGCACGAAAAATACAAACTAAAATTTCGAAATATGATAACTAAAATTGCACTGAAAAACGAAAATTTGAAAATGCACTGAATTAGCATAGCAGAAATCCGAGAAAACTTCAAATTTTTATGATGCATATTTTTTTTTACTAAATTGTATACCTTAGCTAAAAAATTATAAAGTTAGAAAAGATAGCTTGTAACGTTTTTACAAAATACTCAGATTAAGAAACCACATTTAACTTTAAATGAATTTTTTTACACGTTTAAAATATTGACTACTACAAGTTCTTAAATAACAAAACAGTTAATAAATAAACAAAAAAATAATAAATAAATTTCAATTTACCTAGTTTCTCAAAAAAAAAAGTTATCCTTGAATCAAAACTCAGTTCCGTTGCCACCATCCGCGTCATCACGTGGCGGTTTGCGGGCGCTGGGGCCTTCAGCAGGTTTGCCCCATTCGCCCTTGGCTGGTTTGGGGGGCGGGATAGGAGGGGTTTGTCGTTTACTGCGCCTCGGTGCTACTTCAGGTATTTGATGCCTAACAAGACCAACTTTTGGTCATTGAGGAGGCATTAGAGCCGGTCCTTGTCTTCTGTACTTCACACCGGTTTCTTGTTGGGGCCTGAAAATATTATTTGCTTTTGTATTGTTAAGCTCTACAGCTATTTTTCAGTAAAACGTTCAGGTCACGTACATTTAAAATGTGCACATAGTTTAGTCTTAGACTGACTTATGAGACGAAATATAAGAACATAATTCTAAATTATTTAGTAACAATTAACGTAAAGTAAATATAATACTTCTTGAAGTTTTATGATTCATGTTGTTTAAACTAACGTTAACGGTACACCTGGTTGGTTTGTATATTGAAGCTCTCTTTCGGGAAAAGAAACATCAACTGAATTTGAAAAGTATATTTAGTACAAAAAAAAAACTATTTGAAAAGTTCAAGTATACTTATTTTAGCTTTATACACTAATAACCTAATTTGACTACGACTGGCTTGTTACTAAATACAAATATTACTATAAATTGAAATTTAAAAGTACATATGTTTCCAGTAGTAACTAATAGACAAAAAGTAAATACAGAAAAAAAGACTAGTAAAACTATGCAAAATATATATTAAAAAATGGTGGTTTTCTCAAATCAAACGATTGTGTACTTTTTATTTTATATATGACAATAAAAGATCTCGACTTAGTGATAAGGAAAATGATCAATTAAAATTTTTAAATTTATTGACAAAACAATGTTTCACTCGTTTGAACTAAACCAAACGAGATCATAACTTTAAATAATCTTTAATTAATTTTATATAAACATGAAAGAAGACATTAGGTTAAACTTGAAACAAAACCGGTATTTATGTGTAATAAACCAAAACAAAACTTACTTAAGAAAATTATAATGTTACCAGGTTATTTTATTTTGAAATTAGAAAAATGTAAGCTACTTATTTAAATAATCACCAACTTATTTATAATATAAAAACGTTAAGCTTTAAAATTTATTGTTTATTAAGTAACTAACCAGTCACAAATAAAGTACTTGCATTTTCAATTAATAGTCCAGTAAGCTCAATTCTTATTTTATTAAAATTAAGTTCGTTCCTAAAAGTTTAAAACAGTTTGTTGTTAGAAAAATTACAATAGATTTGAATAAAATTTACAAAGTTCATATAAGTCATAGAATTGTATAAAAAATATTACTTAAAAGTTATATGCATAGAGTAACATCGTTTTAAATACTATGGTTTTGTTTTGCTACATCTTTATTAAACTATTTTGATCAAGTACTTAAGATTTTATTTAATAAAAAAGTGTTTTAATGCATTTTTAGAAGTTGCAGGAGATTATCTTCCTTAATCCACTTTTTCTATTTAAAATTTGAAAGTAAATAAAAAAATAACAGACTACTTAGAAAAACATTAAATACTAATAACTGCTGCATTTAACTCCTCTCAACATTTAGAATACACTTAAGTTCAATTAACAAATTATTCAAGGAAGTAAGCGTTTTATAGATAATGCATTTTAGTATAACAAGAAGCTTTTGATCATTAAATCTATACACTTTACTTATACACTATTTTTTTCGGCTTAAGCACCCTCTTAAAACACAACTCAAGAACCCCTGGTATAAGTGAGGTATAATACTTTTTAAAGTGAGCCTAATCAAGACATGTGTCAAAAGTTTGTTTAGAAGCTAAGGAATTTTAAAATAAAACTAATAAATATGCTCTTTTTTTAGTAAACTAAGATGCCTATTTTATTAACATCTCATCATAAATTATCTTAGGACTAATTTAAAGGAAGGTGCACAACAATGTTTCTAGTAAACTTTATAGTAAGTTATTTCTCACAAACAGCTGTGGTTCTAAATATAACTCACAGGACGAAGTTTTAAAAACTGTGTTTTAATTTTTTTCCAAATATTAAGATAAGCTATGATTTAGTTATAATAAATTAAACAAACATTTCATCTGGTTTCATTTCAGCTCTAAAAGTATTTGGTGCAAATGCTTGAGCAAGATTGCTTGCATTCATCTTGTTTTCGTCTTTATTAGATACGAAGTTTAAGAACTTCATCAGATACCTGTGAAAGTATATATTGCAACAACTGTGTTTCTGTTTTTTTGTTATTATTATCTAGCGATAAACACGAAAATTCAAACAGTTACTTTAACTATATGGTAGTTCAAAGATATTCAACGAAACATAAACATGTATAAAGTTTCAGGCTCATTGATAATTTATATGTTTAATTACTGCTTCCATTATGTATAATAAATTTTGTTTAAAAATGTTTGTATATTTAAAAAACTTAATTTTACTATAATTGTTAGTTTCTAATTGTCATTTATCCGACTTAAATGTTTAGAATAAAATTAACACTTTTTACTAAAATATAGGAAATTTAAAATGACTCTTTAAAATATTAATTAGCTTAATATATAAATATTTATTGAAATAATATGGGCAGTAAATTTAGTTTACTTGAAAATTACATTTAACTGTTTATAGAAGTTTGGCTTTAGATTGCCCCATAAGTAGGGCTTTAGTTATAGCCATCAACACTGGCAAATTATCTTTTAAAAATTAGTAGTAACAATCCAATATGTTTTGATGCTTTTTATACAGAAATAAAAAAAATCTTAAGTTTAAACTATTGTGTTTTCTACACAGCGTATATAAAATTTTGGAACCAAGTTATAGTGTATTTTGTTGTTAAATATACTTTTTCACAGTTTGAAAATTCTAGTTTCACAAATATTTTTTGCAGACATAGCAAAATTGATTGTAATAGTTATTTCTAATAAGCAGTTACCCACTCCCTTTTCCTTAATATCTTGAGTTTTTAATTTAAAACAATGCATTCACAAATAAAACCTAACAGACTTATACTTATGATTCTAACAAATCTTATTATTTTTTGTTAATATACATACGTCATAAATGTAAATAGTTATAAATTATATAAAATTTTCGAACCCAAGATTGTCGTTGTGCTCTACAGGCAAGAGGTTCAGTAGATGAGTAACTCTTTTCAACTTTTCATCTTTATCTGTGATTCTGTTTAAATACAAATTGATGTTTTTTATATGTGTTGTTAGCTTTTACTTTGTAAAGTATCTTTTTAAGTGTTAGATTTTAATAAATTTTCTATCCATAGCTAAAAAAACTCTTTACAACAATTTTTACTTTTATACAACAGATTATATCACTAATATATTACTTTTTTTTAATTTTTCTATTTTTAGATTAAGACTTTTTAAAAGATTACTAATATAATTAAAAAACACTTTTTTGTTTATACTACATCTGGTTTTACTATTTCTTGATTTAATTAGTACCTATTTTATTTACTTTTATTTTGGTATTAGTTTATATTTAGATTACATTATCGTTTTTAATTTATATAATACTGTTATAAATACTCTCTGAGGATAGCTCAGAGTGTATTTTGCATAAACTACAAGCTTTAAAAACCTGTCGTTTGTCACTGTTTAATCTACAATATATAATTTTTAAGGTAAAAAAACTTATAATTTGTATAGGATGTGATGAACAAGAACTTTAAAGTATCTTATACTCTTTTAGTCAAAAATGTTCACTGAGAACAAAAAATAACAATTGTCGTGATTTTTTCTAAAATGTTTAGGCAACAACGAAGTATTCAGATACTTACACTATTCTGCAAAAATCCAGTTATAATATAACGGAAAAATTGTTTTCTATAAATTAATTATAAAAAGTTTTAATAATTAGTGCAAACAAAGATTATAAATACATAAAGTTGTTTTAAGTCTGGCTATAAATTACTAATATTTAGTAGTAGTCATAAGTCAACATAAAGGTTTAAAAATTTCTGTCCGAAGTCTTTTTAATTTAAATTTTTTTACAAAAACAATCATGTTTAGTAAAAATTAATGTGAACAAGAAAAGTTAAACCAGTTTTTTCGTAAATACTAATAATTTAAACTTATTAATTACTTTCAGAATAGTTTTCTTTTTTAAATTAAATAACATACACACCTAATTAAAGCTAGCCAATCGTCGAAATGAGAGTTTATTATTGGGTGTTTTATGGCACCGAAGTACCTTTTCAGCACGTCGCAAACCTCATATACATCAGTTTTGAAATAACTTAGGTCAGTTATTCCCGCATCCAGCATAGCCTGCAACATTTTTATTTTACTTGCTGAACCACATACTCTAAAGATTCCCTGCAAAATTAAATAACATTAACACTTACTGATGTTTCTTCAGATAGTAGTCATAAGTAGCCTGTGTTAATTGGCTAATAGTTTTCATAATTTTTTTTTTAATGTTAACCAAAAGAAAAAACAAAATCTTCTATCTTTAATGTTTGTGTAAACAATCATATAAAAAATTCAATAAAGCATTAGCTTTTGCATTTCTTTTTCACTTGAAAAAATCAGGGAATGAGATAGCTAGACATTTTGATTACAGTTACAACATTTTAAGATAATTAATACATTTTCCATCAAAATAAAAAGCATGTTAAAAATTATAATTTACTAAAAATTAGCATGAAATAACACTTTATCGAGAAAAAAGCCTCAAGTATACACATTAATTTAACTTTAAAGGTGGTTGTTATTTTTAGGACATTAAAAAATTAGACTGAATTAAAATAAAAGCATAACCTAGTTAAAAAGAAACCTGAAATTTTAAACAATTTAGAACGATTAAGATGTTCTAGTGTAAGGTTTCCTAAATTTTTTTTCAAATGACCCCTTATAAAGAAATTATAAAATCTATGGCACCCCAACTAGACTACTCAAAAATCTACCACTTGAAACACCTGAGACTTTTTTTTGCTTTTCATCAGCAACTCCAGAATATCTAATGTAAGTTTCAAATTATGACCTCGCGAACTTTTTGGGAAACCCTTTACTAGTGCATCTGCTTTAAAACTTACTAAATGTATGACGTTTTAATATTTTAAAACACTTGTATATAACAATTTTCAATTTTTCTGCAACAAGATATTTGCATAGATGCAGTTTTACCCTATCAAGTACTGATATGTACTTTTGGATATATAATAATACTTTAAACAAAAGCTTGCTGATAAATTTCGATGAAAAAAGGCTCTTAAAGTTTAAAAATTTGAATTGGTTTTATATAATTCATGTTTTCAACTTAGTTTATAGTGATAAATAATGTTATTTGGTGTTTATGTTAATTTTTATAATTAGATTAAAATTTTATAATAAAAAATTAGGCCTTATTTACAATTGTTATACTTCAATTAGTCTGTATTTATAAATTTAAAACATAAAACTAAACAAACTAACATCTTTAGATACACCATTTTTTAAAAGAAAATCGATGCATACTGTGATTGGTAGAGCGAACCGTTTCTTTATGAGTTGAACATGTTCTTTTATTGAAAGCTGGAATGCACGTCTTCTTCTAATTTTTTCTGTTAATATTTAATATTTTTTTTTACATTTAAGTTTATGACCACTTCTTTATTAAACAATGTTTAATAACATTATAAAAACTTTGAAAAGCGGTACAAGACCCTTAGTTTAAAGTAGAACTTTTGCATTTCAAAAATTGATATCATTTAGAAGAGTCTAAAATCACACAATTGGCTTTCTATGAAAAAACAATCACTTAAACTATTCAGTCATAGCAAAACACAATTCTTGTTACAAAGTGTAAGCTGAAAAAATTATTAATCGAAAACGTTTGCTAAATATATTCTATAAAAAAAATATACTAGAATGTTAATTAAATTGTCATATAACTTTATTGATTACAAAAAGTATGAATAAAAGAAAGCTATTTTTTGGTAGAAAAGATTTAAATGCAAAATCTATATTTGGTATTTATTTAAAACAATATTAAAAGCCTCATATTTATGTGATTAGCTGAAAAGAATTTTCAGAAACTAATTGTAACTTTCTACATTAAAACCTTATTATTACTTATTTAAAAAATACATAAACTAAAAGCTTTGTAAAAAAATATACTGATGTATATAAACCCTGGTACAGTATATATATAAATATATATATATATATTTATATATATACTGTACCAGGGTTTATATACATCAGACACTAAATTTACTTACACTATTTTTCTCATTTAACACATTACTTCAATACAAAATTTGATAGAAATTTACAACTTAATACCGTTTAACTTAAAATTAGTAACATTTTGTACAAGTAATAAAAAACCTTTTGCTGTTGCAAAACTCTTTTCATGCATTTTCAGCTGATTTAAACATCTTTTGTGGTATTCATATTGCATTTCAAAAGACTGTGAATAAATTGAAATTTATTAAGTATTTAATAGCATAATAATAAATGGAAAAGGAGGATATAAATTTCAACCATGAATTTTCAAATAGGTCTACACTTCTAGTTCACTCAAAAATGATTGGTAACAACTAAATACTTTTAATACCCTAAAAAAACCTTTAAACTTTGTAATTTAATTTCTGGCGAAACATACTCTTTATTAACTAAGAGTAACATTTATTTTAAAATTATTTTTTATTAAATCTACTCAAGGTTTAAAACGAACGTGTAAATAAACATCAAATAAATTATTATTTGTTAATTTTAATTTAAAAAAAGTAAAGTGTTTCTCACCAAATCAGCTAATGATAAAATGTTTGAAATTTTTTATCAAAATCAAACAAAAATAAAATATTCATAAATGTTTTGTGCTATACATTAATGAAAAAAAGAAAAAAAAAAGATAAATAATAAAAGTTTCAGCTATTTCTTATTTAATACATTAAAATAATCTATATCAACTTTAGTTAATTTCATAATTTATACTTATAATTTATATTTATTTGAAAAGGTATTTTTTCTGAAAAAAAAATTACATTGAAAATCTTTTCAGTTACTGTAGCTTCATTTGAAATATATCTGCACAAGTTGGTCATTACATTTTCCTGTGAAATTACATGATTATTGATCTTAATAGAATAATTTTTTTCATCATTATGTGTATTTGAAATATACGTCAAAATGTTTAAAAGTTAATGCTTTCATAAAAAAGTATTAGTCACACTTATAATATAGATTTTAGGTTATGATTTTTTTTCTGAAAAAAACTTAAGTTATATGTAAAATTTATATAATTATGTGTTCCATATCAAAAGAGTACTGAATTTCATTCTCAAACTAATAAAGATGTGAAACAAAATGTTTAAATCGTAAGTATACATAGATATAAGTCTTTTTTTAAATACAAACAAAACCTCGGTGTCTTCATCTGCTTTCTGATACTTACTCTCTTTTTTTTTCTTGATCAACTCCTTTTCCTGTTCTTTAACATCTTTGTAACTCTTAAATAGTAATATTGAGAGATTAGGTATAGACAATATGTATAAATACTTCATGTTGATGACAAAAGACTTATGATTTTTTGAATTAAAAAAATTGAGACATAGCTAAATAAAATAAGTTTGGCTGTACTAATCAACACATGTACTTATATTACAAACTTATTACTATCTTTGAGGCAATATAAAATGTATTTTATTAATTAGTTTAGAAATTAAACCTTTTGAAGACTTTTTAAACTGCTCATCATGTTGTTTACAATGACCGGTCGAACCTCACTTACAACGTCCTCAGCGACTAGCTTTGCCATGTCAATGCAGGTCCTGACCAAATGGGAGAAATGATAGTAATAAAAGAAATACTTTTACAAATGTTTATGTTATTATGATTATATAGATATTTTGAATTAGATATTTTTAGTGATACAAAATTTTGGATATTTATACTAATTAGCGCAAAAATAGACATTAGTTGGTGCGCAAAGCATATTAAGACCAAAACTTAAAAAGCGTCTGTTAGGGAAGAGGTATTTGATTTTCTACCTAAACTTACAGCTTAAGGTAAATGAAACAACATATTGTCTTTGTTAGAAGATATCAGTGGCGTCGCGTGGTATTTTTTTAGGTGGTGCAGAATTTAGAAAAAAAAAATCCCCTACTTTAAAACTCTTTTTTATCTTAAATAAAGACTTTTTTCTACAACAATTATATTAAATTGCTAATGTAACCTGGGAAATTTTGTTTAGAAATAATTATGTAAGAAAATAACTTTAAAAAAAAAGTAAATACTTTGAAATTTTAATTAAATATAAGAAAAAAAATAATTCTAAGTAATTTACAAGACTCAAAAAATGTTAGCTTACTACTTATGAGTATTAATTTTTAAGAAGGCTTTAAAATTTAAACTAACATTAGAAAAAAAAATGGACAAAACAAATTTTTTTTATATTGAAAAACACAGCAACTTTAATAGTTTTTCTTTTGCCTCAACTTAATTTAAAAAATATTTGATTAAACATCATACTAAGAATGGTTATTTTACTAATATTTAACTTAAGGAAAAAAAAAAAGAAATGTCTTATTAGACTTGGCAAGAACATTAAAAAGTCTACAAACAAACAAAAAAATGTTATGTACAAACTGCAAGTTTATTTTAAGTGAAATTTATTAAAACTCAGTAGAAAATAATTGTTTATTTACTGATGAATGATGAAAAAAATAAACGAGTATCAACTTATAACTAATTAAAATTTTTATGTTTACAAAAAAAAACAGCTTGACTACTAAATTAAAAACACAAAAGTAAATTAAACAAGCTCATAAATATAAAATTTTACGAAGTCTCTAACTTACAATTTAGATTAAACAGATTAATATTATAATAAGAAAATACAGCAACTGCAATAATATTTTTTTAGCCTTAACTTTAGTTTAAAAATATTGGATTAATTAAGTATCAAACTATTAATAATTGTTTTACTAATATTTAATAATAAAAAAGTCTAATTATACTTGACAAGTAAATTAAAAAGTCTACAAACAAATAAAATGTTGTGTAGAAATTGAATTTTTTTTAAAGAACAACTTACATTATTCAGTAAAGAAATTTAAAATTCATTTATGATGAAATAAAAAAGTTTAAATAAGTAAAAAACTCAAAAGTAAAACAAGCAAACTAAATAATATTAAGTTTTACAAAGGCTCTTAAGTTAAAACTAAAAGTAGCTTACAATTTAGATATAAGAAACTTATATTATAATAAAAAACACAGCAACTATAATAATATTTCATTTTAGCTTCAACTTTACTTGAAAAATATTGGATTAAATACCAAACTAAAAATAATATTTTTACTTATTTTTAACTAAATAAAAAAAGGAATGCATAATGAAGCTTGGCAAGTAAATTAAAAAGTCTACAAACAAAGAAAAATTTATGTACAAATTACAACTGTTTAAAGAAAAACTAAACTTGCTTAGTACAGAAAATAGTTACTACTGAACGTCTACCTAAAAAATTAAACCTAAAGTCTAACTTTGCAAACATAAATACTTAGACTGTTACTTTTCACCTTTGTAACTAAAATTCATTCTACTCTCCTTTTGGCTGATAAATTTCTCCATCACCTCTTCTTTGAAACTAGTACAGTTTTTAAGTAAGTCCCTACCAATCGAAATTACACTCAAAGAATTTAATCTTGACTGACCCATGGTGTTTCTCAAAAATGTTTTTATCCTTTTCAAAGATGAAAATGTTCTTTCAGCGTCTACACTATTCATGGGAATAGTTATCAAAGTTCTAAAAAACTTTGTAGTTTCGTTAAATATTTAAGTCAGGTTATGTTCTTCAAGATATAACAGTATTTACACTAAATCATCCTGATGCATGTGAATAAAATGTTTTCAGTTCTCTTTCTAACTGTTTACATTCAACTACAGGATTACACTTCTTCACTGTTTCTATAAGTTCTAAAGGAAAACAGGATTTATAAACAGTAGAATATTTTGCCAACAATAACTGTGAAATTCTTAAACTGTTCTAACTATATAGAGTAAACTAAAAAATAATTTCAATATTAAAAAAAAAATTAAATAAAAGCAAGGTTGTCACTCTTTGAGTCAAAAGAAACTGTCCTGAGTGACCTTGAAATGCCCTGAGTCACCATGTGTCACCAAAAAATCAAAATACCCTGAGTTTCCCTGAGATTTTTTAGAACTTAAAATATCATTAAGTTTCACTGAGTACCCTGAGTGTGTGACAATCCTGAATATAGCTAAAAAGAAGATTAAAATAATTTTAAAAACAAAGAGTTTCATTTTATCAATAACTTTAAGGACATAAAGATTTTTTTTTTTTTTATTTTTACTATCAAGTTAAAAAACAACTGAACTTTTGCTACACCTGAAGATAAGCTTTGCTTTTAAGGGCATTGGGAGGATGAAACACTTTCTTCACAATTTGATCTTTATTTTATGAAGTTTTACTAAGCTACAAGATGCTTTTTACAGATTTTAAAAATTCAAAATACTTTTTTAGATATAGCCGATCAAAGTCGAAGGCAACAAAAGGTTCCTTACAGGAGGCACAAACTAAAACAGCGTTTAAAAAAAAAGTGTTTTACCCCCCTTTTATGCCCTTAACATATACTTTAGAATTATTTTACTGAACTTATTTTATACAGTTTTAATTTAACTGCAAGGCATTTTTTATCAATATAAAAAATCATATTAATTTTTGAGATATGGGAATTCACAGTCAGAGATACAAAAAAGTCCTTATTAATATAATATAAACTCAAACAACAAATAAATCAAATCACTAAAACCATATCTTTTTTTATAAGTTGGCCTCAAAATCTTTAGATGTTTCTTTTATAAAATAAAACAATTTGCTAAAATAGATATTTAAAACACTAAGAAAAAAAAGTTATAACAAAAGTAATATATTTTTGTATATATAAAAATATATATTGATAGTTAAAACTTTAACACTTCTCTTCAACAAAAATATAAAATTTCATAAAGATTAGGATGAAAAAGTTTTATAAAAATCGCTTTAAAAATGATGGAGAATATAGGTTTTCAGTAAAATTATATTTTTTTGCTGTTTTAGTTTGCTCCTTGTATAATAAAACAATGTAATCTCTGGCCTGACCGGTTGTATCTAAAAGTTTAATTGGAAGTTTCAAGTTTATTAAAGAGTAACTATTAGCTTTCTGAAAAACTTAGAATAAGAACAACATGTAAAAAAGTGCCTATACATCCCCCCCTTACCCCTCACTATTTTGCACAATATTTTTCAACAAACTTTAAGATTTTTATTAACTTTTTTTCTAAATTTAATGTTTTTTTGTTGGAGGTTTAAAATTCAATAGTTTTTTAAGGGTATCTTTTATGTATTTAAATTTAATTAGTTTTTAATTTTGATGACAGTATTTTTCTCAGGAGCTCAACTTTTTAAAGTTTAGTTGGTGAGGCTGTTGAACTTTTCAAGAAATTTAAAGATAATTAATAAATATGTAACCATTATTACAGTAAAAAATTGGTTAGTTAGTTTTTATGTGGCCATAGGGGTAAAATACTTATATTTTAACTTTAAATAAACTTGTTATTTTCAGAGTAAAAAACTAAAACTGCTTTAGTCAGCCTGAATATTTTCTAATTTGGTCAGTTTTAATTTATCTTGGGTCATCTTGAGTTTTTTTTACATTTCTGAGTTATCCTGATTATTAGGCAAGGCAACCATGTTTCAACAATTTTATCTAAAATTTTTGCTTTGTTTATGAAAAAACTAAACCAAAAGTCATATAAAGTAGACTAAAATGTTAAACTACTCTAAGTAATCAAAGTTTCTTGGGGGGTCAGACCAATATTTTAAGTTAAGGCTATTTACTTTATTTAAATATGTGACTGTTTCAATAATAATAGTTTTTATTTAATATAAATCTAAATTATTTTTCTGTAAGAGTAAACTAGAAGTTTATATAAACTGCTTAACATTTTTTTTCAGAACTCAAATTTTACATTTAAATATTATTTAATTAAATATTTTATTAACTTTATGGTTACAATAATCAGTTATAGTTAAGTTTATGTATGCAGATTAAAATAAAAAATCGAATTCTTAGACTTTGGTGATTTAAGTTTCTTATCTTTTTTTTTTCAAAATATTTAATTTATGACAAGTTTAAATTTAAAAAATCATGTGAGTACATAAACTCAAGTTTAATCCTTTGCAGTAGCTTGGCTTTGTTTTTATTTCATGTTTACAATAGCTTGTAGATGATACTTAAGCATGTCCTGTTTTAGGGAATTATCAACTTAGCTTACTTACCGCAAGATATTGATTTTGCGGTAATTCTTGAAGAAATTTTGCTTTTTTGAGTTCATTTGCGGCAGTCAGCTAAGAGTTTGCGGCAGTGAAGTGGGCAAAATGGTCGTTTTCTAAATTGGAGTTTTAAAAGAGATTTCGTTCTAAAAAATAACGAAAATATTATAGATACTTAATTTTTTCCTTACAAAATTTCCAGGTGGTGCAGTTGCGGCAGTGCAACACCCCACGCGACGCCCCTGGAAGATATAATTGCATTTTTGTACTAGTTTTTTGTTTATTTATTTATTTATTTATTCTATGTTGATATATATACCATGATTATATTTGATATTAATACTTAGTCAACTAACGCTATTAAAGTATCAAATTCATTTTGATTTGCAGTTAAATTATTGCTGAAATGTTTTAGTTCATCAACCAATTGTTTTAGTTTTTTGTCTGGAGCAAATGGCTTAGTTTTTAATGATGGCTGCAACTTATCAAATTCTGTCTCAACTTTTTCAACGTGGCTTTTAATCTATAGCAGGGGTCGGCAAACTGCGGCCCGCGGGCCAATTGCGGCCCGCGAAGGATAAATCTGCGGCCCGCGAGCACGTTATTTTTTTGAATGGAATGCGGCCCGCGAAAGAAATTTTTGTGGCCCGCGAGCATGTAAATGTGGCCCGCTGAGCAAAAATATATTTCAAATTAATTTTTTTTCGGTAATTCGACTTAATTTGATTAGCTTGGTTTTAAGTCTCTGTATAATATTTTAAAATATTTAGAAGAAATTACTGCTTTAGTTTAAAAATGTGAAAAAGACAGATTAGCATTATAACAGGATTTTTTTCTTAGTTTCATAATAACTTCTCATTTACAACAGCAAGTAGTTATCTGAAAAATGAGTGTAAAGGGTGCTTGGGATAAATAAGTTAGTTACATAATACCTATTTATTAAGCAAACTAAATGCAAGTGTTTTCAATGTTGTACAAAAGTAATGCACAGTAATTAACTGAAGTGTCAGTTCTTTATATCTTAGATATTCTTTTTCAATATTTTTTATACCTAAGTTTCTTTTATAGATTTTTTATTTGTAAATGTTATATTTTAGTGTAAAAACATATAAAAAAAAACATAGTAATAAGAAATAAGGTTTATTTGATTTTTGTTTCGACACATTTTAATTTTTTAGAAGATATTTTTGCACTTTAAATTAATTTCTGTGCACACCAACTTAAAAATATGCTCATATTTTAAACCACTTTTTATTTAATACTTTAATATTAGTTAGTTTAAGTCTAGTTTATGCATAATTTTCTACAATGTTGTTTCTACATATAATATCTAAATTTGTACAGACACATTTAAAACAATATATATGACATAAATTTATATAGTTTTTTTTATGTATACATTTTCATTTTTCAAACATTGTTTTTGTCAAACTGAGTTAATTTTAATGCCTTGCATATCAATTTAACAATTGCTGTTTTTTGGAGCTATCTATTTAATATAAACTAGATTTAGGGATGGTAAATTTATTAAGTTTGTACATTTTTAATCAAAATAGTTCAAATTCAAGCAAATAAACAATTTAACATTGCCACACACTCAGACTATCACTACTTAAAGACTTCAAATCTCAGGCCAACTAAGTCATTTTTTAAGTTTTTGACTAGAATTTTTTTTTGTATACAAAAATATCAGGAAAGTTTTTGTTGACTCAGGCTGGCTTTTTTGCTTAAAAGAGTGGCAAATTAAACTTATGATGTATGTTTTTTTCAATCCACAGTGTTAGTTTGAGTTGTAATATATGTTAAATTTTTAGTTTTGCAGCTAATATAATTCAACATATTGTTTATATTATTGTGTACATTTAAGTGTGAACAATCAGTGTTGCCAAAAAATTTGAATCCCGGAAAAGCTTTGAATTTGAAAATTTATGTTAAAAATTTTGGAAAAAAAATTGAATTTGAGAATTTTTGAAAAACCTGGAATTTCAAACAACTTTTACATGTAAAGTAATAAAATTTCGATTTGACAAAAAAAATTATCAAATAAATTTTTTTTAATTAAAAAATATATTAAAGTAACTTAACAGTACTGTTTAGTATAGATATATTTTTTCAGACTTTTTTTTAACTTTAGTTAAACTTTTTACTAAAAATAAAAGAAGGAATTGTACTTCCAAAAACTTTGTATTGGTGCTTTTCACCTTTATTTGTAAAATTTCACCGATTGTTGTGCTTCGTGTTGGAACTAAACCAAGAAACTCTACTAAAATGTCAAAACTAGTAAAAACATCTCTAATTAACATTCTCAGATGAGCAATAGTTTTTCTATCAGTGCTCCCATGTTAACAGATTGATTAAAGTCCTAATTTGATTTATGCTACTCTATAACCTTAATGAATTTTCTAAACACCACTTTTTGTTGTAATTAAAGAAATAAACAAAAGTTTTTCCTTATCGCCAACATTAATTTAAAAAAAAAATTTTCAACTATAAACGGTATCTCATTTTAAGTAATAAATTTTGCTACTTTATAACTTAACAATTTTTTCTGATCATTCTGTAGTTACTGAAGGTAATCATGTGCTTTGTTGGAACTGACTTAGGTGATTTGATTTTAATATTTCTCGGAATAACTCCAAACTAATTTTATTTTAAGCTCGTCTTATGTTTTACAATTACTATTTTTAAATGAAATATTTATATTGCAGATAAAGAATTGCTACAATGTTTAATAAAAAATATTTTTTTCTACTTCGCTAATGACTCAATAAAGTTTTATACTTTTGTTATATTTGTTTAAGAAACTTAATTATCCATTCCAGCTAACTTATATTTTTTTTGGCAAGTAATTTATTTACTGTTAATAACCTTTGTTATTTCTATATGTTGTGAACTTTGTTTTTAATTTGGTTGCTATACAAACAGGCTGTTATAAAAGCTTAAAATCTCAGATGTTTGTGAGACTTTTATTTCACACACTTAAAAGAAATCTTCCAATTCTCAGAATTGTTTTTATGACTGTAGTGTAGCTTACTAATTGTATTTTTTTCTTGTTTTCTTACACTTTGTGTACTTTTTGATAATGATGATATTTTAACTAAGTATTTTTGCTTGATAACAACTATTTATTAGCTTTTTTAACTTTTAATAAACATAGGCTGGTTTGATACAAGTCAGACATTTTTGCTTTTTAAATGGCAACTATTTAAAAGACTATTTACTAATAAAATATTTTATCAAAGTATTCGAGAATTAATTATTTTGAAGAATTTGTTTTAGATTTCTGGAATACAAACATGTACTAATTCAATTAAGTTAACTGATCACTAAATTTTTAATAAGTGTAAATTATTTAACACCAAAAAATTTTTTTTTAGTTAATATTCTTGAAAAAACGGTTGATAATGTAACAAATGTATAAAAGTAACCCATAAATTGTCTTTCAAGTTAGGTTTTTATAGAGAGTTAGGGTGTAAGTAAAATTACAAAAATATTAAGTTTAACTTATTAAGTGCTTCTGAAAGTACATAGTTTATCAACACTTAAGTTTATTAGTCAATGTAAATTCTATTCTAATAAATAAATATTAATAAATAGGCATTCTATGTATAGCTAAAAGTCATTTAAAACAATAAGTTGAATAAAAGTAAAACTTTTCTCTAGTGTGACTAAGACTAAAACCAAACGAGTATTCAAATGTCACTAAAACTAAAACTGCGGCCCGCGAAGACTTTGGAAACTTGAAATTTGGCCCGCGACCACCAACTGCCTGCCGACCCCTGATCTATAGAAATAGGTTTTTTAGTTAGTATATTTTATTTACTTAGGCTTGATAGCATGTATAGCATACACTTAAAAATACTAATTAAAAGTCAAAAAAATCATTCAAATTCCTATTTCATGGTATAAATTTTTTTTTAGTCTTTGTATAATAAAAATTTTATTGAACATAATTATTAACAAATGATACTAAATTATCTTTATAAAATATCCAATGTTAAATATAACCTCATAGATCACATTTTCAACCGAAAATTCATCGGAGTAACTGCAATATTATTTTTATTTAAATTACATATAAAACAGAAAGTTTATCACCTATTTTATTTAAATAAACTAAATATTAAACTAAAAATTAATATATACAGAAGGCAAATTAAGTTTACTAACTGAATACTAAGTAAGGTGAACGAAGGCCAAGGCTTTTTAAAAACTAAATCAATTTATATTGAAAAAGGCTATATTTAAGTAAATTAATATGTCTGAATTGGAAATAAAAAGTATCATTGAAAACTGCAAAATTAGTAAAGCAACAAAGGAAAGTTTGCTACAACTAGAAGAAAAAATGATGCAAAATTTCAATCAATGGAAAAAGAAATCCCTAACTTGAAAAGTCAGTATGAAACCAAAATCAAGGAACTTGAAATCAGTATCCAGAATACACAAAAAACTCATGAGGAGGTCTACAAGAAACAAACTACATAAAAGTCTCTTGATCACAAAATCAGTTCACTAAATGAAAGTTTTTTGAAATTTAAAACAGAGTTCTGCAAAAAGTTTGATAATTTTGAAAAGAAACTTTCAATATATGCAGAAGCATCAACAAACTCCTTTCAAAAACAACCAGACTTTCAGTAACATTGACAGTAAATTGTCACTAGTAACACATCAAATAAATGCTGAAACTGAAAGGAAATTGAAAGAAAAAAAAGCTTTAAATGTCATAGTATTTAATATTCCCGAATACATTAGCAATACATCAGTTTATACGGTAGAAAATGCAAAAAATGACCTCAATAAAATACAAAGTTCTCTAGGTTCCAACAAGATAGCTGAAACTGAATTAAATACATTATACCGTATTGGTAAATACAACTGCAATAAAACGAGACCAATAATTTTGAACTACTGACACAATCTAGCAGAAAACGACTTTTGGGTCTAAGAAACCTTAAAATACAGCATCTGGGAAAACAAATTAGTATCTACATTAATATTGATCGAACAAAATCAGAGATTGAACATTTTAGAAAATTGAGAACTGAACTAAAACAAAAACAAGCAGAAGCTGAAAGTAAAAATTTGAACATAAGATACGTTATAAAACAAAACAAAATAGTTGAAAGTACTCAACTGCCCTTTTGGTTTAACGCCCAGGATCTCTGGGTCTAATAAGTCAAGCTTCAAAACTGACATGCACCTTGAATCATCTAGTTTAATCTTTAATGGTTCTAATACTAAGGCCTCGGGCACTGTTTTTTCTAATAGTTTAACCTCTAGTAGAGATTTATTTTCAAATGTTTCATATACAAATATAAGATCTATTTTAAACAAGATAAGCTTCATTGAATGTTGTATGTGTACACAAAATTTAGATTTATTTTTTTAACTGAAACATGGTTAAATTCAAATGTTATTGATTCAAATTTTTGTCCTCTAGGGTATAATATAATCCGTAATGACAGAAAAGGCAGGGGAGGAGGCGTTGCTGTTATATTTAAAGACTTTATAAAATTAATTGAAGCAAAAACTAATTTTGTTTCATCTGATAGTTTTGAATTTTTATGTTTTGATTTGATTCTTAAAGGACTCAAATTGAGATTTTTATGTGTCTACATCCCTCCAAGTTCCTCTAAATCTCTAGCTGTTGTTTCAAACATGATCGACTTAATCAGAAACCTTATTCCGAAAAAGTCTCCTGTTTTACATTTTAGGTGACTTTAATTTGCCAAATATAGACTGGAATATCCCAAGCACAACCTACAATGACTGTCACAAATGTTTTATTAAATTTTGTTCAGATAATCTCCTTACACAACTTATTGACTCACCTACCCATAAGAACAGTAATATCCTCGATTTATTGCTTTGTAATTATATGGCATTAGATAGAGTTAAGTTTCATTTGGTTGATGCACATTTAACAAATATAAATGATCACAATGTTATTTTGTTTGGGATAAGTGTTAACAAAAGTAAAAAACCATCTCCTAAATCACTCTATCCAGATTTTCGTAAAGCAAATTTTAAGAATATTAATAAGTTTTTATCAGAAATAAATTGGAAAGTTCTTTTTAACAACTCAAAAAATCTACAAATGTTTTATGATAAATTTATCAAAACAATTAACTTTTCAATCAAACCATTTGTGCCTTTAATTAAACAAGACAGAAAAATGAAAACATATCCTTCTGATATAAAAAAGCTGTTAAGAGAAAAACTAAAACTCTACAAACAATGTAAGTTAGATAAGCAGATGATACAAAAATACAAAACTGTATCAAAAAAATATGAAAAAGCAGTGAAAGTGTTCAACATAGAACATGAAAAACGTTTTTGCCAAAACACAAACTCAAAAAATTCTACAGCTATGTAAAATCAAAGCTCAAGTTAACACCTTCTTTACCTGTATTAAGTAATGAAAATAATTTTCCAATAATAACAGAACTTGATAAAGCCTCTTTTTTTAACAGGTCCTTTCAAAAGGTATTTATTTAAGATTGTGATGACAAAAATTTTAAACTTGTTAGTAAAAAGTGTTTGGAAATGAAAAACTTCTTCATAAGCAATGATGAAATAATTAAGTCTGTTAATCATTTAAAAGATAAAGTAATCAGAACGCCTGAAAAAATTCCTTCATATTTTATTAAACGTACTATTTTTCCCTAATTCAGCCAATTTCACTAATTTTTATTGTTCACTAGCTACATCCTCTGTACCAAACCAGTGGAAAGTCTCATATGTCATACCAGTGCATAAAAAAGTAGTAAGTACAACCCTTTAAACTACAGACCCATTTCTTTGACAAGAAGTTTTTGTAGAATTTTTGAACATATAATTTCTCTAAACATACTTGATCATCTTTTTTTAAATAAGCTAATTTCCTATAAACAGTTTGGTTTTCTAACTAATCGATCATCTAGTTATCAACTGTTGAATTGCTTACACTCATGGTTGGTTTCATTTCTTAGCAATAAGTCAACTAAAGTTATTTACACAGACATTCAAAAGGCTTTTGACTCTGTATCCCATTTTAAATTAATAAAAACTTTAATTCAATACAAAATTCATTAAAGTTTAGTTAGCTGGTTCAAAGAGTTTCTTGAAAACAGAACCCAAAAAGTAGTTATTGGTAACACTTTTTCAGAGTCTTTACCTGTTTTCAGTGGAGTGCCCCAAGGAGTGGTTATTGGCCCACTTTTATTTATAATTTATATCAATGATATAGCTTAAGAAGTAGATGTTGATAGCAACATAAATCGCTTTGCAGACGATACAAAAATTTTTAGCCATTCTAACACAATTCTACAAAAATCTTTGGATAAAATTTATCATTGGCTAAAAGAAAGAAACCTAGTTTTAAATCCTAGTAAATGTCAGGTTCTAAACATTCAAAAAAATACATCTAGTATAACTTCTGAATTTAGAATAAACAACATAAGGTTACCTTCAACTAAAGTGTTTAAAGAGTTTTAAATCTACAGATATAAACATTCTAAAAAAAAATTTTCTCGTTTACATTCGTCCTAAGTTAGAATACAACACACCAATTTGGTCTCCATAATTGAAGAAAGATATTAACCATCTTGAATCCATTCAAAGAAAATATACAAGAATAGTCTTCAACCGTTGCAATATTTCATACACATCTTATTTTGATAGACTCTCAAAACTTGGTATTAAGTCTTTAGAGTATAGAAGGATTGAGTTTGACTTAATTACTTTTTTCAAACTAATAAATAGTGAAACTACAATTAATTTACAGTCTATTTTTGAACCTCATAAATGTACTTATTTACTGAGAGGTAACAACAGAAAATTTACATGCAGACATAATTTCAATAATAATGTTTGGCATAATTCTTTTTTTTATCGTTCAGTTGAATTGTGGAACAAGCTTCCAAACGAATTAATTTATTGTAAAAAAGTTGAGCATTTCCGGTTAAGGTTAAAAAAGTTTGATTTAAATAAATATCTTGTCAGAAAAATTCATAAGTATTTTTTTTTTTTGTTATTTCTTCATTAACCACTGGTTGTATTTGTCTAATTTGGTTTAACTTATAGCTTTATTTTATTAGCGGCGCCTTTCCTCTGTGTATAACAAAACCTGTTCCTTAATACATAGTTAATTGGCCTGTTAAAGTGCTTGGGGCCTTGGGTTTTTAAGTTTTGTTTATAGTCAGTGTTCTCAACATTTATCAGCTACTACGAAAGTCCAACAAATGCTGAGTTATCTTAGTGTTAAAGATTTGAAAGTAAATATGAAGCAGGCTCTCCTAACAAAAGTGAAACACGTTGTTCAGACAAAAGCGGTTCTATTTATAGAATAAAAGTGAAACAAGTTTTATGGATAAAAGTTAAACCAGTTACTCAAATGAAGGCTGAACCAGTTGTTCAAATAATGTGAAGCCAGTTGTTCGAATGAAAGTGAAACCAGTTTTGGAGTGAAACCATTTGTTCGGGTGAAGTTGAAGTAGGATATTGTTGTTCTCTTTTCGGAAGCACCGGAATTATAAATTTTGTGTTATAATTTTGTGTTTTTATGTTAATTTTAAACTTTAATTAGTTAAACTCAGTTTTTTTTCATTTTCAATGTACAATTTTGGTTTATTTTTGTCTTTTTGTTGTATGTCTTTCTGTATAAGTGGCCTAGGTTTTGATGCCTGGGTCCTTCGTATGACAATAAACTTACAATAATAATAATAATAATTTATCTGGTATAACACTCCTGAAGTACTTTAAACAAAAAACATGATTAGAAGCTTACTTAGATGTTTTCTTAATTTGATAAGTATAAGTATTTGTTTTGTTGTTCTTTTTTAATCTTAAAATTATTAAATATTTAATGAAAAAAAAACTGAATAAATCAGATTTTTAATAAGATTTAATTAGTGAACAAAATAAATAATTTCAATTAAATTAATTTTATTAGATTAAGGATTAAATGAAAAACTTTAAAGAATACTGTTTGAAGGCATAGGGTGGGAATATGTTAATCTTTACAACTTGATCTTATTTTGTAGAGTTTTCACTGAGCTACAAATTGATTTACAAAACTTTGATAAAGAAAACAAAACTTATACATTACAACAAAAATACTTTAAACTAAGGTTAACATGCAAAAAAAAAGGAGGAACACCTGTTGTACAATCTATTTACAACTATATCTCAAATTTTTGTATTGAAAATTCAAAGTTTGTTTGTGAGAACAACTTTAAAGCTTAATTTAAGCTCTAAAGAATCAAATCAAGTTGTAAAACATTATCCCCCCTTGCATTTTATCTACCCTGAGTTTTTATAAAAACCATTTTTGAAAGGTTATAAAACAAAGTAAAACATACTCTCCAATCTTTTGTTTGAGTTCGTTCACACATTTGTCCATTTTGATACTGTAAAATTAAAGTTAAGTGTTTTAGTTTAATTGATTTAAAAACATGAAAATACAAAATATTTACTTAATTATGTAATATTTTAAAATTTTGAAATTTATTTTATTCAGGCTGAAATATTAGTTTTACCTAAAAAACTAAAAACAGATAAAGTGAAGCAGTGAAAATTTAACACTTTTATTAGCTTAAATTTTTATAATATAATAAAACAAAAAATATTAGTCTTTAATTCATATATAAACTTACTTTAAGTCAGTAAACTCAAGGCACCAATATAATTTAGTGTTTAACTACTGAAAAGTATCTAAAAGTTTGAAATTTTGTTTATTAATATATTATCAAAATCGTTTTTTTTTTGTTTTTTAAAACTATGAGCTAGCTTTTACCAAGTAATTTAAAAATATAAACAAGGTGGATAAATTTTTATTAAGAAATTTCTTTCTTGTTTTTGAAAAAAAAAAGTTTAAAATTAAGTTTCAAGTAAAATACTGCATTAAATATTAAAAGAACATTAAAAATATACTTCAAATTTACTTGAAAAATTGTTTTAAACAAAAAAGCACTGATGATGACAAAAATATTTTACCTATGTAGTATTTGTATCAAATCAAAGTTTCACATCTTAACATGTAAAAACTGTTTAAAATTCCAGGTATTTTAGTGATTTTCCATATTTAGTTTCGCCTAATTTGTTAAATTTCAGTTATTTTCAAGATTCCAGTAATTATCAGTAAATTAAAAAAAAAATACTTTATCTAATAAAATTTGCAATACATTATAATGTCTGTTTGTTTAAGTTCAGAATTGCCCTTCTTTAAGAAAAAAACTTGGGTCTGAGTCATTCTACTCTAAAAAAAATTATGCTTGTACGGATATGAAAATATTCGAAATAAGAAAATAAATTGAAATATGAGCATAAAAAGTCATCCATGATTTCAAATTATTTTAATAGTTATTAATCTGATTGAATATATTATATAACTAGAAGGACAATTAAATCTTATATGCATTATTTATAAAAAGAAAAGAATAAATCTTGTTATCTACTGTACTCACATCTAATTCATGTCAGTGGTTTGCTGAACAATACTTTGAGGTAAACACTTAAATTTATAAGTCACTAATAGCAGGATAAGAATATATGCTTACTCATTTTTTGTTTTAAAAAAGGTATGAACAGGCATATATTACTTGAAGCATAAAAGCTAGCCTGTGCGTGATTATAAACTGGAGGAAAATTTGGTTTTAAGAATACTAAGTATAAAAGATATTATGAGCAAAACACTGACTGATTTACTGTTAACCAACCTTGACAACTTAAAAGTTTTTGTAATTATAATAACAACAAAAAATATGTTTAGGAAAAAACATAGTTAATAGGGTGGAAACTGGTTTAAAAAAATTGAATTGTTCTTAATACAAGTTTTCATTAACTTTTTATGTGGGAAATAAAGTTAGGAGTAAAATGTTTAAGTGGTATTAAATTACTAAAAAGTACTGTAATACTAACTTAAATGTTTTTGATAACATATAAAACTTTATATAATATATACATCTCTTACTGATTTGCTAAAGTTTCTAGTTTTACTAGTGAAACAACAATTTAAAAAAAACAGTAGTGTTGTAGTTTATATACCTACAACTATTTGTAGAAAGCCAGCCTCTGTAATTCAATGCTTACTTGTATTGCATTTTATTATAGTTAGTTGTTATCTCAACCCTATTTAGATGTTTTACACTTAAAAACTGTTCTGAATTCTAAAAGTTTTAGGTAATTTTAGATTTCTATACAAAATAACAATTTTGTAGTTTTCAATGAAATTAAGAATTGTTATAACTAGCATGAGTTATTTAAATAACTCATAAAAATATTTCACATTACTTTAAGCTATAATGCATTCTCTAATTTATTCTTAGTGAGCTGATTAGTGTAAGTGTGTGGGAATACATGTATGAAATAGAGCATTTGTGTTTTAAAATAAATAAAAAAATCATTACTACATAATTTGCAAACAGAATATGAGTTGACCAAAAGTATGAATACATTTAAAATCAACTAAATTCAAACTTATAAACTATATGAAAAAGCTAATAAGAATTCCATTTTTTTTAGAAAATTTTTTTCTAGGTATTCTGAATCTATTCAGGATTTTAATCCAGAATTTTTAAAGTAGAAGTTATTTTTTAGACTTTAGTATAATATAATGTTTAAAATGAAAAAAAAAGCTTTTCATGGTTACTAGAGATATACTTTGTGGCTACTCTAAATAAAATTTATTCCACTGTAGCCTCATTTTTTCAAATTTAAAATTCTTCAACATCCTTGTTATATGATTAGTTGCTATAGGTCTTGTTGTGAATTTCTTTCAGGTTTTTAAAAAAATAAGCTTTTTGGTCCATTTTAGTATAATTATAGCTTAAATAAATAAAAAAACAGGCTGTAATAATACAGAAACAAGAAAAAGAAAGTTTAAGATATTAAACGTGTTTTCGAATAAAAAATGATAAAACTCCTGTTAATGTTTTTGATAGATTATTTTACCTTATTGGAATATTGTTCCTTAGCATGTAAAAATAATATAAAAATCCAGGTTATTTAATGATTTCTGTTTAAATATACAGGTATTTTCAAAATTTTTCAAATTCAATGTTTTCTAGTCTAAGAAGTTGTCAAATTCCAAGTTTTTTTGACATCCTTGACTTATACAACATAATTTAATTATACTAATACTTAAGAATTTCTTTTTTACTTTTAACTACAAAAGACTCACTACATTATTTTTGTGAAAGCATCTTTGATGAATTTTTCAAACACCTAGAAATCTAGTTTTAAAATGGCAATTTTTTACCATTGAATATTTAAAATATTCTAAACAAAACTGAATATTATATTTAAAATTAAATTAATCATTTAAAAATTAAAAACATTTTCTATTTTTATTTCAATATGTTATTAAAACTCAAGTGTTTTCAAACTTTATATATACTTTAATACTTTCTGTCTTTTGTTATAGATTCATTAGATTATTTAGTTTCCAATTTAGTTACCAAAAATAATTAACATTGATGACCATATATAGAAAAATTCAACAATTTCAGACTTCTTATAATTTTTTTAAAAATAAGCTGTTCAAAATTTGAAGCTTTTATTGACTTTTATTCAAGACTCATATTTTTTTAAGTTAAATATTTTTATAGCACAACTTTGATTTTTAAAATTATAAGTTAAATACCTTAAAACTAGCCTTATTTAGACGAAATAAAAAACTGAGTAGGCGTGACTTATTGTTAGTTTTATTTTTGATTAGTTTTACTATTTTAACTACTGATATTTTCAAATTGACAACTCAATATTTCAAGCATGCTTTTAACCAGGGTTTCCAAAATGAGTTTTAATTCAGTTATAAATTTTTAATCAATTATTTATCATTAAAATTAGTAGCTAAGATATTTTAGTATTCTTGTTGTCGTTTAGTGTTTGAATATTATTCTGAAAATTTTATCTTATAAGCAGACGAAATAGATCGGAAAAGCTTTTTTGTTAGCTTTTTTACTAACATTTTCAGTTTTGCAAACCAGTCTTTGTTTTTTTTTTTTGGCATTGCTTTTTAAAATAACACAACAAAATAATTTAATTTCTTATCTATTGTATCTGTATTTATATTATGCATTATTAATTATTGTTTAGTTTATGACTGCATATCTAGTTATAAATATTTCAAAAAATGATTTAAAAGTAAATAAAAAGAATAGATATAGTATATATATTACATAGCAGCAGTGGCGTAGCGTTGTATTTTTGTAGAAGGGTGCGCAAAATTTACTGTTTAACAAAATACTTGTTTATTTCAAAATTTAGCATATTCTAAATATTACAGCTAATTTCTTTAAATTATTATTTGATTTTAGTTTTCTGTACTTGCAAAAATATAGGCTAACTAACATAAAATTGATAATTAATCAATTACTAATAAAGTACAACTGTTATATAAAAAGAAAATATTTTGCTACTAACTAGGAAAACATTACCAAAATTATTGATAGTTTATATAATTTTTTTTTTGTATAAAAGAGCTTAATATTTATCAAGAAAAATAGCAAAAAAAAAATAGTCAGACTGAGCAAGAAATTTGTAAAACAAACTAAAAGTCTAATTACAAAAATTTTTTTTAAAACATTTAATTTAAAAAAAAAAAAAACAATTATCAGAACAAGTATTAAATAAAAGGCAGAGTTTAGTCAGACTTTGCTTTAATTAGAAATAATTAACAAATATTGCGAAACCTATTTTATAAATCACTAATTGCAAACCAAAAAAAAGAACATAATTTTCTTTTTTATATATAAAATATTTATTTAAAATATTCCCTAAACTTTTTAAAACGAAAAGAAAAAGTAAAGCTAAGTCAGATTTGGATTTTAATACACATAATAAACAAGATAATCAAAATATATGATAGTTTACTGTTAGTAAACTTACAAAATTAAAATTTGTCAAACAATTTTAAAAGAAACTTTAGAAATAAAAATTAAGAAGTTATAATTAAAAATAATTTAAAAACGTTCTTAAAGCAAAAGAAAAAGTTTAAGGTGAAAAACTTGAAGATCTTATTTAGAAAAGTTAATAAAAACTAGTTTTAGTAGACTATTTTTATTTTAGCTTTATTAAACTATAGATTTGTAAAAATTTAGTTGAAAATAAATAATGTTTTACTAAACGAACAAACAATAATATCTTATAATAGTACAAACTTTATACCATTTTTTAAGTTTAAACTGCATTCTTTAGTAATAGAAACATCTTGTTTTGGTTTTCCATTTTTTACCTTGATCTGCTTAACTTTCGGAGTTAACAAATTTATTTGTTTATATTTGCAACGATCTATAGAATAGCATTGACATGACTTTTCTTATTTGTTTTATCAAAAATCTAAATGATAATCAAAATACATTTTTTTATAATCTTAAATATACATTTTTAAAACAAAAATAATCAATTTAACTGGAACATATCAAACTAAGAAAGAAGATACCTTTCATTAAGACTGTTGGACACATATAGAAAATTTAATTTTTCCTTAGGTGTCCAAATTTTGATAATTTAAAGAAATTGATTTTTTTTTAGTTAATATTGAGTTTTTTCTCTTAAAATAACAGTAAATAAAATAAAACTAACTTGCAAAAAAACTAGTTTTCACAAACAAAATAAGTGCTAATTTATAATGACTGTGTTTCTGATTTCTTGATTGAACTGTAAATAGCTTGTTTGCGAGTGCTAGCTAAGTAATAGTAGCTAACTAATAATGAAAAAATGTGGTTACAATGATAAACTTAATTTTGAAACAACGGAAAAAAAACAAAACGACCAATAAAAGTAAAAGAAAGCGAAATATAATTTGGTATAATCCCCCATTCTGTAATTTAGTTAATAAAAAACATCGGCAGAGAATTTATAAATCTAGTAAAAAAACATTTCAACAAAAATAACCCATTATCAAAGATATTTAACAAATATAATATGCGAATCAGTTATTCATGTATGGCAAATTTGGAGAGATTAATTAAGTCACATAATCAAAGGATTTTAAACAAAAGTAATTTAATCAAAAATCAGTGTAATTGCGCTGGTGGCTGTAAATATAATTTGAAGGCGGGCAATTGCCGGTCAGAGAACATTATTTACAAGGCAACAGTTAACTCTGACCTCGGAAAGAAGTTCTACATCGGCTTATGCTCCACTAAATTCAGATTTCGGTATGCTAACCATAAAAAATCCTTTAAAGTTGGTGTATACGAAAATGAAACTGAGCTTTTGAAGAATGTTTGCGGCCTTGGGCGGAAAAAGTATTGATTTTAAATTAACTTGGGAGGTGATAAAAAGAGCACAGCCAATAGCAGATGGTAACAACCCTGTTTGTAGGCAGTGCTTAAAAGAATCAACAGCCGTCATGTATGCGTTAAAAAAGGAAGGTTGTTTAAATAGAAGGAGTGAATTCATATCGTCTTGTTGACATATGAAAAAGCTCCTTTTAAATTACAACAAATTTTGAAGTATTTTATAGTAAATTAAGTGTTGTTTTCGTCAATTTTAGTTGTTTGATCAATCAGATGGTAGATCGATTTTTGTGCTGAATATTTGTAATGTACAATGTTCAATTCTTACGTCATATTGCTTTTGATTTTTTGTAAACTTTTGCATCTTTGTTTTCCAAAATGCTTTTTATTTTAAATTTGAACTGGCTGAAGATTAGAGACAATCTTTTTTGTCTTTATGAAACATAAGTTCCAGCATTTTTAAAATCGTCATTTCAATAAATTATTTAAAAGCCCTTCAAGTGGGCTCAGTAGAAGGTGTTCAACTTTGAATATTAGCCTTTAAATAATACTTTATTTTATATATATATTTATATATATATGTATATAAAATAAAGTATTATTTAAAATTAAACACCTTCTACTGAGTCCACTTGAAGGGCATTTAAATAATTTATTAGAAAAAAATTTTTTTTTAAATACTGGAACATAAATAAGAGGAGTGAATTCATATCGTCTTGTCGACATATGAAAAAGCTCCTCTTAAAATACAATAAGTTTTGAAGTATTTTATAGTCATTTAACTGTTGTTTTTGTTAATTTTAATTGTTTGAAAGTTAGATGGTAGATCGATTTTTGTACTGATTTTTTGTAATTCACAATATTACGTCATATTGTTTTTTGCTTTTTTGTATAACTTTTGCATCTATGTTTAGCAAAGTGCTTTTTATTTTGAATTTAACTGGCTGATGATTAAGGCGTCTAGTCTTATGAAATATATGTTCATTTTTAAAATTCTTATTTTTTTAATAAATTATATATATATATATATATATTTATGATTGGGTCTATTTAATATTGTATTGTTTTCGCCACGCATCTATTACGGAAGGAATCGAAAGAAGACCAATCGTTCACCAAGACTCTGTACACGAGACGGACCAGCAATTCGAACGTCGTGTTCCAGAAGTTGAGCGATCGGAGACCTTTAACACGTCAAGGAGGAAATCAAGAGCACGTTTTTTTCTTCTTGATTAATTACTTTAAGTGTTTAGACTTATTTTTATCGGTTATTGCGTTACTTGTTTAATATAAATTAATAATCGCTTGTTTTATTATACCTAATTATGTACATTATTAAGTTATGTCTTTTTGTAAATAACATTTTGAAAGCTTATGGCCAAATAAATATTTTTTTTAGTTAAAATCTACTTGATTAAAATTTAAATATATTTTTTACAAGTTGTTTAAAATTTAATTATTGCACAACTTCAAATTTTCTTAATTATATTATACATGTTTTAGACAGAATTCAGAGACTCTTTCGTTTTAACAGTGGACTTTAATAACCAAGTACTCATTTAATTATGAAAAAAAAACAATATTAGTTCAAACTTACTAAAATTTTGGTCCTTTAACAACTATTGAAATTTTTAAACTTTATTTAGTTTCGTAATACATTAAATGAAATAAACTAACTGATAAAAGTAGACAGTCTTAAAGAATATTTCTAAATAACAAGTGAAAAAAACTAGCGACTAATTTTCTAAAAAAAAATGATAAACTTTTTTACTGTACTGCTTGATAGAATTACACTTTTTGATTTGTATAATTTTTAACCAATAAGAAACTACTTTTACTAAATGTCTAAAACTTACTAAGATTTGACTTTTTGTATAGTGAAATTAATATTATATTCACTGTTTTTTTTATTAATTTATGTGTTATGGACAAAAATGAAAATATTATTTGTTTTTTATTATGTATTTCAAAAATTATTAATATTATTTTACTTTTTATTTTGTGTGTTTTTATTTTAATTAACAGTTTGTTTTTATTTTATTACTAGTTAATAATAATAAACAATGAACTTTTCCGCAAGATCAACAACAACAGCATCCGAGACAATCCTACGACCGGTTTCGTCCTTATTAGGACTCATCAGGCAGGAATAGTCGCGAGAAACCGCTATTGTGATCTTAAACAAGCGGGCTTAAGTACGAAGTACTGAAGCGATCGTTTGTGGGTAAAGTTGAAAAAATGACACAGCTAAATCATTCACAGCCCAACGTCTCAGACATTGACAGCTTGTTGAGAGATTGTAGTCTGCGCTCGTTTGATCAGTTTTAGCCAGTATTTATTTCGGCCATCATCAACGAAGTTGAGATGTTTTATGCAATCGATAATAAACATTGAACTTTACCGCAAGATCAACAACAACAGCATCCTAAATACTGGCTAAAACTGATCAAACGAGCGCAGACTACAATCTCACAACAAGCTGACAATGTCTGAGACATTGGGCTGTGAATGATTTAGCTGTGTCATTTTTTCAAATTTACCCACAAACGATCGCTTCAGTACTTCGTACTTAACCCCGCTTGTTTAAGATTACAATAGCGGTTTCTCGCGACTATTCCTGCCTGATGAGTCCTAATAAGGACGAAACCGGTCGTAGGATTGTCTCGCATGCTGTTGTTGTTGATCTTGCGGTAAAGTTCATTGTTTATTATCGATTGCATAAAACATCTCAACTTCGTTGATGATGGCCGAAATAAATACTGGCTAGTTAATAGTACTATAACTTTTTTTATTAAAATTTGTTTAATCTTAAATTTTCATTATCATAAGATAGGTTTTGTTTAATGGTATGTTTACAAAATGTTAGAATTTTTCCTTATAAAAACAAATCAATCATAACTGTTATACTTTTGCAGTGCACTACAATAGCTGTGCACTTTTTGAGTCTAAGTTCTTATAAATTTTATGAATTAAAAAAAATATATATGGAACTTTTCATCAATGTAGGTACACAATAATATTTTATGCACCGATTCAGTATATTTGGTATTTGAAAACTTTGTTTAACTTTTCGAATACCACATAAACATAGCTAAAAAAAGACAAATTAAGCAGAGACAATAAAAAATTTTAGGATAACGATAAAATATTTTTTTTCTTTTTTTTCAGGTGGCTAGCATAACCGCTGCTACATAGTCTTTTTATTTTAAATCTATTATAAAAATTTTGTATTAAAAACAATAAATATTTTAAAATTATTCAATATCTTAGTTATTAAAAAGTAAAAAATATATTTTATCCCCACTTCGATTCTAGAACATGGGTCGGCAGCCTTATGTATCTGGCGGGCCAATTTTTCTAGAAAAAATTGCTCGTGGGTCGCACTATTTAGAAAAAAAACCTTTAAGGGCCGCGTTTATTTAAAATTAATTCTAGAAATTAGTAGAAAAGTGATGTTTGAGATCAAAATATTTTAAGCAATACTAAGAGCACTAATAAAGAATATTTATAAATTTAAGAGTATAACTGTAAGTTTTTATTACAAAATCATTACTTTTTATTGCTTATAAAATGTAAGTTTTTGGCTGAAAAGGAGTTTTAGGGCCGCATTTGGTCCGCGGGCCACAGTTTGCCTTCCACTATTCTAGAACATATTCAAATTAAAACTTATTTTATATTAAGCTAATAAACTCAACTACCAAATTAATTTTAAATTGTTACGTTATAAAAATTTAGTTCGTAGTAGGAACGTAGCTAGCTAAAAAAAGTTACGAATCTGCAAAATTTAAAACATCTGAAATAACTCGTGATAACGTCCTAGCGGGTACACAGCAATTTAAACTAAATCTAATGTTATTGAATTTAATCTGAAAAAATGCAGTTATGTTAATACATCAAAAATGAATGTGGAAGTACGAGTGATAACTGTATACAAGGCAATTTAATTTTACTCCACACTCCCTATGACTCTTTATGTCTTGCCACTTGTGTAAACCCAGAAAAAATTCATTAAAGGGTAGGAATTTTTATAGGTAGTTTTAAATATTGAGTACTTTTAAATTGCAGCAAATTTGCAATAAAAAAGTACCAAAAATTTGCAAAAAAGTATTTTGATGACGTTATTAATTTTACTTTGGGTAGTTTTAAAGCTTAAACTTAGTAAACAAAACAAAATTGTTGTCTCGGCTTATGACAAATTCACTTTTTTAATTTTTTAAAATAAAAAAATAATCATATCTGAAATAAAACAATAGAATAATATTAAACTTTTCTCAATGTTAACAAAATTATAGAAATATTTTTTCTGTAAGTCACAATTTTAAATTCAAACACAAATTAAACAAATGATTAAAAAAAATTCTTTAATAGATTATTGATGAATTTAAGTCATACAAAAATTTGAAATAATTATATATGAGTTATGTACTTCAATATAAGCTACCATTTTATAGTTTGAAATAAAGTTAACAGGGTGGCTATCAAACCTAGATGCTTATGAGAATCTTGGAATGTTATATAAAATCCTAGAAGGACTTAAAATTCTGATCACTAATTTTATCTAGAAAAGTAACAAGGAAAAGACTTGCATTTGAAAAAATATATTAAATTTTGAAAAATTGAAAAAAGTTTCAAAAAAACTTTAGGAGCCACCTTAGGTACAGGGAGGGTTTAGATCACTTTTATTACAAGTTTATGTCACTTATAAATTTTAATCTAAACTACAAGTATCTTTATACAGATTTTTTATACCGAAACAAATTTTTGATATGTAACATTAAAATAGGAGAGTCAGTAGGTTTTAATTGTCATCTTTCATTATTTTTTAAATATTGAAAGGAATACTTCCTTAAAATTTGAGCAGGGTTGCCAAAACGGGAGCGGGTCAGAATGACACAGCGACAAAATGACACGGTCGTCAAATAGACACGGTGCGTCACTTTGGCACAGTGCGTCAGTTTGGCACGGAGGGTCACTTTGGCACGGCGACAAAATGACACGGTGCGTCACTTTGGCACAGAGGGTCACTTTGGCACGGCGACAAGATGACACGGTGCGTCACTTTGGCACAGCGACAAAATGACACGGTGCGTCACCTTGGCACGGTGCGTCACTTTGGCACAGAGGGTCACTTTGGCACGGCGACAAAATGAAACGGTGCGTCACTTTGGTATAGAGGGTCACTTTGGTACGGCGACAAAATGACACGGTGCGTCACTATGGCACGGAGGGTCACTTTGGCACAGCGACAAAACGACACGGTGCGTCACTTTGGCACGGAGGGTCACTTTGGCACAGCGACAAAATGACATGGTGCGTCACTTTGGCACAAAGGGTCACTTTGGCACAGCGACAAAATGACACGGTGCGTCACTTTGGCGCAGCGACAAAATGACACGGTGCGTCACTTAAGCACAGCGACAAAATGACACGGTGGTTAATAAGGGAGGGAATGATTTGTTGTGAAACTTCAATCTTTATTGGTATGGACAACGATCTTATTTTTCTAGGAAACTTTTCGGTTTCCTGTCTTCTAACCGGTTTTGTAGAATCAGCAACAATCACATTGATTAACTTTAAAAACAAAGACCGCAGGAATTTTTGATCGTGACTTCATAAATTAAAGTGAAACACGTAATGTTTATACGTTCTATTCTCATCGTCGTACTTATAAAAAACATGCTCGTTTTTAAGCAATAGCAAGGTGTTAGGTGTGCTTAAAAGCTGTGCTTAATAAACAACAACTAGTTGTTTATACCAAACAACGTTCACAAAGATGCAAAAGCAGCAATTTTTTTAACAAAATACGACTGCCAAAATCAACGAAAATTTATTTTTGATTACTTTCGAATGGAAAATCTTAAACACAGTTTAGTACTAGAACTTGAAACGAGTAATAAAAATTAGAAAATGACTTGCCATTTTACGACTAAAAAGATAAAAACTCATATAAACATATTTTTTAAACTTCAGCAACATTCTGATTTAAAAAATACAATCTTCATTTTAGATTAATCATTCAGTACATCAAAACAATAAACTAGTAGATGTAAATACAGAGGAAAATTTGTTTTATAAACTAAAACTCAGACGTTATCGAAAGCAACTTTTCTGCTGTTGTAATTCTAAATTCTAATGCTGTTCTTATTTTACGTTTTTATGCTTAAAAAATTAATACTTGCGCTATTTTGGCGACTTAATAGGTTGCAAGATTAAAAATAGAAAATTAAATATTATTTTCATAACAGAGTTAAGACAAAACCGAGTTTTTTAAAACTTTGTAATAAAACTCAAGAATATAAAGTAGAAGAAATGTTTTACACGCAAATTAGAATCTGCTTTTACTGTATCATTATGAAATTTATTTACTGACTTTGTATTAAATATAAATGCAATTAAATCCTTATATGCAATAAAATACTATAATATCTGTTATACTCTTAGTTTAATTTTTTATATTTTAGACTAAAAAGTTTTGTAAAAATAAAAAAGACTTAAAGTATTAACTTTAATAGAATGGCTGCAGCTTTAATTAGAAGGCTGCAGCAGCAATGTTGTATGTAGAACCTCTTCTAGTGATTTTTTTTAAAGTAATAAACATATAAATGTGCATGAATGGTTGCATCAGACTCTTAATTTTCTCTCAACTGTTCATAATACTATTTTTAACTTTTTCATAAATTTAGGCTCCAGGTCCGTTTATTTTAATTATTTGCTTTCAGACAAGCTTATTATAAATTTTCAATACAGAGTTTTAAGTAAACATCCTAACTTATTAACTTTTGTTAAATATAAATATATATACATATTTAATATAAATGGCTAGTTACTACAAAAGCAGCTTAACTCTGTATTTTTAAAAACTACAGTTAAAACACGCATGACTTATTCTTACTACGAAATAACTCTGTATTAATTTAATTCTTAGTTATTTTTTTAACAATTCCTGATAATAATTAATTAAACTTAACAACAAAAAATACTAAATTTTATTCATTACATAAATATGAAAAGTCGTGAAACGTAAAAAACAAACTTAGGAAATTTATATTTTTATACTATGACTTAAATTTTAAAGCAATGTAACATATATAATTTCAAATGTATCAAGCTACTATAGTTTGGAAAAAGTATAATAAATCTTTTGTTTAACTAATAACTATCAAAATTTTACAATTAAAAGTTATACTACTGAAGAAGTTTAGTTTTGCATATAAATTTGTTAATCCATGCTATCGTGACGCACCGTGTCATTTAGTCGCTGTGTCAAAGTGACGTATCGTGTCATTTTGACGCTGTGCCAAAGTGACGCACCGTGTCATTTTGTCGCTGTGCCAAAGTGACCCTCCGTGCCAAAGTGACGCACCGTGTCGTTTTGTCGCTGTGCCAAAATGACCCTCTGTGCCAAAGTGACGCACCATGTCATTTTGTCGCTGTGCCAAAGTGACGCACCATGTCATTTAGTCGCCGTGCCAAAGTGACCCTCCGTGCCAAAGTGACACACCGTGCCAAGGTGATGCACCGTGTCATTTTGTCGCTGTTCCAAAGTGACGCACCGTGCCAGAGTGACGCACCGTGTCATTTTGTCGCTGTGCCAAAGTGACGCACCGTGTCATTTTGTCGCTGTGCCAAAGTGACGCACCGTGTCATTTTGTCGCCGTGCCAAAGTGACCCTCCGTGTCGAAGTGACGCACCGTGCCAAAGTGACGCACCGTGTCATTTTGTCGCTGTGTCATTCTGACACCCACCCTGCCAAAACACCTGGAATCCAGGAACTTGACAGTTTAAACAAAAACTGTAAAAACCTTGAATTTGTGAAATTAAAAAAATTGAAAAATCTGGTGTTTTAAACAAAAATCACCATTAATCTGTAACTTTGAAACTACTTCTACATGTAAAATATTGAAATTTTGATAAAATATGATAACTTAAAGTCATCATTTAACAATAAAAGAAAAATTTACAAGTCAATAGCTTAATTTGTAGTTGAATTTAAAATTGTAACTTACAATAAAAATATCAAGGTTGAAAATTATATTTCCTTAATTTTGTTAACATAGTGAAATTTTTAGTATTGTTTTAATTCAGATACAATAGTTTTCATATTAAAAAAATAAACAAAGTAAATTTATCATAGGACTAGACAGCAATTTTATTTTGTTTACAAAGTTTAATCTTAAAAACTACCCAAAGTAAAGTTAATGACATCATCAAAATATTGGGTACTATTTTAGAGCAATTAAAAGTACCCAATACTTAAAACTATCCATAAAAGGTCCTACCCTTCATTGAAAAAAAGTATAAAAAATCACAATTTAACTCAAAAACACTTATACTGTTTTATAAATCAAACATTTAACGTAGTCAATAGTAACAACAAGTTATGCAAAATTTTGTAACATAAATTGCATGATTTTGATTTTTGAAGCTACAGCTTCCATTAGAATCAATTTTGCATTGCAGCTTTTTGACAAAATAAAGCTTTAACGCGCTAAATGTTACAATTTAAATGTATTTAATTTGTTTAATATTTACGACACTAAAATTCTAAAGAGTAGATATATGTCAAAATTATCTCTCAAGAGTGCATAACTAAGTATAAATAAATACTAAACCTAAGACAGCAGAGTCTTTTCAAGCTGAAATAAAAGAGATTTTCGCACATAAGTATACGTTTCTATAGATTTGCAGAAACCTATCAAGCTATGTCCCTGGTTTGTAGCACTTGTTTTAAATTTTTAATTGCTTCAAGTGAGGTAGTTTAGCACAGTTGTACGCTGATAGATTTTTCGGTAAATTATACCGTTTTTCTCTCCACTCATTCTTTTCTGTGTTGTAGATTAAAACTACATTTTTCAGCTCCCAAAACGTGACAAGCTCACACCCAATGGGTACAACGTCAGCAATTCCAATATCATAAACAGCAAGACCTCTGAAGAATTCAGTCGGCGGGTGTAACAAAACAAACTTGTTGCACGTCAAATCGAACACTTCAAAAGATGTTTTCGTGCCCCCGCCAACTACAAACAGCTTGTTTTTCACGCTGACTAGCTTGTGGTCGTACCTGGAGCAGTTCATACTGGGCATGTTTGATCACGAGTCAGTCACGTGGTCGTACATCTCAGCGGTGTTTAAACCCCATCCACCGCAAGCGACAATCCTTCCTTGAAAGACTGCGCAGGCCGCGTGAGGTCTTCCAGCGTTCAGCCGCCCTGTTTCCGTCCACTTTCTGTCTTTTAAATTGAACTTCACGCAAGAGTCAGTCCTTTGTTCAAGCGAATATTGATAAACTCTACCTCCAATAAGGTATGCGCTGTTCATAAATGCACAAGCACAAAAGAAGTGACGGTTGTCATACATATCGCAAACACTTTCCCAAGTGTTGCTTGCAAGCGAGTATTTTTCAACCTTCGAAACTTCCCACCAGTTTCCTCATTTTCTAGAAATCCAAAAACGTAAAGTTCACCTTTAATGCATAACAAGGTGAACTTTTGCGTATCTATTTTTTTCGAATGTTGGTTTTTCCGAACGAAAAAGCTGCTTCCGTCAATTTTATAAACGTTACTTTTAACAAAAAGTTCAGTTTCCTTACTGCGGCCTCCAATCAGAACTATGTCAAAGTTGCTCTGGCTGCAGTGTCGGCTAATTGTATCAAATGAGTGATTTTCTGTCTTTTTTCTAATAACTTCGTTTATAACGCCAACGCAGTTGTCATTCGCAGCGAAGCAAGGCTTGTTTAGTACATATTTCAACGCAGGAACTGACAACAACGGCAGATGGACTTTTGATAAAAGACGTTCCGCGTACTTGGAACGTTCATCAATTTCGTAAAACAACCAGACTTCTATAACATTGACAATTTCCATTTCCGAATCAATGTTCAATTCATCACTGGAAAGAATTTTTTCTATGCAGATTATGTCTAGCTCTAGCAGCTTCAACGAATCAGAGATCAACGATAAATCCCGTTCAATAAAGTTTAGGCAAGCTTTGAACAAACTTGAGAGTTTAAAAGTTTTGGCAAAGAAAAAAATTGCTGCAACGTTTTCAATGTCAATTTTTTTTCTAATTTTCTTGCAAATCTCATATCCATCATCTTCATCTAACAAAAGCTGTTTAGTTTTTAGCACAAGCACCAAACTGTCCAAACCACTTCTTTTCAGCTTGCCTAAAAATTACATTGTTAATTTTAAAAGTTGAAATAATAACTAGTAAATATTTTCAACACATATTATATGGTTTGTTTCAAGCTAGCACTTTTTTCAACTGATTAACACGTATCAAGCTTAGTTGCTGCTTCCAACTAGGTATAAACTTAATAGTTAGTAAGAATATTTTTTACAATTCAATATCTACTTTATATTATAACAAAAAAGATATATTGTTGATTGTCACCTTTAAACTAAATCATCCATAGTTGACACAATTTAGGATTTTTCTTTGTGTATGTTTTTATAGTATTTAGGAAACTATAGCATTTTGTATTGTTTTATTTTAAAGCTTAGTCGCTTAATATAAAGACTCAAAAATTTATCGATTTTAAATTTAATTGTTTTTGGAAATTAAACCGTAAAACTAGACACATGACGAACTAAGTGTGACAAATCTTAAAAAAGGTTAGAAAACTTTCATCTGCTAGCCAAATGCGACACGCCGAGGAAAAACTTTAATCAGGAAATAAATTTATAACAAAAATAAATGCAGTATAAGGCATTTAATGATTTTTTCGATTTGAAAATGTGCTTGTTTTTGCTAGGCTAGATTTATAACTAAGTTGGTACAAGTTTATTATTTTTTTGTATTTCTCATTTGCGAATTCAGCTACCTCTAATAACTTAAATGATAAAAAACAACAATAAACACAATTGAATAAGATTAAAATTATATCTTGTTACAAAGTATTTTTTTTAAAAACTATAAATTTTTCAGAGTTAGCTGCGGTTGTAAGTTAATGAAAAGTTTTTTGTTCATAACGTTATGCAAATGAGGTAAATTGAGAACACAGCAGAATATTAAAAATATTTATACCGTTACCTCTAACATACCAAAACATTACCATACACAAAATTTATAGTCAACACCCTTAGCTGTAACCCACCTTACCCAAATATATAAAAAATAAACCGAAAATAAAAAGTTCTACTACTTAAAACTTAAAACAAAAACAATTATAATATTAGCCAATCAGAAGTAACTTTAGAACTGCAGCAAACGCACTTTTTTTTGCTTTTTGGCCATCTAAGATTTTTTAAGCTTATTTGGTCTGTACTACATAACTGACTGCCGACTCTGGCTATAAAGTTTACAATTTATACTTCAACCAAGTTTATAGTTATGACAGCCATGTCACCAATCATCAAATTTTTTATTTATAAAAAGCTCTTAAAACATATAAATAAAAAATAATGTAGATTTAGTTTATAGTAGAAAAAATTATTTTGATTTACGTTCTAAAATAGTTAGTGCTGATGTTAATTTAACATAAAGAACTAAACATTAAAATACCGCCTACAAATACAAAAATAGGTGTTTCATTGAACTTGAAATTATTTTTTTATACATCACAATGCTAATTCTTGTTAATTTTTTTGTAGTACATTTATATACGACTGGCTTACATAGATGCTGCTAACTGATTTTATTTGATTTTACCTCATACTTGTTTAAAATCTTTTTATTGTTTTACAGTATTATGAATTTTTAATTATTTGTTATAAATACAATAAAATTGTCTATAAACTATTTTTTGGCATGTTTGTTTTTTACAAAGTAGTTTTTCTTAAGTCCGCTGTTACAAAGTTACACAACAAACCACAACAATCATAAAACCAAAAAATTTAAGTAGAAAAAGACATAACTTTCTGCTTTGAAACAATTTCATAAAAATTAGTTTTATTGACACATGCAAATAAACATTTTTATCTTGATTTTTATTAGTGTTATAAGTTTATTAAACAAAAAAAAAATTAATAACTTTTTTTATACTATTAATCAGAGTGGCAATATATTCTTGAAATATTATCTCAATTTTTAAATCTTGCAATGTCATACTCTAGTGACTGTGTAGCGATAAATTTTTTGACAACATAGTAACTATTTTGTCTCATACAGTTTATAAACACAAAACATTTAAAATGTCAGTTAGCTTTAGTGACTAAACACATGGACAAAGCAGTACTTACAGATGCTTTGATTAAAAAATTGTCAAGTTATTTTTTTGTAATATTCGGATTGTTTTTTATCGGTATTGTGCAATTTTAATTTGATATAAAGTTTAAATTAAATCTTACTTTCTTTTTTTATCCCACTATATTCTATTGAGTTTTTCTTGCATAGTCTGATTATTTTACAACTTTCAACACTAGGATCTTCTTGGTGTAGATTTCGGCTTTGCTTTGAAGCACTTTTACCCATTTGTATACATTCAAATTACAAGCTATAATGTAAAAATTTGTAAAATAATCAATCCATCTACCTTGATAACATATACCTCATTATTAGATTGGCATATTAAAGTAAAAATAAGTAAATTTAATGGAATTAAAAACTGCTTTACGGACTATATCGTTCGACATAACACATTTATAAAACATAAATTTTCTAAAAACTACTAGATGTCTACTTGTTTTCAATAAATCTGTTTTATAATAAAGACTATATATATTTTAATTTACTTGTAAGCAATAAAATGTTAAAAAACTTTTTTTTTGCAAAAACCTTTTAGTATAAACTAAAAAAAGGATAGTCTTGTTCAAAAATTTTTTTGATGATTAAGTTGTATTTTCAAACTTTCATAAAACTTGAACTAAGAACTTATTGAAGTTTAAAAATTTTATTGAATCTAATACTGTTTACAAAATATTTTAACTAATGCTTTGTTTTATTGTTATTCACTTAAGAAATTATTTTAGCTTATGTCAATGAAATTATAAATACTTAACAGTTACTAAACTTAATTATTTTTAGAGTTTTTATGTATTTTTCTTTAAATCTGTGACATTTAAACATATTAAGACTATTTTTAAGTATCTAAAAATGTTATAAACTTTAGTAAGTTATTACAACACTTCTTATTTAATTAACTTCCATTAAATACCTCGTTTAAGTTTATGTACACTTGATTTTAGTGAGTTATTTAAAAAATAAAACACTAGGTGTAAAAAGTAGTTTTGTTTCTTTCATCTCAAGTACGAAAATTCAAACGAAGAAAACTCAAATTTGACAAACTAAATCACAGCGTTTTAAGTTAGACAAATATGCTTACAACAGATTGAACATCTGCGTCAGCAATTGGCGGCTAGTATAATTAAAGTTCAGTCTGTTTTGCATATTGTTTATTTTTTGATTGATTTTAAATAAGTTTTAGTAAGGTGGGTTAGGAAAAGGGTAAAAAAAAAATCAAATGAAGCTTGAAAAAAAAATTACTGACTCACTTTGTTTCAGCTCAAAATGACCTTTAAGTATACTTTCCGGGATCGGCAATTTGCAGCTTGCAGCCAATTAAAACTTGTATTTTACTTCTAGCTGAAATATCAGTTAATAACGAACAGAAGGAAACATTTCAAGCATTTTAACGATAAAAGTTACCAAATAAATACTTATAAGTATACTGTGATGTCAAATTTATGTTTATTTCATTAAACATCTATTGTTCTATACGTTTATCATTATTCATTTAAAAAAACTCTTTTAAGACTTATTCAGCAGATCTTGTCTGTTCCTGGTTAAAGGCTGCTGACCTGTGACCTGTATGGTAATTATAAAATAAAACTTTGGTATGTTTCAATTCGGTCACATTTATTGATAGGGTTGACCACTTCTGTTTACTTTTATTTATATATTTTTTAGAAATTTAATATTTCAACTTTTAAATATAAAGCTTACGTTATAACATATTTAATATAAATTCAGACACTCAAAACATTAATTTTATAGTTTTTTTAAACAATATTTTTAATTGTACTGTAGTGTTAACAGAATTTATTTTAAAGTAGTTTAGTGTATACAGCTTTGTGATTGATTGAAGACCACTGATATAAAAAACTACTTTTTAAAATTTAGACATTAATAAACATTAAAATAAACATAATTTTTCTAATTTAAGTTCTAAAAACTAGTCATATCACTTTCATCAGAAAAAATTAATAAAATTTACTCCAGTGACATTCAAATTTTTTCTTTAAATCGGAATATTAACTACTAGCAGAATAAGATACTATATTTGTAGTGGTACAATATTTAGTTCTAAGTTAGTTATTAATTTAGTATTACGAGTTTGAATGTCACTACGATCATTATAATAAATATGTCAAACTAGTTACATATTTTTCAATGTATTTATATAATTTTTGTGACACTTTTTATCTAGAATTTATATTTCAAAAATTTAACATAAAACTTTAATGGAAAACTCAACAAAATATCTTGACATACATAACTATCTAATTAAAAAAGTTTTAGTTAATAATCTAAAATCCGTTTTTTTAGAGTAACACAGGCTCTATAAAACCAGTTAAAGTGGGCAGGCAAGTGGAAATTTACTTTTTAGTGACTAAAGATAAAACTAAGTTTTATACATTTCTATGTAGAGTTGGGTTAACAACTTTTAAAGAATTTATATTTTAGTAAACATAAAACATTTTAAAGTTATAAAAGTTGAAAGACGGTCAATTTATGCTATCTTTTAGTACAAAAATACTAAAAATTCTGTACAATTTATGACAGGAATAAGGCTTAAAATGACCACAAAAAGAAATTAAAATAATACATTATGACATAATTTTTACAGAAATTTAATTTTCTATGAAGTTGCAAATTTGATTATATAGATACAATAGCTATATACATATAAGTAAACACAAAAGTATGGTACTTGAGACTTAAAAAAAAAATTAATATTAATTTTAATATTTTTTTAATAATTCCAAGTTTTGGGGTACTAAATGGAAGTTTAATAAGGGCTAAAAAATATTAATACTAAACTCTTTGTTTTTTGGCAAACGTCTTTTTTAGACTTAAAATGCTAAACTAACTAGTATTGTTTAAAAATATTATCAACAAAAATAAGACCAGAGTTATAAATTCTGTTAAATCACATTCAAAGGCTAGACTTTAGATCGATGGTGTCAAAAATCAAATTTCTTAGTAAGACACATTATTATACAAAATAATTAATGAAAAATATTTTTTAACTATATAAGTAATTTTGAGGTAAAAATAACTACTAAAGCATTATACTTAAATTTTTTTAGAATTTTAAATATTTTGAATATAACTAAAACTAATATTTTTTTATATTAAATAGCTTAACTAGACAATAAAAATTTAAAACATTTATGTTTAAGTTTCTTAATACAATGGTTTGATAATCTGAATATATAAAACCAGGATTAATCTGTTTTAAATACACCAGGGTTTCCCAAACCTTTTTCATAAGGCCTCCCACATAATAAAATTAAAAAAGTAATCGCCCCACCAATAAGCTTTCTCAAAAAAATATTCTAAACACGCGTAAGACTTTTTTAAATGTAGAACAGTGGTCATCAAGCTAGTAAATATCTGTGCACCCCGAATCGCAAAATGAAAAATATATGCACCCCAGTGTGCTCTTTATCAGGAATGTCTAGTGTAAGTTTTATAAGTAGCCTTAGAAACATAATTTTTCTTCTGTAAGAACTTTTTAATTAGCCTTAAAACACTTAAGATCTTTGTTTTTGGCTTTTCGTCTAAAATTCCAAAATATCTAGTTTAAGTTTTGAAACAATTTTTCATGAACCCCAAAATATATTTTGTGCTCACTTCTTTAAAATACCAAGTATAAAATTAAAATTATGGTCTCCCTACCATTTCCAGCTTATGGCTCCCTAACTTTCTCAAAAGTATAGTGTAAGTTTTGTCATCAACTGTAGAACATCTGTTACAAGTTTAAAATTATAGCCTTATAACCTCCCTATAGTATCTTTACTGGTCACGCCCTTTTATAACCTTTGCAGCTTATGGTTTCTAAATTTCTGTTATGACTTTTAAGGGGGTGATATAGACCACTTTTGGAAACCCTGATATACACTGTGGCAAATTAAGGCATACTTTTTTTTACTAAAATGTGTGTACTAAAATGAACATTTTTAATAAAAACTGGAATTTGCAAGTTCTTTTATGTGAACTATCTTATTTGAAGTATATAAAGTTCATATTACTTTCTTGTTAATATTAATATAACTAAATCAATAACATTTTAGTCATAAATTTATTTCACAACATGAATTATTAAATCTGTTAAAAATATATAGTAAACTTAAATGAAAAAAAAAAGATTGGTCATTCTTTTATTATTAATTCGAGAATTTTTATTGTGATCTCTAAATGAAAAAGAAAACAAAAAATATATAGTGTTATCTTCAGTTAATAAACAATATTATACTATTAAAAAAAAATTAAAATGTGAATCTAAAAACTACAATAAAAGTATGAGTGAGTAAAAGCTTTATGTATTTTTAAGAAACTTTTTATTATTTCCCTTTTAAAAATTTCAGCATTCAAGTTATCAAACTAAAATAATATCAAACTAACAGTTTTAAGTTGAATTACAAAAAGTCCCAGAAACAAAAAGTTCTAAACACTGAAAAAGCATTTGTTAGTTAAAACTAAGTTTTTTTTTTGAATTTAGGCTTGCAAAACAATACTGGAATAAAAAGTTTTGACCACTTAACTAAAACTTGTCAGTTACAATTTATAGTTTCATGCTCGAGTAATTGTTTGGTTGTTTTACTTTAATAATCTAGCAACTAAATAAATGAAAATTTTAAGTTTTTTCAGTTTTACAAAAGTCAGTGAGCATTACAAAGTTTTTATAAAAAACAGTATTTAAAAAAAGGTTAATCAAATTTCTAATCGTACATAGTTATCTACAACTTAAGCGGGTTACTTTTTTTGAAAATCTTGTAAAATTTATTTACAGAGTGGGTGAACATTATTTTTTTAGGTTTTTTTTCAGCTTAATTTAAGCAAAAGTTTTCTTGTTCATTATAATATGGAAATAAATTAAAATTTAGATCAAATGCGATTAATCGGCTAGTATATTAGACTAGACTAGGGGTCGGCAAACTGCGGTCTTTTAAGTCGACTACGACATTTAAACGCCTGCCGACTCCTGCTTTAAAGACTTGATAACGCAGAAAGTTTTAATTTTGTATAAAAATAAAACTGGAGAAAAATGAGTCTCAATCAACTAGATTTGGCTAATAAAATAAGTAATTGTTTCCAAGCTATAATAATTTTATAACATATCTGATTGTTTAAATACCATTTAAATTGTGCACACTTCAAAACATTTCCATCTAAAAAGTATTTTTAAATCTAGAAAAAAATTGTTTAAAAAATTTAAACTTCAGTGTTTTTATTTCAAATAATTTTTTACTTGAGATGCAACAAATTCAATATTTTATACTGTTTTTTGATGCGTTTTAAATAATTAAGCTATTTTTCAGTATAATAAGATAGACATATTTAAAAAAAGAGTAAAATTAAAGAGTTAAAAAAAGAGTTAACTTAGTGCAGTATGTATGAAAATAGTCATTTCATAGAGGCTATTAAAGACTGTATATGTTTTCAAAATTAATTTTATATTTTTGTTTGCTAACTAGTTTAAGGTATTAGATAAGTACTGAACAATATATCTAAAAAAGTATGAAGTTAGAAAATCTTAAGTTCTTACTATATCTTGAAGTATTATGAACTTTAAATTAAAGTGATTTTAAGTAAAATTTCACGAATTGTTTTATGTATTTTTGTACTCTGGAGTCTGGATTATTTAAAATAATGTGAAGACTATTTTTTGAAATGTCTTTTATGGTTACATGCGAAAGTTTAAAAAAAGTATCATGTTGTTACTAATGTTATAATTGACAAAATTAAATTTAAAAAGTATTAAAGCATTCCTTTTAAAACTTTAGTCATTCTAAAGTAGCATTGTAGTAACCTTTCGAGTTAAACAAAAAAGATTAAAACAAACCAAAAAAAAACTAAAATATATTTAAAATTGTTTGATAATGATGTTTTTAAACACTGCACCATTTTCTAAAGGTTCAAATCTAAGAAGTCAACCAAAAAAATAAAAGTTAAATTGTTTTGTTGTATTTGTTGTTTTGTTTTAACAATGAAATGTTTTTTACTTTTTGTTAACATATACACAACAAAGTCAGTTAATAGTCTGAAAAGTTTTAAAGTTTTTCAATAGTTATTTTGTTTTAACAAAAAAAAACTTCACAATTGTGATTAAAATATATTTAAAAAAACAATAGAACAATCATATAAGTTAATATAATTTGCAATTAATTGTAGTTGTGTTTTTTGTGCTATAAAAAGTAATTGAAAAATTAATATCAAAAGCCAGCATTGAAAAGTTGTAAATATTTGAAAGTTTCCTACAATGATTTTTGAAATAACTATATAACAAATAATTAGAACAGCTGGTTTATTTACAGTAAAGATATTAAAAAAACGCTAAGTTTTCTTAAACTACGAAAATTAAGTTTTAGTTAAGCGATTTTTTAAAATTACTTTTCAATTGACGGAAATGTGTTACATGCGAGTAGAATACTTCAAATATTTTAACTATATGCTTTCAAAAATAACTTTTTAATCTGTTTTGCATTATATTAGCATTCAAAAAATGTTTTCTAAGTTAATAATTCATAAAAAAGTATTAGTCATTATTCATGTCAAAACTACTAATTGCTGAATGTTTGCACATAAAGTTATAAAGTCACTATTATTTATAATTTTATTTGTATAATATACTTTCTAACAAAACCTTTAGCTTAGCGTTAGAACAATCTTAAATTGAACATAATTATTTATTAAAATAGACAAAGATTACGTTAATTGTTATTTCAATAGAGTAAAGATATTTTCAGACTAGTACTAAACTCTGAGAAAGTTAAGAGCTTTACTTAAGTGTAAAAGTACTTCATTAGTATACAGATTGAAAAAACTCTGTAGATAGTAGATATTTTCGTAAAGTTTTGTTTTTCTCAGATTTACTTTAAGCAGGTGTATTCCGAATCATTTTGTGATATTGAAACAGAAGTTTATTACTATTTTTTTTAATTCAAATTTGCGCATATTTATGAGTTTAATCAGCTTGCAAAAGCATTAATCTTTTGGCGTCAATATAAATAAACATTGTTTTTTTTTCCTTTTTTTGTAGCATTAATACTTTGGCGTCAATTTAAATAAACATTGTTTTCCAAAACTAACAAAAAAGTAAAAATATTTTAAAAGTAGTTTACAACTTTAAAAAAGTTCAACTTATTGCAACCAAATACTCAACTTTATACAAAATTAGTTGTTAAATCATTCAACTGAAACATACAAGGACGGAGATTTAAACGGAGCTTAAGTTCTTTAAATTGCGTACAAACTTCATAATTTAATTTGCTTATAAATGGCAATTTAAAGATTTAAAAAATTCTTATTTACTTTTTACAACATGGTAATTTAAAAAATATTAGAGGTATGTTTCGCCCTTAAGCATTCAAGTGTATAAAGTTTTTAGTTTTTGTAAAGTAATTGAAATCGTAAATATCTAAGAAAACAGTTTCAAAGTTTAAAATAACTTAAAAAGTGGTTATTGAAGTAAAACTCGCTAAAATTATTTTTTGAATGACTAAACAACAATTACTTAATAATTAATCATACTAGAACAGCTTGTTTGTTTACAGTAAAAAGAAAGAAATTATATTGTATTTTTTTAAATAACAGTTATTTTAAAAGCTACGAAAGTTAAGTTTTGATAATTTTTTTTTTTCGAAATTACTTTTTAATAGTCGGAAATGTGTTACAAGCGGTTAAAATACTTTGAAAATTTGATCTTTAGGCTTGCAAAAACAAGTTTCTTATTTTGCTTTTTTTAATTATATTTTTACCGTGATAGTCTTGTAAAAAATAGCAATAGTCATGTCAAAACAATGCCAATGTGTATATATAAATTTATTAAGACAGTTTCAAATATAACTTTACCTACATAGTATACTATGAAGAAAAAACTTAAGCTTAGCGTAAATATATTTTTAAATTGAACACCTAGATATTTACAAAAGTAAACAAAGACGAAGTTTGATTGTAACTGCAAAGGAGTAAACATACTTTTTAAATAGTAAAAAACTTTGAGAAAGCAATCAGTTTTTCTTTAACATAAAAAAAGTATTTCATTAGTCTACAAAGCATAAAAGTTTCTAATTTAAGTATTTTTGTTTTGTAAAGTTTAATATTTCTAAAATTTACTTCAAAGCAGTATATTTTTTACAACACTTTCTAAAACTGAAAAGGAAATTTATCAATAAAATACATCTTTAGTTAATAAATTTAATAGGAACGCAACAAGTATTACTATTTTAAACTGAAAAACATTTGTTTCAGTTACAGTTTAAGGGAAATAAAAGTTTACTTAAAATATCGAATTCATCTTAAAATTATTTAATCCCAACTAAATGCTCAATGTTATACAAAGTTTTTTCTTAAAAACTTTAATGTCAAAATGTAAGGAAGGAGCTTTAAACGGAGCTTAATTTCTTCGAATTGCGTACAAACTTCATAATTTAATAGCATATAAATGGCAATTTAAAGATTTACGAAATTCTTGACAATATCTCCTTTTTACGACATGGTAATTTAAACAAAATTGGAGGTATGCTTCGCCCTTAAGCGTTCAGGTGAACAAAGTTTAGTTCATTTTTTAACATAACAACTATCAAGTTTTATTTCAGTTTTTGTTGGCAGTTTATATTTTAAATCAGCTGATGTTTATATTAGGACTTGTGAAGCTTTATAATTTAGTTTCAGATAGAATTAAAATCAGAGTATTTTACTTAGTTCAAATTAAGATATCAAAAAGTGTTATATTGAAGTACGAAGACATTTAAAGCTTTTGTTGAAATTTATTTAAAATAAAGTTTTTTAACTGATGTTGCATTTTGTAACCATATTTAAACAGTAACTTTTATCTTTAATGAAATTTTATAACAAAAAACATTCAAACTTTGTTAAATCTTTAAATCCAAAGAAACCACTTCTGAAAACGTTTACGAAGCTTTTAACATTACTAAATGTTAAATGCTTGCGCTTTAAATCAAAATATTAAAACAGATTTTCAAGAAAGCTAAAATTTAATTCAAAAGTTGCATTATTTTAACAAATAGGTTCTTAAGTGATGACAAGTATACTAAATAAGTATATTCAAGTTTGAAAAACTTGATTTAAGCCAAGTTTTCTATTTTTGATAAATTTTGTATTTGATTAAACAAGTTTTAACAAATTTAACAAAAAACTTTTTTTTTCTTAGATTTATATAAATAAGGCATACCAAAAACTTTAGTCAAAGCTTAAATACAGTTATTTAAAAGCTTTTAAAAGTCTTAAAGTATTGATCACTCTGTTTACTAAGGGCTTATGAAATAAGGAAGATTATAAACAGAACGGTTCATTTAAACTTTTTAAACTAAATACTTTACGGCGTTAGTAATTAATGCAACAGTGAATTAAATGTAGTTTATCACACAATTTAGCTACCATTTTGAACAACTTGCCAAATACAAAGTTGCTCTAATTCAAGATTTTAAATTGTTTTTTTTTAGTTTTGTAAAAAACTTTAAGTCCAGTACTCTTTAAGATAAATTAAGAGTAAACTCAAGAAGAAATAATACTAAGAAAAAATACATTTTTTAAGCCTGTTCTTTTTTTGTAGAAAGGTTATGTGAATTAAAGTTTATAAGTTTTGTGAATGTAAATTTTAGACGAATTGTCAGCCTTGTTTAGGAAAAAAAAAATGGTTATCGTTTATTTTATAACAGTCTAAAATGTACTAATATGTAAACATTTAAGTACTATACAGTTTGCCATCGAAATAAACTGTTGAGTATTTGTTTCTATATAAATTAAAAAAAACTAAAAAAGTGTAGTTATTTTCTTTAGTTGAAAAAAAGATTAAGTTAAAATACTTCTTGTCAATTTAAGCACACTTAGATTAAATAAAGTATGTTTGCTAGTTTTATACTTTGTATGAATAAAGACTTTTTTAAAATAAAAAAATTAGTTATAGTTTTGTAAAATTAAAAAAAAAAATTATTTTCAAATTGATAGGTATCACAAACAAAATGACCGTCTTTTTTAACAATTAGTAAATTGCTTGTTTTACAAATTCCAATCATTTATAACAAAACTTAAACCACTCAAACAACTATTATATTAAGAACAAGGATTTTTATACAATATGAATATAAGCGAACATTTTTTGTATTTGACGGTTGTTTACTGAAGTATATTTATAAAACGATAAGTACAAATGAAAACAACCAAATTAAAAGAAACACTACCGGGTCCTTTTAAATGGCCAATATTTGGTTCATTGTTCTACTTGACCGAGTTTAAAGAGCGTGTCTTTATGGACTGGGTGAAGCACTACGGCAACATCTACGAGGTTAAAATGGGATCCAAGAACGTAGTGGTTGTGAATGGGTGAGTTATTTTTTTGTATCAATATATACATACTCACTGCAGTATGGGCTGTTACGTGTATACAAATCTTGATAAAAAAAAACTTTTTGGATTTTCGGACACTCTTGTTAGACTAAGCTTCTAAACATTTAAAATAAAGTTTTTAGATTAGTTTCATAGTGTATAAAGTATTAGATATTGTTTCTTATAAATCAATATTTGAAATAAAGTATCAATTTGATTTTAAAAAGTATAAAAGTGATTTTACTTTTTTTATTTCTTTGCAGTCACGAAGGTGTTAAAGCTGCTCTGAACAACGACGCATTCAGCAGCCGAGACAGCGACATCGCGTTTCAGGATTACAAGTTTCCGGGAAGGGGAATTTTTTTCTGCCCGGACAACGAAATTCACAGGAGGCTGAAACCTTTTTTGGTTGAAAACCTCAGCGAGCTCAAATCAGGTGGGTCTTAGAGAGTTGTTATAAAATGTGTAAGTTTTAAAAAAAAAAAAAGAAGTTTTTCATCAGTATTATTGTGCAAACTTAAAGCCAGACTTTAAAAACAAGCTTCTTAGTACTAAACTATATTTTCAAAGAATCAAAAATTTACTAAACATTTTAAGCATAATTAAGTTACATATTTAAACTATCACCGAACAATTAAAAGCTATTCTTATTCATAAACAGAAGTGTTTAGTTATGTATGTAAGTTACTTTTGATTTAATATATTTAAGGACGACAATTGTGGTAGTGTAAAAATAAAAGTTAAAGCTATTACTTAATTAAGCAACTATTGTATTACATCTATCATATATATTTTAATATCATAAAATTTAATGATTTTAATATATCATTAAATATAAAATGTTTTAAAACAATTTTAATTTATCAAAATTAAATTGCAAATTATTTATAAATAATTATTTTAAATGTATTTAAATTTTTTTTAATGAAATTAAATATTCAATTATAATAAATTTTCTATCATTTAGAATCTAAATGTTCTAAAATACATAATTTTAAACCTACCTAACAAAATAACAGGTTGTAAATTTAAACAGTAATAACTGCATAAAAATTTTAAAGAAAATATACAAAATGTAAATTAGTCTAAAATTAAATAGCTGCTAAACTATTATTAAAATGAAAAGAAGCAGTTATACTTCCTTTCTAAGTATTCAAAATTCCTATTTGAATAGTAAAGTGTTGCAAATCCGTCAACTATAAATAAGAAAAAAGTTTTTAGCGCTCTAGTTAAATCGTACGATCTTATTAAACTAAAAAACTGTTTATTTGTTTACTTGTGTACAATTTAATTAAAATGAAAAATGTCTTATTTTGATTTGACAGATTTAACAATTGACAGTAAAAAAGTGTAAATTTTGTGTAATGTATAGGTTACATTAGTTATTTTTTGGAATAAAATAAGTAAAACTGAATAAGTTTAAAAAAAATGTGTTAAAAAACTTATAATAATATAAACGGATTTTAAAATAAAGCCAATTAGTTCTGAAAAAGTAAGATAAGATCAGAATTATTTCTTTAAAAACAAGTTTTATTTCATGTGTGTTTCAACTTATATATACATTTTTTTAATGAAAAACTAAATGACTCATTTTAAAACTCTAAAATGTTTTAATTTTACAGACATAGACAAGAAAATAGAAACTGAGATCATGAAAATGATAGCTCATATTAAAACTATTTCGAATAAGCCAGTAGATATTCAAAACGTTATATGGTCTACACAGGCAAATATATTACTTCAAGTTAGTTTGTATACTTATTATAAAAATCAAAATAAAAACCCAAAAAGATACTTTAGTAAGTGTTGTAAATAGTATAACGTTTCTTTATAACTTTATATACATTAAAATTTTAGATAGTTGTCATACTATTTCATAAAAAAAAGTTTAATAAAGAAATTTACATTTTATTAAAAAGTAAAAGACAGTGTGTTTTTAGCTTTTTTTAGTAGTGTTTACAACTAAAATCAAATTAAGGTTATTTTGCAAATATAGATATGATTTTTCTACTAAAAAACCAGTTTAAAAAATGTGAATGTGTTATTTACTTTTAAAGCTACATTGCAAAAAAAAAAGTAGTATGAAGAATTACTAGACAAAAAGAAAATTAAGAAATTAAAAAAAAAAAAAAATTTATGAAAATTTTTTAGACTTTTGCTGCTATATAAAAAAACTTGATTTTTAAAAACTAATTTATTTGTAGAAATTATTCAGTGTGAAGTAAATTATTTTTTCTAATACAAGTTTTTTTTACTTATTCTACCGCATAAAACAACTGCAATGAAACAATCATTTTTAAAAAATGTTTAAAAAATATTTAGTTTTAGCTCTTTGTATCGCTACACTTAACAGTTGTGGCACTAAACATCGAAAAACAATAAAAAATATTTTTTTTTTAATGAAAAACCTTAAAAAGCTTTCATTCTAAACAAGTTTTATATATTAAACCTTTTTTTATATGCCAGATACTGTACTCAAAATCGTTCGGATATGGAAATGCGGAGCTTGAAAACATTATGAAGTTGTGCAGGGCTGGGCATTTTGAAGCGGACAAACGTAAAATGTTTGCTCAAATCTCCACGCTCGACTGGATGAAACACTTGCCATCTTCAAAAAGGTGATGTAATGTTCTAAAAATACTTATAACTTGTAAAGTCACTATTTTTTTTTAAAGTTTTATTTTAAACCATAAGTTTGGCATTCGGATTTCGTGCGTTCTTGTATAAACTAAAATTTGTGTTAGCTCCCTTTCTAAAATGAAGTGCACTCAAATGAATAGTTTACTCGATAAATAGAACACTTTTTCAACATTGTTACTGAACTTTTACTTTTTTAGATTTTACGAGTCTAAGCGCAGTGACTATCATCGAGTGAAAAACTTTTTTAGAAAACTTCACGAGGAACGGCAAAAAAGTGTCGAAGAAGTAAACGATCTGTCTTCAGCGTTTGCTAAACGTAATAAGTTCTTTTTGATGAAACTTGTTTATAGTATAATTAGCCTGATTTTAATAAAAAAGTAGTAATTTTTATAGGTTATGGTTTTTTTGTGTAAAAGAATCTTAGACTTAATTTAAATAACGCGTACTAAACTTTAACAATAGAATAAAAACATCATAAAAATCTTGAAAACGACTGTGTTAAGAATATCAAACATTTTATTAAAAAAGTACTTTGTAATAATTAAGTTTACTGGTTGTTTATATATTTCTAAATAAAGAATTTCAACTACTTATTATTAAAACTTTTAACTTTTATCATTAAGTCAACAAATAAATCATTATTTTTTTAAAAAGTACAAAACGTAATGTGTAGGAAAAATTGGGGTCCAAGTTAGTTGTCGCTAAATTTTTATTGAAAACTTTAATAATGACTGTGTTTTGAAAACTTAACATACATTTTTAAATAGTGCTTAACAATGATTAAAACTAATGATTGTTTGCTAGTTGTATAGTAAAACGTAATTATAAAATTAGTCTTTGTTGTATATTTAACATACATTAAACTTAATATCATAAAATATTTACAGCCAGTTGCGACGTGCGGTACTTTTAATTAGGCGATCCCAAAAAATTGCATTACTCATTCAAAAAAAAATCCTATCTTAAAACATTGTGTAGAGCTATAAGCGCTTCGTCTTGACAACTTCTTTTCTTCTTTTTGTTAAACTGTGCTTGTTGCCTCGCTTGTAGCTTGTGAACGCCTGCTGACTAGATTGCTTTTAAACGCGCTTACCTGCTAGCTCGTTCCGTTCACTATCTATTCTCACCTTCAAGCCAGAATGATTTAAATTTCGTGTTTCTGCTGCTTGGCCTGCTCCTGTTGCTTCGCTTTCTGGTTTCCCCGCACGCGAGGCCTGCTCGCTAGAACATTTCGATTTTGTTGTTTCTTTTTGATAGTTGTCAGTACAGTTTTCAATGTATAATGTTAAAATCTATTTTTTATTCACATGGTGCTATAAGTTTATGCGGCTCCAGCATTAAGCTATTATTGATTAATGTTTTGAACATTTTTATACATAGAGTTGCAGCTGAGACAGGTTGAGCTTGCAGCTCAAACATTCTGAAAATATCTTATATCACATATAGAAATTAAAAAAAAAATTATTAGGAAAATCAACGCCCTATAATGTTGTATTTTGGCTTTATTTTTGTACAACTTTAAGACTACTTATATTTCTTATCTTTAAAGTTGACATATAGATTCAAATCTAAATACCTTGGCTTTAACATAAAATACTTTTAATTTGGTGTAGGGTTGTGCTCGAAGCTCAAATCTAAACTCTAAAACTAAAACTTTTTAACTTTTCCTTTCCTAGCTCCAGCGTTGTGCTTCAAGCGTTTCCCCTGTTTAAAACCAAAATTTAAAATAAAACTTTTATTTAGTTACTAAGATTTTTTTTTACTCTTACAATAATGCCGAGATTAAAACATTTAAATTATATTGTATAGGCAGATTAGAGTTCATTATCATTTTTGATAAGTATAAAACTTTTTTTTTTAATAAGTCGAAATTGGTAAAAACTCTAAAATGATGTTACAATCTAATCAAAAAATTAAACTGTTTATTTGAAATAAACAGCTAAAACATGCTAAAAGTAGCTATAAAAATATTGAACGATTTAAATGTTTTGAACTAAATAAAGATGTGCAAATTATAATTTTATTTACAACCAGGTTTGGTGGCAAAAAGTTGCGACCTTTTCAAGTATAACAAAATAGTAAACTGCATATAATAATGTTCCTTATCTATAAAGTTGTTTAAAAACTTATTCATGCATGAAAATCTAAAAAAAAAAAATGTTACATATTCGAAAATTTAGTTCATATTATCAATTATCAGTGTATTATTATGTTTTGATTAAAAAAACAATTACTAAACTAAATTGGTACTTGCACGAAGCTGATATTAGAATAAACAAAAAACAGTGTACTCATGCGGAAAATACATAGATGAGTTGCTCAGCCTCTCAGATGACGTGATGGTTGCCGGAACTATCACCGTCAGAAACCAAACGTCGTGGATCTTGCTCGAACTCCTCAGAAATCCTGCCGCGATGAAGAAGGTAGAAGAAGACATCAAAAGCGCTTTCACAAGTTTGTTGCTTTCAACACGGTTAATGTTGAAGTTTTAGACGAAATGATAAGTATTTTTATGATTTTTTATAGTTAAAAACATATACAGCAAAAAAACCCTTTGAATATTTCAACACACCTATATATTGCTTTGAAAAACTCTGATTTATGTATATCAAATATTTAAATTCGCTAGTTTCGAAAATAGCTTAAATAAGTAAAATAAAGTGACATAACAAATTAAGAGCTGTGCATTGCAATATGTTTTTGAATCAACAAAAGTATAAAATCATGCAAATTTTTCTGTTCCAAAAACAACCGATTTTGATTCTGACATTATTCAATTATACGAAAAAAATTAGATGTATTTGAATATTAAATTTAACAAACCGACAGATACTCCCACCAACGGATACTTCGACCCTCACTGCTCCGCAGACCTCCACTACTGCAGGGCCGTCGTCGAGGAGGGGCTTAGGTTGAGGCCCGCCGCCCCCATGACTTTTTACCACTACTCAACCCGCGAGTCCGCGTTGCTAGGCTACAGTATCCCCAAAGCAACCAACCTGCTGATTAACCTGTGGTCCGCGCTAAGGGACCCGGACGTGTGGGCGCCCGACCCGGACAGTTTCAGGCCCGAGAGGCACTTGGACGAAAATGGTCGTTTCAACCCGACCAACGAGGTGGTGGCTTTCAGCGGGGGCAGGAGAAAATGCGGTGGTTTCCCGGTTGCGAAACGGGGGATTCTGTCGCTTTTGGTCAATTTGATTGGTAACTTCGAAGCGGGGTTTGAAAAAGAGGACGATCTTGGCGAGGGGGAGTCCCTTTTTCTGTACGCCCCGCCGAAATTCAATGTCAATTTGAAGCCTCGTGAGTAAAAACACTTAAATATTTTACTGATGTTTTTTTTTTCAATATTTTAACTGTTCTCTTCTAAATTTTAACTTTACTACAATAATTTATGTTTTTTTCACGACATTCACCCAACTTTGACAAACAACAATAGTTTATAGTAGTTGTCATTATTTCCTAATTATGTGCACTGTTTTAATTAAAAGAACATTTAAATAAAGTTGTTAAATAAGGTTGTAAAGTTTTCAAATTTACATTGATTATTTACTTTATATATAATTTTTTTTGTTAGTTCATATTTTTCATAGTATTCAATTTTACTTAAGCCTTTTTTAAATAATGCTTAACTAATCAGCCACAAATAAAAAAACTTACTTATGTAAGCAAAATATAATTAATGTAAGCAAAGTTACAAATTAACCTTAAAATTTTGTTTTAATCTAACGCACATTAAACATCGTTTAATGTAAAATGAACACTAACTTAGTTGTTAAAAAAAGTATTTTATACAATACTCAAAAGAAAGTATTTTAAGCTTTAATAGCAGAAAATCTATGAAACTACTAAATAGATTTAAAAAAATATATTAGGATAACTATGAGTTTATATAAAGACTGCATTTAAAAAAAGTATTAGTGTTATTAAATATATGTGCTTTTACATTTTAATTCAAGTTGTTTAACTTAAGTTGTTACATAAACATATCTAATGGCTTTAAAATTTATGTTTCTATTTACTTCAACATTAACCCAGACGACAAACATGTTTATATATTTTCTGCAATTTAATTTTTTTTAATTTAAAAACATGTCATGATTACAGTTAATACAAAAACTATTTTCTGCAAACGATATAATTTTTTTTATATAAGTTCGTTAAATAATGTCAAAATACTGTAAGGCATGAGAAAAAAAGGTGACGAAATTCCGATAAGTTTTAATTCAGGTAAATCATTTAGTGGTAAAATTTAAAAAACTTAATATTTAAATGTTTGATTTCGTTTAAAAACGACAAAAAATAAGTACGTTAAGTAAAAGCCAAAAGAAAAATATGTCTTTAAACGAATAAATTCGAAATATACTGACGAACGAATTCAAGTATTTTTATTCAATTTTTTTATATAAATTAAATATTTTCATTTATTTAAGGATTAAAAATACATTTTTTTAAATGATATAAGCACTTAAACGCTCAACAAAACTTTATGATTTTTTTCGTATTTAAAGTTTATTTCAAAGCTATTTGTAATTTACAATAGTTTGTTTAATAACTATAAGTTTTTTGAGAATAATATAAATAATGATAATTTTTTTTATGTTTTGCACTTTTTATTCTAAAGTTGCAGACATTTATAAATTTATTAGAAATGCTTCTGTCAAGTAATCACGCTACAAGTAATTTCAATTGTAACTTAAGTTAGCACTTATTTTTGTACAAACTTACTTTACATATAAGTGGGAACGGGTCTAAATTGCACGAGACAAAAAAAAACAGAAAAAAAAAACTTAAATATAATTTTAAAAAGGTACCGACCAAGGGTAAGAGTTAGGGGTAAGAGTGAAAGAAAAATAGATAAGAATTAAAAAAATAATAAAAAGTTAATAAATAAACTAAAAAAAATACCGACCAAGGGTAAGGGTTAGGGGTAACAGTGATAATAGCAAATAAAAAAAATAAAATTAAGAAAAATTAAAAAAATAATAAAATAATTTAATCCGTGCAAAATTGTGTGCTCGTTCAAAAGTGTCTTCGTGCAATTTTATTTCTCGTGCAAAAGTACCTTTGTGCAATTTTGTGCACTCGTGCAATTTTGTCCCCTCTTGCAATTTTTTACCAAGACAGCTACCATATATAAGTAAGTTTACGAACAAGTTGTTGATTTGCAGTTGTGCAATTGAGTACTGTTTAATAGAACACTATAGTTAAGTTATTATAATGATACTGTTCTATTAAAAAATACTCAACTACATTTTTTTTCAACTTAATTATTAAAACTATTTAGTTTAAAACCATTGATTAACAAAAAACTAAATTTTTTATTACAAAAAGAACGCATTACAAAAAATTTATTGAAAGCTAAAAACTGAACAGAATCTAAAAAGTTTAGTTAATGCAGTAAGTAAAACACTTTTGTTTCATAATCGTAAAAACTTAAAATATACCTTTTCTTTTAAACTGCTCTTCAAAAATTCAAGATGTTCTAGTGTTGTATTTTATGCATTTTTTATGTTTATTATAAATGCTAAAAATTAAGATTAATAAAAAATGTTAAAAAATTTAGAAAGCTTTTATTTTTTTTTTTCCTAATACATCCAACTACTACTTAATTATAGACTAAGACCTTTTTTAGTAATGTTAAGAGGTTTAACATCTCTTTATATTATATAATATAAACTAATTTTAATAATCTAGTTATTAAAATTTTGTTTTATTAACCTTTTGGTGATCTAATACTTCATTCACTTCATTGACCATAATTGTAAGTAGTAAACCTTTCAATAGAACCAAAAACTTTATCCAAAGCCTTATTAGCTGCACATTTTCCATCAATTAATTCAGCCTGAAATGAAACTTGCAAGTTGGTTGTTTAAGTTTATCATTTCATAAATACATATTACCTCGTCGCTATCTCCTAGTCCTGAAAGATGTCCAATCCCTTTAAGAAAAAGATTGAAAAATTATCATCTGCTGATCTGTAAATTGTAATTAACAATTAAGTTAAATCTCAACTTTGTTTATATCATTTAATCGTCTGTGTTAAAAAAATTGTTTGTAGAAGTGTTTAACTACTAAGATAATATTAACAAACAAGCTTTCGCGGTCAAATTAGTCACAATATGCAATTTTTGCTATGAAAATAATGAGAAAAGCCTCTACCAATTTTGTTTTTGTAATAGATAAAACTTTATTTAGTACTACTTTATTACAGCTGTGTAAAAATACTTTTAGTCTACTAAACTAATTTATAAACTGTCGTTCTATATTTTCAAATATAAAGTGAAATAGATAAAAGCTATTTTATTGTAAGTTTGAGCTTGCAGTTCATGAGTTTTAGTCAAAATAAAAAATTTATGAGAATAATTTGTTTTAAAATACTTTTTGTTTCCTTGTTCAAAAGTGTTAGAAAACGAAAAAGGATGTTTAATGCGCTAAAAAGGTATTTTACTACGTAATAAGGAAATTCAAAAATTATTGCTACAATAAATTCATCACATACAACCTTTGGCCTAAATACTCGTTATATTTATCTAAAACATAAAACCTGAACACTTATAAATTTTTAAACAATTTAAAATGTTTCTATATATAATAATTTATATTAGGATAATGAAATGTTCTTTGAAGAAACACACTTGGTATGTTTTAAGCATTCATTATCTAATTTATAGTTTTTTAGTTTATAAATAAATATATATACTTTGATAATGTATTAACTAAAAATATTTTGAAAACTAGCTTGATTATACCAAGTTACATTAAAGCAATATAATATTTTATCTAATTAGAGTTATAAAACTTTAAATAGACAAACGCTTAATTTTATAAATATAGTTTATAAAACAACTCTAGTATACTTTCAAAGTAAATTATTATAAGGCTGCTGTTCACATAGTAAAAGTTTCAAACAGTTGTATTCAACAATACGTTGTACATAGACACAATCTGTTTAAAATATCTTTATAATTATACACAGTGTAAGGAACCCAAAAATGTGACTTTAGAGTTCTTAGTTTGAATTTTTTAACATGTGACAATTATGAAACAAGCACTGTTTGCACAATTTAATGTAATTTTAAGAAAGTTTTATGGTCGTACTTTTTGATAAAAAAGAAATAAAAACTCAAGAAAACTTCGGAAAATTAAAAAAAAACACATAAAATCAATAATTGCACAAATTGAACAAACCACACCATAAACAACTTTTTTTTTTGATATTAAGTTTTAAGGTGAAATATTGACTTTTGAACAACTAATTAAATTAATTAATTAACTAAAACCGGTCATATTAGTGAAGAATCACATAAGCGAGGCTCGAAATAGCGAGGATGTGCTGCACCTGTTTCTATAAAGTTTAAAAAAAGAATTCAATTGTTTTTATAAAAAAAAACGTATCAATTTTAGTTGTTGTGACTTTAAATTTATCAAAATCGTGAAATTAAAGTTTAAATTTTGCGCCTTACTTACAACTTTAAAACAAAATCTACTATGGATGCGCTATCTAGGCTACTGATATTTCATTATTTAGTTTTTAAAAATATATAAGGATGTTGCATGAATTTTATACTTTTTTGTGAAATATGTGAAGGAAACAGTTAAAATAACTTTCCTTTGACCTAAGCACAAGCTTACTTTTACCTACTTTTAAATTACATTTGTCCACAGCAGTAAATAAAAACTACTTTTGTGTTATAAAGTGTTTCAGGTCTAAAACAGTTTTTATTTCAATATCAGTTTCCATGCATTTTCTAATGCAACAGAGATACTAATTAATTCATGATGATGTTTAAAATTTTTTTGAATTACAGTATATGTAATGTTAAGCTATTATATAATTGCTTAAACCATACTTGTTTAAATAATAATAAAACAGTTTTGTTAAAGGTTACGTGCATTATTTAAAAAATTGTTAATACTTGAAAGTATTTTACTATTGCACAATTTAATTTTTTGTTTAAAAAACATTTTTTAATGATTAACACAAATGTAATCAACAATTCTATCTCACAAAAAAACTGTTTCAAAACACTGCGGCCTTCGAAGAACTTTTGCTAAAAAATTAGCCGGCTCCCCTACAAAAACCTTTTAGTACTTCTGTATGTAAAGTCTTTATAGGTGCACAACTATCTAAGTTCAGACAATTTAAATTCATTAAAAAATGTTTAACTTTTTTTTTTACATATTTTAAGCTTATTAATTACTTACAAACGCTTTTATTTTTTAAAATTGTAAATGTTTTTTGAGACAAGGTTAATTGAAATTGTAAGATATAGTAACTTAAATACTTTCCAAAGTCATCTTTTAAGAATTTTTATTTTTTTTTAATTTTATTTAGTACCATAATCTTAACAGTTAGATCTACAAACGCTTTTGTCATTTTTTTGAGTATATACTTTTTAGTTTATTACCTTTAAAACATTTTTGAAGATTTTCAGTTGTCAGAACTTATCCAGTACTACTTATATTTATAATTTTAACATTTCTGCTAATTTAAAGCTTAAAAATTTAAAAAGCACTGATGTTTTGTAGAAACCTATACTTTATCTTTTTAAATTGTATACTTTTTGACGAATATAAAACTTGTAATAACGTGTTACTTAGATTTCTTAGAAACTAAGAAAAGTATAAACTACTATATGTTAAAGTTACATTATAGTATTTAAATTATAAACTAGTAATCAAGTTGCATCGAATAATCAAGAAAGACATTATACTACAATCTAATAACCTTAAAACTTGATTTATAGTTACGTAATAATATCCTTTTTTAAATTTTTATATGCAAGAAAATTTTGAATTAATCAGTTCTAATTGTCAACTGAAGAAGATTTTGAAAGTACTTTAGGCAATATAACGTTTACTAATAAATTTGTAGATTTTTTTGTTAAATAAAAAAAACTTTTTTATTTAAAACGATCGATAAAGACAAAAAAATCACAAAGAACATAACACAACCAAGGGAAGATTTGAGACACTTAAAACTAAAATATTCTTACTGAAACTAGTATATAAAAAGGAGTTTTTTATAATAATGATTGTATTAATTTTTTTTTTAATTATATTAATTGAAAAGTACAGAAAACTTTAAATATCAAATTACTAAGTAATAAACGTTCTGTTTACCTTGATTATATTGTTCTTTAATTTTTTTCTTAATTAATTATCCATAATACTTAACGATTTTTCATTCATTGTCTTAATTTATAATCGCAACGCCGAAAAGTTTTAATAAAAACCGATTTTAAAATGCATAAAATACTTTAGAACAAAACTTTAAGACGCAGAAAAAGTTCAATATAAGAATTTTGGAGAACAAAAAATCTAGTATGTTTTAAGCGAGTTGTAATGCCGTTTTTTCTTTAACCGATTTTACAGAGTTGATTATATTATGTTTGAACCTCGAAATCTTGAACATCTAAAGTATAAGTGCTTAAAATAGATGTTGGATTTAAATACAAATTGTACGAATAGTTTCACTTTTGTTTGAGTGGAATACACTTTTTACTTCTGTTAAAATTTAAGTTTAGTGTCGTATTTGTGCATACTTAAAAAGTATTAAAAATTAATTAAATTGTTGTTAAACAACTGAGTTAAACATTTTATAAATTGCTTGCTCATAAAAAAAAAGATTGATTATCATTTTAGTGATCTTTTTCTTAATTTGAGTATATTTATAAAAAAAGAGTTCTCCTAATTAGTTTTTAATAAAACTTTTTTAGATTGCGTTTTAATATTTTAGGAAGTTTTATTTTACTTTTTATAAGTTTAACTTTTTTAAATCTTTAATCTTAAATAAAAGCAACAAATGTACTGGTGTAACTTTTAAATAAATATAGTATTAATATAGTATTTTTACATGAAAAAAAAACTTGCAATAAAACGTAGAAAATAATAGTTTTTAAATAAAATAACAGAGTAAAAACAACAATAATATTTTTAAAATTGAAAATAGAAAGTATTCACTTAAAAATTCGTTGTTAAGATTGTATAATTCTTATAATCGTAATTTTCTTTTTTAATCTATAGTTTTTAAGTTTGAACACTTATATACCTCAAAAACTTGTACCTCTTAAAAAACAAAGCACAAAATTAAAAGTTACAATGTAAGCTTACTATTAGTAATGCAAGTGCAATTACATTAAAACAATATGAGTTGTAGTTTTTTTTAGCTATACTTGTAATTATTAAAAAACGCAACAAATAGTTTTAAATTTCGCTTTAAACCTTTACTGAAAATAATTTTGCAAAATTTTCGCGTAAAGTTATCAAACTAAATTTACACAACACATAAATGATGACTTAAAATTTATAAGGTATATTTGTTATCGAACTTACAATCATATACAAATTTGTAGACTGTTTCTTTTTGATTATACAGTTTTATCATTAACACCGGTTACGTTAAGGTTTAATTTATATTTGTATATAAGTTAAACTTCCTTCAAAAATTTTTGACTACACTTAATTGAGCTTATTCTAAATTGTTTTGATTATTTTTCTTTGAAATTCAGTAATACTATTTGTTATGCTAAAAAGAAAGTGTCGAACTGCTGAAATAAAAGTAATATACGTTTAATAGCTTCAATTTTTAGTCATATTTATTTGCTAGTTCGTAAACAAGTTTATTTCATAAATTAAAAAGTACATTAGCGAATTTGAAATTAGAAAAGATTTATTTATTAATTGCTTTTATTATCAACAGTTTTCTGTTCAGATTTATAGTAAAAACACTGATTTTATGATCGTTTCAAAACTACTATCAACAATAAGTAGTTGTATTTTTAGTGTTTACATTAATACCTCATTAGAAAACAAATATGCATTGAGTTAAAAAATTACAAGCATTATGGCGTAGTACTTAATTTAGTTGTAAAATTGAAAAATTCGCTCAAAATTCAAGGTTGTAAAATACTGTACTTAGGCATAAAACTTTTATTTAATTGTAAAAATAAATTGTTTTCTAATTCTTTATATAAATGTGCCTTTTAAAATTTTTCAAAAAACTTAAATAACTTGAAAGTTCAATTTGGAAGTAGTTTAACATTAAACACAAATCTCGTGACTGTATTGTTAATTGTGCAATAACTTAAACCTTCGGTTCAAATTTTGTTATATAACGATTTATGCTAAACATTAACAACTGATTTTGATAGCATTAAAACAGTGGTAAAATCTGTGTTTAATTTTTATAAATAAAACTGTTCAGGTTTTTGTTGAATAACAGCAAAATTCACTGTAAAATATATCTTTTTATATCATGAGTTTTAAATCTTTATCTATAAAAAGTAAGTTTATTAAAAAAATTAAGTATAAGCTATAGCTGTTTCGTACATTTGACCTTAACATACTCTGTATTTAAAAATATGTAATATAGTAAAAGAAATCAATAAAAAATGAAGGTTGAGTAAAAAAAAAATTAAAAACTTAACAACTTCAAAGTTTACTAGCTGTTTAATAACCGACATAACTATTAATGCAAAAACTTTTTGCTAACTTTTTTATAGCAGCTAGAGTTTAAGCATAAGTTTGTAAACAAACAACTGGTTATAAATAATTTAAACTAATATTATTTTCTTAAAGACAGAAGCTACTATGCTTCATAAGTAGAAAAAAAACTTTTTAACGAAAATATACCGTAGTAAATTAGTCAAGCAACAATATTAAAGCTGTGGATAACTACTTATTTACGTAAATTCAAGTATAACAGAAAAATAAAATAGACTTGTTTGAAGATAAAAAAATATTAAACTTCAAAAGTAAAGGTCATATTAAGACAAATACAGTCATGAGGTGCTAAAAGTATAAAAACAATTTTATTATTTCACATAACATGATGTTTTTTTAAAGTCTTGATTCAACAAAACCATAATCATATTTTATTTTAGCATAACATTTAGTTTTTTGAATCTTGACAATAAATTTTTGATATTTTTTTAATTAACTATAAACTTTATATTTTGAACGTCCCGCTGGATTACTTACTGAATATCAGAAAAAATACTTGGAAATTTTTCTGCAGGTAAAAACGACTGGATTTCCAGTAAATTTATCACAAATATCAAGGTTTCTAAATCTACGACGAATTTATTGTGAAGGTTAATTAACTAGAAGGTGATAGAATTTAACTTTAAAATAAATTAGTCATTTAAAAATTATTCAAAAAAAAAAGTCTAAACTTTGTTTAATTTTGCATGTTTAAATAGATTTTTTATATGTTTTTTTTGTATATAAAAAGTTTTGTAATTTACAGGAATTTCTAGAGGAAAAAAAGTAGACAAGAAAATATATTTTCTGATTCATCCAAAATTAATCAACTATAAAAATCATTTTGCACTAGCTTTGTACAGTATGTCATTTTACTTTTTCTTTTCCTACTCGTTGAAGTATTATTAGATTTTTACGTAACAAGAGTATAAAAATAGAAACTTACATTTTAAATTTTTTGAAATCTATTCAAGATACCGAGTTCTGTAAATAAATACAATTACATTACGAATAAGCGTACTTGATTCGCTTATATTAAAAACAAAGCTTCTTAATACAAGTAAGTAAGCATTTGATTAAAAATTAAAGGAGCAGTTGTAAATGTACAACCGTTTAAATTTCAAATTTAATGTAATTATCAAAAAAAAACAACAATCTTTTCACAATACTTTGATCTAAAATTTAGAAAAATATGAACGTCATCACCAAAAAATTAAAGAAAGATAATTATTTGCCATCAAATAACATACAAACGTAAAAGTATTTTTAAGCAATTGGGACTATTGATAGTTTTAAAAATTGTTCTGCTATTATTTATAAATAGACCTGTATAAAAAAGAGTCGTAAATAAATATTTTCAAGACGACAACAAAAACATTAAAATTTACATCGATTTATAAATTGATAAAAATATTCTAAATCTTTTATTTTTCATAACAGAGCAAGCTTTCTAACAAAGCGTTAAATGATAACAAATTGATAGTTTTGAAAATATTTTTATACTTTTATTTTATGTAAGGAAAGAAAATATTGTTTACAAAAAGTATATTAAAGACATTTGTGCAGAAAAGCAATAATTTAACGTATTTAATTTCAGCTAAATAAAACTTCTTCAAATAAAAATAATGAAAATAGAGCTTTTTAAAAACCATACTTAAAAGTTTGCTTTTAAATAGGTAAAACAACATCGATATTCAATAAATTTTATAACATTTTTAGTTTTAAAACATTTACTTTACCTTTTCTATTTAGCTAGCATATTTACTGTAGCCCGCTTCTAGCAAACTTGGCAAATTACTTATGAAAATATTGTAGAACCCTCTAATGTAAATATAAATAAATAAACTGTAATTGTTTTGAAAATGTTAATCACTAAAATTTGATAAAAAATTTTAAATTATTGGATAAAATGCTATTTTTAAACGATATACAACACTGAATCTAAGATTTATTTTTTTTTTTCAAATACAATTAACTATTAATTCTCTAACAACCATTTTATTTCAACAGCTTAAGCCGAAAAAAATATTTTTTGAAAACATTCTAAAATCTTTAAATTGAGTTACCTTCTTCAAAAAATGTTCAGTCCGTAATGTATTAATACGAAAAAGAAGACTTGTTTAGTTTTAAACAAATTCGGATGGATTACATGAATAGACAATTCTAAATATTAAATTCTTATTATGCGAAAACTATATGTACTTTTTCAATTTTAAGCTGTACACGTTATAGATTACTTTTAGCTATAGATTTTTTTCTAATTATTTATTTAAATATTTTCTTTCTATTCATTTAAATATATTGAAGAAATTAAACTATGTTGATTAAAAAACCAATTGTCAAAATAAAAATAAAATTATAAAAAAGCACTTATATCAATAAAATTTTGAAACTTGACTATACAGAAATGTTTTTTATTGAAGCACTAAATAGTCGTATTTAAGGAGATATTTTGTTACAGTTTAAGTACTTGGGTATAAATTTTCACACTTAGTGTTAAGTTCTATAATGTATAGCAGTTTATTTTTATCTTTTCAAATAAAAATCAGTATTTTTAATAAGTTTTAAGCATAGAAAAAAAAAACGTTTTTGTTGTTAAAGTTTATTAAAGTTTTAACAACTTTTGTATTTTATAAGTTTAAAGTTTATCTGTGGAAGAAGATTGGAACAGAGCAAAAGACGAGTGGACTTCTTTTACTTCTGCACGATTGCCTGAGATTTCCAAACGACGTTCTCAGTCCATTGACAAAATTCGAAGCAAATTTTCTCACTTTAGATTTCGACTTCACTTCTGGTTTCATTTCTGCAGGAGATACTTGATTAGAACGAATCTTTTTCACCTTGAAAAATTTCAAGAAAGTCGTTTTTGTTGTGTTTGGTTTTTTCGAACGTTGAGATTTGTAGTGATCGGTTGTTTTTGCTGAACTCTTACATTCAAAGTCTATATCACCTTGGAAAAGACATTCAATATAATGATCAAATGATGTTTCGATATATTTATTTGTTTTTTGAATTTTTTTATTGATGCTTTTGTTTTCTACTGGTAAATATTTCTTCATTGGACTTTTAATTGATGAGTTTTCAACAAAAGTCGATATTTCTAAATTCTCATCGAAATCTTTAAACGTTTCTGTTTTTTCCTCTACCTTTCTAAAACACACTTTATTTTCGTTTTTTGATTCTGAATAAAAATCAACATCTTTACTCAGCTCAATATTATTTTTGACTTTATCGTTAAAGCGCTCAATTGAATTGCAAGCTTCAGTAGCTTCGGTATGGTTTGATGCAAAATCATCAGGAAATTTTGCCTTGACTTCAACTAAATTAACCACTGAATTGCTGATATCAGATAGTTTTTCAGTTATAAGACCATGCCTACTATGTGTCGAAAAATTACCAACGTTTTCTCTAAGATTCAATTCTAGACACAACTGTTTTCCTAACAAATTTTGTTCAGAATTGTAGCCAGCAGGTTTTTCTACTGCACTGATGTTTTCAGAAGCTGAGAATTAACAGCCTGGAAAAGGTTATTAACATATTGATTTGTAGCTTTGATAATTTCATTTGTGCATTCTCTTTTTGCATTCAGTTCTCTTTTTATTAAAATTGTACCTAACTGATGTTTAACCCTTGTTAACTTTTTCTTGTTTTCGTTCAACTTTACGGTCGTTATTGTAATTCTATCTCCTCTTTCAAAATTTTCAATGTTTTCAATCAAATTGTTATAGTATTTAGAATCTAGAGTTATTTTAGTATCCTTCTTCACATCTAAGCATTTTTTAACTAAAGTTTCATCATTATCAAGGACACTTTCAAGTACTTGAGATTTTGTGTCTCCCTTATCATAGGTAACAGCATTTTGACCAACGTTAGCTTTTAAAATGGACTCTGCAACAAATTGGATGTCTTTATTCATTTTTAAGTCAATTTTTGTTACGCTGGAGAACTGTTGTATTTCTGAGGTGAAACTTTCAGCTGCCTTGCAAACTTCAATGGCTTTATTAGTTTCGTTTGACATAAAAATGACATCAGAGTTTTCGTATATTTCGTCAGAACTAGCTTCTTTATTGTTTTGGTCTGGTTTGACTTCAGTAATCAAACTATCCGTATTGGAGATCAAATCAATGCAGTTGTTGCTTTTTAAGTCCAGCTCTGAACACAGAAGATTTATTGTGCAAGTTGAACTATCAATTTCTGAAGTGAGGTAATTACATTCTGAATTTTCACTTTCGATTGTGTCTAACATTTCTCCCATAAGACTGTCAACAACTTGAAAGTTTATTTTATTGATATAATCTAATCTAGCGCCACCAAGTTCAAAGCTTTCACATTTTCCATTTGAGCTTGTTTTACTTTCTGATTTTTGAAATAACTCCAAATCTTTGCTTTCTTCCAAGTTGTTGTTCATTAAGCCGGAAGATGGTTTCATTCTTGATTCAAGACTTTCAAGCTGCTTGTAAGCTTTGCTTTCAGTAACTTTACTTTGTTGTGGTGATACAACATCGAAAACGCATTTCTCAAACTGCTCCAAGTTATCTGTTGTATTGTTAAGGTCACATTTTATTTCAGCTATCAGATTATCAGTATTAGGTGATGAATCCATCACTTTTTTATTTGGAGCTGTCAAAATAGGAGTTACAACTTCAGGAAACAATACACTTTCTGTATTCTGCGAGTTTTTCAGTTCTTGCTGAATGAAATTTTTATCTGAATTCTCTTTTTCAACAATGGTATCTAGCATTTCATTTATAAGATGATAAATAACTTGACTATTTTCCATGGCTTTTTTTCTAAACGTGCAGTTTAAAAAGTAAGATAAATTGAATTTTATACAAAAATAACCATCAACATTCGACTGACGTAATAATTCGGGCTCAATTTTATTTCGTCTGTTGAACTAATTTTCGTATAAAAAACTAGTTTTAAATCAAAGGTCAGCAAACTACGGCCCGCAGCCTAAATGAGTTATACTTTTCAGCTAAAAACATACTTTTTAAAACAATAATACCAGTATTTGTGGTAAAAACTTACTATTAAGCTCATAAATTAATTTTAGTAATTACTTATATTAATTTATTGCTTTTTTATCTAAAGGTTAGATTAGTATAGTATTTTTTCATTTATTAATACATTTTTCAAGTAATTCAGCCTGTTAGCTTATTTTATCTTTGACCAGTTATATTATATGGCTGTTTTAGACTAAAGATTACTTAGGAATTTGTTACTATGTAGAGGTCTAAGATAAACGAAACGGAATTAGTCAAAAATTGTATTTGCATGTAAAACTGTTGTTCTGTATTTTGACTTATAAACTTTATGATTAATTGTAGCGTATACTAAGTATACAATAACTAAACGTATGCTAGAGATTTTAAAATAATAACGAGTTTAATAAAGTTAAATACACTATTTTTAAGTGATTATAATTTTTAAAGAAATCACATATCGTATTTATATTTCTTTAGAATATATTTTTTTTATTGCCGGTTACACGCAGAAAATTTAATTATATTATTACTACACAATAATACTTTTAAAAAAATGTTAGTATAAAAATAACAGATAGTAAAATATTTAACAAACACTGTAAAAATATTGGATTTGGTGAACTGTTGTTTATTCAACTATTAGCTTAAAGTACTTAATGATTATTTTAAATCATTAAATACAAACCTTACTAATCCATAAAAAGTAAAGTAAGTTAGTTTTATTTTCACTGTTTTTTACTGTTCACTAGTTGGTTTTATTAAAAAACTTAATCAGTATAATTATCAAACAAAATAGCTAATAAACCATTTTAAAAACAGAATTTTATACTAATTAAAGTATTTAAGTATAAAATTTAATACAAATTATAAATATAGTTTTATCAGAGTAATCAGATAAATGCTAATACTTTTATTTAAGGTCATTACACTTTATAAACTTTTGTATTTAAAATTTAAAAACACCGTTCATTATTCAGTCTTTGTAGTAGCATCATAATTGATATGTTTTTTTATTCGTTTTAAATTATCTTCTAGTAGTAATACTTTGAAACTTGGTTTATTTTAAAAATATTTGTAACCTAGCATAATACTATGTTTTATAGATTTATTTTAATTTTTAGCTTTTTATTTGAGTTTTACTTAGTCTATAAACGATTATAAAGCTGTAAATTAGTTCTTTTTTTTATATTTTAATTAACACAGTTTATACTTTTTTTTAAGATTTCAAACTGTAGTTACATACTAAAAACTTGTTGATAAAATTATACTGCTAATAAAAGTTTAATTTAACTGGGTTAATAAGGATTAAAATAAATAACATTTTTGTGTTTAAATTAGTGAATTATGTAATGAGTATTAGGGGCAGCTCTATGTATTTCTATTAGCACAGACTACAATTATTTGAAAAGTAAAAAGCTAATAAACGCTTTATAGTGTTTATTTATTAATTTTTATAAGCATTTGTTTGTTTGTTTTTAACTACAACATCTAAAACTCTCAGCTTTACACTTAAGCATTTCTTATCAAAAACTGTATAAAAATTAAAAATTAAATGATATCAGATTGTGTATAAACTGTTTCAGCAGGTCAATAAAAATTAAAAAGTTTTATGTAAACCTTTAAAAAATTAAAGCCATTTGATAATTAAAATTAAAGCGTGTTTTTTTAAATATGTGTTTTTATGCTGAAAAAAAAGTAAAATTTTTTAGTTAAGTAAACAGTATAAAATGTCTTTGGTATTTAAAAGTATTCGAATTAGAAGGTCAACTCACCAAGGTATTTGGAGTGACCTAGCAATTATTATCAAAACGATTCCTGGTTATTTAATATTTGATGAGTACAACAGATCAAATAAGAACGAAGAACAAGGTCTATCGAGTTTGATGGATGAAATGTGTTCTTATATGACTGGCTACGAAGAAATAATTCAGTTAAGAGAAGAAATCATCCAGAGTTTCAATTTCTTGCGTGAAAGCGATATGAGTGGTACTAGACGAATAAGTCTGTGAATTAATAAAAAACCTAAAGGGCCCCACTTTAGCCACAGAAAAGAACGAACTTGCGCAGTCTGAGTTGAAAGTGAAGTTAACAACCTGTGACAAAAACAGCAAAGTAGTAAGTTCTTTGTTGAAAATATATGTGCAGTGTGCCTCAGTAACTACAATGAAATTCTGAATGAAGATCTTCATATTGTGATTCCGTTGTGTGGACATCCGTTGTGTTGTAAATGTGCTGATGGTATTTTGAGGATGACTAAGAAAGAATGTCCTCGTTGTAAAGTAATTGTAAATTTAGATTCGTTTAATCTCATGAAGTTCAATACTGAATTAGAAATGGAAACTCAAGGACAAGGAGTATTCTTGTAAAAATATAAATCGTAGATATTTTCGTATTTTGTTCTAAATTTTATATGCCAAACAGTGTATTTACTTTGTATAAAAATATTTAAAAATATTTCTTCTAGTTATTCTTACGCGTTACTAACTGCTATACTTTCAAATTAAATTTGGATTATTTTGTTATATATGGTATTATAAGAAAAAAATACCGCAGTTAGGGATTTATTTTTGCTATAACTTAATTGCAGATGTAGTTTAGATAGTTTAGTATGTTTTGTTAACCTTTTTACTTTTAAATATATTGAAGAATAACATTTTAAATTGTTCTTTGTTTACAATTAAATGTATATTAAACAGACATTACAAAAAATTTATTTCTTTCTATTAACTTAATTAGTTCTCAAATATATTTTTCTTGTTTGTAGGAATAAGCTTCGCTTCACAAATTTAAACAGCTGATTATAAGGCAAAACTATTACATCATATTATATTTAAATAGAAATTGAACTTCAATTGTTGTGGTTGTAATTAGTATGGAGCTTATATTATTTAGTTTTAGCTTAGTTTCGGTTATTATATGTCAATCAAACATAACGACTTGTAGCTTCCATGACTTTACTGATACAATCGTTTTTTATTTATTTCTGTGGAATTGATAATCATATGGTGTTTACCCCTTGTTGTTTTTCAAAAATTTTATCTAACTTTATTAAGAATTTTGTATCATATCTTGTTTTTCGAAACTTTTACTGTTTCCAATCAAACTGTTAAAGCTTCTAGTTTCTGCTAATATTTTTGTATCTTCATCCGCTGCCAAGCATATTTTTGATTAATTTTTTTTTGATATCACTAAAATTTCAATCAGCTGAGCGTTTATGTCTTTCATATCAAACCTTGCATCATTTTAACTTTATTACCTGGTTATATTGGGTTTTAAATGATCGGGTTAGATGTCTTTGGGTTAGAAATGATCGGGATAGAAGTCATTGGGTTAGAAATGGTCGAGTTAGATATGATCGGTTTAGAAATAATTGGTTTAAAATGGTCATGGGTTAGAAAGGGTAGTAAACCGCTATTCATATACATGCAGTTTTTTACCAATACACTTGAGTGAGTTTGTTTATTTTCTTTTATTATTTTTTCTTAATATAATTTATTTTCGTACTCAATATTTTTTTAACCCTTACCCAAACGCGTACTCTAATCATAATCTAATTTAATTAGTTTTAACAAACGTTATTGATTCCTTTCCAAATACGCTTTAGATATAAACATATGATACTTATCATTTTAAGGGTAACCGTAAGTTAAATTGAATATTTTATTATAAAAATGTATAAACATTGTTTTAATTGAGACTTTTTATAAGTTATTTTATACAAAAGTTTTCTTAATTAATTACCAAAATATTGATTGAAAATATAATTTCGAAATTTCAATAACGTACTTAATAATATTGATGCGAAAACTTTATTAAGCTGAAATTAAAAAAAAAAATTTATGGCAAAACATTTGATATTAACTTTAGCCTTAACTACTAAAAAAATATTTTATTATGAAATATTTATTAACATGCTTAAAAGCTATCTATATCACTAATTGTGTTTTATAGTCATCTAAGAATACTTCAGCGTAGCATAGAAAATTTAAGTCCTTTAAAAAATATTTGTTTTTAATGTTAAACATCAAACAAATAGAATTATTATTAAAACAAAATTTCTAAGTCGGCTGTAATTCATACAAATAAAAGTCAGTTAAAATAATCAGGCATTTATTTTTGCATATATTTCACAGGCGTATATTTTATTTGCATATTTTTCACAGAGTTTAACGAAAAAAACAAAAAAAAATGTACTTAGTAAATTAAGAAAAAAACATTTAAACTTATAGTTATGGTTTAACAACAGTTCTTTAAAAATTATAATAATAGAACAAGCAGAGAAGGCACGATCTGAATTTTTCAGTTCCACACCCTCTTTTATTTCTAAAGTTTCTAGATTAAGAACCTCCGTGGAACTCATTGATGTCCAACTACTACCATCTTTAACTGCACCTCCGAAGATGAAAAGTTCTTGTTTACTTTTGAAGCAGAAAAAGAACCGCGCGCGTGTTTGAGTCTGACGTGCGAGATTTCCACTCTCCCGGTTGACACGTCAATCCATTCGACAAAATCCGTGTATTCCATGCGGCCGTTGTAACCGCCGAGCACGTAGATGAACTGCTTGTGGACTACACCGTGCAAAGTTCAACTTCAAGTGTGACGTCTTCTATTCCTCGGTGGTGGTATCGAACACTTCAATTGAATCCAACTCTCCATCAGTTGGGTTCCACCCGACTATGCAGAAAATTTCACCTTTGAAATTCACTAGAACGTTCCCATTCTTTTAGTCTCCAAACTTCCAACGTCCCTTATAGCTTAAAACTTTGTATTGAATACAGAACATTTGTCAGTATCCCAACCACCAGCTATTATCAGTGAAGTGTTTTTGTATATACATATACCGAATTCACTGCATAATATTGCAGCCGAGAACAATGACTTCTTCATTGTATTAATTTTTGTAAACTTTTTGGTGACAGTGTTGTACTTTTTGATAGACTTATTATTTTTACCTCCCACCAAATAGACGGAATTTCCTACTACTGCACTACAATGTTATAATAGAGAATGAGTAAAATGATGTTCTGTTATTCGAACCTCCAAACAACAAAACTGTATTTGTTTAGATTTATTGTAGTGTTAGTTTTACCTAACCGTTTATAAATATTTAAATGCAAATAAGATATTGTTTATTGTTTTTGTATCGTAGAAGTTAAACTAAAAAAACTTAGCACAAAATATTTTTAAACCTTTATTATATGAAAGACTTAAGTGTTTAAGCGAAAAAATTTTATTAATTTGCGAATGCTATTAGTTTATTGTCTCTAGCATACTTTTTAAGTAATGTTTTACAGTTTGAAATTGTTTTGTTTTGTTATGTTTGGCTTACTTAAATTTAAGACTATTTCATAAAAGTTATTTATTTAAGAAGTCTTTAATTACCGTTGTAACTTACCGTAAGTTTAAAACACTGTTTCAAAATCTTACACTTTTCAATAAAAAAACCAAAAAACTAAATTGTTAGATGATTAAATTTGAAAATTTAAAATATTCACTATACAAAAAAAAATATTGAGAAATTTTCATTATACATTTTTTGAAATGATTAAAAAAATCAACATTATAAGATTTATTTGTTATTGAGGTATGTTAAACAAATGCTAAATCAAAAAAATTAGTTTGTACTGTAAATCACGGTTTCCCAAATATTTTTGCATAAGGTCCTCTTTAAAAAAATAAAACATGTTATAGCCCCCTCCAACAAGGTTTCATAAAAAACTACCCTAAAATACGCCTAAGACCTTTTTTTGCTCTTAATTCTCAAACTCAGAATGTATAGTGTAAGTTTCAAACTATAGCCTTATGGCTCCCCCTTTTACAGCTTGTGGCCCCCTATAGTTCTAAAATTTTCTCATATAAATTTTAAAACTGTCCTTAGATACGCTTAAACCTTAATTTTTACTCTTCGACATCAACTCCAGACTATCTAAAGAAGCTTTAAAAATATTTTTGCCTCCTATAGACCCTTTACTTCTTACAGCCCCCAATGGCTCACTTTGGGTAATATTTTTTTGCTAGTTTGTGTTAAACTACATACAAATACATCAACTATTTGAATTTTTTTTATATAATTCATTTATAGCTTAATTTAAAGGAAGTTTAGTGTATAGCAGTTTAAGTATTTTACACTAAATTAATTAAGGGCATAGGGGGGTCCACCTTGATTTTTACAAGTTGATCTTATTTTATAGAGTTTTATCCGAGCTATCAGACATTTTCAACCGTTTGAAACAATTCAAAGTATTTTTGAGATATGAGTAGTCAAAGTCGGTGACCTCAATAGGTTCCTAATGGAAGGCGCAAACTAAAAATACAAAAAAAGACCAATTCACTAAAAATCTATCTCCTCCTTCATTTTTTAAGCAATCTTCTTCAAATTTTTACAGAAAGCATTATTGTATTTTAAAAAGATTGAATGCAGGATTTTTTTCTAATTTTGAATAATAAAATTTTCTTTAAAAAAAAACCACCTATTCTTTTTATTTTTTATATAAAATTTTTGTTTTTCAATATTTTTAAAATTCCAAATTTTAAAAGTCTTTTTAACTATAAAAGGAACGTTTTCTAAAAATTTGAGGTCTCTATCTCAAAAAATGAAGGAGAAGATAGGTTTTTAGTGATTTTTTAAATTTCTGAGAAAATTGACCCCGAAAAACTTGCGGGCCATACGTTTGTATTGGAAACTTTTCATAAAAATTACAATATCTCAAAAGTTAAACAGTATTTTTTAATTTATAAAAACTGGCTTGTAGCTTGTATTTTAAGCTTTCATATAAATCCAATGTTATTTTGAGTAAAAACAAATGTCGGATCCCCCCTATGTCCTTAACTTTTGTTATTTTAAGTTTTACAATCTTTTGATCTTAAAAAATATAATGAATTTACGATAAACGCTATTCAATACTATAATAAGTTATTAACGGCAAACATATTTTTATGCCATTTAAAAATGATAAAAGTAAATATAAAATAGGAAATACGTCATGAACATAAATGTACTTTTTAAGTTACGTGAAGCGGAAAGCTAACTAAATACTTAAATACGGACTAACTTGAATTATTTAATTTAGACCAACAACCTTTTATAAAACCTTACAATTTACAAGAAAAAGTGTTTTTGGGATTCATCAGAAAGTATTTTTTATGAGTCGTTGTAGTTTTAGAATTTATGCTTAAAAACCATTAAAAACCATTAAAACAAACTTTAGATAAAAAGTCTGATCATATGATAAACACAACTGTTGAATCAAAACCACATTAAAAACTAATTTGTAAATGATTATCAAACGTAGCTTATTTTTATTTTTATTCACAAATTAATTTCATCTACTAAAAAATAGTCGCGGGTCTGAGACTAAATAACAAAAACTAACTGGATACACTGCTTGGATTGGTTAGTACTTTATACTTTTACTTGTATTTTTATTAAAGTTAAGTGTATGATTTCATCTGCATAGACAAGGTGTTTAACATTAACAACGATCAGTTATTTACACTTTAATTAGCACTAATCAAAAGGGTTAAAAAAGTTATCAAACAAAATTACCTTTGAAAACATGTTTAGCTAAATAAACTAATATAATATATATATTTCTATTGTTATGTAAATGCTGAAATAGAGAGGCTCTCTACAACAAATTGTAGGTGCAAGTATATATTAATACAACAGAACGTTTTACTAATACAAATGTTTCACTGTTCTGTTAAATTAAACAGCTCTTCAGTTAGTTTATTACAACAGCATTTAACCAAAATCAAAATGTACATGAAATTAAGCAAAAAACTTCAAGGATCGTTACGTTACTAAATAACTCATTGAAAAATATAAGACACCTTAAGTTTGCATTAACGTTCAAAACTATTTAAAATATTAGCTTGCAAAATGTTTATAATTACTAAAAAGCTCATTGAGTTTATTTAATGATAGATTTGAGTTTAATTTTGAGATCTCGTGTTTTTCCATATTGCATAGAGAACAGCCATGTTTTGAATCGAATTTGTTTTTCGTTCCTGCAAAATGCATGGTGGATGGTAATTGTTTATCAACAAATGTCATCTATAGAGCGACGGTAATAACATCGCAGAAATGTAAGCAGTATGTCAGGTCATCAGGTTTATCGTTTAAAGATACACACAGTTTAAATGGTTTTTTTTTAACAACTGTAAATACAGACCAAAAACTACGCTTTTAAAATATATTTGGGATTTGAAAAATAGAAATGGAGAATTTAGCAATATTTGAGTAATTTTGGCACGAAAGAAAAAACAAATTCAGTTTAAAACATGGCTTCACTCTCTACAACATGGAAAAACACAAGATTTCAAAACTAAGTTCAAACCTAGCTTTAAATAAAGAAAAGAGATTTTTAGTAATTGTAAACATTTTTCAAACTTTTATATTGAATAATTTTAAACGTTTATGCAAACTTTGTGTGTTTTTATATTTTTTAATGAGTTATTTAGTGACTTAACGATCCTTTTGGTTTTTTGCTTAATATCATGTACATTTTGATTTATGTTTTATTATACTATTGTACTAAACTAACTGTCTAACAGAACAGTGAAAACTTGTATTAGTAAAACGTAGTGTTGTATTAATTTATGTACTTGTATATCTTGTGTTTTGAAAACTCGAATTTAAAAATAATAGTACATATGTTTCATATAAACTTTAAATATGTTTAACTACAACTTTAGTTCGAATTTAACTGTACTTTTTAGTAGTAGTTATTTAATTGTAATTATTTAATTTCACTTTTAAATGCAACTTAATTCGAACTACAGCTGATTTTTACAAACAATTTTATTATTTTTCTGAAACATTTGTATTGTTCTTTTTAAATTTTAATTTAAAAAATAAACTATTTAAAAGCCCTTTGTGGGCTTCGTGAAAAGTGATTTATTTAATCTAAGTATGTTATTTTATATATATATATATTATCCAAAATAGACTATGTATAAACACATAAAAAGCTTAGTATTATTTTTTGCTTTCATAGTAGGAAAAGGATTAAATTTTTATAATATTCGTTTATGTTTTTTAAATGTAGTTATTGTTTGTTTAATTTAGGTTACTTTGTGAAGTGAGATCCCTTTTAAGCGTAGTTTAGTATATGAGACAACTCATAAATAATGTAGCTATGTAACCAACCTATATATGTAAATAAATTAATTTTATTTATATAGTTTGCAGATCATTTTACTAAAAATAAACATAAATAGTTAACAGCAGGCACGTAGCTTGGTACGTTTCTGGAAAACTGCAGAAACGTATACTTTGGGCGAAAAAACTTGATTTTATTTAAATTTTTCAGCTTAAAAAGGACTGCTTTCTTATCTTTTAGTATTCATTTAAACTTAGTTTTGCACTCCTAAGATATAAATTCGAAATATATGTACGCTTTAGCACTTTTAGTGTCGTACAAATTAAATAAGTTAAACACATCTAAATTGCATACATTTAGCGCATTAAAGATTTCGTTTGTCAAAAAGCTATGCTTGCAAATTGATTCAAATAAAACCTGCAGATTTTTCTTCCAAAAATCAAAATTACACAGATTCATGATTGCATAACTTAATGTTGTTTCTATTGACTAAGCTAAATTTTCGAAACTGAAAATTTTAACAAAAACTTTGAAAGTTGTACAGTTAACTGTATATATAACTGTTTTTAAGTTAAATTGTGATCTTTTTATACTTATTTTGAATAAAAGTTTTATGGCTCTACACAAGTGGCTACACATAAGAATGATAAGGGGTATGTAGAAAAATAATATACAGTTATTTTTACAGTTATTAATCATACTTCAACCTTTTATTCTCTTTTGAAGTTTTAACACAACTGCATATTTTCATTTTAAATTCAATAACATTAGAGGTAGTTGAAATTGCTGTGTACCCGTTAGGACGTTGTAACGCGTCATTTCAGATGTTTTATTTTTTGCAGATTCGTAATTTTTTTGAGCTAGCTACGTCCCTGGTATCTTGCATTACACACTCATAAAATATTTATTGAACTCTACGTTAAAAGGTAAAATTTTAATTTGCAATGTTTTTAGTTTTAAAAACTTATCAATAATTTTAGCAAATAATTTATACTTTTATATAATTTAAAAAAAATAAAAATAATTAAATAGATAAATTTAAAGGTTTAAAAATTATGTTGAAGAGTTTAAATACTGCTATCAACAAAACAAGTAATGATGAAATAAAGCTATAACAATAAAAAAAAATAAACAAAATAAAGCTACAATACTAAAAAAAAAACTAAAATAAAGCTGTATCTAATAAAAACAAAACAAAAATTTTATATCCTTAAACTAAATAAGAAGTATAAAATAAATTTATCCTTTTAATTAAAACCAGGGACGTAGCTAGCTTAAAAAAGTTACGAATCTGCAAAAAAAAAAAAACAAGAATAACGTGTGATGACATCATAACGGGAATAGAGTAGTTTTAATTACCTTTAATTTTATATGAAAGTGTGCAGTTTTGTTAGAAGTTAAAAAATAAATTGATTGTTGATGTATAATGAATAACTGAATACAAGGCAATTTGTACTTCTCTTGACCCCCTATAATTCTTTATGTGTTGAAACTTTTATAAACCTATAAAACATTTTATTTAAAATAAAAATGTTAATTAACAATTTAACTTTAGTAGTATTACTGATAGGCCTAAAATATATAAGTTTGAAAACAGTTTACCCAATTCAGAAAACATTTGAAAATTTTTTGCTTTTATTAGATAAAAATCATAAATTTTAGGGGTTTAATAAAAAACAAAACAGATATAAAATAAAAAAGTTCACAACATTAGATAAAATTCAGATATACAATAACTTTATTTTGTCAAAAATAATTAATAAAGAAAGGAAGAGTACATGTCTTTGTAAATGTTATTACTAGCTTTGGTAGCATAAAGATTTAAGCTGTAAAAAAAAAAAAACATTAGCTTACTAAAACAAATTTTTTTAAATAAAAGCTGTAAAAAAAAATCAAACCTTTTTTTACAAAACAAATTTGTTAAATAAAACAACTTAGCTAAATAACCACAAACTTTGAATATTAAACATCAATAGTTTTCAGATACAATATAAAACATATCAATAAATTCAAACATAAAGATTTTTAAACGTAAAATATTTTAAGAATTTTTTCTAAACTTTTTATGAATTAATAATACAACTATACTTTTGTTAAAATAATAAGTATCAACTTATTGTTTTTAAACTTAGATTAAAAAGGTTATATTAAACTTATTTTAAAACAACAGATACAATACATATTCTTGATGCGTTTAAAGAAAAAATAAAACTTACAGTAATTTTTAAAAACAAGTTAAAACAAACTTTATGTTTTACATAGTTATCTGAAAACATCATTTAAAGAGCTTTTTCTTGAAGTACTTATCTGGAACCCTTTGTAACAAACTGAACTTCAGATTGATTGACTTAAATAATAGCTTTGAGTGTCAATGGTACCAAGTGGTGGTTTTACTTTTAAATGATATTTGCATAATTTTAACCTTAGAAAACTTAACTTTTAAACTTAGTTTTTAACAACTAAATCAGTAGTAATACAAATAAAACTCAAAAAATACTTTTCAAAATGTAAAGCTAAGTAGAAAAAACAAATGTACTAATTTAATTTTTTGTAATTTTGTAAACTACTTAAAATTTGTTAATATAAAGATGAAAAAAACAGAGATAATGAAAAACCTTTGAAAGTTTGGAATAGAACCAAAAACTTTTAAAAATCTTCATATAATAAAACACTATGCATAGAAAACAAACTCATTGTAAATAAATAATATAAAAATACAAGTAATATAGGTATTAACAACAGTTCTACCCTATGACCAACACCAATTCCAGGATTTTTTTTCTTGAATTTTCTTAACATAAAAACTAGCACTTAGATGAGAAGAATAAAAATAAATGAAATCACAAAAATAAACTACAAGACAGTATTTTTTCCTCTGTAAAAATGTTTATTTTCATATTTTTTTGCCTAATAAAATGTTCTAAAAAATTTTCCTGAAAACTTTCCTTTCCTGCTAGAACCCTTTCATTAACCTAAGACTTTTCCAAAGTAAGTACTCATAAAGCATTATCAATGTTCAATTTGAATCTAAAAACTTTGCTAAAAACTGCAATAAAAACTTCAACTAAGGTAAGCATTTATAAAATCTTTAAAACAAGTTTTAATTAAAAAAAAAAGTTCTAAAATACAATAAAAAAACTATAATTTATTTATATTAATCTTGAGAAAATAAAAAAATTAATTAACCTAAGCATTAACAAAATCTTTAAAACAAGTTTTAATTAAAAATGAATTTCTGAAATAAAAAAAAATATATATTTTGTTTATATTATTCTTGAAAAAATGTTTATATTATAGAGTTTTTCAGTTTGTCTTCTTTTTGCAAGCTATTTGTCTTATTGTATAATATTTTCTGATTTAATAATTTATAATCTTCTTGATAGAACTTCAGAAAATAATATTATCACATTGTTTTAAAAGTTGTTTATTTTTGTATATTTGTCAACCACAGGGGTTTAATCTTAAAACATTCAACTCAGAGAGTCAATTTGATTTAAAACAAAAGTAGATTCTTTATATTACTTTACTTTGTGGTTCATCTATTCTAAAATTTATCTTTTCATATATCTTCTATCTGTATTTGCTGTTTTGTAAGACAAAAAAATGTAAAGTTCTTTTTGACTCACCACAAACATTTCAATAGTACAAGATCCTCTCTCACACATACTTTTTTTTATTCTCTAACATCATTTAAACCAAATCTACAGCCTCGAAATGAATTTTTTTACAATAGTTTGTAATTGATAATAGATTTTTACACCAAGTTATTTGTATACAGTTTAGATGTATTCAATTTGTTCAATATTTACGACACTAAATGTGCTAAAGAATTCGTAAATAATTAGAAATTATCTATCGCAAAAAATAAATACTGAAAGCTAAAGAAACAAAGTCTTAAAAGCTCAATAATCGAAACAAAGCGAGTTTTTTCGCACAAGTATTTACGTTTAGAAACGTACCAAGCTACGTGCCTGATTAAAACTAACAGTATTTACTAATTTGAATAAATATCTCAATATAGGAGTTTAACTAAACTAAAACAATAATGTAAACAACTACAAAAAAAAAACATTTAAAATAGTAAATAAGTTTTTTAGTTCAATTAAAAACAAATATAAAATCAGTCAACCAATTACTAGTTTTAAATTTCATCAGTAATTTCAACTTATGATTTTAATATTTAACTTTCGTTTTGTTCTGGTAAAAGTATATATAAAGATTAGCTGTTTTATTTACACAGATGAAATGTAGACTATTAAATGAAATTGTTTACTAATACACTAACAAACTATAAGCAGAAAATAAACATATTACAACTTTCTACAAACAACTGGACCAACGCTATTGAAACCCAATTAATATATTCAAAAAAGAAAGACATTACCTATTTAGATGAAAAATAAATACTAATATACTATTTATAAAGAGAAAAAAAGTTCCTGTTAATCTTATGTAAACTTTATTTATTTAGTTGATCATCAAATAAATTGTCATTTAGTTCAACCTGGAACCTTCTAAGATGGCTTTCTTCTCGTTCCAAGATTTTCTATAGTTAAATTAATAAGTAGGCCTGTTTAAAGCTTACTACATTGATAAGCTAGTAATTTATGACCATTACTATATTTGAATCTTGGTAAAAAAATTGTATTTGGGACCAGACATGTTAAAATGCTAAGAGTTACTATGGTAATTCAGCAATGATGCTTATAAACTTTGGTTTGTTTTAAGTTAGTAATTTCACGCTTAAGTACACAAAGCAGTGCTTTTTAACATGTTTGTTTGGGACCTTGTTGAATGGCTATGTACTTTAGATATATTTTTAAAGTAATTACTAGTAAAAAGCCTTTTAAAAATTTGAACATAAAAACTTCCAACTCGTATTTAAATAAACTTTCAACATTTAATATTATTTTTTGCTATTTTTAAATTTCTTACACTCTCGTTGTACATTTTATAGTGAATTCACTTTAGTCCTTTTTTATGAGTACATTGATTTCATTAACTTTTTTTATTAGTTCTGCCCAAGCGTAACAGACCATACCTTATATCGCTCATAAAAAGTGAATTAAAAATCAAGTATAAAAATTTTTCATTTAGAATATACCTTGTTTTATAAAGAACACCAATTGCCTTTAATAATTTACTTCATTTCAATACGTTCCGCCTAACTTAAACTATTATCTACTATTACTCCTATGTACTTGTAACTTTTAACCATATTTACTACTGTTTTACCTACTTTGTCTTCAAAATTTATATTTTTTCTAAAAAATTGTTTTAACTGGATGAAGTGAAATACTTCTAGTTTTGTCTTTATTTAATTTAAGTCTTTTTTCTTTAAGCCAATTTGAGACTTTTTGAAGTTCTTAATTAAGGTTGTCATTGTCTTTAAATATGTTTTTTTATTAAATGTTCTATAAGGTAAGGTGTTGTTTGCAAAATTTAATAATTTTAAGCTAATATTGTTTGTAAGTTGTGTATAAGAAATAAAGAGGTCTTAGGACTGAACTTTGTGGTACTCCTACGTCAATTTTTTCACGTGTTGATTCATTCCGTCAAAAATTAACATACTGTTCCCTTTCAGTCAGGTAAGATATATTTAACAATTGCATTTTCCCTCTTACACCATAACATTCTAATTTATTTAGAAAAATCATTCTATCAACACTGTCGAATGCTATACTTAAATCAAGTAATACCGCACATACTGCTTCTCCCTTATCAAATCTGTTCAGTGCACCTTCTACATATTAAGACAAAGCCAGGTAGTAGAGTGGTTCTCTCGAAAATCAAATTGTGAATTGTATAAAATCATATTTTTAGTAAAAAAAAAATTGTAAACGATTGTGTATTACTTTCTCAATTATTTTATTAAAGTTAGATAAAACTGAGATTGGTTTATAATTGCCTGGTAACTTTTTTGTTCCTGATTTGAAAATTGTAATAACGTTTGCTAATTTTAAACTATTAGGATATTTACTTTCATAGTATGATTGATTAATCAATTCACTTAAAACGTTAGAGATAGGACTGTTAATTTTTTAAGAGTTTTAACTGAAATATTATCATAACTATTGGCCTTGTTTGAATCTAAGTTATTTATAGTGTAAAATATTTCTAATTCTGTTACATCTAACCAGAAAAATCTGTTAGCTTAGTTCAGAGTATCGCTTTTTTTTGTACAGGTCTGTAACCCAATATTTGCAAAATAGATATTTAACTCGTTAACTATTTCAACTGGTTTGGTATAAGAATTTTCATTTGTATCTAGCTGGTGTGGAAATTGGTTCTCTTAATCTTTTTTCCTATTGGTTATGTTATTTATTATTTTCTAAGTTTTGGATGTATTTTTTTCAGAGAATTTAAGCATGTTTTCATAGTATGCCTATTTTGATATTTTTTTAATTTTTGTAAGTTTGTTTCTATATTTTATGTATTCTTAAACTTTAATTGGATTATTAAAACTACTTTTTGCAGACATTTTTGTATAATTTATTTTTTTGTTTTATGGAATTTAATATTGCTTTAGTTATCCAAGGTTTTGTTTTTAACTTTAGTTTAGCTTTAGATAAATTTGTATTTGGAACACTTTTGTGAGTTATTTCTTTAATTTTTCCTATTAATTTATTAAACTTTGTATCAATAGAACTTTCAGATTGATTAAATTATTAGTTTCATATATGCTAAAAATAAGTTTAGGATCTGCTAAAAAGTATTGATTTTAAAAAAGTCTTAAAAGTATTGGTTTTTATTTTTTAAATTATTTTTCATTAGGTTGCAACTTTTAAGCTTTGTAAAAAGGTAAAAGCGGCCTGATATATTTAACAAAAATACTTGGCACTGAACAACTTTTTAAGATAAAATATTTATAAGACCAAAGCCCTTAACTTGAGTTAAGCAATTTTTAACTGAAGAAACTTTACCATTTAAATAGTTTATATCAGTGACGTTGCGTGGTATTTTTATTAGGCGGTGCAGAAAATTGAAGAAAAAAACTGCCGAAATGCCAGTGCTCGAGTTGGCGGTGCTCAAGTCACCTCTGCTCGAGTCGCCTCTGCTCTGCTTAGCTTTGTTTTCATTTTTTTACATTAGCTTGTGGAATAGTACTTAAGCCTGTACTGCTTTAGCAAATTTTCAGCTTAGCTTACTTACCACAAGATATTGATTTTACGAGCATTAATTTAGCTCGATTAACATTTTTTGTAAATAAGCAATAAAGTTGCTATGATTTATGAAAAAAGGTCAAAAGGACTTAGTTTTTACAAACTCATTTATTTCTAATTATTCAAGCAATTATTCTTACATTTTATAGATTACTTTTAGAAAAGTAATTAATCTTAAAGTTTCAAAACTCTTCAAAAAAAATTGATTGACAATTAATTTTAAAAATCAAAAGTTGAGTAGAACACCTTCGTTATAAATAATGATAGTAAGAATAGTAAGCTCAATGTTAATTATTGACGGAAGTTTTTTACAGTTTATAAATAGCTTAAAGGAAAAAAATGTTTGTTTTATAATAACTTCAATTTTATTAGTAATGTTAAACATGCAGCAATTTTAAGATAATTTTGAGAACAAGTTTGTGTATGGGTATAAAAATCATATTATACAAAAAAGATTAAAATAAATAGTCTTAAATAATTTTAAAAAACATTAACATCATCATAGAAAATTTAGTTTAGATTTATAGATTTTTAAATGTTTAACTCACTCACTATTAATAAACGATAAACTAAGTAGAGTTCAGTTTCTTTAACTTAATTTTTGGTAAAAAAATCAATCAATATTTTTTTATTTCAGACTTTGAACTAATGAAGTATAATTTTGTATTACTAATGCTTTTGGTTAAAAATATTTAATCAAGTTTTTTTAGTTGTTGTACTTCAAGTTTTTGTACTGTATTAACTTTTATGAAAATACATAACTATAAGTAAGATTTGTTAATATTTTGCAAAAATTTTATGATAAAAGATGTCAGGAAAACAATAACATGTATACCGCTAATGCTAGTTTAAATAACAAAACTATGGAACTTAGATTGAATAATTATATAATAATTAATTATACTATGATAAGTTAAACTTAAGAACACTTGTGAAGTAATATATTGTGTTAGGGCGTAAAAAAAGGAGCGATTTGCTTGGATGATTAGCGAGAGAATCGTTTGTTTAATTTCTATTAAACCCAAATAAAAAAAGGTATTTTAGATTCATACCAGAAATTTAACAATTATTCTAAATTTATAAGAGTTTTTTAATAAATTGCTTTTTACAAAATTTCTTAATATAAATAAAAAACACAGGTAACATTAAACTTAGTGAAACATACGCAAAAGTTGCTTAAAAATTAGACTAGATTACTGGTTTGAAATTTTTAATCTATAGTTTTTTGAACGATAAAAAACGCTAACAATATTTAGTCCTAGGACCTGGTGCACGAAGAACCTTTCGGTTATCGAGTCGTACACCACGGATATCTTTTAATGTCAAGTCTATGTTTGTCGTTATTTTTTATTGACTGTTCTGTTTTACTATGAAAAATATTTTAAAAAATGAGCAAGATCCTTGTTTTGTTAAGTACTTTGAATAAAACACTTTTTTGAAATTACCACTTACATTCGTAGATTTAAATTCTAGACTGATGTAATGTTATTTATAAAGTGTATATCTAAACGGTGTTTCAAATTGGACTACATTTGCAAGCCGATTTGTTGATTTTTGACGTTTAAAAACGTCAGAAAAAAAAGAGTTGAAAAATTGTAATTTTCCTGAATGATTGATTTGCTTGTTTTATTCATGTTAGATTAGCATAAGTAGTTATAACAACAGATCTATACTAGAAGTTTTAAGGTTGTGAAATTTATATAGATATTCACAAGTAAATTATTCGATTATTAGCTAATCTATAAAAAACAATATAGGTAGATCTAAATTTAAAACTATGTAAAAAAAAGTTGATCATATAAAATAATTTTATTAACAAAAAGTATATTTCTATTTAATAGTTTTAAATAAGTAATGTATACTTTTTAAACAAAATACTTAAACGTATATCATATATACAACAAGCAGAAATATTTGAAATAACTTAATTTTTGTTAAGAGAGTTAAAACTAAGTTTAATCACCACAACAGTTGCGTGTCTAGACTTTTTAACGTGAAGAAGCGATTATTTTTGAGTTAATAACAAAGTTCATTCAGTAGTAGAGTTTAGAACTTTTAAATCTGTAGTTTTTGCGTTTGTATTAACTGTCGATTTTAATTGAAAATTATTCATTCATTTCTATACTTCTAGTAATCCACGCACTGAATGCTTTAAATTAAAAACAAAATTTTAAAATCAAGATAAACTATATTCTGAGCCTTTTAAATTTTTAGTAGTACAATTATTTTTTATTGTTTTAAATGAACTATATAGAAATTTAGAGCACAAGTTAGCTACCTTTTTTTTAATTAATCACCCTAAAATTCTTGTATCAGTACTATTATTTAGTTTTATTTACTACAAAAAGCAACAACAACCGTTTTTATTATTTATATACAAAATAATTTGTTAGAATTAAACACATTTTTTTTTATAAACTATTATTTTTTCAACAATTGATGAAATCAAATCTGAGTGACGGGTAGTTATTCCAAGAAATAACTTGTATCCTAAACACACTGACTTTGATTGTTTTGTTAAAAGTATTAATTACAGGCGTGCTTCTGTCGTTATTACCGCTGAAAATCTGTTTAATTTTAATTTTATTTAGTAAAAGTGTATTACTACATTTTTTAATATCGTAGTTAGACAAATCCAGAGAGTTAAGCTTTTAAACAAATTACTATTTAGTTTTCTTAATAGTATAAGTAGATTTTACTGAATATCTTTATTTTAAAGAAAAAAATTTCGAAACAAAGATAACAACTTTGTATCTTAGCATTACTTATAATTTTTGTAAAATATCGTTTCGTTTGTTAAATCATATTAAACTTAGGCTAAATATAGAACTTTGTTATACTATGAATACATATTAGTCCTAAGAGCGAGACTAAAATCAAATGTAGTACATTACACTGCTTAAGAACTAGTTAAAATAAACATTTATCATAGTTAGCAGTAGAGAAGCAACTTACGTAAAACTTAGTGGCTTAAAACTATTTGTTTCCAAGTAGAACCATTTTAAATGAATCTTTCTAAAGTTTAGCGATTTAAGAAATATTATTTGATTTAGAACTTGAAGATTATACGCATGTCAATATATGTGTTAAAACCCATAGTGTTAATGTTAGATACATTAACAAAAAATCTGTTATAACGACTGTAGATAGCAGTTACAATACTCACTTTAGGTTGATTGTTTTCATCTTTAACAGTTGTAAAATTATCCTGATCCTCTTTTTTAAACATCACTTGGTAGGATGTGACCCACTGATCACCATTTTCTCTTCCTTGAGTCACAACCGCGCGAACATGTTTGTTTTTTTGAAAATTAACTTCAATCCATAGATCATCATAGATAATTCCTGTATTCAATTTTAAGTTGATAAAAACTTATTTGTCATAGGATGTTTTATAAAATTTTTATTTTTCTAAGTAAACAAAATTAACTATTTAACTGAAACATTCAGAAACTCATAATTTCTCTTTATAAATCATAAAAATATATTTTATTATACCAGATGTTCTTTGACCAGAATCATAGCCGCCACACCAAGCATTAGCACCAATTGTATCGAACAGTCTGGCATTTTTAGCTGCATGGTCTTCCCTATTTTTCCAATGGGAACCATCCGTAAGTTGACTGTTGGGCACAATTAGTTTGTTTTGTACTCCCAGCCCGCATTCTGTAGATTGTTTCAGCAGTATATTTATAAAAAAATATTTAAAAAAAAATGTTTTCAGTCTGATAGAATTTTAATTACATTTTTTATAACTCATAGAATAAACTGTTCATGTTATTTACGACAGCAAAAATTAACACAAGTCTTACCTAAACAATTTTAAATGAGAACTATTTAGAAAGTGTATGTAGCTTCAAAGAAATTTAAACTCAAACACTCACCCTTTGCAACCTCTTTGCTTAATCCTTTATAGACGATACTCTCTAACTTGTTGATTTTTCTTTGATGGGCCGACACCATTTCCGTGTTGTCAACACCGTCCTTCCCTGGCAACCCCGTTTCCCCTGGCAACCCTCTATCGCCCTTCTCCCCCTTTGGCCCCTGCTTGCCTCGCAACGAGGCGTGAGGAGGGCCGTAGGATGAGGGGGAGACTTTGGGGTCGCAAACAACCCTGCACTCGTTCAAACAATTCTGCCCACTTGTCAGATACAACAAGGACAAGCAACACAAAACAATTAAAAATTTAATTTTGATGCTTAAATATGTTCTCTCTCAATCTCTTGATAATTAGAAAATAACGAACCTTTATGCGTTTATATAATGTTTTGAAAAATAACGATTATTTCTATCACTTAAAATGTTGTTGTTGTTAGCAAGACGGTTGAACCGTTTTCTTTTGTCCGTGAAAAGTAGTTTTGCAAACAATGGACCTCGGTTAAAACTATAACAAAAGATGTTTTCAAAATTACGACTTACTTGTTTTATTAACTATTGATGCTTGTTTTAACGACCTTTTCTTACGAAAATTAGTATAAGGTTTTTTGTATTTGTGTTTTTTAACTCTCACGACTAAAAAACAAGTTATAAGGTAAAGTTAGTGTATGTACTAAAAAAAAAGTTTATTAGAAACAAACAAGCAAGTTTATAAAATAAGAAAGTTTTTATAAAATATCGGGTTCTGATACTTATTATACCATAGATTTTTTTTTTCTTAAAAAGTATATTTCTACTGCATTTATAACATTACGGTCATTTTCTTGTAATGATTGTATAAAAAATAACAAACTTGTATTGATTGTATAACGAATAATAAACTTGTATTGGTTGTATAACAAATAATAAACGTGTATTGATTGTATAACAAATAACAAACTTGTATTGATTATATGGCAAATAATAAACTTGTATTGATTGTATAACAAATAATAAACTCGTATTGATTGTAAAAAAAATAATAAACTTATATTAATTGTATAACAAATGATAACTTAACCACACGAACAACAACATTGTTTTATATGTATCAGCACACTTGCTTTAATTAAATAACTTTTTTTATAAGATATATTATTTTGGCAACCAAGTATTTCTTACTTTTCTTTGTGTATATGAGTTATATTTATAAACTTTAGTAAAAATATTTCAAACAAAAATGTTTGTTTGAAAACACGATCATGAATATATTTTTTTGCGTATTTTAATTAAAATTTTTAGAATTTTTTCACTATTTCAAAGTCTTTAATGAAAATTATTGAAAATAATTACCAGAATAACAGAGTAAAAAGTAATTTTAACATAAAACTATGTATATATAAGTGGCGACTAAAAACTATATTTTTCACAAAAATGCCTTACAATACAAGCACATCGACTTTAGAAAAAAAACTTACAAAGTATAAGTTTAAACTTTGAACATCAAGACTACTAGTAAATAAAAAACCTAATATTAAAAACTAAAGTCACAACAACTTTATTTTTTTTATAGATGATTTAAGGCTGAACGACTCTTTTTATAATCTTCGTTAAGAATATTATAATTGAAAACCCTATAGCTTGTCAATTTATTCCTAAATTATAAGCAAATTTAGCGTACTAACTTAGTTTAAAATTTTGTTCTGGTCTCATTTTGTATAAATTTTATTCAAAATTACTTTAATATATCAAATAAGATTTTCAAAATTTTTCTTAATTTCTTAAATTCTTTAAAAAATGTTTTTCTTTTTTTTAAACATTAAATAAACTTAATTTAAAGACTTGTCCATAAAAGTTAACTTATAAAAAAATTAATGCAAAAACATAAGTAAAACACAATTTAAACTGAACTATGGAGCTTAATTTTGTTTAAAAGTATTTTTCATTTGAAATAAAACTCAGACTCTAAAATTACATGTAAATATTCTAAGACTAATAAAAACTTAAATTTAAAATTTTTAAATATTTTTACGAAGCATACAAAAAGTTTTCCTTTTAAAAATTTTTTTATAACTACTCACTTGTTTTGCACATATTTAGATTAGTTTCGCAAAAAGAAACTTAAAAATAAACCGTTTATATACTCTAAACTGTGTTTGGTTCAATGTTTTACTTAAACAAAATAAAAAATAAGTAAAACTATCAAGAAAAATTAAAAAAAAACAATTTTAATAGTAAATTTTAGGTCGAGGTAATTACTATTACTCCTTGTATTTTTTAAATTGTATTTTCTTAACAGTTTACAAACAACATCTAATTTTTTCAAATTTTTTGTAACTCTTTGTTTCAAAAAATGTTACTGTGCAGTTTAAAGTTTATTGACTTTTAAACAAATAAACAACCAAATACAAATATACTGTGAAAATTGAAAATTTTACTTAGTTCACTATCATTTTTTGCATAACCAAAGATGTTTTCATTTTAGTCTTGAGTATATATTTCATAACGACTTTAATACAATCAATTTTAAATCTGCTCTGTCCAAAGACATAATAATTATTTAAGATCACTTTTATTTTTGAGACCTTTTTGATCTGTAAAACAATTTATAACACGTAACGATAACAAACCAAGAACTAGTATTTTTTAATACAAAAATACCTATTTGTTTCGCATTAAATTTTTTTCGCAAGAGTTTTTTATTTCTGTAAACATTTAGATGGTTAAGATTGTAGCGCATTTAAATTTTTCTGTATTTATGTTTTCAAATACATTTTACTGTGCTCTATTTATAGAGCATCGAGAAATATACCACTTAGTTTAAATATATACTTTAAAATCTGCATTTGAAATCTTATTAAAGTAGCTGTATTACTACGTTTGTTAAGATTAGTTGTATTCAGGTTTACTACGTTTAACTAGTTTTAAACAAACCGTAGGTTTAAGGAAATTAAACTTAACAATTATATTATTTTTTTTTAATTTCTATTATATTTATTTATTAAATAAATATCTGTTAATAAACAAATTTTTATTATGTAAAAAAACACTTTAAATATTGCATTTAATTTCTTTTTAAACAAGATACATATAGAGGAAGTTTTTTATATAATTACTAAAGACAATTGCTTTTCTGTAAAGCGTTTATTTAAATCTAAAAATATGGAATATTTTATTTTTTTAAGTACTCAGCATTTGAACTTTGGGATATACCTAAACAAAATTTACACATTTAGATCTAAAATTAAAAGTTTCTTAGTCCTCATTATATATCATACTAAATGAAAATAAAAAATCTTAAGCAGATTTTATTGTAAAAGCAAAAAGTTATTGTTGTGAAGTTTTTTAAGGTTTAAAGTTTAAAATATGAATAATTTAAACAAATAACGATGATGGTCGTTTTAAATCGACCAACGAGATGGTGACTTTCAGCGAGGCAGAAGAAAATTCGGGGGTTTCCCGGTTGCGAAACGGGGGATTCTGTTGTTTGTGGTCAATTTGATTGGTAACTTCGAAGCAGAGTTTTAGGAAGGGAACAAGCTTGGCGAGGGGGAGTCCCTTTTTCTGTAAGCACCGCCTAAATTCAATGTCCTTTTGAAGCCTCGTGAATAAAAATGTTTTAATATTTTATTGATGTTTTTTTTTATAATATTTTAACTGTTCTGTTGTAATTTTTAATTTCACTGCAATAATTTTATGATTTTTTTTTCACGACATTCACCCAACTTTGACAAACAACAAAAGTTAAAAGTAGTTATCATTATTTCCTATTCATGTGATTTGTTTTAATTAAATAAAGATCTAAAGCTAGATTTTTTAGATAAAGTTGTAAAATTTAAAAAATTACATTATAATTTTGCTTTAAATTTACGCATATTAAACATCGTTTAATTTAAAATGAACAAACATTTAAAAACTAACTTAATAAAAAAAAAGTATTTTATATAATACTCAAGGGAAAGTATTTTAAGCGGTGATAGCAGAAAATCTATGCAACTACTAAGTACATTTAAAAAATATTTTAGGATAACTATGAGTTTATATAGAGATTGCATTTTTAAAAGCATTAGTATTATCAAATGTATGTGCTTTTACATTTTAATTTAAGTTGTTACATAAGCATGTTTAATGACTTTAATTTTTTTTTTCTTTTTAGTTATTTCAATATTAAATCAGAACAACGAACATGTTAATATATTTTTTGCATTTTTATTGTGTTTAATATAAAAACATGTCAAGATTATAGTTAATACAAAAACTATTTCCTATAAACGATGTCAATATTTTTATATAATTTTGTAAGATAATATCAAAATATTTTAAAGTATTTGAGAATAAAAGTGGATAAAATTCAGTTAATTTTTAGATCAGGTAAAACATTTAATAACAAATTTTTAAAAATTAATATTTAAATATTTTTTTCACCTCTTTTTATTATTAAAAGTTTCTAAACTTCCGTTTGAAAACGACAAAAATAAGTACATTAAGTAAAAGCCAAAAGAAAAATATGTCTTTAAATTAAGAAATCCGAAACATACTGACGAACGAATTCAAGTATTTTTATTCAAAACTTTTTTAATTATTAATTTTTTTCATCAATATAAGGATTAAAAATACATTTTTTTTAAACTATATAAACACTTAAACGCTCAACAGAACTTTATGATTTTCTCACTTTAAATTTATTTCAAAGCTGTTTGTAAAATAAAATAGTTTGTTTTATAACTATAAGTTTTTTGAGGATAATACAAATAATGATATTATTTTTTATGTTTTACTCATTTTAATCTAAAGTTGCAGACATTTATAAATTTATTAAAAATGCTTCTGTCAAGTAATCACGCTACAAGTAATTTCAATTGTAAGTTAAGTTAGCACTTATTTTTGTACAAACTTACCTTATATAAGAAGTTTAACGAACAAGTTTTTGATTTGTAGTCGTGTAATTGAGTACTGTTTAATAGAACACTATAGTTAAGTATTATAATGATACTGTTCTATTAAAAACAACTCAACAACAGTTAATTTTCATTTTGATTATTAGAACTATTTAGTTTAAAACCATTAAGTATTACCAAAAATTTATTGAATGCTAAAAAAAGAACAAAATCTAAAATGTTTATTTATTGCAGTAAGTAAATCACTTTTGTTTCTTTCATAAATGTAAAAACTTAACTATAAATTTTATATTTTAAACTGTTCTTTAAAAACTCAAGAAGTTTTAGTGTTTTGTAATCAAGTCTATTTACGTCATGATTTACGTCATTGAGATCTTTCGTATCTTACCTTGCTTCATTTCCATCATCTCTTTGACACGTTTTCTTGGCACTTTTTTCTGCTTAGTGACAGCTTTTACACTTTTCATCGTCATTTTCTGAGTTTTCGATATATAAATAAAAAACATTATTCAAAAACTGCAGTTTTGTTTTTATTTTTTTCTTTTGTATAAATAAAATTAACAATAACATGTTAATGGTTAATTTCCATCAAATACCATAACTTAGAAGAAGAAAATTGAACTTTTTTTTGTTATCATTGAATATCGCAACATACCTTGTTCTCCTAAAAATAAATATACAAACTTTTTCCGCGTCTTAATAACAATTAAGAACTTAATTTATAATAAGACAAAAAAACCGACTGTACATTCAGTACTAAACTTTTAGACTAATGAAATTTTGCTGTTCTAATTTTTTCGTTGTAATAGTTTATTGTTAAGCATTTAAAGACTATTTAACAATTATTATAAAATGTAATGTTCTAAAAAAATTAAACAACCTATTTAGTTACTTCATGTCATATTAATTTTGCCTCTAAATAAGTAACTAATATTTACAGAGTCTAATAATAAAAACAATGGTTTAGTTTTCATCGAACTGTTGAAAAAAGAATGGATTTGAGTTTGTAAACTTGTTTAAAAACAACACGAAAAACATTTAAAATCAGTTCTTCTCAAATTCTCAACAGTAAAAAGTTATTGTTATATTAATGTATTTTTTTAGACTACTATAAATGCTAAAAACTTTAGAAAATTTTATTTTTTCCTCATTTAGTTAATTAGTACTTAACTTGGACTAAGACCATTTTAATTAATGTTTGTTGGTTTTATAGCTCTATATAATCTACAATATTAACTAATTTTGATAGTCTTGTTATAAAAATTTTGTTTTATTAACCTTTTGGTGATCTAATATTTCATTCACTTCATTGACCATTTTGTAAGTAGTAAACCTTTCAATAGAACCAAAAACTTTATCCAAAGTCTTATTAGCTGTACATTTTCCAACAAGTGATTCAGCCTGAAATAAAACTTGCAAGTTGGTTGTTTAAGTTTATCATTTCATAAATACATATTACCTCGTCGCTATCTCCTAGTCCTGAAAGATGTCCAATCCCTTTAAGAAGAAGATGGAAAAATTCATCATCTGCTGATCTGTAATTTGTAAGTAACAATTAAGTTAAATCTCAATTTTTTTTATATCATTTAATCCTTTGTGTTAAAAAAGTTGTTTGTAGAAGTGTTTTACTGCTAGAATAATATACACAAACAAGCTTTCGCGGTCAAATTAGTCACAATATGCAATTTTTGCTATGAGAATCGTGAGAAAAGCCGCAACCAATTTTATTTTTATAATAGATAAAATTTTATTTAGTACTACTTTATTACAGCTGTGTAAAAATACTTTTAGCTACTAAACTAATTTATATACTGACGTTCTATATTTTCAAATATAATGTGAAATAGTTAAAAACTATTTTATTGTAAGTTTGAGCTTGCAGTTTATGAATTTTAGTCAAAATAAAAATTTTATGAACATAATTTGTTTTAAAATACTTTTTGTTTCCTTGTTCAAAAAAGTTAGAAAACGAAAAAGGATGTTTCATGCGCTAAAAAGGTAATTTACTACGTAATAAGGAAATTTAAAAATTATTGCTTAACTAAATTCATCACATACAACCTTTAGCCTAAATACTCGTTATATTTATCTAAAACATAAAACCCGAACACGTATAATTTATTAAAAAATTTAAAATGTTTCTATATATAATAATTTATATTAGGATGATTAAATGTTCTTTAAAAAAACACATTTGGTTTGTTTTAAGCATTCTTTATTCTAATTTATAGTTTATTAGTTTATAAATAAATATATATGTTTTGATAATGTATTAACTAAAAATATTTTGAAAACTTGCTTGATTATACCAAGTTAAATAAAAGCAATATAATATTTTATCTTTTTAGACTTATAAAACTTCAAATAGACAAACGCTTAATTTTATTAATTTAGTTTATAACGCAACTCTAGTATACTTTCAAAGAAAATTAATATAAGGCTGCTGCTTACATAGTAAAAATTTCAAACAGTTGTGTTTATCAATACGTTGTACATAGATACAATATGTCTAAAATATCTATATGATTATACACAGTGTATGGAACCAAAAAATGCGACTTTAGAGTTCTTAGTTTGAATTTTTTTACATGTGACAATTATGAAACGAGCACTTTTTGCACAATTTAATGCAATTTTAAGAAAGTTTTATGGTCGTACTTTTTGATTAAAAAAAACCAAAAACTCTAGAAAATTACGGAAAAGTAAAAAAAATTACATAAAATCAATAATTGCACAAAATGAACAAACCACACCATAAAAAACTTTTTTCGATATTAAGTTTTAAGGTGAAATATCGACTTTTGAACAATTAATTAAATTAATTAATTAACTAAAACTGGTCGGATTAGTGAAGAATCACATAAGCGAGGCTCGGAATAGCGAGGATGTACTGCGCTTGTTTTTATAAAGTTTAAAAAAATTCAATTTTTTTTATAAAAGAAAATGTATCAATTTTAGTTGTTGTGACTTCAAATTTATCAAAATCGTGAAATTAAAGTTTAAATTTTGCGCCTTATTTACAAATTTAAAACAAAATCTACTATGGATGCGCTATCTAGGCTACTGATATTTCCTTATTTGGTTTTTAAAAATATATAAGGAAATATGTGAAGGAAACAGTTAAAATAACTTTCCTTTGACCTAAGCACAAGCTTACTTTTACCTACTTTTAAATTACATTTGTCCACAGCAGTAAATAAAAACTACTTTTGTGTTATAAAGTATTTCAGGTCGAAAACAGTTTTTATTTCAATAACAGTTTCCTTGTATTTTATATTGTAACAGAGATACTAATTAATTCATGATGAGGTTAAAAAAATTTTTTGAATTAGAGTATATGTAATGTTAAGCTATTATATAATTGCTTAAACCATACTTGTTTAAATAATAATAAAACAGTTTTGTTAAAGGTTACGTGCATTATTTAAAAAACTGTTAATACTTAAAAGTATTTTACTATTGCACAATTTACTTTTTTGTTTAAAAAACATTTTTTAGTGATTAACACAAGTGTAATCAACAATTCTATCTCACAAAAAAACTGTTTCAAAACACTGCGGCCTTCGAAGAACTTTTGCTAAAAAATTAGCCGGCTCCCCTACAAAAACCTTTTTGTACTTCTGTATGTAAAGTCTTTATAGGTGCACAACTATCTAAGTTCAGACAATTTAAATTCATTAAAAATTGTTGAACTTTTTTTTTACATCTTTTTAAGCTTATTAATTACTTACAAACGCTTTTGCTTTGTAAAATTGTAAATGTTTTTTGAGACAAGGTTAATTGAAATTGTAAGATATAGTAACTTAAATACTTTCCAAAGTCATCTTTTAAGAATTTTTATTTTCTTAATTTTCTTTAGTACCATAATCTTAAAAGTTAGATCTACAAACGCTTTTGTCATTTTTTTGAGTATATACTTTTTAGTATATTACCATTAAAATATTTTTGAAGATTTTCAGTTGTCAGAACTTTAGTTTTCATATATCCAGTACTACTTATATTTATAATTTTAACATTTCTGCTAATTTAAAGCTTAAAAATTTAAAAAGCACTGATGTTTTTGTAGAAACCTATACTTTATCTTTTTAAATTGTACACTTTTTGACGAATATAAAATTTGTAATAACGTGTTACTCAGATTGCTTAGAAACTAAGAAAAGTATAAACTACTATATGTTAAATTTACATTATAGTATTTAAGTTATAAACTAGTATATAAAAAGAAGTTTTTTATAATAATGATTATATTAATTATTTTTTTAATTATATTAATTGAAAAGTACAGAAAAGTTAAAATAACAAAATAAAAAACGTTCTGTTTACCTTGATTATATTGTCCTTTAATTTTTTTTCTTAATAAATTGTCCATAATACTTTACAATTTTTCATTCATTGTTTTAATTTATAATCGCAACGCCGAAAAGTTTTAATAAAAACCGATTTTAAAATGCATAAAATACTTTAGAACAAAACTTTAAGACGCAGAAAAAGTTCAATATAAGAATTTTAGAGAACAAAAAATCTAGTATGTTTTATGCGAGTTGTAATGCCGTTTTTTCTTTAATCGATTTTACAGAGTTGATTATATCATGTTTGAACCTCGAAATCTTGAACATCTAAAGTGCTTAAAATAGATGTTGGATTTAAATACAAATTGTACGAATAGTTTTACTTTTGTTTGAGTGGAATACACTTTTTACTTCTGTTAAAATTTAAGTTTAGTGTCGTATTTGTGCATACTTAAAAAAGTATCAAAAATTAATTAAATTGTTGTTAAACAACTGAGTGAAACATTTTATAAATTGCTTGCTTATAAAAAAAAAGAATTATCATTTTAGTGATCTTTTTCTAAATTTGAGTGTATTTATAAATAAAAAGTTCTCCTAATTAGTTTTTAATAAAACTTTTTTAGATTGCGTTTTAATATTTTAGGAAGTTTTATTTTACTTTTTATAAGTTTAATTTTTTAAATCTTTAATCTTAAATAAAAGCAACAAATGTACTGGTGTAACTTTTAAATAAATATAGTATTAATATAGTATTTTAACATAAAAAAAAACTTCCAATAAAACGTAGAAAATAATAATTTTTAAATAAAATAACAGAGTAAAAACAACTATAATATTTTTAAAATTGAAAATAGAAAGTATTCACTAAAAAATTCGTTGTTAAGATTGTATAATTCTTATAATCGTATTTTTCTTTTTTAATTTATAGTTTTCAAGTTTGAACACTTATATACCTCAAAAACTTGTAACTCTTCAAAAACAAAGCACAAAATTAAAAGTTACAATGTAAGCTTACTATTAGTAATGCAAGTGCAAATACATTAAAGCAATATGAGTTGTAGTTTTTTTAGCTATACTTGTATTTATTGAAAAACGCAACAAATAGTTTTAAATTTCGCTTTAAACCTTTACTGAAAATAATTTTGCAAAAATTTTGCGTAAAGTTATCAAACTAAATTTACACAACACATAAATGATGACTTAAAATTTATAAGATATATTTGTTATCGAACTTACAATCATATACAAATTTGTAGACTGTTTCTTTTTAATTATACAGTTTTATCATTAACACCGGTTACGTTAAGGTTTAATTTATATTTGTATATAAGTTAAACTTCCTTCAAAAATTTTCGACTACACTTAGTTGAGCTTATTCTAAACTGCTTTGATTATTTTTCTTTGAAATTCAGTAATACTATTTGTTATGCTAAAAAGAAAGTGTCGAACTGCTGAAATAAAAGTAATATACGTTTAGCTTCAAATAATAGCTTCAATTTTTAGTCATATTTATTTGCTAGTTCGTCAACAAGTTTATTTCATAAAATAAAAAGTACATTAGCGAATTTGAAATTAGAAAAAATTTATTTATTAATTGCTTTTATTATCAATAGTTTTTTGTTCAGATTTATAGTAAAAACACTGATTTTATGATCGCTTCAAAACTTCTATCAACAATAAGTAGTTGTACTTTTAGTGTTTACATTAATACCTCATTAGAAAACAAACATGTATTGAGTTTAAAAATTACAAGCATTATGGCGTAGTACTTAATTTAGTTGTGAAAATGAAAAATTCGCTCAAAATTAAAGGTTGTAAAATACTGTACTTAGGCATAAAACTTTTATTTTATTGTAAAAATAAATTGTTTTCTAATTCTTTACATAAATGTGCCTTTTAAAATTTTTCAAAAAATTAACTTAAATAACTTGAAAGTTCAATTTGGAAGTAGTTCAAAATTTAATACAAATCTCGTGACTGTATTGTTAATTGTGCAATAACTTAAACTTTCGGTTCAAATTTTGTTAAATAACGATTTATGCTAGACAATAACAACTGTTTTTTATAGCATTAAAACAGTGGTGAAATCTGTGTTTAATTTTTATAAATAAAACTATTCAGGTTTTTGTTGAATAACAGTAAAATTCACTGTAAAATATATCTTTTTGTATCATGAGTTTTAAATCTACATCTATAAAAAGTAAATTAATCAAAAAAATAAAGTATAAGCTATAGCTTTTTCGTACATTTCACCTTAAAACAAAAAAAATTAAAAACTTAACAACTTCAAAGTTTACTAGCTATTTAATTAACGACATAACTATTAATGCAAAAACTTTTTACTAACTTTTTTATAGCAGCTAGAAATTAAGCATAAGTTTGTAAATAAACAACCGGTTATAAATAATTTAAACTTATATTATTTTTTTAAAGACAGAAGCTACTATGCTTCATAAGTAGGAAACAAACTTTTTAACGAAAATATACCGTAGTAAATTAGTCAAGCAACAATATTAAACTTGTTTTAATTTTAATTGAAAATAAACACAAAACGAGAAAATCTAAGAGATTTATTATAAATAATTTTCAAGAAATATCAAACGTACTAGATAACTTAGAGTTATTTTGTTTTTTGCGTTACTCGAAAAAGCAACAATAAATCATCTAAAAAATCTTAATAAAGTGTTTAAACAAACTTTTTTTTATAAATCAAATTAAATTGACGAAGTTTCAGTTTTCAATCACTTTAATCCTAAATAAAATTTTCGACGAAACAGGTAAAATATTTTTCATTCTGTTTTTTACAACCAGTTTACTAAGTATTTCATTAAAAAAAACTTTAAAATTAATTGAGTTTTAATGACTAAAATATTAAAAGCAATAACCGTATTTTATAATTTGTACTTTTTTAAATTTGTCATAAAATCATTATTAAAATTTTTTAATCAATACATATTATTCTACTTAGAACTATTAAATAAATCATAATAAAAGAATAAAGTACCCTATAGTTTAATACAAAAATAGTAATAAGCTTTGGACGACTACTTATTTACGTAAATTCAAGTATAACAGATAAATAAAATAGACTTGTTTGAAGATGAATAAAATATTAAACTTTAAAAATAAAGGTCATATTAAGGCAAATACAGTCATGAGGTGCTGAAATTTTAAAAACAAATTTATTATTTCACATGACATGCAGATGTTTTTATAAAGTCTTGATTCAACAAAACCATAATCATATTTTATTTTAGCATAACATTTAGTTTTTTGAATCTCGACAATAAATTTCTGATATTTTTTTATTAATTATAAATTTTATATTTTGAACGTCCCGCTGGATTACTCACTGAGTATCAGGAAAAATACTTGGAAATTTTTCTGCAGGTAAAAACCACTGGATTTCCAGTAAATTTATCACAAATTTCAAGGTTTCTAAATCTCGACGAATCTATTGTGAAGGTTAATTAACTAGAAGTTTATAGAATTCAACTTAATAATAAATTAGTCATTTAAACATTATTCAAAAAAAAAGTCTAAAGTTTGTTTAATTTTGCATGTTTAAATAGATTTTTTATATGTTTTTTTTTTTGTATATAAAAAGTATTGTATTTTACAGAAATTTCTAGAGGAAAAGAAGTAGACAAGAAAATATATTTTCTGATTCATCCAAAATTAATCAACTATAAAAATCATTATGCACTAGCTTTGTACAGTATGTCATTTTACTTTTTCTTTTTCTACTCGTTAAAGTATCATTAGATTTTTACGTAACAAGAGTATAAAAATAGAAACTTACATTTTAAATTTTTTGAAATCTATTCAAGATACCGAGTTCTATAAATAAATACAACTACATTACGAATAAGCGTACTTGATTCGCTTATATTAAAAACAAAGCTTCTTAATACAAGTAAGTAAGCATTTGATTAAAAATTAAAGGAGCAGTTGTAAATGTACAACCGTTTAAATTTCAAATTTAATGTAATTATCAAAAAAAAAACAGCAATCTTTTCACAACACTTTGATCTAAAATTTAGAAAAATATGAACGTCATCACCAAAAAATTAAACAAAGATAATTATTTGCCATCAAATAACATACAAACGTGAAAGTATTTTTAAGCAATTGGGACTGTTGATAGTTTTAAAAATTATTCTGCTATTATTTATTAATAGACCTGTATAAAAAAGAGTCGTAAATAAATATTTTCAAGACGACAACAAAAACATTAAAATTTACATCAATTTATAAATTGATAAAAATATTCTAAATCTTTTGTTTTTTCATAACAGAGCAAGCTTTTTAACAAAGCGTAAAATAATAACAAATTGATAGTTTTGAAAATATTTCTATACTTTTATTTTATGTAAGGAAAGAAAATATTGTTTACAAAAAGTATGTTAAAGACATTTTTGCAGAAAAGCAATAATTTAACGTATTTAATTTCAGCTAAATTAAACTTCTTCAAATAAAAATAATGAAAATAGAGCTTTTTAAAAACCAATACTTAAAAGTTTGCTTTTAAATAGGTAAAACAACATCGATATTCAATAAGTTTTATAACATTTTTAGTTTAAAACATTTACTTTACCTTTTCTATTTAGCTATCATATTTACTGTAGCCCGCTTCTAGCAAACTTGGCAAATTACTTATAAAAATACTGTAGAACCCTCTACTGTAAATATAAATAAATAAACTGTAATTGTTTTGAAAATGTTAATCACTAAAATTTGATAAAAACTTTTAAATTATTGGATAAATGCTATTTTTAAACGATATACAACACTGAATCTAAGATCTAAGTTTTTTTTAAATACAATTAACTATTAATTCTCTAACAACCATATTATTTCAACAGCTTAAGCCAAAAAAAATATTTTTTGAAAACATTTTCAATCTTTAAGTTGAGTTACCTTCTTCAAAAAATGTTCAGTCCGTTATGTACTAAAACGAAAAAGAAGACTTGTTTAGTTTGAAATAAATTCGGATGGATTACATGAATAGACAATTCAAAATATTAAATTCTTATTATGCAAAAACTATATGTATTTTTTCAATTTTAAGCTGTACACGTTATAGATTACTTTTAGCTATAGATTTTTTTCTAGTTATTTATTTAAATATTTTCTTTCTATTCATTTAAAATATTGAAGAAATTAAACTATGTTGATTAAAAAACACAATTGTCAAAATAAAAATAAAATTATAAAAAAGCACTTATATCAATAAAATTTTGAAACTTGACTATACAGAAATGTTTTTTATTGAAGCACTAAATAGTCGTATTTAAGGAGATATCTTGTTACAGTTTATGTACTTGGGTATAAATTTTCACACTTAGTGTTAAATTCTATAAAGTATAGCAGTTTATTTTTATCTTTTCACATCAAAAATCAGTACTTTTAAAAATTTTCAGTATAAAAAAAACGTTTTTGTTGTTAAAGTTTATTAAAGTTCTAACAACTTTTGTATTTTATAAGTTTAAAGTTTATCTGTGGAAGTAGATTGGAACAGAGCAAAATACGAGTGGATTTCTTTTACTTCTGCACGCTTGCCTGAGATTTCCAAACGACGTTCTCAGTCCATTTATAAAATTCGAAGAAAATTTTCTCACTTTAGATTTCGACTTCATTTCTGGTTTCATTTCTGCAGGAGATACTTGATTAGAACGAATCTTTTTCAGCTTGAAAAATTTCAAGAAAGTTGTTTTTGTTGTGTTTGGTTTTTTCGAACGTTGAGATTTGTAGTGAGCAGTTGTTTTTGCTGAACTGTTACATTCAAAGTCTATATCACCTTGGAAAAGACATTCGATATAATGGTCAAATGATATTTCGATAAATTTATTTGTTTTTTGAATGGTTTTGTTGATGCTTTTGTTTTCTACTTGTAAATCTTTTTTTATGAGACTTTTAATTGACGAGTTTTCAACCGTAGTCGATATTTCAAAATTCTCATCAAAATCTTTAAACGTTTCTGTTTTTTCCTCTACCTTTCGAAAACATTCTTTATTTTCGTTTTTAGATTCTGCATAAATATTGACACCTTTACTCAGCTCAATATTGTTTTCTACTTTATCGTTAAAGCGTTCAATTGATTTGCAAGCTTCAGTAGCTTCGGTATGGTTTGATGCAAAATCATCAGGAAATTTTGCCTTGACTTCAACTAAATTAACCACTGAATTGCTGATATCAGATAGTTTTTCAGTTATAAGACCATCCCTACTATGTGTCAAAAAACTACTAATGTTGTCTCTAAGATTCAATTCTAGACACAACTGTTTTCCTAACAAATTTTGTTCAGAATTGTAGCCAGCAGGTTTTTCTACTGCACTGATGTTTTCAGAAGCTGAGAATTAACAGCCTGGAAAAGGTTATTAACATATTGATTTGTAGCTTTGATAATTTCATTTGTGCATTCTCTTTTTGCTTTTAGTTCTCTTTTTATTAAACTTGTACCTAACTGATGTTTAACCCTTGTTAACTTTTTCTTGTTTTCGTTCAACTTTACGGTCGTTTTTGTAATGTTGTCTCCTCTTTCAAAACTTTCACTGTTTTCAATCAAATTGGTATAGTATTAAGTATCTAGAGTTATTTTAGTATCCTTCTTCACATCTAAGCATTTTTTAACTAAAGTTTCATCATTATCAAGGACACTTTCAAGTACTTGAGATTTTGTGTCTCCCTTACCGTAGGTAACATCATTTTGACCAACGTTAGCTTTTACAATGGACTCTGCAACAAATTGGATGTCTTTATTCATTTTTAAGTCAATTTTTGTTACGCTGGAGAACTGTTGTATTTTTGAGGTGAAACTTTCAGCTGCCTTGCAAACTTCAATGGCTTTATTAGTTTCGTGTGACACAAAATTGACATCATAGTTTTCGTAAATTTCGTCAGAACAAGCTTCTTTATTGTTTTGATCTGGTTTGAGTTCAGTAATCGAACTATCCGTATTTGAGATCAAATCAATGCAACTGTTGCTTTTTAAATCTAGCTCTGAACACAAAAGATTTATTGTGCAAGTTGAACTACCAATTTCTGACTTGAGGTAATTACATTCTGAATTTTTACTTTCGATTGTGTCTAACATTTCTCCCATAAGACTGTCAACAACTTGAACGTTTATTTTATCGATACAATCTAATCTAGCGCTATCAAGTTCAAAGCTTTCACATTTTCCATTTGAGCTTGTTTTACTTTCTGATTTTTGAAACATTTCCAAATCTTTGCTTTCTTCCAAGTTGTTGTTCATTAAGCCGGAAGATGGTTTCATTCTTGATACAAGACTTTCAAGCTGCTTGTAAGCTTTACTTTCAGTAACTCTACTTTTTTGTGTTGATAAAACATCAAAAACGCATTTCTCAAACTGCTCCAAGTTAGCTGCTGTATTGTTAAGGTCACATTTTATTTCAGCTATTAGATTATCAGTATTAGGTGATGAATCCATGTAATTTTTATTAGGAGCTGTCAAAATAGGAGTTACAACTTCAGGAAACAATACACTTTCTGTATTCGGCGAGTTTTTCAGTTCTTGCTGAATGTAATCTTTATCTGAATTCTCTTTTTCAACAATGGTATCTAGCATTTCATTTATAAGATGATAAATAACTTGACTATTTTCCATGGTTTTTTTTCTAAACGTGCAGTTTAAAAAGTAAGATAAATTAAATTTTATACAAAAATAACCATCAACATTCGACTGACGTAATAATTCGGGCTCAAAATTATTTCGTGTGTTGAAATAATTTTTGTATAAAAAACTAGTTTTAAATCAAAGGTCGGCAAACTTCGGCCCGCAGTCTAAATGAGTTATACTTTTCAGCTAAAAACATACTTTTTAAAACAATAAAACCAGTATTTGTGGTAAAAACTTACAACTAAGCTCATAAATTAATTTTAGTAATTACTTATATTATTTTATTGCTTTTTTATCTAAAGGTTAGATTAGTATAGTATTTTTTCATTTATTAATAAATTTTTCAAGTAATTCAGTCTGCTAGCTTATTTTATCTTTGACCAGTTATATTATATGGCTGTCTTAGACTAAAGATTACTTAGGAATTTTTTACTCTGTAGAGGTCTAAGAGAAACGAAACGGAATTAGTCAAAAATTGTATTTGCATATAAAACTGTTGTTCTGTATTTTGACCTATAAACTTTATGATTTATTGTTGAGCATACTAAGTATACTATAACTAAAAGTATGCTAAAAGATTTTAAAATAGTAACGAGTTTAATAAAGTTAAAAACACTTTTTTTTAGTTATTTTTATTTAAAAAAAAATTGTGTATCATATTTATGCTTCTTTTAAATATATTTCTTTTTTTTTTTATTCTATTGCCGGTTACACGCAGAAAATTTAATTTTATTTTTAATACACAATAATACTTTTAAAAATAACAGATAGTAAATTATTTAACAAACACTGTAAAAATTTTGGATTTGGTTAAATGTTATTTATTCAACTATTAGCTTAAAGTACTTAAAGATTATTTTAAATCATTAAATCCAAATCTTACTAATCCATAAAGAGTAAAACAAGTTAGTTTTACTTTCACTGTTTTTTACTGTTCACTAGTTGGTTTTATTACAAAACTTAATCAGTAAAGTTATGAAAGAAAAAGTTAATAAACAAATTTAAAAACAGTAGTTTAAACTAATTAAAGGATTTAAGTATAAAATCTAATACAAATTATAAATATAGCTTTATCAGAGTAATCAGATAAATGCTAATACTTTTATTTAAGGTCATTACAGTTTATAAACTTTTGTACACAAAAATTAAAAAAACAACGTTCATTATTCAGTCTTTGTAGTAGCATCATAATTGATTTGTTTTTTTATTGTTTTAAATTTTCTTCTAGCAGTAAAACTTTGAAATTTGTTTTATTTTAAAAACATTTGTAACCTAGCATAATACTATGTTTTATAGATTTATTTTAATTTAGCCTTTTAGTTTAGTTCTACTTAGTCTATAAACGATTATAAAGCTATAAATTACTTCTTTCTTTATATTTCGATTAACAAAGTTTACACTTTTTTTATTAAAGATTTCAAACTGTTGTTACATACTAAAAACATGTTGATAAAATAATACTGCTAATAACAGTTTAATTTAACTGCGTTTAATAAGGATTAAAATAAATAACATTTTTGTGTTTAAATTAGTGAATTATGTAATGAGGTTTAGGGGCAGCTCTATGTATTTTCTATTAGCACAGACTACAATTATTAGAAAAGTAAGAAGCTAATAAACACTTTATAGTGTTTATCTATTAATTTGTATAAGCATTTTTTTATTTGTTATTAACTATAACATCTAAAACTCTAAGCTTTACACTTAAGCATTTCTTAGCAAAAACTGTATAAAAATTAAAATGAAATCAGATTGTGTATAAATAGTTTCAGCAGGTCAATAAAAATTTAAAAGTTTTATTTAAACGTTTAAAAAATAAAGCTACTTGATGATTAAAATTAAAATTAAGCGTGCTCTTTTTAATATGTGTTTTTATGCTGAAAAAAAAGTTCAATTTTTTAGTTAAGTAAAGAGTATAAAATGTCTTTGGTATTTAAAAGTATTCGAATTAGAAGGTCAACTCACCAAGGTATTTGGAGTGACCTAGCAGTAATTATCAAAACGATTCCTGGTTATTTAATATTTGATGAGTACAACAGATCAAATAAGAACGAAGAACAAGGTCTATCGAGTTTGATGGATGAAATGTGTTCTTACATGATTGGATACGAAGAAATAATTCAGTTAAGAGAAGAAATCATCCAGAGTTTCAATTTCTTGCGTGAAAGCGATATGGCTGGTACTAGACGAATAAGTCTGAGAATCAATAAAAAACCTAAAGGGCCCCACTTTACATGTAAGCAGAACAAATAATCTACAGTTCTAGCCACAGAAAAGAACGAACTTGCGCAGTCTGAGTTGAAAGTGAAGTTAACAACCTGTGACAAAAACAGCAAAGTAATCAAGTTCTTTGTTGAAAATATATGTGCAGTGTGCCTCAGTAACTACAATGAAATCCTGAATGAAGATCTTCATATTGTGATCCCGTTGTGTGGACATCCGTTGTGTTGTAAATGTGCTGATGGTATTTTGAGGATGACTAAGAAAGAATGTCCTCGTTGTAAAGTAATTGTAAATTTCGATTCGTTTAATCTCATGAAGTTCAATACTGAATTAGAAATGGAAACTCAAGGACAAGGAGTATTCCTGTGAAAATATAAATCGTAGATATTTTCGTATTTTGTTCTAAATTTTATATGCCAAACAGTGTATTTACTTTGTATAAAAATATTTAAAAATATTTCTTCTAATTATTCTTACGCGTTACTAACTGCTATACTTTCAAATTAAATTTGAAATATTTTGTTATAATATGGTATTATAAGAAAGAAATACCGCAGTTAGGGTTTTATTTTTGCTATAACTTAATTGCTGATGTAGTTTAGATAGTTCAGTATGTTTTGTTAACCTTTTTACTTTTAAATATATTGAATGAAGAATAACATTTTAAATTGTTCTTTGTTTAGAATTAAATGTATATTAAACAGACATTACAAAAAAATTATTTCTTTCTATCAACTTAATTAGTTCTCAAATTTATTTTTCTTGTTTGTAGGAATAAGCTTCGCTTCACAAATTTAAACAGCTGATTTTAAGGTAGAACTATTACATCAAATTATATTTAAATAGAAATTGAACTTCAATTGTTGTGGTTGTATTTAGTTGGAGCTTATATTATTTAGTTTTAGCTTAGTTTCGGTTATTATATACCAATCTAACGTAACGACTTGTAGCTTGCATGATTTTACTGATACAATCGTCTTTTTTAAAATTTCTGTTGAATTGATACTCATATGGTGTTTACTCTTTGTTTTGTTTTTAAATTTCTGTCTAGCTTTATAAATACTTTTGTATCATAACTTGTTTTTTAAAACTTTCACTGTTTCCAATCAAACTGCTAAAGCTTCTAGTTTCTGCTAATATTTTTGTATCTTCATCCGCTTCCAAGTGTGTTTTTGATAAAGTTTTATTAGTATCACTGAAATTTAAAGCAGTTAAGCGTTTGTGTGTCTCTTATCAAACCTAACATTATTTTAACCTTTGTTAGTTCTCGTATCAGATTCTGTTCCAATTTTAGTATCTTTATCTCGTTACACAGATTTTATTATGGTAATAGGGATTAGTAAAGTAGATTAGTACAACAATCAAAACAACACTTATATTTTATTTACATAAACTAAACAACACAAAGATACAACTACATCACTCTATACTAGAACTACATTTAAACACAAATTAATACAATTGTAATTAGTATATTATATCTTAATAGGGTTGATCACGCCAATTCGATCATCAGACCACAAGTTTCGGTAGACTGAGACCGGTTTCGTCCTTATTAGGACTAAATCAGTCAGTCACAACCAAAAAACTTATATCTTAATCAAGAAAGAATCTTAAATTTAACATGTTTGAAATGCATCTTAACTTAAAGCACACCAATAACCGCCGAAACTGCTTATATATGCATTAAAAAACGCATTAGTTCTCTTAAATAAATAGTTTTATTGTGGGAAAGCTTATCAAAATGCATTATTTTCACAAAATATCCCACGCCCTAAAATCATAAAACATTTATTACTTATGATTCCCATTTTAAATAGATTATTTTTAAGAGTTCCCACACCATCGGTACATCTTTACTCGTTTCTAAGTTTACTTTTGCCACACTAGAGTACTGTTGTAAACTCGAATTACTTTTTAGCTGTCTTTCTAAACTCAGTGGATTTTATTGTTTGAGTTGACTCAAAATCAACGCCAAAATTTTCGTTTCTGTATAATCTGTTTCATTTATTAAAACCAAATGTTATTTTAGTAATCAAAAAATTCCTCTTAGGTGTCGAATCACTAAAATTTTCAATTCCTGGTGTCAAAACAGGGCTTATATTTTAAGAAGTTAACAAATTAGTTAATTTATCTCTGCTATGTTAGTTTTTCAGCTCATGGTAATCACTTCCTGAATCTTAGTTTCAACTGTATCTTGAACTTATCCAGTAAAACTGTCAAGAATTTGACATTTTTCCCACTAAAAATTCTAAACTAGCACCAGAATTAAAGCTTTGACATTTTCCACTTAAGCTTTCACACCTTAAGCTTTTTTACTTTCTGAATTGCTGAAACATCTCCAAATCTTTAATTTCTTCCAATTTTTTGTTCATTAAGTTAGAATAAGATTCCAATTGTGTTTCAAAACTTTTAAGTTGTTTATTAGCTTTACTTTCAGTAAATTCTCTGTGCTTGGTTAATAAAACATCATAAATACATTTTTCAAACTCATACAAAGCTGCTATATAGTTAATAGTGATGTACTGTTAATATCACTTTTACTTTAATTTAATATCCTAGTAAGGTGTGAAATCATTGTTTTTTTTTCGAGATACCGTAATAGGACTCAACACTATGGGAGTTGATGAAAATACTAACTCTTCTTTTTCCTGTGTGTCTTCCTGTTCTTGGTTGATAAAATCACTAATTAGGTTTTCATTATCGATTTCAATATCAATTATAAGATTATCAATAACTTTAAAATTACCTTACATATAAAAAAATCCTGCAGCTTTAAAAGTAAAGTAAGTTAAAGTTAACAAAAGATAAACCAAAAACATTCCACTGACGTAATTATTCGGGGTTAAAGTTATTTTATGTTTTTTAATTTATTCTTGTATAAAAAGCTCTTTTTAAATCAGGGGTCGCAAACTAAGGCTTGCAGGCCGAAAATTGAGGCATGCGTCGTACATTTAAGCTGATTTTTTTTTTAAACTTAAAAATTACTATAGAATTTGTTACTCTGTGTAGAGTTGTTAATATTTAATTACCAGCGAAACGCCGTAAGTCGAACAAAGTACTTGCGTACTGAAACTGTTGTTTTGTATGTTTAGCTATGAGTTTTACGGCAAATGTTTGCATCTAATTAATATATTGTTATTAAAAGTTTTCTTTAAGAATTTAAATAACAACTTAATCGATACTATTTACTTGCTTTGAAAAAGTATTATATTTGCTGGATAAAAATAACGAAAAAAAAAATATTTTTTATTATAAGACTCAACATTGTAAAGAGTATTAATTTTTACAACTATTAAAGGAAGATAAAACAACTTTGAAAATGCATGTTAACCCATGTTTGAAAGTATTCCAGTAAATTTTAAACTTTTTTTTCTAGTTTTTTTAAATACAAAATGTTTATAAACAAAACGACAACAAACAATAGTATTATATTTTACGATGCACATCTAAAAATATATTTATTAACAGTTTCAATGTTTTTAGTTTGAAATGTGAAACCATATCTGTCAGTTTTTTTTTCATATTTTATCTAAAGCATACTATGTTAAAGACAGAAATGTATGATTTTTTTTTCCTTTATACTTAAAAGTTTGTTTGAATTATTGCATTAAAAGAGCGATTATGTTATAATAATTTTATTATATAACTAAGTTAAAAATAACGTGTTTTCACATTTTAGTAATTAAATTATGTTATCTTAAATAAAACAAGGCGTTTAATCACGTTTTGAATTTACTGCATTCAAACATAACATTTACTGGAGAAAGATCTGCCAACAATATCTTAAACTTACGCTCTACTCGACCATATAAATTTAATATAAAAAGATTTAGACGTACTAAATTGAATAAGGTATATGTTTCTTTTTTTTTTTATAGAATAGTACAAAAGTCTGATTGTTACTAGTTCCTAACGTTTTAAGTAACATTTATTAGATTTTGATATATAAATAAAAATTTGTACTTATTTAAAGTATTGTAAAACATGTGATTGTAGTAATCGAAATTAAAAAAATACTTAAAACCAAAATTTTGATATAATAAGCAGTAAATGAAACTTTGTAAAGAGTTATTACCAAACTTAGACCCTATAATTGTAAGTTTTTCTTTTAAATAGATTTTAAAGCTTGTTATTTGCATGAAAGTACCTCGTGGGCCGCAGTTTCCCGACCTCGTTTTAAGAATATTTTGTTAAAAATAATGATATCGTCTGTTAATAAATACCTTTTAAAACTAATAACTAAAATAAATTTGTTTACAAAATGTCGATGAGTTTTAGTTGAATTAACTATTATTTTAGATAAAATTAAGTCCAACTTGTGTTTTAGAATTTAAACCAATAAGTGCAAGTTGATATTATTTTTAGCTTAAGCATTTTATGATTGCCTTAGAAACTAGTTAAAATTAAACTTTAGCTTTTCTATATAAATTTGACTGAAAAGCTATTTTTATTCCTTAATATAATTTTGCACAAATTGTTGTCATTTTCTTGGTATTTTTTATTTGTTTTATTCAAATTTATTTGAACTTATCAGTATTACAATAGTCTTGAACTTTTATATTTTAATTATTTTCATGTACTTGCCATAAATTGAAAATTTAAACCATAAGTTCAAATACTCTGGTAACTTTTAGCTTTTTCTCAAGTAGTGAATTTAATACAAAGAACTAAACACTAGTATTAGTTTGTTGTTTGGAATACTTTGGTAAAAAAAAAAAGTAATATGAATTTTATACTTTATGAAAAAAATATTTTATTCGTAAAATAAGAGTAAAATATAAAAAATTAGGCCTACTTATAAAACACCTACTTATTTATTTATAAATATAGTTTATTTAAAACTAATGACGATTTTAAAAGTAGTACAACTATGTTGCTACCACTTGTAAACAGACCAATTATTGAATCAAGTTAACATCTTTTAATAAATGCCAACAACAGAATTTATTTAACAATTTTCACATTAAATTCGCACTAATATTATTTGTATACATTTTACATTCAGATCTGTTAGGAATACTACTTTCTCTTTCTTGTACACATTTAACCATCTCATTTGATTGAGAGGTACTTCCACTCCTAAGTCTTTACATATATAAAAATTCTTAATATTCTATAATTTTGTAAACTGTTGATATAGCTACACTAAAAAGCTATATCTGAAATTGTCATTCCTACCCAATGAAACTGAACTTTAATTTGAATGATAAACGATATTTTAATAACATTTAATTTTAGTTTCTAATAAGTCTAGGAATTTCGGTCAAAATTTTCAAGTAAGATATTTTGTTTTGGTCAAAAAACTAAATATAATTTAAAACTATTAATTAAAAAAATTGTAATAAATATCAAATTGTTTTCAAAGTAAAAGACTTAAGCTATTAAATTAGCTTGTTTTATTCTAAATATTCCTTATTGGTATTTTATAAAATATTTGCATTATCTATACCATGTAACATATAGTTTATATAACTTAACGGGAACGGGTCACTTTTGCACGAGCGTCACTTTTGCACGAAGGGACACTTTTGCACGAGCGTCTCTTTTGCACGAAGGGACACTTTTGCACGAGGGTCACTTTTGCACGGTGACTCTTTTGCACGAGCGTCACTTTTGCACGAGGGGTCACTTTTGCACGGCGACTCTTTTGCACGGCGTCACTTTTGCACGAGGAGACACTTTTGCACGAGCGGACACCTTTGCACGGCGACTCTTTTGCACGAAGGGTGAATTTTGCACGGCGTCACTTTTGCACGGTGACATTGTTACACGTCAAAAATTTTGCACGACGTTAAATTTGCATGGCGACATTTTTGCAAAGCGTCACTTTCGCATGTCGTTATATTTTTACGGATATACTTATGAACTGCGAAAATTTTAAACTTTCTGTCAATTTTGAACGGAACTTTACTTTTGCACGATTCTAATTTTTTTTTTCTCAAATAAAAATTTAGATATATTGTTTTTTTTTTTCTCAACTTATACGACGCAAGTTGTTTTGAATAAATAAAACGTGGTAGTTTTATAATGAAATTTTAATCTAAAATTTTTATAAATTTATTCTTTAAAGATTTTTTTTTACAAACTAAGTTTCGGTCAAAAACCTCGTCAGTTGTTAAATAAAGTTCTTAAATAAGAGTTTTTATTTGAAGTTTTACGTAGATAAATATACTAACGTACCACAATTCATTAATTCATTTTTATATCCTTATTTTAATTAAACTAGCTGAATACTAATTTCCTAATTTCAAATAAAAAAATTTTTGAATAATTTAAATAAAAATATAAAAAATTTTGAATCTCGTTAACTTTTTAGCAGAAGAATAAACTTAATTTGTAAGGCTATAAAACAAGAATCTTGGGTATTATTTTTTACATATATTTTGTTGATATTAAAATTAGCATTATATAGTTGTTAAACATATATTTAAATTTATTCTAATTTAAAAAAACCATTCTATAAAAATAGAAAAATTAATTAATTTATGAAGTGTAAAGGTATTTCAGATTTTACTTGATGTTTATTTTTTATTTTTTATATTTAGCGTGAAAATAAAAAGAGCAATAAAATAGCGCATTTTTCATGATTTAAGCTTCGTTTATTTCATTACTATAATGATGCATGATCATGATAAACCCAGAGAGAGTAATATTTGGAAGTTTGAACTTATGATAAAGAAAATATACCATATTAGTCTTTAACCGTTGCAATGTTTCAATAATGAGGCATGGCAGAATTCTTTTTATTATCAGTCAGTTGAAATATGGAACAAACTACCAAATGAATTAGTAACTTGCAAAAACTCTAAAAAATTTCGATTAAAGTTTAATTTTTTTTTACTTAATTATATTTGTGTTAGTAAAATGAAGAACTAATTTTTATCAACCGTTGATTTAACTTTAAGATATAGCATAGTTTATAGTTCAATTTTATTAGCAGCACCTTTACTCAATTAATAATGAGTCATTTTTCTATGTACTTAATGAATTTTTATCTGGCCGGTCTATTGTTAATTTCCTTGGAGCGTTAAGTTTTTATTTTTGTTGGTAGTCAATGCATTCAAATACTTGATGTTAATCGTTCTACATCAAAGCGTAAATAAGTATAAATTTGTGGTTAAAACTTTGCTTTTTATGTTAACCTATAAATTTTATATCAAATTATACTTTTATCTTTGTTTTAATAAATAAACTCTACGTGTTAATTTTCTTTTTTCCTTATTACACAACTATTTAAGAATATATTTAAACACTAAAAATATATTTTCAAATATTTTTTGAACTACCTTTTGAAAAATAAAGTGAATAGTTATATATTTTTTCAATTTGCAAATAAATTATCCTCTAAAGTCTAAAAAACTGTTTTGTTTCTATGACAACCATAAATCTATAAATGTATAAAACTCAAAGTATACGGTCTTTTAGTTTTAACAAATAAATCATTGACTAAAAAATTTTTACTCGTTTTTAATAAACAAACATACGGTTTGGTTTTTAACAAAAGTTTTTGTTTTCTCACTGGAAAGTGCTAGTACAATGAAGTAGCGATGCGTGGTATTTTTTATGGGATGCACAATTTTTACTCCTTTCAAAAAATCCCTTAACTTAAAACTTTTGTCTTAAACTAGACAAATATCAATTCTAAATTGTTCAACTAAATAAAATTTTTATATAAAAGAATCAAAATCACTGTTTAAATAGTACTTATTTATTTTAAAACATAACCCTTTTTTTAACAACTATAGCTACTTTAAAAAAATTAAAACTACTACATTGAAGTTTTCTGTACTTGTAAAAATATAAATTTACCAATATGATATAAATATTTAATTAATAGTAATAAAGGATATATCTATAACAATAAAACGAATTGTTATTTGCTTTGTCAAAAATTTAATTAAATTTACTTTAATTTTTTTATAAACCACACAACTGTTTTTAATTCTTTAAAATATTAACTTAATAAAAGTTATACTAAGTTTATAATTAAAATTTTTTTTTCTTAGTTGTATGCTTGTTTGTAACGTTTTAACGCTTTTAGTTAATTGTTTTAAACTTTGTATTTAAAACTATTAGACGTTCTCAGTAAATTATATCAAGAAAAAATTGTGATTTTCTAGTGTCGTTTTCTCATAGCATTGAAAAACATTAAAAATGTATTATATGCCAACAAAATCTTGTTGTATGTTTTATATTAGGTATAAATGAGTAACTGAAATTTAAGAATTTATATTTAAACAGTCTTAGGCTATACAAGTAACAACTTAAATATTTGTATCGCAATTTTTTTCAGTTATAAATTTATCTTTGGGTAAACTACTAGGATAATTTTTTTTTTTGTTAATTTAGGAGTTTTTATTTGCTTCAAAACACCCCGTTAAAAGTAACAAATATGTGTTTGTTAACCTTAAACTTCATAATAAAGTGTGCTTTTTACTTTTACACATCTATACATCTCTAAGTTAGTTAGGAAAAGTGTAAATGTAAAAATATTTAAAATAAAAAAAACGAGAACAATAAATTAAATACTTTTCTCAATATTTTTTTTATTTTTTCTGACTATTTTTTAACCCGAAATTTAAATAAGAAACATTATAACTGCTTATCCCTATAGGGAAAAAAATGTGTTGTAACAAACATTTTATTTAAAATTTGAATAACTGTAGCCGTTGTAGCTTAAAATTTTATAAAATAAATGCATTTGTACAAAATTATTTAAAAAATAAAACACAAAACTCCTTGTAATTGCTAGCTCGTTTATTCAATGTTATATTAAAAACAATTAAATTATTACAAGTGACGATATATTTATATTGTTAGTCGTAAAAGATTTTTTATTAAATAAGTTTACCTTAAGTTATTGATCTAAGTTCTAAAACACTAAAACTTAATTAAAATACCTTGTTTAAAACTAAACCTAATACAGTTCTATTACTTAAAATTTGTGTGTTAAGAGTAGTTTTTAGAATAGGTCAAATACTAATACAATAGATCTTAGTACGATAATGGTGTTGTAATAAAAATAGATTTCATTTTATTTTGTATAATATTTCTTTCACTTTTAAGACTTATTTTGCAATGAAAGACAATAGTTATAAATCAATTGAATGCCTAATTAATTTTCGGATCTTAAAGAAAAAAAAAATCAGTTATTTTATGTAGTATTTACTTGTTGTTAATAATCTTATATTTCTGAAATCGCTGCTCATATATTTATTTTTAATATCGATATACAGTTAAACGTACAAACTCTAGCAATTAAAACACTTTCTGTATTTACTATGAAACACAAATATAATTGTTGTAATGAAATTAAATTAAGTAAATATACAAATATTTTGATTGTTAATTTGAACTTTATAAGCTGATTTTATATGTTTAACTAACAACTTTTGTCAGTTTGATTAAAATTGTTATTGATAAAAACATTATAAGATTATAGTATATCAATTAAAAAAGTGAATAAAAAAAGTAACTAAACTACAAATTAGTTTAAACAGAAATTAAAACTAAAAACATAACCATACTAAATAGAAAACAATTACTAATATTTAATAAAATCTATCAAAAAGTAATACTTTTTACTTTTTTAAGTAAACTTTTTATAAATCTTCATGAAAGTTTGCCTACTTACTATATTTAATAGCATTATAGATAAAACAAACAATTACACCTATAATGGCTGAACAAAAGATAAATAAAAATTAATTATCTAAACATTAGATAAACAAAACAGTAATTGGAAACTTATTTCTTTCATCTTGGTTTATATCTGGAATTATTGTTTGAGGGGAGTAATTGTTAGAATGCACACCAGTTACAGTATTAACTGCTTGAGAATAGTTTGGAGGCAGTGTGTTGATTTGTTCATTTCTATCAACAATTATAGTTGCAGTTTCATTGTAATTAAATGTTGCGTTTGGTATCACATGCTTTGAAATTTGATTATTATTTGCTGATTCGGTTGTAATCATTTTAACTTTGTAAGTTATGATTTAAAAATGATCTGTTTATTACAAAAAATGTTAAAACTATCAAAAGCTTTGAAAAACTGTTGCTAAAATCATTAATTAAATTAGACTGGTAGATAAGTATTACAGCAGTTAGTTATAAACAAAAATATTTATTGCTAATTTACTAACTATTTGAATGTCTTCTTTACAAACAACGAAAGTGATATAAAAAAAAGCCAAATATTTTTAGTTATAATAGTTTTTATAAAACGAAAAAACATTAATAAGTGTAAAAAAATTATATTAAATCACTAGTTTTAACATATAATTAAGTTACTTAAAAAAACCTTTGTGACTTAAAGAATTTTCTCAATTCCGTCAAATAAGCCATAAGATTATTTATTATTACTAATTTGATAAATACTCTTTTCTTAAACACATAAGCTTTAAGTCCAAAATACATCTAAAATCAGTACTTATTTTATACTAACACATTTTGCTTTGAAATACTTATAAAATATCTAGCACTATAAACAATACTTAAACAATACGAAATCTACATCAGTTTGAAAATTTTTAGATACTTTTGGTATACGTTTTCAGCAATAAATTGTTGATCTAAAGTACAATCTAGTTTCTGGTTTAAAATTCTAAAAAAGTTTCGCTTTATCTTTTTTTTTTTTCTAAAAATGCACTTAGTAAAACTAAAGTAAAATCTTAATTATTTATATTTTACCGAAAGCTTGCATAACTGCTTATCAATATTTAAGGCACTGTAATTGAAGTAATTAAAGTCATAGTCAGCTAATTATATCAATAGTAAAAAGCTACAATATTCTGATATATATAAAATATTTTATACTATAATATAATATAAAAGCTACAATATTTTACTAATAGTTGTACAACTTAATAATCTACAAAAAGTGTTTTCGATAAGTAAAAAATTATTTTAAATTATATCACAAAAATAATTAAAATGTTGTGAAAACTTGACTTCACTCTAAAAGTTAAATAAAATAAAAATTAATTAAAAAAAAAACTAAACTTATATAAGACTTCTAGGCAAATTTCTACCCATTTCATAGCAGTGAATTTTAAAAACATTATCTACAAAGTATATGTTTTTTAATTAAATACTGTTTCTATGTTTTTAGTTTAAATCCTTATTTAAAAAAACAGTTCAAAGTTGTTTTCGTTAAAATTCCTTTATTTATTTTCGAGGACAAATAAAATTAAATTGTTTTTTTACTTTAATTACTTTTGTAAGCATTTTTTTAATCAAACTATATAATAGTTTTTATGTTTAAAATAAAATTATAAATTGAAAATTGCAAAATAAAAGTAATGAGAATGTATTGAAACTTCATTATAAATCTACTTTAACGAGTATCTAGAATAATGAACCTGAAAAAATTATTTGTTAGCAAAAATTTTTCAAAAATTGACCCAAAAACACTTAGAAAAACTTTGCGCAAGGAGATAAAAACAAAGAGCGAACAAATCTATTAACTATGTACGACTGTTGACTGTTTTATTTTATTGTTTTTATTCATTTTAAAACTTTAATAGTTTTTTACAACCTACTGACGACACATAAATTTGTATAATCCCCCGTTCAGTAGTTTAGCTAAAACAAATATTAGCAGATAATTTATAACTCTAGTAAAAAACTATTTCAACAAAATCAAGCCACTAATAAAAAATTTTACACACACATAATATGCGAATTAGTTATTCATATACGGCTAATTTGAAAAGATTAACTCAGTAACATAACTAAAAAAAAATGAAATAAAAATAATCAAACTCAGAATCATTGTAATTGTGCTTACAGCTGCAAATATGATTTAACAGGGGGCAATTGCCTCTCGCCAGTTAAATAATTAAGCATTATTCTTAGTTAACTCTGAACTTGGAAAAAAAGTTCTACATTGGCTTATGCTAAACTCAGTTCAAACTTCGATATGCTAACCATTAAAACTTTTTTAAAGGTGGTGTATATGAAAATGAGGCTGAGCTTTCGAAGCATGTTTGTGACCTAAAGCGCTAAAATATTGAGTTTAGAAAAACTTTGGTAGGTGATAAAAAGAGCACTGCCTATAGCAAATTCTAACAACACTGTGTGTAGGCTCAAGGATATGCTTTAAAAAATCAAGTAATGAAATTTATGCGTTGAAAGAAGAGAGTCGCTTAAACAATAAGAGCAAACTCATATCATATCGTCCACATATGATATGATATAAAAGCTCCTTTTAAAATTCAATAAATTATAAATCATTTAATGCTAGAGTCACTTATTTGTAGTTTTGTTATTTTTCTTGTTTGTTTAGAAGTAAGTTCATTTTTTGTACTAAATTTCGTCCTCTATAAAGTTTCATATTATATCACATTGTTTGTTGTTTTTGTGTGATTTGTGTATTTATTTGAAGCTTAGTGCAATTTAATTCGAAAATTAATAGCTGAAAGTTACAGGCAATTTTTTCACTTTAATGAAATTTTGAATTTGACGATTTGCAATAAACTATTTTAAAGCCCTTCAAGTGAGCTGATTTAGTTTATATAACTATATTCTTTTCTTTATATAAATGTATATATGTGTGTGTGTCTAGTTTGGCAGTGGTAGACATTATAACAGAATAAATTTTGGATTGGAAAGTTAAATACTTAAGAAAAGCCGTTAAAAACATTGGATTTGATGTTACCATTAAAGCCTACTTTTTTGTAACAGACTTCCTATATGTAACTTTAAACCTAAAAAACCAAAGCTATAAACCGTGTAAAAAACCTAATACGCATACGGTTTATGTGAATAGCAAGTCAAACCATCAGAGCATGTGTTAAAACATATCCCGGTCACATTTAATAAATGCCTCCAAAATACTTCTAGCAGTCAAAGTATATTCAAGGAAACTATACAACACTACCCAGAAGCTTTATGAGAAAGTAAGTAGGTACGAACACGAGTTAGCCTATAGTGAAAAACACGAGAAACGTAAGAACAAGAAATCATGAAGAATAAATATGCTATATTTCAATGCTCTATTCTGCAAAAGGTAACAACGCGGGTTGGGAAATGTTCCTAAATATTGAGGATAAAAACTTTACTGCAAACCTTCCATACAGCAAAGTTTTCAACAGGCAGACATTAGAAGTCCTGTTTTGTATTCCAAACGTTAGACAACTAAAAAGGTACACTATCAAAAACTTTTAGACATAAAATATAAAAAAATGCAAACTTGTGACCGCAGAAAGCAAAATTGTCCGGTTAATGGAAAGTATCTAACATAAATTTTAATCTATAAAACAAATGTAAAAACTAAAAATCACACCTAGTTTTATGTAGGCTCTACTAGACTATCGTTCAAAGATTTCTTTACAAAACTAACGTACAGCTTTAGACATAAGAAATATTGCAAAGCTGCAACATTATCGCAGTACATATAGAAACTAATAAAAAGAAAAAACCACAAAATTTATTTGGAAATATTTACAAGAACTAAAATCAAATAAAGTTTGAAAAAGTGGATGTAAATTATGCAACGCGGAAAAAAATCAATAATAATAAACCAAAATCTTTAAACAACAAAAATCAATTACAAACTGACTGTTTGCAATACTAAAAAAGATTTTTTTAAAACTCTGTTATTAAATGTTGTTTAAAATAAGACGTTTATTCTGTTATTACGCAAAATCTAACTTTGTATAATTTTGTTCCTGTACTTATGTTTTTGCTTTTAATTGATTAAAACACTCCGCTGAGGAAGAACACTGAAACAGTTGTTACAAGCAAAATTTTTTTTTCTGTATCTTAACATGTATTTATATATATTTATACATATAAAAGAATAGAAACAGATAACACAAATCAACTTCCAAAAAGTTTGCAAATTGTCAAATTCAGAAAAAAAAGTACAAAAATTTCATACAAGTAATAAAATTTCCTGAAACTTTAGCTGTTAAAGTACAAATTTAATGGCTTTATGATTTACATTAAAACACAAATTAGAAAAATAAACAACATCACGTAATTATGAAACTTTGTAGAGGACGAATTTCAGTGCAAAAATTGAGCTTCCTTCTAAAAAAACAACTAAAAATCACAAAATCAAAAATAAGTGACTAAAGTTTTAAGTACTTTTATTTTCAATAAACTAATAAATGTATACATATAAAGAATTGATGAAACATAAGGTAAAAAGATCTGTTAAATGCATTGATATATACTTTAAGTTTCGAAAAACTAAAACCAGTCAAGTAAGAACTACCAAAAAGTCTTATCAGAATATTATATATCAAATCTAATAAATATTATCCATTAATTTTTAATGATACGATAGAAATTTGAATAAGTTAATTTTGTACAACTCAAATAAAAAAATTAGTAAGAAATCTGTTAGTATAAAAAAGGCAAAAACGGGTCTAAATTGCACGAAGACAAAGTTGCACGAGGTTACTAAATTGCACGAGAACAAAATTGCACGAGTGCGCAAAATTGCACGAAGAAGATTTTGCACCAAATGTCAATTTTGCACAAGTTATATTTTCGCACGAGAGTAAAAAAATACAGAAAAAAAATAAAAAAAATCTAAAAAATAATTTTATAAAAAATAAGTTACTCACCAAGGGTAAGGGTTAGGGGTAACAGTGATAGTAAAAATAAAAATAAAAAATAACTAATAAAAACTATTACAAGAAAAAATAAATAAAAAATACAAATTAAAATTAATTATATAAAAAAAAGCTACCGACCAAGGGTAAGGGTTAGGGGTAACAGTGATAGTAAATAAAATAAAAAATTGAATAAAAAAAATATATATATAACTTACCGACCGAGGGTAAGGGTTAGGGGTAACAGTGATAGTGGAAAAATAAAAATATAAGTTTTTAAAAGTTAATAAAATCATAATTAATAAAAAAAAATATCCCTTGCAAAAATTTCTCCGTGCAAAAATATCTGCTCGTACAAAATTATCTTAGTGCAAAAGTGACCCTGCGTGCAAAAGTTTCTTCTTGCAAGTTTATCTTCGTGCAATTTTATTACCTCGTGCAAAAGTGTTTTCGTGCAAAAGTATCTTTGTACAATTTTGTGCACCCGTGCAATTTTGTCCCCATGTGCAGTTTTGTACGCTCGTGCAAATTTAACAGCTACCCAAAAAAGGCATACTGGGCTTTCGAACTATTTAGAATACAAATTTTAACTGTATATCAAGTAACCTGAGTTAATAGAATTTAGTAAACCAGAACCTTATGTTGATCTGTTTAAAGACTATTCTTGCAAAATTGTACAAGCTAACCTTGTATTTAGATGAAAAAAAGAAAAAGGAGTTTTATTTGTCAGTTGTTGTTTAGTTAACTAATAAAATAGTTTATAAAAAATATATTACGAAGGAGAATGCAGCGAACCGCAATCAAATTGGATAATATATGATTTTTTTCTATAACTAAATTCATACAAATTATTTCATGCTTAGTAAAATTTAAAAAATATTGATACTAAAAATACATCATGAGCATTCAAAAAAATCAAATTAAGTTTTTAGTTTAACAGCTAATTAGAACGCGACTCGACAATAATTTACAAGTTTAATAAATAATTTTAATTATTGAAAAGTTTGATCATGTTTCAATAAACAATGCAGTACTAAGCTATTATATTTGTACTTAAAATCTGAAAAAATACAACACTTAATTTTTTGAAATTTTCCTATTTAGAACATCAGTTATGTAAAACAATTGAGAAAAACCGTATATTATTATTTTTTCAAAGCTTCAAGTATAAGTAAAAAAAAACTATACATAGCTTAATCATACCAATTCGATCATCAGACTACAAGCCTTCGATAGACTAAGACCAGTTTCTGAGCATAAAATGTTATAACTAATAAAAGGTTTTTTTTAAACTTTAACTTTTTTATGTTCGTTTATTACTTTTCAGTATAAAGATTAATTTTGAAGGTTTACCATTATTTAAATTTTTTTTTTGAAGCTCTAACAATTATTTTCAGAAAAAACTTTTTATCAATCGAACCTTTTTACTAAAACTTTTTTAACAGTTAATAAATCAATTTGTTTATTTTAAAGCTTTCACTTAAGGGTGTTTAAAAATTCTATATTTTAATAAGTTTTGAAAAAGTTTGAATATTTTAATTTTTTTATTGTTATTAAGAATATTTTTTTAGTTTACTCATTAAAAAATAAATCTTTCCGAATTTCGCTAAAGTTTTAAAATGTAGTAAATAATATTAAATTTAGAGGGGACTGCGCGAACGCATGCACCCCATGTGAGAAATTGTACGGCCGAGTTGTTCACATTTGGAACAATCGCAGAGGTCAGTTTCATCAATGTGCAATGATGAAACCTCGCCCTGAGTCAACAGCCTGCCTGATCGCTGTTAAGACTCCCGTCAGGTAAGTTTAATCCATCGACAGTAAGCCTGTACCCAACGACATCGCATGAATCGTTAGTTTGCAGCTTCCTTTGTGACGTCATAGTATGAGAAGTACTTGAATTGAGAGAGCATGAGTAAAAATAAAAGGTTGTTTAGCTAATTAAATGATCTTATCATCTTACTTTATAAAGACAATTACAAATATTTTTATAATCTTTTAAATATTTTTTCTACGCTTTTCTTTTTGTAAGAAACATTGAAAGTTATGATTAAGTATTGTTAGAATTAAAACTAATAAGTCAAAATCATTTTTACTCTATTTTCTTCATGTAATGAATACTAGTTTATTAATTAAACTTCAGTTTAAAATCAAAATTTATACGCAGCTACAAACTCTTTAGACATTTGATAAAGTAACCGAAGTAATTAAAACTAAATTGTGTTAAAATTAAAAGTTTATTTTGTTCACTTTATATTCTTTTATAATTCAATTAGCTTTATTATATGACCTAAAGGAATTTTTTAACAGTTGAACATAATTACAAAAGATTTAAATATGCATAATAGTGTGGGAGGTGCGCAACCGCAGCCGACCCAATATCAGAAATGTGCAATGGTGAAGCCTCGCTCTGGACTGACTGCCTGCAAAAGCACAGTTGAGCCGTCGTCAAATGACCAAAGTATGTTAATTGAATTATCAACTTCTTAACATATATTTTGTTGGGTTCTATCACTTGCTTCTTCGGTAGTGTAACGTCACATTTGAACGAGAAACTTAATGATTAAGAAAATTTAAATATATACTCTATATTTTATTTAGTATCTAATTTATCTGAATTTTACTGATAGTTTTATACTTCTTTTTACTGGTTAGACTTATAAAAAATATAATAAAACAAAAAAATAAATAGGAAATTTCAAAAATAGAGTAGATAAGTTTGAATGTTACTAGTAAAAGCTTGTCTATTAACTAACTAACAAAAATATACAAGTACTTTAAACATAATAATAATGACCATAAAAACTATCAAAATCAATTTTGATACCAATTTTATTAAAAAATTAAGATAAAATTCAGCATGTTCATTCCAAAGCGGGCATTGGCAGCCTTTTGAGCGTAACGAGCAAATCTCTTGAAAATCTACAAAATATTTTTTTGGCATAATTGTGACAAAATATGCAATAAAAGAAACAAAAATAGTATAATTTTAAAATTTTAAGCCTTATTGTAAGATTTGTAACAATAAATAAAAAATTTATAAAGTATTTTATACCTTACAAGAAAAGTGAACTGAATATTTATTTTTTGTATAACTAAAAATTTTCTAAAGACTAATTTTTACTAATAGCAAATATAAAATTTTCAAACTATTAAATGTTTGTATGAATGCAAAATTCAAAAACAAAAACTCTATAAAAGTATTAAAAAAAGTTTTAGGGAATTTGAAACCTATACAGTTTTAACCGCATCTACATATAATACAATACAGGAGGGGATGTTTGAACTTTTGAATACCAATTTAGAGAGATACACATTGTAGATTTATAGTGCATTAATAAATTTTAATAATTTGTAATTGAGAAAACACCTGAAGAATTGAAACTCAATTTGGTCTACGAATATAAATGCTCTCAAGGACAAGAGCATCCAATACATTGGATTTACATCAAGACCACTGATGGAAAGAGTCAAAGAACATCTAAAAGGTAAAACAGCTGTATCTGACTACATTAGTTACTGTAAGATTTGAAAGGTGAAAGAATAACTGTTAAAAACTTTGATATTTTTAAATAATGCAGAAACAAGTTTAAGACCATAAATAGCGAAGCTATTTAAATTAAACGTCATAATTCAATTTTGAACAAACAACTAACTAAACCGTGTATTACCCACACACTAAAGATTTTTGACTAGTTATGTATATTTTCCTTTTAACAATTTTTAAAAACTTATGTAAACGGTAGTTGTATTGTAATTTTAATTTCGAACTTTGTTATATAACTGATAGATATATATCTTATTATTTAAGCTTTCTGGTACATTTAGTTGTTTTAACACTAATTTTTAGTTACTTGCACAGCTTTTTGTTTGAAAATGACTAATTAAAAGTCGAAACAGTGTCAAAACTATTTAATAAACTATAAATCTACAATGTGTATCTCTCTAAATTGGTATTCATCTACATATACTGAAACTATTTAAAAAAGCATATGATTGACAAAACTAATTATTTTTATTCAGTGAAAACAAACGTAGTACCATTTTACTTAATTTTAAGATGTACAGAGGTATCAAAGTTTGTTTAACATCTACAAGTTCTTTCCCAGCAGCACCGATTGAAGATGACAATTAAACTAGTTATTACAATTTTTTTAATTAACTTTAAACATTGTTTCTCAACATACATTAAACTTCAGCTTTTTTATCCAAACATTATTTAAAGTTACTAATAATGGTTTATGTTTTCAATTTTTAGTAAGAATTCCGAAGCTTTATTTATTTAATTTTCATTTTAAAACGCTACCTGCTAGAATATTTTTTAATATTTTTTATTCAACTTATATCTAACTAATTATTAAGTTGAAAACATTGATAGGCGCCCTGGAAATAAAAGCGTGGTTTTTATAAACAAAGAACTTTTAAGGATTTACTATGTTTTGATAACAAGTTTATAAAAAGACTATTGCAGAATTTATAACAAAGTAAAACTAAGAGAAAAACCTTATCATGTTAAAAAAAAACATAGTTTAACAACTTTACTTTATCAACAGCCAAGCTGAAATGAGGATCAAAAATATTTAAGGCTTCAAAAAAATTAATATACACATTATATTTTAACATTCTAGCTAATTTAAATCGAGGACAATCTAATAATACTTTTTAACGGCTCTTATTTGTATTATTACATAATTTCCGATGAAGAAATAGCTCCTTAAAAGTGCTAAATGTTGTAGCTAATTAGATAAAAGGACTTAGCTGACAGTAATACTAAGGTTTAATCTGTACTTTATTCTTTTATTAAATTGTAGGTCAATAGAGTACTTTCCAGTATTTAACGGCGAAGTAACTTATAAAGAGCCTTGGTGACGTATAACTTTGTAAAATACGTCATAATTAATTTAAATTCAAAATCATTTGGTACATTCAAAACTTATTAGCATTTCCTTTTATTTTAAAACAAATAGATATAACATTTGAAAAACTTGAAGTTTATAAATTTTTTAAGTGAAAAAAACATACCTATATTAAATTTCTATCGGTCCGCCGACTAAAAATGTTTTGAGCCTGTGTCACGCTAAAAAAAGGAGTATTTTTTGTATTTTTTGAAATTATAAAACAATTTTTTTTTTGCATTGAGCAGTGTGTGTTGTAAAACTATAACAATATTTGCAGGTATGAAAATAACTTTTTTCTTTTTTTTGAGACTTTTAAAACTTTTTAATATGAGTAGTGAGGTATTAAAAGACAAAAAAAGTGGAAATTATCATAATGAAAGTGTTTTTTACAGTAAACAGTCAAAGAACTTTTATAGAATTTAATCAAACTGTAATCTACAAGCTTCAAAAAACTTTTTTTTTTAATTTATGTGACAAAAGTTTGATTTTAATTTATGTGAAATTTTAACCTAATAAAATCAAAAATTGTTCTAAAGCTTTATCTTTTGTAAAAAAAATTGTTATCTCGTAGGTTATGTGAAGCAAGAATGAAAAAAGTTTATAAAAGTTGGCCGCAATCGATGAAAACAGAGTTGTTCGTTGAGCTTTTTATTTCAAAGACAGTGTATTATAGACTGTAAGTTCATAAAAGTTCATCAAAAAGAAAACCACACTATAGATAAATTTAAAATAGAACATCAAAGAAAGTACAAACAGGCAAAACTTTAAACAAGTTGCTAACATACTTAACATGACAAACCTTGCTGAAGCTGCTTTGCATTTTGCGCAGAGCGTTATTTCACTTCTGTGATGGAACTTGATTTTAAACTTGTTAGGAAAACACTCTGTTCACCCGAGCAGTAGATAACTTCAGAACTCGAAGTATATTTAGTACGTATTTAATATTAGCTAAATAAAACTTCTTCAAAAGCAAAGCAATGAAAATTGAGCTTTTTAAAAACCAATAAATAAAAAATCGCTTTTAAATATGTTTTATTAAACGACATTGATATTCATTAAGTATATTAAAAGTTTTAGTTGAAAGTATTTATTTACTCTTTTCTATTTACCTTTATATATTTACTGTAGCCCGCTTCTAGCAAACTCGGCAAATTACTTATAAAAATATTGGAGAACCCTCTAATGTAAATATAAATAAATAAACTGCAATTGTTTTGAAAAGGGTGAACCACCAAATTTCATAAGCTGTTTTAAATTATCGTATCAAATGCTATTTTTAAACGATATACAACACTGAATCTAAGATCTAAGCTTTTTTTAAATACAATTAACTATTAATTCTCAAACAACCATTTTGTTTTAATAGCTTTAGTCGAAAAATTTATTTTCCGAAAACATTTTCAATTTTTAAATTGAAGTACCTTCTTCAAAAAATGTTCAGTCCGTTATACGAAAAAGAAGACTTGTTTAGTTTTAAACAACTTTAGATGTTGTACATGAATAGACAATTCAAAAATATTAAGGTTTTATGCAAAAGTTATATATATTTTTAAAATTTTAAGCTGTGCACGTTTTAGATTACTTGAAATAATTTTTTTCTAAATATGTAATTAATTATTTTGTTTCTACCCCTTTAAAAAAAAATTGAAGAAATAAAACAATGCTGATTTAAAAAATGATTATCAAAATAACAATAAAATTAGAAATAAAAACTTTTACAACCCCAAATTCTCAAAAAAAATTTCCTTATTGAAGCACTCGATTGTCGTATTTAAGGATATATCTAGTTGCAGTTGAAGTACTTGGGTATAAATTTTCACTCATAGTTTTATACTTTTTATTGTATAGTAATTAGTTTTTATCGTTTCATATAAAAAATCAGTTCATCAATAAATTATAAATATATAAATAGCCAGTTGTCGCTGTTGAAATTTATTAAAGTTATAACAACTTATGTTATTTATTAATTTTAAATTTATCTGTGGAAGAAGATTGGAACAGAGCAAAAGACGAGTGGATTTCTTTTACTTCTGCAAGCTTGCCTGAGATTTCCAAACGACGTTCTCAGTCCATTGATAAAATTCGAAGCAAATTTTCTCACTTTAGAATTCGATTTCACTTCTGGTTTCATTTCTGCAGGAGAAACTTGATTAGAACGAATCTTTTTAAACTTGAAAAATTTCGAGAAGGTCGTTTTTGTTGTGTTTGGTTTTTTCGAACGTTGAGATTTGTAGTGAGCAGTTGTTTTTGCTGAACTGTTACATTCAAAGTCTATATCACCTTGGAAAAGACATTCAATATAATGATCAAATGATATTTCAATATATTTATTTGTTTTTCGAATGTTTTTATTGATGCTTTTGTTTTCTACTTGTAAGTCTTTTATTATTGCACTTTTAATTGATGAGTTTTCAACCGTAGTCGATATTTCAAAGCTCTTATCAAAATCTTCAAACGTTTCTGTTTTTTCCTCTACCTTTCTAAAACATTCTTTATTTTCGTTTTTAGATTCTGCATAAATATTCACATCTTTACTCAGCTTAATATTGTTTTCTACTTTGTCATTAAAGCGTTCAACTAAATTGCAATCTTCAGTAGCTTCGGTATGGTTTGATGCAAAATCATCAAGAAATTTTGCCTTGACTTCAACTAAATTAACCACTGAATTGGTGAGATCAGATATTTTTTCAGTTATGATACCATCCCTACTATGTGTCAAAAAACTACTAATGTTGTCTCTTAGATTCAACTCTGGACACAATTGTTTTCCTGAACATGACAAGTTTGGTTCAGAATTGTAGCCAGCAGGTTTTTCTATTGCACTGATGTTTTCAGAAGCTTGAACATTTACAGCTTGGAAAAGGTTATTAACATATCGATTAGTAGCTTGGAAAATTTCATTTGTGCATTCTTTCTTTGCTTTTGTTCCTCTTTTTAATAAACTTGTACCTAACTGATGTTTAACCTTTGTTAACTTTTCATTGTTTTCGTTAAACTTTACGGTCGTTTTTGTAATGTTGTCTCCTCTTTCAAAACTTTCACTGTTTTCAATCAAATTGGTATAGTATTTAGAATCTAGAGTCATTTTAGTATCTTTCTTCACGTCCGAGCATTTTTTAGTTAAAGTTTCATCATTATCGATGACACTTTTAAGTACTTGAGATTTTGTGTCTCCCTTATCAAAGGTAACATCATTTTGACCAACGTACGCTTTTGTAATAGGCTCTGCAACAAATTTGCTGTCTTTGTCCATTTTTAAGTCATCTTTTTTTTTCACGCTAGAGAACGGTTGTATTTCTGAGTTAAAATTTTCAGCTGTCTTGCCAACTTCAATGGCTTTATTAGTTTTGTGTGACACAAAATTGACATCATAGTTTTCGAAAATTTCGTCAGAACTAGCTTCTTTATTGTTCTGATCTGATTTGAGTTCAGTAATCAAACTATCCGTACGGGTGGTCAAATCAATGCAACGGTTGCTTTTTAAGTCCAGCTCTGAACATAATAGATTTATTGTGCAAGTTGAACTACCAATTTCCGAGGTGAGGTAATTACATTCTGAATTTTCACTTTCGATTGTGTCTAACATTTCACCCATAAGACTGTCAACAACTTGAAAGTTTGTTTTATTGATAAAATCTAATCTAGCGCCATCAAGTTCAAAGCTTTCACATTTTCCATTTGAGCTTGTTTTACTTTCTGATTTTTGATATAATTCCAAGTCTTTGCTTTCTTCCAAGTTGTTGTTAATTAAGCTGGAAGATGGTTTCATTCTTGATTCAAGACTTTCAAGCTGCTTGTAAGCTTTACTTTCAGTAACTTTATTTTGTTGCGTTGATAAAACATCAAAAACGCATTTCTCAAATTGCTCTAAGTTAGCTGCTGTATTATTAAGGTCACATTTTATTTCAGCTATTAGATTATTAATATTAGGTGATGAATCCATGTCGTTATTCTTTGAAGCTGTCAAAATAGGAATTGTAACTTCAGGAAACAATACACTTTCTGTATCCTGCGAGTTTTTCACTTCTTGCTGAATGTAATATTTATCTGAATTCTCTTTTTCAACAATGGTATCTAGCATTTCATTTATAAGATTATAGATAACTTGACTATTTTCCATTTCTTTTTTTCTAAACGTGCAGTTTAAAAAGTAAGATAAATTAAATTTTATACAAAAATAACCATCAACATTCGACTGACATAATAATTCGGGCTCAAATTTATTTCGTGTGTTGAAATAATTTTTGTATAAAAAACTAGTTTTAAATCAAAGGTAGGCAAACTACGGCCCGCAGTCAAAATGCGTTATACTTTTCAGCTAAAAACATACATTTTAAAACAACAGTATGTACCAATATATGTGGTAAAAACTTATAAATTAACAAATAACTTTTTATTAATTACTTATATTAATTTATTGCTTTTTTATCCAAACGTTAGATTGATATAGTTTCTTTTCATTTATTAATACAGTTTTTAAGTAATTCAGCCTGCTAGCTTTTTTTAACCTTGACCAGTTATATTATATGGCTGTCTTATACTAAAGATTACTTAGGAATTTGTGACTCTGTAGAGCACTAGGAGAAACGAAACGAAATTAGTCAAAAATTGAATTTGCATGTAAAACTGTTGTTCTGTTTATTGACCTATAAACTTTATGATTAAGTGTAGCGTATACTAAGTATACAATAACTAAACGTATGCTAGAGATTTTAAAATAATAACGAGTTTAATAAAGTTAAATACACTATTTTTAAGTGATTATAATTTTTAAAGAAATCATATATCGTATTTATATTTCTTTAGAATATATTTTTTTTATTGCCGATTACACGCAGAAAACTTAATTATGTTATTACTACACAATAATACTTTTAAAAAACTTTAGTATAAAAATAACAGATAGTAAAATATTTAACAAACACTGTAAAAAATTTGGATTTGGTGAACTGTTGTTTATTCAACTATTAGCTTAAAGTACTTAATGATTATTTTAAATCATTAAATCCAAACCTTACTAATCCATAAAAAGTAAAATAAGTTAGTTTTATTTTCACTGTTTTTTACTATTCACTAGTTGGTTTTATTAAAAAACTTAATCAGTATAATTATCAAACAAAATAGCTAATAAACCATTTTAAAAACAGTAGTTTATACTAATTAAAGTATTTAAGTATAAAATTTTATACAAATTATAAAAATAGTTTTATCAGAGTAATCAGATAAATGCTAATACTTTTATTTAAGGTCATTACACTTTATAAACTTTTTATTTAAAATTTAAAAACACCGTTCATTATTCAGTCTTTGTAGTAGCATCATAATTGATATGTTTTTTTATTCGTTTTAAATTATCTTCTAGTAGTAATACTTTGAAACTTGGTTTATTTTAAAAATATTTGTAACCTAGCATAATACTATGTTTTATAGATTTATTTTAATTTTTAGCTTTTTATTTGAGTTTTACTTAGTCTATAAACGATTATAAAGCTGTAAATTAGTTCTTTTTTTTATATTTTGATTAACACAGTTTATACTTTTTTTAAGATTTCAAACTGTAGTTACATACTAAAAACTTGTTGATAAAATTATACTGCTAATAAAAGTTTAATTTAACTGGGTTAATAAGGATTAAAATAAATAACATTTTTGTGTTTAAATTAGTGAATTATGTAATGAGTATTAGGGGCAGCTCTATGTATTTCTATTAGCACAGACTACAATTATTAGATAAGTAAAAAGCTAATAAACGCTTTATAGTGTTTATTTATTGATTTTTATAAGCATTTGTTTGTTTGTTTTTAACTACAACATCTAAAACTCTCAGCTTTACACTTAAGCATTTCTTATCAAAAACTGTATAAAAATAAAAAATTAAATGATATCAGATTGTGTATAAACTGTTTCAGCAGGTCAATAAAAATTTAAAAGTCTTATTTAAACTTTTAAAAAATTAAAGCCATTTGATAATTAAAATTAAAGCGTGTTTTTTTAAATATGTGTTTTTATGCTAAAAAAAAAAAGTAAATTTTTTTAGTTAAGTAAACAGTATAAAATGTCTTTGGTATTTAAAAGTATTCGAATTAGAAGGTCAACTCACCAAGGTATTTGGAGTGACCTAGCAATTATTATCAAAACGATTCCTGGTTATTTAATATTTGATGAGTACAACAGATCAAATAAGAACGAAGAACAAGGTCTATCGAGTTTGATGGATGAAATGTGTTCTTATATGGTTGGATACGAAGAAATAATTCAGTTAAGAGAAGAAATCATCCAGAGTTTCAATTTCTTGCGTGAAAGCGATATGAGTGGTACTAGACGAATAAGTCTTAAAATTAATAAAAAACCTAAAGGGCCCCACTTTACATGTAAGCAGAACAAAAAATCTACAGTTCTAGCCACAGAAAAGAACGAACTTGCGCAGTCTGAGTTGAAAGTGAAGTTAACAACCTGTGACAAAAACAGCAAAGTAATCAAGTTCTTTGTTGAAAATATATGTGCAGTGTGCCTCAGTAACTACAATGAAATCCTGAATGAAGATCTTCATATTGTGATCCCGTTGTGTGGACATCCGTTGTGTTGTAAATGTGCTGATGGTATTTTGAGGATGACTAAGAAAGAATGTCCTCGTTGTAAAGTAATTGTAAATTTCGATTCGTTTAATCTCATGAAGTTCAATACTGAATTAGAAATGGAAACTCAAGGACCAGGAGTATTCTTGTAAAAATATAAATCGCAGATATTTTCGTATTTTTTTCTAAATTTTATATGCCAAACAGTGTATTTACTTTAAAAAAAATTATTTAAAAATATTTCTTCTAATTATTCTTACGCGTTACTAACTGCCATACTTTCAAATTAAATTTGAATTATTTTATTATATATGGTATTATAAGAAAGAAATACCGCAGTTAGGGTTTTATTTTTGCTATAACTTAATTGCAGATGTAGTTTAGATAGTTCAGTATGTTTTGTTAACCTTTTTACTTTTAAATATATTGAAGAATAAAATTTTAAATTGTTCTTTGTTTACAATTAAATGTATATTAAACAGACATTACAAAAAAATTATTTCTTTCTATTAGCTTAATTAGTTCTCAAATTCATTTTTCTTGTTTGTAGGAATAAGCTTCGCTTCACAAATTTAAACAGCTGATTTTAAGGTAGAACTATCACATCAAATTATATTTAAATAAAAAAATGAACTTCAATTGTTGTGGTTGTAATTAGTATGAAGCTTATATTATTTAGTTTTAGCTTAGTTTCGGTTATTATATACCAATCTAACGTAACGACTTGTAGCTTGCATGATTTTACTGATACAATCGTCTTTTTTTAAATTTCTGTTGAATTGATACTCATATGGTGTTTACTCTTTGTTTTGTTTTTAAATTTCAGTCTAGCTTTATAAATACTTTTGTATCATAACTTGTTTTTCGAAACTTTCACTATTTCCAAGCAAACTGCTAAAGCTTCTAGTTTCTGCTAATATTTTTGTATCTTCATCCGCTTCCAAGTGTGTTTTTGATAAAGTTTTATTAGTATCACTGAAATTTAAAGCAGTTAAGCGTGTGTGTGTCTCTTATCAAACCTAACATTATTTTAACCTTTGTTAGTTCTCGTATCAGATTCTGTTCCAATTTTAGTAGCTTTATCCCGTTACACAGATTTTATTATGGTAATAGGGATTAGTAAAGTAGATTAGTACAACAATCAAAACAACACTTATATTTTATTTACATAAACTAAACAACACAAAGATACAACTACATCATTCTATACTAGAACTACATTTAAACACAAATTAATACAATTGTAATTAGTATCTTATATCTTAATAGGATTGATCACGCCAATTCGATCATCAGACCACAAGTTTCGGTAGACTGAGACCGGTTTCGTCCTTATTAGGACTCATCAGTCAGTCACAACCGAAAAACTTATATCTTAATCAAGAAAGAATCTTAAATTTAACATGTTTGAAATGCATCTTAACTTAAAGCACACCAATAACCGCCGAAACTGCTTATATATGCATTAAAAAACGCATTAGTTCTCTTAAATAAACAATTTTATTGTGGGAAAGCTTATCAAAATGCATTATTTTTACAAAATATTCCCACGCCCTAAAATCATAAAACATTTATTACTTATGATTCCCATTTTAAATAGATTATTTTTAAGAGTTCCCACACCATCGGTACATCTTTACTCGTTTCTAAGTTTTGCCACACTAGAGTACTGTTGTAAACTCGAATTACTTTTTAGCTGTCTTTCTAAACTCAGTGGATTTTATTGTTTGAGTTGACTCAAAATCAACGCCAAAATTTTCGTTTCTGTATAATCTGTTTCATTTATTAAAACCAAATGTTATTTTAGTAATCGAAAAATTCCTCTTAAGTGTCGAATCACTAAAATTTTCAATTCCTGGTGTCAAAACAGGGCTTATATTTTAAGAAGTTAAAAAATTAATTAATTTATCTCTTCTATGTTAGTTTTTCAGCTCATGGTAATCACTTCCTGAATCTTAGTTTCAACTGTATCTTGAACTTATTCAGTAAGACTGTCAAGAATTTGACATTTTTCCCACTAAAAATTCTAAACTAGCACCAAACTTAAAGCTCTGACGTTTTCCAATTAAGCTTTCACACCTTAAGCTTTTTTACTTTCTGAATTGCTGAAACATCTCCAAATCTTTAATTTCTTCCAATTTTTTGTTCATTAAGTTATAATATGATTCCTGTTGCGTTAATATTATTATAATTTATTTTAGTGTATTCTTGTATAAAAAGCTCTTTTTAAATCAGGAGTCGGCGTACAAAGGCCTGCGTTGTACATTAAAGCTAAAAATATTTTTTTAAATTTAAAATTAGTTTAGAATTTGTTACTCTGTAAAGTTGTTAATATTTAATTACCAGCGAAACGCCGTAAATACTTGCGTACTGAAACTGTTGTTTTGTATGTTTAGCTATGAGTTTTACGGCAAATGTTTGCATCTAACTAATATATTGTTATTAAAAGTTTTCTTTAAGATTTTAAATAACAACTTAATCGATACTATTTACTTGCTTGGAAAAAGTATTATATTTGCTGAATAATTTTAACGACATAACGAATAAAAATAAATAATATTTCAATATAAGACTCAACTTTGTAAAAAGTATTATTTTTTAACAACTATTAAAGAAAGAAAAAAACAACTTTGAAAATACATTTTAACCGATGTTTGAAATTATTCCAGTAAATTTTAAAACATTTTTTCCAGTTTTTTAATACAAAATGTTTATTAACAAAATGACAACAAACAATAGTATTATTTTTTACGATGCACATCAAAAAAATATTTCTTAACAGTCTTAATGTTTTTAGTTTGAAATGTGAAACCATATCTGCCAGCTTTTTTCATATTTTATCTAAAGCATTATCTTTATTTAAAGTATAACTATGTTAAAGAGAAAATTAAATTGTTTTTACTTGAAAGTTTGTTTGAATTGTTGCATATAAAGAGCGATTTTGTTATAATAGTTTTGTTATATAACTAAGTTAAAAAAAGACGTTTGCACATTTTGTTATGTAAATTATGTTATCTTATAAATCTGTTTAATCACGTTTTGAATTTACTGCATTCAAACTTAACATTTACTAGAGAAAGATCTGCCAACAATATCTTAAACTTATGCTCTACTCGACCATATAAATTTAATATAAAAAATTTTAGACGTACTAAATTGAGAAAGGTATATGTTTCTTTAATTTTTTCAAAGAATAGTATAAAAGTCTGACTGTTACTAGTTTCTAACGTTTTAAGTAATATTATTAGATATTTAATATATGTTCAAGTTTTGTACTTATTTAAAGTATTGAAAAACATGTGATTGTGGTAATCAAAATAAAAATAATATTAAAAACAAAAATTTCGATATAATAAGCAGTAAATGAAACTTTGTAATGAGTATCTTTCAAATTTAGAACCTAGTTGTAGGCTTTTCCTTTAAACAGTTTTCAATAATTTTTTAAAGTTTGTATGAAAGTACCTCGTGGGCCGCAGTTTCCTGACCTTGTTTTAAGAATATTTTGTTTAAAAATAATGATATCGTCTATTTATAAATACCTTTCAAAACTAATAATTAAAATAAATTGATTTTAAAAGTTTCACTGAGTTTTAGTTGAAATTTTATTTCTAATTTACTTATTTGAGAAAAAACTAAGTCTAACTTGTTTTTTAGAATTTAAACCAATAAGTGCAAGTTGATATTTTTTAAGCGTTTTATGATTGCCTTTGAAATATATTTAAAACCAAAATTTAGCTTTTTTATATAACTTTGACGGAAGAACTATTCTTATTCCTAAAATATAATTTTGCACAAATTTTTGTCATTTTCTTGGTATTTTTTATTTGTTTAAATGAAATTTATTTGAACTTATCAGTATTAGAATAGTCTTGAACTTTTATATTTTAATTATGTTCATTTACTTGCCATAATTTGAAAATTAAAACCATAAGTTCAAATACTCGGGTAACTATTAGCTTTTTCTTAAGTAGTTAATTTAATACAAAGAACTAAACACTAGTATTAGTTCGTTGTTTGGAATATTTTGTTGAAAAAAAAAAGTTTTATGAATTTTATATTTTATGAAAAAAAAAATATATTATTCATAAAATAAGAGTAAAATATAAAATTTAGGCCTACTTATAAAACACCTACTTATTTATTTATAAATATAATTTATATAAAACTAATGACGATTTTAAAAGTAGTATAACTATGTAGCTACCACTTGTAAACAGACCAATGATTTAATGAAGTTAACATTTTTCGATAAATACCAACACCAGAATTTATTTAGAAATTTTCACATTAAGGTCACACTTAAATTTTATTTGTATACATTTTAAATTCAGGTCTCTTAGGATTACTATTTTCTCTTTCTTGTACAGCTTCAACCTTCTTAATTAATTGAAAGGTACTTCCACTCCTAAGTCTTTACATATATAAACATTCTTAATATTTTATAATTTTGTAAACTGTTGATATAGTTACACTAAAAAGCTTTATCTGAAATTGTAATTTCTGCCTAATGAAACTGAACTTTAATTTGGATGATAAACGGTAGTTTAATAACATTTAGTTTTACCAAATTTTTTAAGTAAGATAAACTTTATAATTATTTTTTTTCAATTACTACTTAAAAAAGTTCTAATGAATACCAAATTGCTTACAAAATAAAGGACTTAAGCTATTTTTATGTTAATTTTTTTTATTATTTATTAATTTATGCTAATATTAGCAACAAAAAAGAATTATCACTTAAATATAACAACAATTGTTTTACAAACAATTTTATGATGGTTGACGTAGAAAAGTAATTATATGAATAATACTTTCACTTGCGGCTTTGAATTATAATTACAATAGCTAGTTTTTGTTTGAGTGATCAATTTATGTTTTATTATACTCGATATTTGTGAAGCCTTGTATTGTGTTGTGATTTCAGCAAAAAAGAAAAATTAGAAAAAGCAATTTTCTTGAATGATTAGCGAAAGAGTTTATCATGAAATGTGATCAAATCATCATAAGTAAATTTTACTGCAGATTTATAATGTAAATTTCGAGATCGCCCTTGTTAACTTGTTTAATTCTAAATACTCCTTTTTGGTATTTTATTAACTTTATTCAAATTATCTTTACCATGTAACATATAGTTTATATAACTTAACAAAACTTAAAGTGGTTTTTGGATATAAATTATCAAAGCTAGAGAGATCAACATGCTCTTAATAATAGAAGCAAAATGAATTCGTTTTGAAATTTTTTATCAAATTACTTGTTTTAGTAATGTTGCTATTATTAATAAACTTACAAAAAAAAGGAGTAATTGTTAATTCGGCTTAATTTAAACAACTTATAGGTAATATTTTTTGAGAAAACGGCGATTTTTGTCTACAATTTTTAAATTGAATAGATGGTGAAATAAAATTAAAAGTAAGGTCTGCGTAAAACATATGATTGTCTAGCAGTTTAGTTTATTTTTCCTTATCTGTACATTAATAATATAATAACGACTTTTTATTGGTGTTAATACAGACTTTTGTTATCAGAATAAATTAATTAATAAAATGGCAAAATAAATAAACGATTACTAACTAGTCTAGGGGATAACTTTTAAATTTGCAAGAGCTTACAAAATTGCAAGAAGTTACTTTTGCACGGAGACATTTTTGCACAGATTGATTTTTGAAAGTATTTATTTTGCTTTTTAATTTCTTTATTAATTTTTTTTTAATTAGTTTTTTTACTATTAATGTTACCCCTAACCCTTACCCTCAGTCGGTAACTTTTTATTTTTATTAATTAATCAAAAATGACCCTCCAGACAAAATTGTAGCTCGTGCAAAATTGATCCTTGGTGCAAAATTGTCTTCGTGCAATTTAGTAACCTCGTAAAATTTTGCCTTCGTGCAATTTTGACCCGTTTCCACTCTAGGAGATATTTGTATTTTTTTTTATTAACTTTTCTCGAAACGTTTAGTTAAAAAATTAAATTAGGAAAACCTTGATCTAGTTTCTAAAATAAGATTAAAAGTGCTACTATTGTGGACCTTGACTAAAAATAAATATTAATTATTCTCAAAATATACACTACATCTAAAAAATTAAAAAGGTATTTAAAACCCATAGAAAGTTTATAAAAATATTGTAAAGTTACAACTTTTATGTTTAGATATAACTGAGTTGATATTAGTTAGTTTTACTTTATGTTATCTTTAAGCATTTGAAAACAACTTTAATACTTTTAAGTTAAATTTATTTTAAAAAACTCGAGTATCTTCTGAAATAAAAGACCATAAAATTAAAATGCATACCAAGTTTTGTATTACTAAGTATTAGTATCAGCTATTAAGTAGTTTATTAACAGCTAATTTTAAAATTATTTCAATAAATACAACTTTTTTTTTGGTTTAGAAGAGTTTGGCTTGTTGCTTGAATTCTAGTTGCTTTTTAATTTTTTCAACTTCTATTAAATGAAATACACTGATTTTACGATCGTTACAAAACTAAAATCGACACTAAAAGCATTTAAGTTTTTAGTGTTGATATGTAAACCCCATTAAAAAAAAGTTATATCGTTTTATTGAGTTTTAAAGTTAATATCATTATGATGCAGTAATTAGTAAAGTACTAAAATCGAAAATTAATTGAAAATTTCCTAACTGTATAAATAAATTGTTTACTATATCTTTATATTCTTGTGTCTTTGAAAAATAAAAAAGTAATAAATCTAAACAACTTAAAAGCAGTCTAAAACTTAAAATCTCTTGTGATTATATTGTTACTTGAATAATAATTTAAATGAGTCTGTTTGGATTTTCGAATAACAATTTATGTTAGTTATATGTAATAATATCGATTTTAGTAAACATCTATATTTGAAGTTTTGTAACTTATAGTTTAAATTTACTAATTATATTAGGAGCTTTTAAGAATAGTCATAATATGGTTCGACGCATACGTTAGGCGACCATTGTTTTCAATTAAGTTCTGAAATGTAAATAAAACAATGAGCATGGAACTAACGTCCAGGTTGAAAACATGGCACATAAGACTTAAGTCGGTACAATTCTCTTTTTTTTTTAATTTTTTTAAGCATTGAAAAGAGAACAGATTAAAACCAATAACAAAGTCAACATGCTTAGAGCTAGCTTTTTGGTAAAAAGAATATTTTTTCTGGAATAACCGTCAAAAAGTTAGTTGACGCAAGGGAAAAAAGAACTATGATGGAGTTGTGACAAGTTTGCTCTTTTTTATTAAACTGTAACTTTAATATTTGGCCATTTTCGTCGTGTGTTGGCGATTAATGTTTATTTTATTAAGTCGTTGTTATGATAAGCTGTTTTTACACTAACTTTGATTAGTGCCAAACTGTATTTGAAAAGTATGAGACTTCTTGTTTATAAATTGTTGTTTCTTATTGCTGTTATTAGTTTAAATAACAAAAATTAAACTGTTTGTAATTTTAAAACTGGTTGTTGTGATTTTTCACCTTAATTTAACTAACAAAATTATAGTACTAAATGGATAGTTGTTCATGTATTTACTTTCTTAAACATTTTTCTTACCATAGAGAAGGTAAATGTAGATCTGCCCCCAGCACAAAATGCTCTAAGATTTTGGCTGTTAATAAGAATATAAATAAGACTAAGAGGAGCTTTAGCTCTGTATTTAATTTATTAAAATACACTTAAAGTTAAGTACGCATTGTGCGTACTACGCAATATTTAGTCGAAAAATTATGTGTTTAAATTTTTAATTTAAACGTTAGTATAGATAGAAATCTTAGAAATTTTTGTTTTTATTTTTTAAACTCTTTACATTTATATATCTATTTATAATAAAAATATTTTTTTCAAGTAATTTGATCTATAAAATTTGAAATTTCACTAAAAGAAATGTTTAGAATTATACAATAAAATTAAAATATCTTTAAATGATAATTAAATGTTTGCCTAATAATGCAGGGATTCTAAAGATGGTTTTGAAATCTCTTGGAGTTTAAAATTTAAAAAAATCAAGAATCAACTTTGTGGCCAACATATATACAAGTATAAAATAACTTAAATAAAAATATTAAAATACCATTAAATGATAAAAGAATAAGTTGCCAGGTGGTGTAGTGGTGTTAAGATGATTTTGAAAACTCTATAAACTGAACTTTTCAAGGATTAAAAGTTTCACACAACATTATTATATACAATCAACTAAGTAAAATAAAAATTTAGTGATTTTATTGGACATTTTTTGAGTAAAATTGTACTTACTAGTTGAAAAACAATACTTAATTAAAAGTTATTTACACTAAGTACCAATTTATAATGGGAACTAAGGTAATCTTAGTTAATAGTTTCCCAGAATAAAATACTACTTTAAAATTTTTACCTATTTTGACGTAACAATTAAAATTTTATTAAAAATCTATATCAGCTGGGCAAAATTGAGCATTATTTTTTACGGAAACTTATAATTTTGTAAAATTTACTTAAAACTATGTAAAAAAAATGTTGGTCATGTAAAATAATTAGATTAACAAAAAGTATATTTCTGTTTATAATTTTTGAATAAATAATATAAAGTTATTAAACATAATACTATTTATTTTTATCATTTTAGATAAAAAAACAGTACTTTTAAAAAGTTGTAAGTATAAAAATAACCAATTTCTGTTGCTAAAGTTTATTAAAGTTTTATCAACTTATGTATTTTATTAATTCTAAGTTTATCTGTGGAAGAAGATTGGAACAGAGCAAAAGACGAGTGGATTTCTTTTACTTCTGCAAGCTTGCCTGAGATTTCCAAACGACGTTCTCAGTCCATTGATAAAATTCGAAGCAAATTTTCTCACTTTAGATTTCGATTTCACTTCTGGTTTCATTTCTGCAGGAGAAACTTGATTAGAACGAATCTTTTTCAGCTTGAAAAATTTCAAGAAAGTCGTTTTTGTTGTGTTTGGTTTTTTCGAACGTTGAGATTCGTAGTGAGCAGTTGTTTTTGCTGAACTGTTACATTCAAAGTCTATATCACCTTGGAAAAGACATTCGATATAATTATCAAATGATATTTCGATATATTTATTTGTTTTTCGAATGTTTTTATCGATGCTTTTGTTTTCTACTTGTAAGTCTTTTTTTATTGGACTTTTAAATGATGAGTTTTCAACCAGAGTCGATTTTTCAAAATTCTCGTCAAAATCTTTAAACGTTTCTGTTTTTTCCTCTACCTTTCTAAAACATACTTTATTTTCGTTTTTAGATTCTGCATAAATATTCACATCTTTACTTAGCTCAATATTGTTTTTGACTCTATCGAAAAAGCGCTCAATTGAATTGCAAGCTTCAGTAGCTTCGGTCTGGTTTGATGCAAAATCATCAGGAAATTTTGCCCTGACTTCAACTAAATTAACCACTGAATTGCTGAGATCAGATATTTTTTCAGTTATGATACCATCCCTACTATGTGTCAAAAAACTACTAATGTTGTCTCTGAGATTTAATTCTGGACACAACTGTTTTCCTGAACATGACAAATTTTGTTCAGAATTGTTGTCAGCAGGTTTTTCTACTGCACTGATGTTTTCAGAAGCTTGAAAATTAACAGCTTGGAAAAGGTTATTAACATATTGATTAGTAGCTTGGACAATTTCATTTGTGCATTCTCTTTTTGCTTTTAGTTCTCTTTTTATCAAACTTGCACCTAACTGATGTTTAACCTTTGTTAGTTTTTCATTGTTTTCGTAAAACTTAACGGTCGTTTTTGTAATGTTGTCTCCTCTTTCAAACGTTTCACTGTTTTCAATCAAATTGGTATAGTATTTAGAATCTAGAGTCATTTTAGTATCTTTCTTCACGTCCGAGCATTTTCTAGTTGAAGTTTCATCATTATCGATGACACTTTTAAGTACTTGATATTTTGTGTCTCCCTTATCAAAGGTAACATCATTTTGACCAACGTACGCTTTTGTAATAGGCTCTGCAACATATTTGCTGTCTTTGTCCATTTTTAAGTCATTTTTTGTCACGCTAGAGAACTGTTGTATTTCTGAGGTGAAACTTTCAGCTGTTTTGAAAATTTCAATGGCTTTATTAGTTTTGTGTGACACAAAATTGTCATCATAGTTTTCGTAAATTTCGTCAGAACTAGCTTCTTTTATGTTCTGATCTGATTTGAGTTCAGTAATCAAACTATCCGTATTGGAGATCAAATCAATGCAATTGTTGCTTTTTAAGTCCAGCTCTGAATACAGAAGATTTATTGTGCAAGTAGAACTATCAATTTCTGAGTTGAGGTAATAACATTCTGAATTTTCACTTTCGATCGTGTCTAACATTTCTCCCATAAGACTGTCAACAACTTGAAAGTTTGTTTTATCGATACAATCTAATCTAGCGCCATCAAGTTCAAAGCTTTCACATTTTCCATTTGAGCTTGTTTTACTTTCTGATTTTTGAAATAACTCCAGATCTTTGCTTTCTTCCAAGTTGTTGTTCATTAAGCCGGAAGATGGTTTCATTCTGGATTCAAGACCCTCAAGCTGCTTGTAAGCTTTACTTTCAGTAACTTTACTTTGTTGTGTTGATAAAACATCAAAAACGCATTTCTCAAACTGCTCCAAGTTAGCTGCTGTATTGTTAAGGTCACATTTTATTTCAGTTATTAGATTATCAATATTAGGTGATGAATCCATAACTTTTTTATTTGAAGATGTCAAATTAAGAATTACAACTTCAGGAAACAATACACTTTCTGTATCCTGCGAGTTTTTCACTTCTTGCTGAATGAAATCTTTATCTGAATTCTCTTTTTCAACAATGGTATCAAGCATTTCATTTATAAGATCATAGATAACTTGACTATTTTCCATGGCTTTTTTCTAAACGTGCAGTTTAAAAATTTAGATAAATTAAATTTTATACAAAAATAACCAACAACATTCGACTGACGTAACACTTAGGGCTCAATTTTATTTTTTCGTTGAAATAATTTTTGTATAAAAAACTAATTTTAAATCAAAGGTAGGCAAATTACAGCCCGTGGTCTAAATGCAAAACGAAAATCTGCGGCCTGCATTGTACATTAAAGCTAAAAAAATCTTTTCAATTAATAAAAATAGTCTTTGTGGTAAAAACTTACAATTAAGCTCTTAGTTTAATTATTATTTATTACTTATGTTATCTATCATATTTTATCCAAACTTTGGTTTGAAGTAGTGTTTTTATATCTCTTTCCATATATTCTTAAACAACTGCGGCACACGAAAGAGTTTGTGAAGCAGTCAAATAAATTATTTGCCTACAAATACAGTTGTTAAGTATAATTAGTTACAAGTTAACAATAATTTTTTGCACTTATAAATTTTATTGTTACCAAAATGACATAGAAAATGTTTGATAATAACGGATTTAACCGAGAAAATTTAGTTGATTTGAAAATAAATTTATTTTTTATATTAATTTATAAATTAATAACAGAAAATAAACAACATTTTACTGATATAGTAATTCGGGCTTAATATTTTTTTGTTTTTTATATTTTACATAAAAAAACTCATTTTAATAAAAGATCAGCAAACTATTCCCCGCGGGTCAAATGCAAAGCAAAGCTCTGCAGACTGCGTTGTACATTTAAGCTACAAACAAATGCAGTTTTCATATTTAAATTTTGTTTTTAAAGTTAAGTAACTAGCTATTAACATTACTTAAAGAAAATCAAAATATAATACTTTTAAATATAAAAATAAATTTTTACAGCAAATAACATGATCTACAGATTTAACAAACTGAAAGTTGTCTGCAATTTGTTCATTTCATAATTTTAAAAATCTATAATTGCAATTAAATCGAATAACTTTTAGGATTTAAACACGTTCCTTAGTAGTTTAAAGCAACTAGACTACTGTGTTTGAGTTTAAATACGCGTAGGAAAACCTTGTAAATATAAACTGACCAAGTTCGTTGACATAGTTCTAACATGTGTAAACAATTCCAACAGGTATTATCAGACAATTGTGATTAATTCAATAACATTATAGTATATATAGAATTTTTAAACAAATTAGACAACTAAAACATAAAGTTAATCCAATTTAACTTCAATTCTAATTTGTATTTTTAACTCTTCAAAATAAAAGCTTTGTATGAACTAGATCAGGGTTTCCCAAAGTGGGCGATATCGCCCCCTGGGGGCGATTTTAGTAAGTTGGGGGGCGATAACTAGTAAGGGGGCGAAAGGGTGGGCGATAACTAGTAAGGGGGCGATTTTAAAATTTTGGGCTGTCATAAAATTTTTACTTTTTATATTGCTATTTTACTAAATTTAGCTTGCTATCGAATATTTGACCCTGAGGTAAAACTTAAACAAAAAAATTATTTTGTTAGAAGAATATAGAGAAAAAATCAAGTACTTATGACTCCTACTTTCAAGTAAATTACATACATACTTTCATTCATATATTTTCTTATTTCACAATTACATAGATCATAGACGATCGGAATCCCTCTAACCATTTTATAACCTGACATATATGTTATTTGGGATCATAAATGGTTTGTAAAAATCTATGTTATATGTTGTTAAATTTCTAGGTAAACTAGCAACCCTGTATACTTTTATTTTTATTGGAAATATCATGGGGTGATAGTTATATCACCTCATGATATTTCCAATTGTTTTTTGAAAAGTCACTAAGTTAGACTAATAAATAAAATTATACAGGGTTGCCAATTTACCTAGAAACCTGAAAAAACTTGGAATTTGACAATTTAGGCAAAAAAAAAAACCTAAAAAATCTAGAATTTTTAACGATTTCAACATATTAAGTAGTAAAATTTTGACTTGACACAAAAAACTATCATATAGATAAAATTATGGATCCCTTCGAGGCAGATCTTTTTGAAGTAAACGACTTACAGGAAACCTTCTCAGACTTACAAACTGACCTTGAACTTAAAGTAAATTTTTCCAAAGAACGATATGAAAGCTTTTGGACTCAACAAAAACTAAGGCAAAAGTATCCAATCATATGAGAGAAATTTAGATTGTTGTTTATAGTTTTTCCTTCTAGCTATGTTGTTGAGAAAGCTTTCAGTTCAGTTATCAACATCTTGAGCAAAAGATCTAATCTAGATATTTGTAAAGGAGACTTTATTTTACTGATTGAGAATCAGATTAGAAAAACTTGCAAGCAGTCATGAACCTCATCCTTCATATTATATTAGACTTAAATGCAGAAATTAATTTATGAGAGTTTTTTTATTTTATCTTTTAAAATACTTCTTATTTAACCTGGTTTGTATTGTATTAAAGTAGTCTTTTTATAATAAAAATTTTATTAAGTTATTTATTCTACAACAGGTTTGCACAATGCCTAATAAACATTAATTACGGTAGACTTCCTCTTGAGTTCGCACATTTTACCCAAGAAAAGTGCAAATTTATATTTTCTAAAATTTATATAATAAATAAAGTCTATTACTAACTAAGTATTAATAAAACAAAAAATAAATAATATTTAATAGCTTATATAGATCTTTGTTTAGTGAATGTTTGTTTTATTTTTTAGTTGATTTCATGTTTATGCATAACGTTATTGCATATAACATATTTAATTTATCATTTTGTAAAAAAAATGGCAATAATTTTTGAGTTTCCACTTTTTGATTTTGTTCAAAAACCGAACTCAAGCGGAAGTTTACTGTATTTATTAAATGGTTTATGTTTTAAATCTGATGATAGTTTAGTTTTGACCTGGTTAATTTTGTAGTATATATTTGTCTTTTTACATTACACTAAAAGTTTTTATAGCATAGTTATTAAAGTATTTGTTTAAAAGAAATTTATTTGACATCTTTTTGTTATTACTTGTTAAACCTGTATAAATAAAAAATCTTGATAACTATTAAAGTTTTTATTTCAATTTTTTTTTTGGTTTTAAAAGAGTATAGATTTGAGGTCTCTGTTAGAAATTACTTTAAATTTTTCATTTAAAAGATTCTTAAACTCAATTTTATTTTCTAACTTGATTTATTATTGTTAAAAAATCTATATATTAAGGAATTTTAAACTATTAATACAACTGTTTTTTGTTTTATCTTAATTTTTAATAGATTAGCAATCAGATTGTGTTGTTTATTTTAATAGTTCAACACTAGATTTTAGTTTTTCACTATTTTCTTCTTGTAAATTATTATAGGCTAATAACTGGAGAAAAAATAAATTTAAACTGTATTAAATAAGCCATCAAAAAGACTGCTACAGTTACGGTTAAAAGAAAATTTTAACCTAATTAAAAATAAATTTAATCGATTACTTTCCGTTCACAGAACTAACTGTAAAAGTTTTGATTTTATTTTTTTGAATTTAAATTACGAAAAAAGAAATTGTTAAAATTAAGGTTTAGTTTCCTAAAGGTTATTCCAGTCAAATACTATTTAATGGTATTCTACTACAAAACATATAGTTAAAAAAGTTTAAAATTAGGTTTTTAACTTTACAACTAACTTGCTTATAATATATCTTAGTATTGAAATTTATAATTTTACTGCATTAACTGAAGCTGTTGATGAAACCACTTTTCATGTGAGATAATCAACCAGTCGATCAAACTTCCTCAAACTAGATCAGAAATTATGTTTTAATATTTATTTTGTTATATGTAAAATAAACTAATCATTCTTTTATAGTTTTTTAATCTCTGGTATAGTAATTTTAGTTTATGCCTATCTATAAAATAATTTAAGTATTTTGTGCGGCTTAGATAAGTTACTTAGTATTAACTTCTACATGTCCGAAATTTGTTATATGAGATATTATTATAATGTCAGGTTTAAGTTAAGATTTCAGATGGGTAACGTACGGATAAGATCCAGTCAAATTTCGACCCGTTAAGTAACTTGAAAAGTACTTGTGCAAAATAAACAAAATTTAGCCTTTTGATACTTAATATTTTAAAATACACTTTTAATTTGGTTTTCAGTTCACAATAGTATTTCCTAGATCACAATAATACTAAATAACTTTATTACAATTTTGCTCGAGTTTTTTAATTTTCATATATGTTATTTTTTTAAATTATGCAGCCCGCAATTAAATTTTTTAAAAAAGTTGAAACTAGAAAAGATTTTTTAGTAAATATAAATTGCTGACTACAAAATTTGTCCACCACTACCCTAAAAGTTTCATTAGTTTCGAAACAATTCATATCTAAACAGGATTGATTACAGATTACACAAGGCTTTTTAATAATTAAGTATTTTAATACACTTTAATTGGCTTATAAGAAAACAAATGTAACTTATTTTCTCAAGCCCTGTAAACTACTTTGAACACAGCCCAAAAGTACGTGCATAAGAAGTACCAGACTAAATTACATTTCGAACACAACTTTTTCGGCTCAAAAGTTTGTAAACAAGAGAAAAACTACTTTGTAAAATCGTGGGGGGCGATTATTTTTTAATTTTCTGAAAAGGGGGCGAATTAGAAAATGAGTTTGGGAAACCCTGAACTAGATTATAAACATACATTTTTTATTGCTTTTGTATAAACTTTGATAGTTTAATATAATCTAAGTTTTGTGTTATTTATTAAAAAAACATTTTAAAATGATTTTTTATGCGTTTTAAATTAAAACTAGTTGTTTACTTGTTTCTTTCATGAAAACTAGCACAATATAGTTTGAATAGTACGCGTTTTATTTCGAAAAACCTAAGAATTTTTTTAATTACGTTTTCCTTTATGTAATCTTTGTATTTAAATATTAGAAAAAAAAGTTAAGTATACAAAAAGTATTGCTTTCGCATCAATAAAAGTTTATTTTTTCAATCCATTTCTCACAATTCAGTACTAATTTGTAAATAAAAAAATCTTATTAAAGAACTATTTAAGAATATATTTAAACACTAAACATTTATTTTAAAATATTTTTTTGAACTATCGTTTGAAAAATAAAATGAGTAGTTATATATTTTTTTCAATTTGCAAATAAGTTATCCTCTAAACAAACTGTTTTGTTTCTATGACAACCATAAATCTATAAATGCATAAAACGAGTAAAAGTCTTTTAGTTTCAACAAATAAATCATTGACTAAAAAAATTTTACTACTATTTAAGAATATATTTAAACACTAAACATTTATTTTCAAATATTTTTTTGAACTATCGTTTGAAAAATAAAATGAGTAGTTATATATTTTTTTCAATTTGCAAATAAGTTATCCTCTAAACAAACTGTTTTGTTTCTATGACAACCATAAATCTATAAATGCATAAAACGAGTAAAAGTCTTTTAGTTTCAACAAATAAATCATTGACTAAAAAATTTTTACTCGTTTTTAATTAAACAAAAACTGTGAGTAAACTGTTAAGTAAATAGTTTTTACTCGTTTTTAATCAAACAAACATACGGTTTGGTTTTTAACAAAAGTTTTTGTTTTCTCACTGGAAAGTGCTAGTACAATGAAGTAGCGACGCGTGGTATTTTTTATGGGATGCACAATTTTTACTCCTTTCAAAAAATCCCTTAACTTAAAACTTTTGTCTTAAACTAGACAAATATCAATTCTAAATTGTTCAAAGACAATTTTTTTATATAATAGAATCAAAATCATTGTTTAAATAGTACTTATTTATTTTAAAACATAACTATTTTTTTAACAACTATAGCTACTTTTAAAAAATTAAAATTACATTGAAATTTTCTGTACTTTTAAAAATATAAATTTACCAACTTGAAATTCATATTAAGTTAATTATAGTAAACGATGTATCTATAACAATAAAACGAATTGTTATTTGCTTTGTCAAATTTTAATTACATTTACTTTTATTTTTTAATAAACCACACAAATGTTTTTAATTATTTAAAATATTAACTTAATAACAGTTAAACTAAGTTTATAATCGAAAAGAAAATCCCTTAGTTTTATGCTTGTTTGTAACGTTTTAACGCTTTTAGTTAATTATTTTAAACTTTTTATTTAAAACTATTAGACGTTCTCAGTAAATTATATCAAGAAAAATTTGTGTTTTTTTAGTGTCGTTTTCTCATAGCATTTAAAAACATTAAAAATGTATTATATGCCAACAAAATTTTGTTGCATATTTTATATTAGGTATAAATGAGTAACTAAAGATTTAGAATTATATATATTTAAACTTTCTTAGGCTATACATATAAAAATTGATGAAGTTTTAAATATTTGTTTAGATCAGTTGTAAAATTCTGACTTACTTCCGCCTCCTTTCCAAAGATCTGTTTGCAATGATATGCTATGTATGGCCACGAAAAATGTACAATTTAGTTTTAATAATCTCATGTTTCGTCAAATTGATGGCGTAGCGATGAGAAGCCCTTTAAGCCTTATTCTTGCTAACATTTTTGTCGGTTACTATGAAAATAGTCTTCTTTCATTAGATAACAGTAAGCCACTTGTACATTATAGGTATGTCGATGATGTTGTTGCTATTTTTACTTCAAAAAACAATGTCAATAACTTTCTTACTTTGCTAAATAAGATGCACAAATGCATAGTTTTTACCGTTGAAGAAGAGTTTCCGGTAAAATTCACTTTTTAGACATTAACATTCCTAGAAACAGCAACAAAACCTTTTCTACTTCTGTGTACAGAAAAGAAAATTTCAGTCCACACTAAATTTCCTGGAACTCGTTTTGTCCCACCATACAAAAATTGAAGATCATACAATGCATAACCAACAGAGCTATTAAAATTGGGAGCGGGTCAGAATGACACAGCGACAAAATGACACGGTCGTCAAATAGACACGGTGCGTCACTTTGGCACAGCGACAAAATGACACGGTGCGTCACCTTGGCACGGTGCGTCACTTCGACACGGAGGGTCACTTTGGCACGGCGACAAAATGACACGGTGCGTCACTTTGGCACAGCAAAAAAATGACACGGTGCGTCACTCTGGCACGGTGCGTCACTTTGGCACAGAGGGTCACTTTGGCACGGCGACAAAATGACACGGTGCGTCATTTTGGCACAGCGACTAAATGACACTGTGCGTCACCTTGGAACGGTGCGTCACTTTGGCACGGAGGGTCAATTTTGCAGCGACAAAATGACACGGTGCGTCACTTTGGCACGGAGGGTCACTTTGGCACAGCGACAAAACGACACGGTGCGTCCCTTTGGCACAGCGACAAAATGACACGGTGCGTCACTTTGGCACGGAGGGTCACTTTGGCATAGCGACAAAATGACAAGGTGCGTCACTTTGGCACGGAGGGTCACTTTGGCACAGCAACAAAATGACACAGTGCGTCACTTTGGCACAGCGAAAAAACGACACGGTGCGTCACTTTGGCACGGAGGGTCACTTTGGCGCAGCGACAAAATGACACGGAGGGTCACTTTAGCACAGCGACAAAATGACACGGTGGTTAATAAGGGAAGGAACGATTTGTTGTGAAATTTCAATCTTCATTGATATGGACAACGATCTTATTTTTCTAGGGAACTTTTCGGTTTCCTGTCTTCTAACCGGTTTTGTAGAATTAGCAACAATCACATTGATAAACTTTAATAACAAAGACCGCAGGAATTTTTGATTGTGACTTCATAAAATAAAGTGAAACACGTAATGTTTATACCTTCTATTGTCCATCGTCGTACTTATAAACAACATACTCATTTTTAAGCAGTAGCAAGGTGTTAGGTGTGCTTAAAAGCTGTGCTTAATAAACGACAAATAATTATTTTTAGCAAACAACGTTCACAAAGATGCAAAAGCAGCAACTTTTTTAACAAAATACGACTGCCAGAGTTAGAGGGAATTTATTTTTGATTTCTTTCGAATGAAAAAACTTAAACACAGTTTTGTACTAGAACTTGAAACGAGTAATGAAAATTAGAAAATGACTTTTTATTTTACGACTAGAAAGATAAAAACTCATATAAACATACTTTTTAAACTTCAGCAACATTTTGATTTAGAAAATACAATCTACATTTTAGATCAATCATTTACGACATCAAAACAATAAACTAGTAGATGTAAATACAGAGGAAAATTTGTTTTATAAACTAAAACTCAGACGTTATCGAAACAACTTTTCTGCTGTTGTAATTCTTAACTCTAATGCGGTTCTTATTTTACGTTTTTATGCTTAAAAAAATTACTACTTGCGCTTTTTTGGCGACTTAATAGGTTGCAATTTTGAACTGAAATACTGCTTTCCCTGAAGACCTACGTTAGTAGCAACATCTTCAAAAAATCATTGTGCACTTGACTTAAAAGATCGAAATTTTGCGCCTCTATGCGACTTATGTTAGTTGCAACATATATCGTGCACTTAGAAATAGAAACATAATGCTCTTTCGCAAATAAAATTGTGCACCTAAGCACTAAAAATGCATAGATAAAAGTTTAAGTACAAATAACCGCAAATAAATTAGTTTTTTTTTTGCAAAACATTCCCTACATTAAGCATCTCTTTAAATAAAACTCAATAAACCACTAATACACACTTGTAATACAATTGTAGACTTGCTATAACAAAATACAATTTTTCTTACTAACATAATAGTAAAACTTCGCAAAATATAACATTATCGCAATTGATATTGTCAAAATTTTAAGCTCGTTAAAAAATTGATTAGTAAATATCTAAATTATTTTCTCGCTCCGTTTCTTAATGGATTAGGCGTGTGATTCCTATTAGAATATACCTAAAGCTCAGGCAACTCGTGGTCTCCAATGTCTCAATACAGATATTGGAGACCACGGGTTGCCCATGGTAATTAGGTAAATAGAACATCGCTTTCACCAATTACTGCTGATCGCCCCATACATTCAAAATGTTGTCTATTTAAAATCAAAAGTAAATAAGTAATTTTTTTTTTACTTTTTCATCTAAAAGAAATTAACTCCTAATTAATAAACAATATTGTTGAAAAATTTTAGAATAAAGTTTTTAGAAATTCTAGAAAATGTATTTGTTTTTACAAAAAACTCCTTTTTTTATTCGCAAGATTAAAAATAGAAAATTAAATATGATTTTCATAACAGAGTTAAGACAAAACCGAGTTTTTTAAAACTTTGTAATAAAACTCAAGAATATAAAGTAGCAGAAATGTTTTACAAGCAAATTAAAACCTGCTTTTACTGTATTATTATGAAATTTATTTACTGATTTTGTATTAAACATAAATGCTATTTAATTCCTTATATGCAATAAAATACTATAATATCTGTCATACTCTAAGTTTAATTATTTATATTTTAGACTAAAAAGTTTTGTAAAAATAAAAAAGACTTATAGTATTGACTTTAATAGAATGGCTGCAGCTTTAATTGGAAGGCTGCAGCAGCAATGTTGTATGTATAACCTCTAGTGATTTTTTTTAAGTGATAAATATATAATGGTTGCATCAGACTCTTAATTTTTTCTAAAATTATCATAATACTATTTTTAACTTTTACATAAATTTAGGCTCCAGGACCGTTTATTTTAATTATTTGCTTTTAGACAAGTTTATTATACATTTTCAATACAGAGTTTTAAGTAAACATCCTAACTTATTAACTATGTTGAATATAAATATATATACATATTTAATATAAATGGCTAGTTACTACAAAAGTATCTGTATTTTTAAAAACTAGAGTTAAAACACGCATGACTTATTCTTACTACGAAATAACTCTTTAAATTAAATCTTATTTATTTTTTATAACAATTCCTGATAATAATTAATTAAACGTTTAAAAAAAAATACTAAATTTTATTCATTACACAAATATGAAAAATCGTGAAATGTAAAAAATAAAACTTAAGAATATTTTTGTTTTTATACTATGACTTAAATTTTAAAGCAATGTATCATAAAAAGTTTCAAATGTATCAAGCTACTATAATTTGGAAAAAATATAACAAATTTTTTGTTTAACTAATTACTATCAAAATTTTACATTTAAAAGTCTTATTACTGAAGAAGTTTAGTTTTGCTTATAAGTTTGTTAATCCATGCTATAGTGACGCACCGTGTCATTTTGTCGCTCTGTCAAAGTGACGTATCGTGTCATTTTGTCGCTGTGCCAAAGGGACGCACCGTGTCGTTTTGTCGTTGTGCCAATGTGACGCACTGTGTCATTTTGTCGCTGTGCCAAAGTGACCCTCCGTGCCAAAGTGACGCACCCTGCATTAATATTGTTGTCGTTTTTGTCGTATTTTTAATGTGCTTTTTATTTAATTTAGTTTCAGGTAAAAATTTCTACTATTTTTATTGTTTTTGTTTTAGCAATTTTGTCTTAAAAATTACTTCAAATTAGTTCAGTACGACTTCATTCTATTTTTCAAACTTTTTCTAAACAGACTTTTATACTTTATGACGTAACTATTTTTAGCTAGATTTTTCAAATTCATTCTATATGACTAAAATTACTCTATAATATTAATAGTTTTTAGCAATGTTATTCTGAAGAGAGCTAAACGAAATTGATTAATACACTTTTTTTGAAAATGAGTGAGTTATTTTTAAACTTTTTAATTAATTACTTTTGTAAACATTTTTTCGATCAAACTATATAATAATTTTTATGTTTAAAGGAAAATTATAAATTGAAAATTGTAAAAGAAAAGTATAAAAATGTATTGAAACTTTATTATAAATCTACTTTGACGAGTATCTAGAACAGGGTTTCCCAAACTCATTTTCTAATTCGCCCCCTTTTCAGAAAATTAAAAAATAATCGCCCCCCACGATTTTACAAAGTAGTTTTTCTCTTGTTAACAAACTTTTGAGCCGAAAAAGTTGTGTTCGAAATGTAATTTAGTCTGGTACTTCTTATGCACGCACTTTTGGGCTGTGTTCAAAGTAGTTTACAGGGCTTGAGAAAATAAGTTACATTTGTTTTCTTATAAGCCAATTAAAGTGTATTAAAATACTTAATTATTAAAAAGCCTTGTGTAATCTGTAATCAATCCTGTTTAGATATGAATTGTTTCGAAACTAATGAAACTTTTAGGGTAGTGGTGGACAAATTTTGTAGTCAGCAATTTATATTTACTAAAAAATCTTTTCTAGTTTCAACTTTTTTAAAAAATGTAATTGCGGGCTGCATAATTTAAAAAAATAACATATATGAAAATTAAAAAACTCGAGCAAAATTGTAATAAAGTTATTTAGTATTATTGTGATCTAGGAAATACTATTGTGAACTGAAAACCAAATTGAAAGTGTATTTTAAAATATTAAGTATCAAAAGGCTAAATTTTGTTTATTTTGCACAAGTACTTTTCAAGTTACTTAACAGGTCGAAATTTGACTGGATCTTATCCGTACGTTACCCATCTGAAATCTTAACTTAAACCTGACATTATAATAATATCTCATATAACAAATTTCGGACATGTAGAAGTTAATACTAAGTAACTTATCTAAGCCGCACAAAATACTTAAATTATTTTATAGATAGGCATAAACTAAAATTACTATACCAGAGATTAAAAAACTATAAAAGAATGATTAGTTTATTTTACATATAACAAAATAAATATTAAAACATAATTTCTGATCTAGTTTGAGGAAGTTTGATCGACTGGTTGATTATCTCACATGAAAAGTGGTTTCATCAACAGCTTCAGTTAATGCAGTAAAATTATAAATTTCAATACTAAGATATATTATAAGCAAGTTAGTTGTAAAGTTAAAAACCTAATTTTAAACTTTTTTAACTATATGTTTTGTAGTAGAATACCATTAAATAGTATTTGACTGGAATAACCTTTAGGAAACTAAACCTTAATTTTAACAATTTCTTTTTTCGTAATTTAAATTCAAAAAAATAAAATCAAAACTTTTACAGTTAATTCTGTGAACGGAAAGTAATCGATTAAAATTTTTTTTAATTAGGTTAAAATTTTCTTTTAACCGTAACTGTAGCAGTCTTTTTGATGGCTTATTTAATACAGTTTAAATTTATTTTTTCTCCAGTTATTAGCCTATAATAATTTACAAGAAGAAAATAGTGAACAACTAAAATCTAGTGTTGAACTATTAAAATAAACAACACAATCTGATTGCTAATCTATTAAAAATTAAGATAAAACAAAAAACAGTTGTATTAATAGTTTAAAATTCCTTAATATATAGATTTTTTAACAATAATAAATCAAGTTAGAAAATAAAATTGAGTTTAAGAATCTTTTAAATGAAAAATTTAAAGTAATTTCTAACAGAGACCTCAAATCTATACTCTTTTAAAACCAAAAAAAAAATTGAAATAAAAACTTTAATAGTTATCAAGATTTTTTATTTATACAGGTTTAACAAGTAATAACAAAAAGATGTCAAATAAATTTCTTTTAAACAAATACTTTAATAACTATGCTATAAAAACTTTTAGTGTAATGTAAAACGACAAATATATACTACAAAATTAACCAGGTCAAAACAAAACTATTATCAGATTTAAAACATAAACCATTTAATAAATACAGTAAACTTCCGCTTGAGTTCGGTTTTTGAACAAAATCAAAAAGTGGAAACTCAAAAATTATTGCCATTTTTTTTACAAAATGATAAATTAAATATGTTATATGCAATAACGTTATGCATAAACATGAAATCAACTAAAAAATAAAACAAACATTCACTAAACAAAGATCTATATAAGCTATTAAATATTATTTATTTTTTGTTTTATTAATACTTAGTTAGTAATAGACTTTATTTATTATATAAATTTTAGAAAATATAAATTTGCACTTTTCTTGGGTAAAATGTGCGAACTCAAGAGGAAGTCTACCGTAATTAATGTTTATTAGGCATTGTGCAAACCTGTTGTAGAATAAATAACTTAATAAAATTTTTATTATAAAAAGACTACTTTAATACAATACAAACCAGGTTAAATAAGAAGTATTTTAAAAGATCTAATAAAATAAAAAAACTCTCATAAATTAATTTCTGCATTTAAGTCTAATATAATATGAAGGATGAGGTTCATGACTGCTTGCAAGTTTTTCTAATCTGATTCTCAATCAGTAAAATAAAGTCTCCTTTACAAATATCTAGATTAGATCTTTTGCTCAAGATGTTGATAACTGAACTGAAAGCTTTCTCAACAACAAGGCTAGAAGGAAAAACTATAAACAACAATCTAAATTTCTCTCATATGATTGGATACTTTTGCCTTAGTTTTTGTTGAGTCCAAAAGCTTTTATATCGTTCTTTGGAAAAATTTACTTTAAGTTCAAGGTCAGTTTGTAAGTCTGAGAAGGTTTCCTGTAAGTCGTTTACTTCAAAAAGATCTGCCTCGAAGGGATCCATAATTTTATCTATATGATAGTTTTTTGTGTCAAATCAAAATTTTACTACTTAATATGTTGAAATCGTTAAAAATTCTAGATTTTTTAGGTTTTTTTTTTGCCTAAATTGTCAAATTCCAAGTTTTTTCAGGTTTCTAGGTAAATTGGCAACCCTGTATAATTTTATTTATTAGTCTAACTTAGTGACTTTTCAAAAAACAATTGGAAATATCATGAGGTGATATAACTATCACCCCATGATATTTCCAATAAAAATAAAAGTATACAGGGTTGCTAGTTTACCTAGAAATTTAACAACATATAACATAGATTTTTACAAACCATTTATGATCCCAAATAACATATATGTCAGGTTATAAAATGGTTAGAGGGATTCCGATCGTCTATGATCTATGTAATTGTGAAATAAGAAAATATATGAATGAAAGTATGTATGTAATTTACTTGAAAGTAGGAGTCATAAGTACTTGATTTTTTCTCTATATTCTTCTAACAAAATAATTTTTTTGTTTAAGTTTTACCTCAGGGTCAAATATTCGATAGCAAGCTAAATTTAGTAAAATAGCAATATAAAAAGTAAAAATTTTATGACAGCCCAAAATTTTAAAATCGCCCCCTTACTAGTTATCGCCCACCCTTTCGCCCCCTTACTAGTTATCGCCCCCCAACTTACTAAAATCGCCCCCAGGGGGGCGATATCGCCCACTTTGGGAAACCCTGATCTAGTTCATACAAAGCTTTTATTTTGAAGAGTTAAAAATACAAATTAGAATTGAAGTTAAATTGGATTAACTTTATGTTTTAGTTGTCTAATTTGTTTAAAAATTCTATATATACTATAATGTTATTGAATTAATCACAATTGTCTGATAATACCTGTTGGAATTGTTTACACATGTTAGAACTATGTCAACGAACTTGGTCAGTTTATATTTACAAGGTTTTCCTACGCGTATTTAAACTCAAACACAGTAGTCTAGTTGCTTTAAACTACTAAGGAACGTGTTTAAATCCTAAAAGTTATTCGATTTAATTGCAATTATAGATTTTTAAAATTATGAAATGAACAAATTGCAGACAACTTTCAGTTTGTTAAATCTGTAGATCATGTTATTTGCTGTAAAAATTTATTTTTATATTTAAAAGTATTATATTTTGATTTTCTTTAAGTAATGTTAATAGCTAGTTACTTAACTTTAAAAACAAAATTTAAATATGAAAACTGCATTTGTTTGTAGCTTAAATGTACAACGCAGTCTGCAGAGCTTTGCTTTGCATTTGACCCGCGGGGAATAGTTTGCTGATCTTTTATTAAAATGAGTTTTTTTATGTAAAATATAAAAAACAAAAAAATATTAAGCCCGAATTAGTTTAGTATTGTTAAAATTCTTAAAAATCTACTTTTTACCAAAAAAATTGCCTGAAACTTTAGCTGTGAAAATACGAATTGAATGGCTTTATGATTTATATTAAAACACAAATTAGAAAAATAAACAACATAAAGTAATTAAGAAACTTTGTAGAGGACGAATTTCAGTGCAAAAATTGAACTTCCTTCTAAAAAAACAACTAAAAACACAAAATCAAAAATAAGTGACTAAAATTTAAAGTACTTTTAATTATAATAAACTAAACAAATGTATACATAAAAAGAATTGATGATATATAAAGTAAAAAGATCTTTTAAACGCATTGATATATACTTTAAGTTTTGAAAAACTAAAACCAGTCAAGTAAAAACTACCAAAAAGTCTTATCAGAATATTATATGTCAAAATTAATAAATGTTATCCATTAATTTTCAATGTTACGATAGAATTTTGAATAAGTTAACTTTGTACAACTCAAAAAAAAAATTAGTAAGAAATCTGTTAGAATAAAAAAGGCGGAAACGGGTCTAAATTGCACGAAGACAAAATTGCACGAGGTTACTAAACTGCACGAGAACAAAATTGCACGAGTGCACAAAATTGCACGAAGAAGATTTTGCACCAAAGGTCAATTTTTCACAAGTTATATTTTCGCACGGGAGTAAAAATATACAAAAAAAAATAATAATAATCTAAAAATTAATTTTATAAAAAAAATAGTTACTCACCGAGGGTAAGGGTTAGGGGTAACAGTGATAGTAAAAATAAAAAATAAAAAATAACTAATAAAAAATTTTACAGGAAAATTTTTTTTTTTAAATAAATTAAGATTAATTCTATAAAAAAAAGCTACCGACCGAGGGTAAGGGTTAGGGGTAACAATGATAGTAAATAAAATAAAAAATTGAATAAAATATATATATATATAATTTACCGACCGAGGGTAAGGGTTAAGGGTAACAGTGATAGTAAAAAAAAATATAATAACTAATAAAAACTATCACAAGAATTTTTTTTTTAAACAAATTAAGTTAAATTATATAAAAAAAGCTACCGACCACGGGTTAGGGGTAACAGTGATAGTAAATAAAATAAAAAATTGAATAGTATATTTATATATATATAACTTACCGACCGAGGGTAATGGTTAGGGGTAACAGTGGTAATAAAAAAATTAAAATATAAATTTTTAAAAGTTAATAAAATAATAATTAATAAAAAAAAATATCCCGTGCAAAAACGTCTCCGTGCAAAAATATCTGCTCGTGCAAAAGTATCTTAGAGCAAAAGTGACCCTGCGTGCAAAAGTTTCTTCTTGCAATTTTATCTTCGTGCAAATTTATTACCTCGCGCAAAAGTGTTTTTGTGCAAAAGTATCTTTGTGCAATTTTGTGCACCCGTGCAATTTTGTCCCCATGTGCAGTTTTGTACGCTCGTGCAAATTTAACAGCTACCCAAAAAAGGCATATCGGGCTTTCGAATTAATTAGAATCCAAACTTTTACTGTATATCAAGTAACCTGGGTTAATAGAATTTAGTAAACTAGAACCTTATGTTGATCTGTTTAAAGATTATTCTTGCAAAATTGTACAAGCTAACCTTTAGATGATAAATAAGAAAAAAGGAGTTTTATTTGTCAGTTGTTGTTTAGTTAACTAATAAAATAGTTTATAAAGATATATTACGAAGAAGAATGCAGCGAACCGCAATCAAATTGGATAATATATGATTTTTTTCTATAACTAAATTCATATAAATTATTTTATGCTTAGTAAAATTTAAAAAATATTGATACTAAAATTACATCACGAGCATTCAAATAAATCAAATTAAGTTTTTAGTTTAATATTAGAACAGCTAATTAGAATGCGACTCGACAATAATTAACAAGTTTAATAAATACTTTTAATTATTGAAAAGTTTGATCATGTTTCAATAAACAATGCAGTACTAAGCTTGAAATTTTCCTATTTAGAACAGCAGTTATGTAAAAAAAAATTGAGAAAAACCGTATATTATTGTTTTTTCAAAGCTTCAAGTATAAGTAAAAAAAGTTTATACAAGGCTTGATCATACCAATTCGATCATCAGACCACAAGCCTTCGATAGACTGAGACCAGTTTCTGAGCATAAAACATTATAACTAATGAATTGTGTTTTTAAAACTTTAAATGTTTTATGTTCTTATAATTACTTTAAGAAAAAACTTTTTATCAATCGAACCTTTTCAATAAAATTTTTATAACAGTTAATAAATCAATTTGTTTATTTTAAAGCTATCACTTAAGGGTGTTTAAAAATTCTATAAACATTTTAGTAAGTTTTGAAAAAGTTAAAAAATTTCAATTTTTTTATTGTTATTAAGAATATTTTATTAGTTTACTCATTAAAAAATAAATCCTTCCGCATGTCGCAAAAGTTCTAAAATGTAGTATCTACTGTTATATTTAGAGGGGACTGCGCGAACGCAAGTTCCCCGTGGGAGAAATTGTACGGCCGAGTTGTTCACATTTGGAACAATCGCAGAGGTCAGTTTCACCAATGTGCAATGATGAAACCTCGCCCTGAGTCAACAGCCTGCCTGATCGCTGTTGAGACTCCCGTCAGGTAAGTTTAATCCAACAGCAGTAAGCCTGTACCCAGCCAACTCGCATGAATCGTTAGTTTGCAGCCTCCTTTGTGACGTCATACTATGGGAGTAATTGAAATGAGAGAGCATGATTAAAAAAAAAATGTTGTTTAGCTAACTAAATGATCTTTTCATCTTATTTTATAAAGACAATTACAAATATTATTACAATCGTTTAAATATTTTTTCCATGCTTTTCTTTTTGTAAGAAACAATGAAAGTTATGATTTAATGTTGTTAAATTAAAACTAATAAATCTAAATTATTTCTACTCTATTGTCTTCATTTAATGAATACTAGTTTATTAATTAAATTTTAGTTTAAAACCAAAATTTATACACAACTACAAACTCTTTAGACAATTGTTAAAGTAATCGAAGTAATTAAAACAAAATTGAGTTGAAATTAAAATTTTGTTGTGTGTACTTTATATTCTTATATAGTTTAATTAGCTTTATTATATGACCTGACAGATATTTTTTTTTAGCAGTGAAATATAATTACAAAAGATTTAAATATGTATAATAGAGTGGGAGGTGCGCAATCGCAGCCGAACCAATATCAGAAATGTGCTATGGTGAAGCCTCGCTCTGGACTAAGTGACTACTTAAGCACAGTTGAGCCGTCGTCAAATGATCAAAGTATGTTAATTGAATTATCAACTTCTGAACATATTGTTTTTTGGGTTCTATCACTTGCTTCTTCGGTAGTGTAACGTCACATTTGAACGAGAAACTTAATGATTTAGAAAATTTAAAACTATACTCTATATTATATTTATTATCTAATTTGTCTGAATTTTACTTATAGTCTTATACTTATTTTTACTGGTTAAATTTATGAAAAGTATAATATAACAAAAAGATAAATAGGATATTTCAAAAATAAAGTAGATAAGTTTGAATGTTACTAGTAAAAGCTTAACTATTAACTATCTAACAACAGTATACAAGTATTTCAAATATAAAAATAATGCCCATAAAAACTATTAAAATCAAATTTGATAGCAATTTTATTAAGAAATTAAGATAAAATTCAGCATGTTCATTCCAAAGCGGGCATTGGCAGCCTTTTGAGCGTAACGAGCAAACCTCTCGAAAATCTACAAAATATTTTTTTAGCCATAAATGGAACAAAATATGCAATAAAAGAAGGAAAAATAGTATACTTTTAAAATTTTAAGCTTAATTGTAAGGTTTATATTAAAAACTATATATTGTTATAAAGTATTTTATACCTTAGCAAGAAATGTGAACTGAATATTTATACTTTGTATAACTAAATTTTTTCTAAAGACTAACTTTTACTAATAGCAAGTATAAAATTTTGAAACTACTAATTGTTTGTATGAACGTTTAGTAAATCTAAAATTCAAAAACAAAAAGTCAATAAAAGTTTTAAAAGAAGTTTTAGTAAATTTGAAACCTATAAAATTTTAACCGCATCTACATATAATACAATACAGGAGGGGATGTTGGAACTTTTAAATACTAATTTAGAGAGATACACATTGTAGATTTATAGTATATTAATAAAGTTGACAAAACACCTGACGAATTGAAATTCAATTTGGTCTATGAATATAAATGCTTTTAAGGACAAGAGCATACAATACATTGGATTTACATCAAGACCACTGGTAGAAAGAGTCAAAGAACATTTAAAAGGTAAAACAGCTGTATCTGACCACATTAGTAACTGTAACATTTGTAAATGTGAAAGAATAAACTGTTGAAAACTTTGATATTTTAAAATAATACATAAATAAGTTTAAGACCCTGATTAGCGAAGCTATTTAAATTAAACGCTATAATCAAATTTTGAACAAACAACTAACTAAACCGGGTATTACCAACACACTAAAAATTTTTGACTAGTTATGTATATTTTCCTTTTAACAATTTATAAAAACTTACGTAAATGGTATTTGTATTGTAATTTTAATTTCGAATTTTGTTATATAGTTGATAGATATATATCTTGTTATTAAAGTTTTCTTGTACATTTAGTTGTTTTATCATTAATTTTTAGTTATTTGCACAGCTTTTTATTTGAAAATTACTAATGAAAAGTCAAAATAGTGTCAAAATTATTTTGTAAACTGTAAATCTACAATGTGTATCTCTCTAAATTGGTATTCATCTACATATACTGAAACTATTTTAAAAAAAGCATATGATTAACAAAACTAATTATTTTTATTCAGTTAAAACAAGCGTAGCACCATTTTACTTAGTTTTAAGATGTACAGAGGTATCAAAATTTGTTTGTAACCTACAAGTTTTTTCCCAGCAGCACCGATTAAAATTGACAATTAAACTATTTATTACAATTTGTTTAATTAACTTTAAACATTGTTTCTCATCATACATTAAACTTCAGCTTTTTTATCCAAACATTATTTATAGTTACTAAATATGGTTTGTTTTCAATTTTTTAGTAAATACTCTAAAGCTTTATTTATTTAGTTTTCATTCTTAAACGCTACCTGCTAGAATATTTTTAATATTTTTATTCAACTTATATCTAACTAATTAGTAAGTTAAAAACATTGATAGGCGCCCTGGAAAGAAAAGCGTGGTTTTTATAAACAAAGAACTTTTAAAGATTTACTATCTTTTAATAACAAGTTTATAAATAGACTATTGCAGAATTTATAATAAAGTAAAACTTAGAGAAAAAACTTATTAAATTAAATTCCGATGAAGAAATAGCTCCTTAAAAGTGCTAAATGTTGTAGCTAATTAGATAAAAGGACTTAGCTTACAGTAATACTAAGGTTCAATTTGTATTTTATTCTTTTATTAAATTGTAGGTCAATAGAGTACTTTCTAATATTTAACGGTTAAGTAACTTATAAAGAGCCTTCGTGACGTATAACTTTGTAAAATACGTCACAATTAATTTGAATTCAAAAACCTTTGCTACATTCAAAACTTATTAGCATTTACTTTTATTTAAAAAAATTAGATATGTATAACATTTGAAAAACTTGAAGTTTATAAATTTTCCAAGTAAAAGAAAACATACCTATATTAAATTGCTATTGGTCCGCCGACTAAAAATGTTTTGAGCCTGTGTCACGCTAAAAAGAGGAGTATTTTTTGTATTTTTTGAAATTATAAAACAAGTTTTTTTTTTGCATTGAGCAGTGTGTGTTTAAAACTATAACAATATTTGCAGGTATGAAAACAACTTTTTTTTTTTTTTGAGACTTTTAAAACTTTTTAATATAAGTAGTGAGGTATTAAAAGACAAAAAAAGTGGAAATTATCATAATGAAAGTGTTTTTTACAGTAAACAGTCAAAGAACTTTTATAGAATTTAATCAAACTGTAATCTACAAGCTTCAAAAAACTTTTTTTTTTAATTTATGTGACAAAGGTTTTTTAACTTTTGCTGATAAAAACATTTTATTTTCCTTCAAATTTTTAATTACAGCAGGTTTTTAAAGTGTAAAATTTGTCCAACCTTATTTTGGAACATTATCAAAACTTTTTTTTATGTGAAATTTTAACCTAATAAAATCAAAAATTGTTCTAAAGCTTTATCTTTTGTAAAAAAAATTGTTATCTCGTAGGTTATGTGAAGCAAGAATGAAAAAAGTTTATAAAAGTTGGCCGCAATCGATGAAAACAGAGTTGTTCGTTGAGCTTTTTATTTCAAAGACAGTGTATTATAGACTGTAAGTTCATAAAAGTTCATCAAAAAGAAAACCACACTATAGATAAATTTAAAATAGAACATCAAAGAAAGTACAAACAGGCAAAACTTTAAACAAGTTGCTAACATACTTAACATGACAAACCTTGCTGAAGCTGCTTTGCATTTTGCGCAGAGCGTTATTTCACTTCTGTGATGGAACTTGATTTTAAACTTGTTAGGAAAACACTCTGTTCACCCGAGCAGTAGATAACTTCAGAACTCGAAGTATATTTAGTACGTATTTAATATTAGCTAAATAAAACTTCTTCAAAAGCAAAGCAATGAAAATTGAGCTTTTTAAAAACCAATAATTAAAAAATCGCTTTTAAATATGTTTTATTAAACGACATTGATATTCAATAAGTATATTAAAAGTTTTAGTTGAAAATATTTATTTACTCTTTTCTATTTACCTTTATATATTTACTGTAGCCCGCTTCTAGCAAACTCGGCAAATTACTTATAAAAATATTGGAGAACCCTCTAATGTAAATATAAATAAATAAACTGCAATTGTTTTGAAAAGGGTGAACCACCAAATTTCATAAGCTGTTTTAAATTATCGTATCAAATGCTATTTTTAAACGATATACAACACTGAATCTAAGATCTAAGCTTTTTTTAAATACAATTAACTATTAATTCTCAAACAACCATTTTGTTTTAATAGCTTTAGTCGAAAAATTTATTTTCCGAAAACATTTTCAATTTTTAAATTGAAGTACCTTCTTCAAAAAATGTTCAGTCCGTTATACGAAAAAGAAGACTTGTTTAGTTTTAAACAACTTTAGATGTTGTACATGAATAGACAATTCAAAAATATTAAGATTTTATGCAAAAGTTATATATATTTTTAAAATTTTAAGCTGTGCACGTTTTAGATTACTTGAAATAATTTTTTTCTAAGTATGTAATTAATTATTTTGTTTCTACCCCTTTAAAAAAAAAATTGAAGAAATAAAACAATGCTGATTTAAAAAATGATTATCAAAATAACAATAAAATTAGAAATAAAAACTTTTACAACCCCAAATTCTCAAAAAAAATTTCCTTATTGAAGCACTCGATTGTCGTATTTAAGGATATATCTAGTTACAGTTGAAGTACTTGGGTATAAATTTTCACTCATAGTTTTATACTTTTTATTGTATAGTAATTAGTTTTTATCGTTTCATATAAAAAATCAGTACATCAATAAATTATAAATATATAAATAGCCAGTTGTCGCTGTTGAAATTTATTTAAGTTATAACAACTTATGTATTTTATTAATTTTAAATTTATCTGTGGAAGAAGATTGGAACAGAGCAAAAGACGAGTGGATTTCTTTTACTTCTGCAAGCTTGCCTGAGATTTCCAAACGACGTTCTCAGTCCATTGATAAAATTCGAAGCAAATTTTCTCACTTTAGAATTCGATTTCACTTCTGGTTTCATTTCTGCAGGAGAAACTTGATTAGAACGAATCTTTTTAAACTTGAAAAATTTCGAGAAGGTCGTTTTTGTTGTGTTTGGTTTTTTCGAACGTTGAGATTTGTAGTGAGCAGTTGTTTTTGCTGAACTGTTACATTCAAAGTCTATATCACCTTGGAAAAGACATTCAATATAATGATCAAATGATATTTCAATATATTTGTTTGTTTTTTGAATGTTTTTATTGATGCTTTTGTTTTCTACTTGTAAGTCTTTTATTATTGCACTTTTAATTGATGAGTTTTCAACCGTAGTCGATATTTCAAAGCTCTTATCAAAATCTTTAAACGTTTCTGTTTTTTCCTCTACCTTTCTAAAACATTCTTTATTTTCGTTTTTAGATTCTGCATAAATATTCACATCTTTACTCAGCTCAATATTGTTTTCTACTTTGTCATTAAAGCGTTCAACTAAATTGCAATCTTCAGTAGCTTCGGTATGGTTTGATGCAAAATCATCAAGAAATTTTGCCTTGACTTCAACTAAATTAACCACTGAATTGGTGAGATCAGATATTTTTTCAGTTATTATACCATCCCTACTATGTGTCAAAAAACTACTAATGTTGTCTCTAAGATTCAACTCTGGACACAATTGTTTTCCTGAACATGACAAGTTTGGTTCAGAATTGTAGCCAGCAGGTTTTTCTATTGCACTGATGTTTTCAGAAGCTTGAACATTTACAGCTTGGAAATGGTTATTAACATATCGATTAGTAGCTTGGAAAATTTCATTTGTGCATTCTTTCTTTGCTTTTGTTCCTCTTTTTAATAAACTTGTACCTAACTGATGTTTAACCTTTGTTAACTTTTCATTGTTTTCGTTAAACTTTACGGTCGTTTTTGTAATGTTGTCTCCTCTTTCAAACGTTTCACTGTTTTCAATCAAATTGGTATAGTATTTAGAATCTAGAGTCATTTTAGTATCTTTCTTCACGTCCGAGCATTTTTTAGTTAAAGTTTCATCATTATCGATGACACTTTTAAGTACTTGATATTTTGTGTCTCCCTTATCAAAGGTAACATCATTTTGACCAACGTACGCTTTTGTAATAGGCTCTGCAACAAATTTGCTGTCTTTTTCCATTTTTAAGTCATCTTTTGTCACGCTAGAGAACGGTTGTATTTCTGAGTTGAAATTTTCAGCTGTCTTGCCAACTTCAATGGCTTTATTAGTTTTGTGTGACACAAAATTGACATCATAGTTTTCGAAAATTTCGTCAGAACTAGCTTCTTTATTGTTCTGATCTGATTTGAGTTCAGTAATCAAACTATCCGTACGGGTGGTCAAATCAATGCAACGGTTGCTTTTTAAGTCCACCTCTGAACATAATAGATTTATTGTGCAAGTTGAACTACCAATTTCCGAGGTGAGGTAATTACATTCTGAATTTTCACTTTCGATTGTGTCTAACATTTCACCCATAAGACTGTCAACAACTTGAACGTTTATTTTATCGATACAATTTAATCTAGCGCTATCAAGTTCAAAGCTTTCACATTTTCCATTTGAGCTTGTTTTACTTTCTGATTTTTGAAATAACTCCAAACCTTTGCTTTCTTCCAAGTTGTTGTTCATTAAGCTGGAAGATGGTTTCATTCTTGATTCAAGACTTTCAAGCTGCTTGTAAGCTTTACTTTCGGTAACTTTACTTTGTTGTGTTGATAAAACATCAGAAACGCATTTCTCAAAATGCTCCAAGTTAGCTGCTGTATTATTAAGGTCACATTTTATTTCAGCTATTAGATTATTAATATTAGGTGATGAATCCATGTCGTTATTCTTTGAAGCTGTCAAAATATGAATTGTAACTTCAGGAAACAATACACTTTCTGTATCCTGCGAGTTTTTCAGTTCTTGCTGAATGTAATATTTATCTGAATTCTCTTTTTCAACAATGGTATCTAGCATTTCATTTATAAGATTATAGATAACTTGACTATTTTCCATTTCTTTTTTTCTAAACGTGCAGTTTAAAAAGTAAGATAAATTAAATTTTATACAAAAATAACCATCAACATTCGACTGACGTAATAATTCGGGCTCAAAATTATTTCGTGTGTTGAAATAATTTTTGTATAAAAAACTAGTTTTAAATCAAAGGTAGGCAAACTACGGCCCGCAGTCAAAATGCGTTATACTTTTCAGCTAAAAACATACATTTTAAAACAATAGTATACCAATATATGTGGTAAAAACTTACAATTAAGCTCATAAATTAGTTTTTATTAATTACTTATATTAATTTATTGCTTTTTTATCCAAACGTTAGATTGATATAGTTTCTTTTCATTTATTAATACAGTTTTTAAGTAATTCAGCCTGCTAGCTTTTTTTAACCTTGACCAGTTATATTATATGGCTGTCTTATACTAAAGATTACTTAGGAATTTGTGACTCTGTAGAGCTCTAGGAGAAACGAAACGAAATTAGTCAAAAATTGAATTTGCATGTAAAACTGTTGTTCTGTGTATTGACCTATAAACTTTATGATTAAGTGTAGCGTATACTAAGTATACAATAACTAAACGTATGCTAAAAGATTTTAAAATAATAACGAGTTTAATAAAGTTAAATACACTATTTTAAGTGATTATAATTTTAAAAGAAATCACATATCGTATATATATTTCTTTAGAATATATTTTTTTTTATTGCCGATTACACGCAGAAAACTTAATTATGTTATTACTACACAATAATACTTTTAAAAAACTTTAGTATAAAAATAACAGATAGTAAAATATTTAACAAACACTGTAAAAAATTTGGATTTGGTGAACTGTTGTTTATTCAACTATTAGCTTAAAGTACTTAATGATTATTTTAAATCATTAAATCCAAACCTTTTTAATCCATAAAAAGTAAAATAAGTTAGTTTTATTTTCACTGTTTTTTACTATTCACTAGTTGGTTTTATTAAAAAACTTAATCAGTATAATTATCAAACAAAAGAGCTAATAAACCATTTTGAAAACAGTAGTTTAAACTAATTAAAGTATTTAAGTATAAAATTCAATACAAATTTTAGATATAGTTTTATCAGAGTAATCAGATAAATGCTAATACTTTTATTTAAGGTCATTACACTTTATAAACTTTTGTATTTAAAATTTAAAAACACCGTTCATTATTCAGTCTTTGTAGGCATCATAATTGATATGATTTTTATTCGTTTTAAATTATCTTCTAGTAGTAATACTTTGAAACTTGGTTTATTTTAAAAACATTTGTAACCTAGCATAATACTATGTTTTATAGATTTATTTTAATTTTTAGCTTTTTATTTTAGTTTTACTTAGTCTATAAACGATTATAAAGCTGTAAATTAGTTCTTTTTTTATATTTTGATTAACACCGTTCATAATTTTTTCTAAAGATTTCAAACTGTAGTTACATACTAAAACCTTATTGATAAAATTATACTGCTAACAAAAGTTTAATTTAACTGCGTTTAATAAGGATTAAAATAAATAACATTTTTTTGTTTAAATTAGTGAATTATGTAATGAGGTTTAGGGGCAGCTCTATGTATTTCTATTAGCACAGACTACAATTATTAGAAAAGTAAAAAGCTAATAAACGCTTTATAGTGTTTATTTATTGATTTTTATAAGCATTTGTTTGTTTGTTATTAACTACAACATATAAAACTCTCAGCTTTACACTTAAGCATTTCTTATCAAAAACTGTATAAAAATAAAAAATCAAATGATATCAGATTGTGTATAAACTGTTTCAGCAGGTCAATAAAAATTTAAAAGTTTTATTTAAACCTTTAAAAAATTAAAGTCATTTGATAATTAAAATTAAAGCGTGTTTTTTTAAATATGTGTTTTTATGCTGAAAAAAAAGTACAATTTTTTAGTTAAGTAAAGAGTATAAAATGTCTTTGGTATTTAAAAGTATTCGAATTAGAAGGTCAACTCAGCAAGGTATTTGGAGTGACCTAGCAATTATTATCAAAACGATACCTGGTTATTTAATATTTGATGAGTACAACAGATCAAATAAGAACGAAGAACAAGGTCTATCGAGTTTGATGGATGAAATGTGTTCTTACATGATTGGATACGAAGAAATAATTCAATTAAGAGAAGAAATCATCCAGAGTTTCAATTTCTTGCGTGAAAGCGATATGGCTGGTACTAGACGAATAAGTCTGAGAATTAACAAAAAACCTAAAGGGCCCCACTTTACATGTAAGCAGAACAAAAAGTCTACAGTTCTAGCCACAGAAAAGAACGAACTTGCGCAGTCTGAGTTGAAAGTGAAGTTAAGAACCTGTGACAAAAACAGCAAAGTAATCAAGTTCTTTGTTGAAAATATATGTGCAGTGTGCCTCAGTAACTACAATGAAATTCTGAATGAAGATCTTCATATTGTGATTCCGTTGTGTGGACATCCGTTGTGTTGTAAATGTGCTGATGGTATTTTGAGGATGACTAAGAAAGAATGTCCTCGTTGTAAAGTAATTGTAAATTTCGATTCGTTTAATCTCATGAAGTTCAATACTGAATTAGAAATGGAAACTCAAGGACAAGGAGTATTCCTGTGAAAATATAAATCGTAGATATTTTCGTATTTTGTTCTAAATTTTATATGCCAAACAGTGTATTTACTTTGTATAAAAATATTTAAAAATATTTCTTCTAATTATTCTTACGCGTTACTAACTGCTATACTTTCAAATTAAATTTGAATTATTTTGTTATAATATGGTATTATAAGAAAGAAATACCGCAGTTAGGGTTTTATTTTTGCTATAACTTAATTGCTGATGTAGTTTAGATAGTTCAGTATGTTTTGTTAACCTTTTTACTTTTAAATATATTGAATGAAGAATAACATTTTAAATTGTTCTTTGTTTAGAATTAAATGTATATTAAACAGACATTACAAAAAAATTATTTCTTTCTATCAACTTAATTAGTTCTCAAATTTATTTTTCTTGTTTGTAGGAATAAGCTTCGCTTCACAAATTTAAACAGCTGATTTTAAGGTAGAACTATTACATCAAATTATATTTAAATAGAAATTGAACTTCAATTGTTGCATTATGTTTTACTAACAGTAGGGCCACAACTGAAAAATTGCTCACAGAACTTATTTATTAAATTTAAAGGTAGAAAGCCATAATTTTAGCGCATTTAGTGCTTTAAACTAAAATAAAAAATCTATCTATAACAAAATTTATGCCAGTTTGAAGATTGCTATTTGACATGTTTTTAGTTAGTTCAAATTTTGATGTTTTTAATTTGAAAACTAACGGCTTAATAAAAAACTATGAAAAAAACTACTTTAACATCGAAATGTTTTATTACTTTCTTTTAAAGTGAACTTTTTTTGATGAATTGCTTACCTCTAAATTAATCTTTAAATTAAAAAAAATCTTATTTTCTTTAAAAAAAAGAATTTTTTCATCTTTTCACTAGTATTCTACTAAACTTTTTTAAATAAAAGATTTCTGGCACGTATGTAATACAGTAGACTACCGCTTAAGTACGCAAATTGAACCCGACCAAAAAGTGCGTACTTAGCAAGGGTAGTGCGTACTTTTTAAAGACATAGTATAATATGAACTTTAGTTGTTTATTTTCTTTCTTACAACTAGCTATCAAATAATTAAGCCAAATAAACAAGTATTTTTATTATGAATAACATTTTTACAAAATTCTAATCTGAAATTTTTTTAAATCTATTTTAAAATGATTTATTTTCTTTATAAAAAGTTTCTACATAATTAATACATACATTTAATATAGAAAGCCAATGTCAGTCAATAATATAAAAAAGAATATTAAGGCATATTTTCTATATTTTGTTTTGTTAGACGGAAAGTACCAAACTACATTGTGTTTACCAAACATTTTCAAAACATCCATGTGTGTACATTTAAATTAAATCATGACTTAACTATGTTGTATTTGTAAATTTTTTCAATTTTGTCATCTAGATTTATTTATTTTAAAGCATTACAGCTCAAATATCATTATTCTTTTTACTTTTCTGCAACCACTACATAAGTATTTAGTTTATTAACATTTAATAACAGGACTATCCTAATCTCAGGCCATTTAGACTACTCAGGATTACTCACCCTAGTTTAAAAGTTGTGAAAGTCTCAGGCTAACTCAGCAGGTTGGCCATTCTACCTGGAAACATAAAATAATATGGAAAAACTTGATGATTAAAAATTTGTTTGTCTTTCTTGATAAGTGCGTACTTAAGGCGGGGTGCGTACCAAAAAAAGTGCGTACTTAAGCGGTAGTCTACTGTATATTTATGTACATTTTTTGCTAATCCTGAGATTTATTAGATTTAAAAAAATAACAGAACTTATTACGAGTATGCAGTTTTCTGATAAGAAAGAAAAAAATTAGGAAAAACTAGCCGACGTATTTTTTTTCTAAAGACCATATAGAACACATTTGTTAAATTTGTTTTAAGTATTTTTCATAGAAATAATTCTTTTTAGTTGTTGAAACTATGTATATAGTATCTACTTAATATCTTAAAGCTGTTAAAAAACAAAATAAAATAAATTATTTGTTTAGTTTTCCTTATTTTTATAATTAAAACAAAAAAAAAATGTAATAAAAAAAAGGCACAGAGCAAAAACATTTCATATAAGCTATCAAATTCCGATAACTTTTGTATTATTAAAAAATTTTACATTTAATTTTAAAAATTCAATAAATTAAATACAACCTTAGACTACAATAAAATTAGATATTTGTAGAGACTTAAAATATTGTTTTTATATAAAAATTCATTCCCTACTTCCAGTTAAACGCGATTTAATTTAGGCCCACTGTGTTACTGGTAATAACAAGTTGTATAAATATTAAAATTTATTTTATACTTGAAAATCTTTTAGACAGTAATGTGTTAGACAGTTGTGTTTTTTTAAGTGTATTATAAAAAGCTACCACACAAACTACTCTAACATTTAACAAAAAAATGTGCAACACACTGAAAAAAGTCTAAACACACCCCTAAAAATCAATAACAGTTAAAAATTTAAAATGTTCGTTTTTAGAATTGAAATGGTTTTACGTTAAATATTATAGATTACTAAAAATTAGATGAGTAAAAACTACGTGTAAAACTGTAAACCTTTTAACTTAATTTTAAAACTTAAAGAGGAAATAAACATAGTTTATAAAACTGTTAGATTAAATGTAGCGTTATTTTTTTGCTTAGGTTAAAACAAATCTAGAAGAATTCTTAAAATAAATCAAAACTAATTAATTATGTTTAGATAAATATAAGCTAGTAGGTTTATTGAACAAAAATGAAAAAGTGCTCAAAAATTTTGGTCAAAGAATTGAGTGCACAAAAGTACCTTTCGGTCATCGAGTCGCACACCCAAGATATAAGCCTGTGTTTATAATTAATACAGATTTATTAAGCACATGTTTGAATAAGGTTTACAATGAAGTTTAGAAGAGTAAAGTCGTATTTTTAAAGCTTTAAACTTTTTGTTAGTGATGAATAACGTGTAATTAGACATAGTCATCTATAAGTTTTTAATACTAATTTTAATTTGAATGTATTTTTCTCAAAAGTCATATTAATCTACCTGAATAAGTTTAAATGACACAAATGACTCTAAAACATATTGTTTTTATACACTTGATTTAAGTACTAAATTTTTATAGACCTGGTAGTTAAAAATTTGTGAATATTGAATCTAAAGATAAAAACTCATAAAAAATTACATGGACATTGGTAGGCAAGTATGATCAGATAAGTACATAGACTAAATTTGTCTATTAGGCAATGAAAGCTTCAAAAGTTTGGTTTAAGGACCTGGTCTACGAAAAAAAAAACCTTTTGGTTGTTGGGTCTTACACAATGGATACAGTTTAATGTCCTGTCAAGGTTAATTGTTATTTAATAAATGATTACATAATTTTTAAAATTTAGGTAGGAATTTAAATAAACAACTTTGTATACTTAAGTATGTTAAACCTTCTATTCATTCCAAAAGTTTTATGTAAAAATTTAAGTTAATCTTATTTAAAATGTACATATGTTTTTATTGTATATATGTTGACCACAGGGTTTCAATATTACAATTATTAACTCAAAATTTACCTCTTTTGTTTAGTAACTATCTTTTGCTAATTTACCTGGAATTTGAAAATTTTAGCAATAAAAATCTTAGATTTTATGCTTTTTGCAAAAAAATTATAGAATCTTATGTTCTCAGAATTTATTAAAAAAATAGACATGAAAAAAAGAAGTCATTATATACACTATATTAAATATGTATTTTCCAGAGTTTTATTTATTTTATTACAAATTTAAAATTTCATTACAGTATCTTTTAGTAATTTTGTTAAATTTTAAACATTCATTTACCTTAAGTTAAACTTACAAAAAATAAAAAGAAAATAAAGTTAGTAATTTAAAAACCTGCAAAAAAATCAGATAATCAGTTTACAAATGCTCATAATAGTATTAAATTATTTTTTATTGATGTACAAAAATTCATTTCACTGCTAATGCATATTGAACATGATCCTAAGCAATGACAAGTTTGTAGTATATCACCAAAGTAAATATAAAATCAATGTTCTACACAAGACAAAATAATTTTATACCATTAATCACTTGTTTGGAGCACTTTAACTTATGTCTTGTTTGTAAACAGTTACTTTAGTGTCTGTTTTACTTTTATACTTCCTGTTTTCATTTCAAATGAAATTTTGTTTATTCTTGTTTTACTAACTTACTATATATAAAGAAATGCTATGCTATTAAACTTTTACTCTACACTGATTGTGTCATTCTAAATAGAAACCACAAATGTTTTATCAAACATTTTAATGCATTACTTATGATAACTTTAAAATATTTAGTATATATATCCTAACAAATACTAAAAAGGTTTGTCACAAACTCAAGATAGTTTAAGGGCATAGGGGGGGGTAAACACCCTTTTTTGGTTTTTGATCTTATTTTATATAATTTTTACTAAGCTACAAGATGCTTTTTACAGATTTAAAAAATTCAAAATAATTTTTTAGATATAGCCGGTCAAAGTCAGATGCAACAATAGGATCCTTATGGGAGGCGCAAACTAAAACGGCAAATAACTAGAAATCACTAAAAATCTATCTCCTCCTACGTTTTTTGAGATAACTACCTCAATTTTTCAGGAAATGTTCCTTGCAGTATTTAGAAAATTCTGTCGGAACAGAATTTAAAAAAAATAAAAAATAAAAATTTTATAACAAAAAAACAAAAAAAAAACTGTTTTTTTTGTTTATTTTTTATATAAAATTTTTATTTTTTATTTTTTTCAAAATTCCTTCCGACAGAATTTTCTAAATATATCAAGGAACATTTCCTGAAAGTTTGAGGTAGTTATCTCAAAAAACGTAGGAGAAGATAGATTTTTAGTAAAATAGTCTATTTTTGCTGTTTTAGTTTGCGCCTCCCATAAGGAACCTATTGTTGACTCCGACTTTGACCAGCTATATCTCAAAAATTATTTTGAATTTTTTTAATCTGTAAAAAGCATCTTATAGCTTAGTAAAAACTATATAAAATAAGATCAAAAACCAAAAAAGGGTGTTTACCCCCCCTATGCCCTTAAATCTGTTTAAAAATTTGTACTAATTTAGAAGTTTTTTGAAAAACTTGGGCTAGTTTAATATTATTTAAAACTAAGCCTATCAGTAAAATTTTCATAAATATCAAGCTAGTTTTTAACAGTTAAAATATTTTCCATTCTTTAGAGCTGTGTTCTTTTTTATACTAAAAGTATTTTTTTATTATTTTATTGTTTTCAGGTATATAAGCTGAACAGTATTTTTTTAATTTTTTTGCTTATAGCAAAGGGTAATGAAATTTAAAAAACATAAAACGCAGGGTGGCTATTTTACATATAAATCATAAATTAATAAAAATATTAAACATAGGTTTCTTATGGAAGGTTCATTCTAAAAAACAACAAAAAAAACTATTTAATTTAAAATCTAGATTTAAAGTCTATCTCTTATAATTTTCAAATAAGTTTAAATCTATTTCCTAGATATGGTTAACTGTGTTTAAACTTCCACAGGTTATTAGTTAATAAACTCTTCTAGTTCTAAAAAAATACGTTTTTTTTGATATCTTGATTAAAAATTTAAATTTTTTAACTAAAAAAAGTTAAATACTTTATAATTTACAAACTATTGTTAAAATATTACCTGATAGTTTAAGGTATCTAATTCAAAATCTCCATAGTAGATATACTTAACTGATTTTTATCTCCACACTGTTTTAGTTTTCTCCTTTTTAATAAAAAACCTTGTTGTACTCTCTAACCTTAACCAGCCTTGAGTATTTAGTTACCCTATGTTTGCTAATTTTAGTTAACTCTTTTTTGATACTTAATTTCCTAGTAAGAAATTATAATTTTTATTCTTAAATACAATATCAGATTGTGTTTGTGACAAAGTTAGAAATACTGCTGCAAATTAAAACTAACTCTATGTTTTATGAAATTAATTTTGATTTGCAGTAGGTAACTAAGTCTTTTATTGTTCACATAGACTAGTGGTTTATATTTTAAGTTGCAGCATTTATTAATACCTAGGTAATAAACTATATGAATTGGTAATCTATAATATAGTACATATTAGTAATATAATAATCTACTATAGTTATATGTAGAAAGATAGTAAAGTAGATTGTTTTTCTACTAACTGTTAAGTTTGTTTTTTCTGTCATTTAGTCTGTATTGTTTCAAAAGTTTATATATATATTTTATTTTTAATTAATATTTTTTATTTAAGGGCATAGTGAGGTCCAACATTTTTTTTACTTAAAATAACATTGGCTCTTATATAAAAGATTAAGTACAATCTACAAGCTAGTTTTTATAGAACTAAAATATCTTAATTAACTTTTGAGATATTGTAATTTCTGTAAACAATTCCAATACACTTGTATAGACCGCAAATTTTTTGAGGTCAATTTTCTTAGAAATTTAAAAATCACTAAAAATCTATCTTCTTCTTCATTTTTTTGTGCTAGAGACCTCAAAATTCCAAGAAACATTTATTTATTTCAAAATTATTTTGAATGTTGCAGTTTTAAAAATATTAAAAAGAAAAATTTAGACTAAAAAAAATAGGTGGTATTTTTTAGTAAAAATTTTATTTTCAAAATTAAAAGAATTCCTGCATTTAATCTTTTTTAAATATAATAATGTAGTGTTTGTGAAAATTTGAAGATTGGTTAAAAATGAAGGAGGAGATAGATTTTTAATGAAATAGTTTTTTTTTTGCGTTTTTGATTTGTGCCTTCCATTAGGAACCTATTGAGGTCACCTACTTTGATTGCTTAAATCTCAAAAAGTACTTGCATTTTTTAAAGTGGTTAAAAATTTCTGATAGCTCAGATAAAGCTCTATAAAATAAGATCAACTTGTAAAAATCAAGGTGTACCCACCTCCCCTTAAAACAATGGATGTCCTTAATTAATAAGTATTTTATAAAAGAATATGATAAAGAAATATTTAACAATTTAAGTTCTTAATGATACCTTTGAAATACAGTATATACAAAATTTAAAGTTTACTATAAAAAGTTCAAGAATACTGGTTTGTCATTCATTAAGAAAAAAAAGTCAGCCTGAGTAAGCAAAAACTAGCCTAAGTTACATTAAGCTAGCATGAGTTAAGCTAAGTTTTCTGAAAAATTAGCAAAAAAAAAGATTTTCAAGCTAAAAATCCAAAACTAACTTAAGGACTCAATGATTTTTTTTTAATAAATAAAGATAAAAAGTCAAAAAACTAGCCTGAGATTTAGGATTATAATCCAAACTAGCTTGATTTTTATGAAAAAAAAAAAAAAAGCCTGACTTATCTTGTTAAATATAAATTGAGTTATCATGATTGTGTGGCTACCCTACAAACTCTCAGGTCAACTTAGCAATAAGTCAGGCTAGTTTGAGACTTTTTAATGATTTTTTAAAAACTCATGCTGATTAAAGGTTGTTTGTAGTTTTTTGCAAAACTCAGTTTAGATTATATGACTTTAAAATCAGTAATTTTACTTAGAAATGTCCTTTTTCTAATAGTATTACATTTTTTTTTAATATTACAATTTTTTAAAGTATTTATGTTTGATTAAGGCATGAGTGGGGATTGCCTCAAAAATTTTTACAAAAAAAATTTTAAATCTTATATGATAGTTTATATTATAAATTTTAAGTTGTTTTTTAAAAGTTATAAGGGCTTAAGGAAATAAGGGCACTTTTTAATTTTTGCTATTGTATGAATGCTTAAAGCAGGGTTGCCACTTCACCTGGAAAAACCTTGAATTTGACAATTTAGGCAAAAAAAAACCTGAAAAAACCTGAAATTTTAAACAATTTTTACATGTTAAGCAGAAAAATTTTGATTTGACACAAAAAATCTACCATAAAGATAATTTTTTTTTATCATTATCAATTTTTTTTTATTAAAAAAAACATTTAAAGTAGCATTACAGTATCTTTTTAATGTTTTTACAACATTTAACACAGTTTTTTACCTTAAACTTAACTTTAAACTAAAAATAGACCCAAAAATAAGTACTTTTAAAAACCTGGAGGAAATTTTAAAAATCTGGAAAGTTTTTTGAAAAAATGAGTGGCAACCCTTTAAAGTATAAAATTTAAGTCAGTTTTTATAACTCTAAACGTTTAATAAAGGGCATAGGATGGTGAATCATCTTTTTCACTATTTAGTCTTATTTTATTGAGTTTAAACTAAGCCACAAGTTGCTTTTTACAGAAATTTTAAAACTCAAAATAATTTTTGAGATATAACTGGTCAAAGACTACAATAGGTCCTTATGGCAGGTAAAAACTAAAATAGCAAATAACTAGAAATCACTAAAAATCAATCTCCTCCTACGTTTATTTAGAAAACTACCTCAGACTTTCAGGAAATGTTCCTTGCAATATTTAGAAAATTTTGTTGGATTAGAATTTCTAAAAATAAAATTTAAAAAAGTTTGACAAAAAAAACTGTTTTTTACCCCTTAATATTTGAGATATGGTCAGTTTTATAAAAGGTTTTTGGTAAAACTTATGAAGCACATTTTTTAATTAATTCATAAATTTTGTAAACAAATAAAAATCTATAATTTTATTCTTTTTTCAGGCTATTTACCTCAAATTTCCAGGAAGTTTTCCCCTGAATGATGAAAAAAAAAAGTTGTTGTAATAATTAATAAAATACCACGTGTTTTGAGTAAATATTGAATATTAAAAAAATATTCTAAACTAATATTTTTTTCTCAAAAATTATTTGTTATAATAAGATTATACTCAGAAAGTTAGATAAGTATTGCTTAAAAACTATAGGAAAATATAAATTTTAACAAACTATTTTTTTCTTTGCTTTTTAATTTGGCCCTTTAGTAAGGTTCCTATTGAACTCTCTGACTCTGTCCCATCATATTTTAAAAATCAGTTTTTCATTAATAGAAAGGTTAAAAAGCAACTGTTAACCAAATTAAAGATCTTTAAGAGCATAGGGGGCGTCCGACATATTTTTTAATAAAATTAACATTGGATCTTATATGAAAGCTTAAAGTACAAACTACAAGCAGTTGTTATATAATTTAAATATCTTATTAAACTTGAGATTAAAATTCTGATACAAACATTTGGACCCCAAATTTTTCTGGGTCAATTTTCTTGGATATTTAAAAAATCACTAAACATCTATCTTCTCCTTAATTTTTTGAGCTAGAGACCTCAAACTTTCAGGAAACGTTCCTTTTATTTTTAAAAAGATTTTGAATGTTAGAATTTTAAAAATGTTGAAAAATAAAAATTTAAGATAAAAAAAATAGATGGTTTTTTCAAATAAAAATTTTAGTTTTCTACATTAAAAAAATATTCTGCATTAAATTTTTTTAAAATTTAATAATACACTGTGTTCAAAAATTTGAAGAAGATTGCTTAAAAAATGAAGGAAGAGATAGATTTTTATTAATATGGTCTTTTTTCGCATTTTTAGTTTGTGCTTTCCATTAGTAACCTATTGAGGTCATCGACTTTCATCACTCATATCTCAAAAAATATTTTGAATTTTTTCAAGCGGTTAAAATGTCTGATAGCTCAGATAAAACTCTATAAAATAAAATCAACTTTTAGAAATCAAGGTGGACCCCCTACATGCCCTTAATATTAGATGAACGTGTAAAAAAAGTGCTTAACTCAAAAATGTCCTTTTAAAATGTCCTTTTGAAGTCCTTTGAGATATAATAATTTTGTGAAAAGTATCTCAGTTTTTTCATTGCTAGTTTTATTAAAAAAGTTAAAGTTTCAATAAAAATCTATTATTTTTTTATGTTTTTTATGCAAAGGACCTCAAAATTTTCAGGAAACATTCCTTAAAAGTATTTAAAGAAACATAAAGTTGAGGTTTTAAAAACTAAGCAAAAATTTAAGTAGCTTCGAGCAAACCAGCATAACTTTTGTTATAAATAATGTTTTTAAATTAGTTTAAAGCACTGAATGTTCTATTAACTTTGCTCTCTTCCCACAAATTTCAAAATAAAAACTCCAATAATTTTTGGTGTTTCCAGTTGCGAGCCTCACTGTGCTACACCATTAACAGTTTTTTTTTCATTTTAGCTTTTAACATTTTTTCATTATTTCACTATCTCAGTCTGAAATTTTTTTAAGGTTATTTTTGGTTGCTCAGTTTAGCTTTTTTGCTTCAAAGAGTGACAATCCTGTTTTTACAAACTTGTGTTAGAACGAAGTTTAGATGCTTAAATATAAGTGTAATGTCAAAGTGCCATATTCAAAGTTTTTATACCAACAAAATTTCAAAAAGTTCTTATGAATATAAATTAACTTCTAATTAAAATACAAAATCCTTATGTTGTTAAACAAGCTAAAAGGCAAATAGTTGTATAAAAACACAAAAAAAATGTTTTGGTAGCTTTTTTTTAGAACCCCTGATTAAAAAGAAAGTAATTTAATGTTTTATTCAAAGCTTATATTTCATAGTGATAATCACAACTTATCTGATTTTTTTCTTCCACTTTTTTTTATGTAATGTAGTTAAGTTTTTGTACTGCATATAATTTAAATTTAGTATAAGGGTTGCCACACCCTCTAGGTACTCAAAGATACTCCAGATATTTTGAAATTCAAGAAAACCTAAGGGTAACTAACGATAACTCAAGACATTTGGACTTTTTTTAACTCAGGATAACTCAAAGCAGTTTCATTTTTATGTAAAAATCTTAAGTTTTAACATTTTTTGAAAATCTCAGGGCAGATTCATTTATAGATCTCAAGGGAATTTGTTGATCCAGTTTTAATTTTTTTTTGTTTTAAATACCTAACTTTCTTCTAAAACATGAAGTTTTTTTGTTTTAAATCTTAAATGCTTAAAATTTAAAAATGATTGTTTTTGATATTCTTATTTAAAATTTTTGTGGTCTTGTGATTAGCTCTTCACTATTCTTAGAAATAACATTGTAGTTTTTGTTTTAAATCTGAAATTATTTATAATGATTTGAGTTTATGTTAAACTCTTTAAATAAAATTAAAGTTAACATCAAAGTTAACAATTCTGCATTTAAGTAAGTACTTTATGTGGTAAAATTAAAGTTAGTTAATAAAAATGTCAAAAAACTATTTTGTAATATATATCAAGTTAACTAACACGGCATAAAATTATCCACAATTTTTTTTTAGTTTTAATTGATTTGAACTTTTAATGTTGAAACTGTACTTTTAAAGTTTAGTGAAAATTTAATGCAGAAGCATACACATACAACTTTTTATTTAATTATTGAGAAGAAAAATAAACACAAGGTATTAGTAGTTTCCACCAGAAGCAAATTATTTTTTAAGGATATGAAAGAAAAAACTCAGGCAGTTTTTGGTCATCAAGGCGGTTTCTTTGACCCAAAGAGTGACAACCCTCTAATATATTTTAAGAAAAACTCGCCATGACTAAATGTAATAAAAACTCGTTTATTTTCTGTGTACTTTTTAAAATAATAAATTAATTGTTTTGGCACTATATTATTACCTAGAGGACGATTTTTGATGATTGAATTCAGCAAAAGAACTGTTGTTTTAAGCTGTATTATTAAAATTAGATTGAAAACTTTATATTGTTTTCTAGTGTTAGATTATGTATTTTAGAATAAGTTTAAGGCCATAGGGGGGGTAAACCATGTTTTTTACAAGTTGGTCTTATTTTATGGAGCATTTTCTAAGCTTTAAGATGCTTTTTATCGTTTTAAAAATTTGAATTATTTTTTGAGATATGACCAGTCAAAGTCGGGACGCATAATAGGTTCCCAATGGGAAAGGAAAACTAAAACAGCAAAAAAAGACTATTTCATTTAAAATTAATCTCCTCCTTCATTTTTCAAGCAATCTTCTTCAAACTTTCACAGTCTAATCTTTATACAATAATAAAAAAATGTTACTTTGAAATTAAAAAAAAATTTTGCAAAAATATATTTTTTTTGAAAAAAAAAACACTTTTTTTTAATTTTAGTGATAAAATTTTTATTTTTTTAAATTATAAAAATTCTAAAGTAATGTTTTTTCCTTTTATTATAAGGAATGTTTCCTGAAAATTTGAAGAAGATTGCTTGAAAAATGAAGGAGAAGATAGATTTTTAGTGAATTTTTAAATTTCCGAGAAAATTGACCTTGAAAAATTTGCGGTCTATACGTTTATATTGGAAAGTTTTTACAAAAGATTAAATATCTCAAAAGTTAAATGATATTTTTGAATTGTATAAGAACTGGATTGTAGTTTGTACTTAAAGCTTTCATATAAAAGCCAAAGTTAATTTTTGTAAAAAAAATTGTTGGTCCCCCCCAATCCTTAAATTAAAAGTTAATATAGAATTATCAGGAAAAGTCATGAATTTTTTCTCAGCTTGATCTGTGGCAACCCTGCACTTGCTTTCATGGAATATTTTTTATGGTTGGGGTCACTTTTGCATAGATTAATGTTTTTTCACAAGTAGTCAATTTTGCATTGATTGACATTTTTGCACAGCATCAGTTTAGCAAGAATGGTTTAAACTTTGTTATTTTAATGAAGTCAAGCTTATTTAAACTTATTTAGTTAACTTAAACTTAATCTAAACTTAGTTTAAGCTTATTGGTAAACAGTTCCTCCTGTTTGCTTGGAAAGCAGATGGAAACAATTGTAGCAGTTTTTTACTAACATTGTTAACCCTAACTCATAGCCTTAGTCGGTGGTTTCTTCTGCTGGCTTAGTAAGGGGCAATGACTTTTACAAGTCAACCGCGCAAAATAGACAAATTGTGCAAAAGTGTTTTCGTGCAAAGCAGACAAATCCTCTATTTTTTTAAATTATTATCTCTCTTTTGAAACTTGAGACTAGACTAAATATGGTAAGTTCGAAATAAGTTTATTTAAGGGCATAGGGGGGGTAAACACCCTTTTTTGGTTTTTGATTTTATTTTATATAGTTTTTAGTAAGCTACAAGATGCTTTTTACAGATTTTAAAAATTCAAAATATTTTTTGAAATATAGCCGGTCAAAGTCGGAGGCAACAATAGGATCCTTATGGGAGGCGCAAACTAAAACAGCAAAAATAGATTATTTTACTAAAAATCTATCTTCTCCTACGTTTTTTGAGATAACTACCTCAAATTTTCAGGAAATGTTCCTTGATATATTTAGAAAATTCTGTCGGAAGGAATTTTGAAAAAAATAAAAAATAAAAATTTTATATAAAAAATAAACAAAAAAAACAGTTTTTTTTTGTTTTTTTGTTATAAAATTTTTGTTTTTTAATTTTTTAAAACTCTGTTCCGACAGAATTTTCTAAATACTGCAAGGAACATTTCCTCAAAATTTGAGGTAGTTATCTCAAAAAACGTAGGAGGAGATAGATTTTTAGTGATTTCTAGTTATTTGTTGTTTTAGTTTGCGCCTCCCATAAGGATCCTATTGTTGCCTCCGACTTTGACCGGCTATATCTCAAAAAATATTTTGAATTTTTTAAATTTGTAAAAAGCATCTTGTAGCTCAGTAAAAACTATATAAAATAAGATCAAAAACCAAAAAAGGGTGTTTACCCCCCCTATGCCCTTAATGTAATGGTATTTTATTTCAGCTTTTCCCTAAAAATCTAGTTTTTTATTTATGTTACACAATTTCAGTGTATTGTGATTCTTTCCTATTTTAAAACTCCTAGTGAACAAAGGTATGATGTATTTTTACAGACATTGTAACATTCTTCAAAAATAACAGTTTGTTTTAAGCTTAGACTATATTTAGAATGTGACTCAAATTTGAATAATTTTTTTCTGTCTTCTTTTGTCTTACAATTTTTTAAACATAAAATAATCACGTTGATTTTCTTATTTCTATTGTTTTATGTACTTAAAAGTGATTCGAATTTTTTTATATATATTAAAAATGTTTTATATTTTTAGTTTAAGTTTTGTTTAGTTTTTTATAAAAACTAATTAGTAGTAAGCTTTGCTGTGGTGTTTGAAATAAATTGTTTATATATAGTTGACAACATAAACTATGTATAAAACTATATGATTAATATTGCTAAACTTGAAACTTGAAAACTTGTGTTGAATAGCCATTAAGCATTCACAATCAAGATCTTAAAGTTATTAAGTTCATATAATGTATTATGTCTGAAAATTTCATTGCTATAAAAACTACTAATCATTTTTTTTAATTTGAATTGAAATAATATTTTCCTGTATTGTTTAATTTTGTGTAAACAATGTTGCTTTAGTTTAAATTATTAAAAAAAATAATTTGGTATAAGCGTTTATTTATTTAATAAATGTTTTAAGTTGGAATGTTCTTTAATTACTGAGTTAAAAAGAAATATGAAGAAATGATTAAATTTTGCTATAGAATAAATAGTGTAAATATATTTTTTTGCTTTATTTAACTTTCCTTTTTTAGAATATAAAAGCTTTTAGTTGTTTGCTCCTTATGTAATGAACCATTTCCTTTTGTAAAATTAAATTCTTTCTAGTAGAAATATACTTTTTTGTGTATTTTAAATCTAGAAATAAAATTGTAAATAAGTTATGCTTTTGTGAAAATAACACTTAAGTGATTTTTGAAGATCAATTCGAAAGTTACATTTTAATTTACATAATAATTTAGCTTCACATTTCAAAAAAGTATTACAAATTATTCATTCTGTAATTATTTAATAGATAAACAAGTTTCTAATTTAGAATTTTTTTGTTTTTTTCCTGAAAATATTTTTATGTCTTGGTATGTGAAAATGTTTGGATGGATTTTGTTTAAATAGTTATGATATAAGTTAATAGTTGGTTGGAAGTAAAATCACATAATTTTTTGAAAGATAAAAACTTTCCCTCACTAATTTTACTCATTCCCTCTTATATTTTGATATTTACATTATTTCAAAATTAAAAAATCACAATTTTATCTAATGATATAATTTTTAAAAACTTTGTTTTATAATTACTATAAAACAACTTCGCCTGCAACAAAAGTAATAAATGTAATGATCGAAAGAAAACTAATAACTTTTTTATTACGATCAAAAAAGCCTCATATGTATATAAAGCTGAAGTGTACTGTTCATTAGTTATCTGAAAAAGTTTTATAAATGTATGATGATAGAACTACCCCATAATAATTTATCTTAAAAAACTTTTTTAGTAAGTGTAATGAGCAACTTTTTTTAGTGTTACACAAAGTTGGAATGATTTTGTTACATCTTAGTTTCTATTACAAATGGAATTCTATAACGGTTTTAGAACAAAGTGAACTACTCAGACTTTATGTTTAAATAAAAACTCAAGATATCTTTTTTTCTGCTTCAAAGTATTGCAAGTATTTAGAAGTAGCTCACTACACGTTTTTAAAATTTTTAGTAAGTTTGTTCTTTTTTTAATGCATTTGAATATGTATATATATATCAACCATCTTTAATTTAACTTTTTTAATTAGCTTTTTATGATTGATTTCGATACAAAATAAATTGTAGTTTTGTTCGAAATACTAAGTTAACTATTTGATTTTTTTGCTTAAAAATCTGTCATGCACACTGACAAATTATTTATTTTTCAGGATCATTGTTAATTAGATAAATAAAATAAAAATGTCGTTGGCAAACAATCAGCAAGGAAAGAAGAAGAAACTGCGCAGGAACAAGCAGAAGAACTTCAAAAAAATCGATGTCTCCGCCGAAGAGAAGGCGTTGGCGGACGCGGGGCAAAAGCCGGAGAAGAAAATGTCTGAAATGTTCATGCCAGAGGAAAAAGCTCTTACCAAGTTTGAAAGGGCTAGGAGCAAGGTGTCGCACGTCGATGAAATTTTGTCGCACAAACCAGCAGCTGACCTGCGCAAGGCCAGAGTCGTCAACAAAAGAACCGATCTCAGGAAGGTGATTAAGAACATGCACACGAAAAAGCCAAAGCCAGCTGCGGTTTTGAAGAAGGGCAGTCAAAAGGCCGGAGCTTTCTACGACTTGTGGTCGAGCTCCGGACCCGCCGACGGCAGAGACAAGTCTGATCACGTTGCAGACAAGCTGTTCAAAAGGAGCGAGATCGCAAAGCAGACTCTGAAGGTAAACGGGCAGCACAAGAAGCCCAAGCACATGTACAAGAAACCGAACGCAGTGTGCCAGAACTCTGTTGTGGCTCCCCACGCTGGTTCTTCTTACAACCCCAACATGGAAGAGCACACGGAGCTGCTGGAGATGGAAGCCATGAAGGAGATTGAAAAGCTGGAAAAGGAAGAGAAGCTGAAGCGCGCCACTGAGATTGATCCTTCTAGGTACGTCACTGTCGCCGAGCGCGAGAAAGAAGACCGTGAGGGACTGAACTTGTCGGACAGCGAGGAGGAAGAAGCTGAAGACCAGGAGGAGGAGAGTTCGGAGCTCCCGGTTCTTTCAAACGTCACCGTTCCCAAGACCAGGCAGAAGCGCAGAAGGGAGAAGATGCAAAAGGACTTGCTGCGCGAGCAGAATGACGCCAAGGCAAAAAGGATGCGCGACAACGAAGTGTTCAGGACCAAGACTCTGATCAAGCAGATCAAAAAGGACAAAGCCGCCAACGAGAAAAGATCTGAGGCGAAACGCGCCATGAAAAAGTTAAAAATGCCGCAGCTCTCGTACATGAAGTTTGAGGAACCGGACCAGGACCTGCTGTTGAAAGACGAGCTGCCCGAATCTTTGAGGCAGCTAAAGCCGGAAGGCGATCTGCTGACCGACCAGTACAAGAGCTTCCAGCGTCGCGCCATCGTGGAGGCCCGCAAAAAGTTCAGACCAAAGAAGAGGACCGGCGGTAAAGTGAAGTTTCAAGAGAAGAGAGACTTTAGAGAAATTACTTTGTGAACATTTTGAACTTATTAGTAAAGTAAAGCTTAAGCAATTTTGTAAATATTGCGACACTTTCTTTAAATTAGTTTGAATTTTATTAGTTAATTTGTGACTCTATAATCCAAATTTAAATAAGCTTATGTTTTATTAATTTCTTAACATTTTAGCTACATTTTATAAATTATTGTAATTGTATGTCTAATGGTTTTGTAAAGTTTTTAAACATTTTTATTTATTGTTTCAAGTATCACTTTTAGACTTTTAAAAGTTTTAGTATATTATTGGTAAATAAAAACATTTTTGCCCACTAGAAATTGTTATAGGCAATAGTAATAGTTTTACAGATAATTTTTTACATAATGGAATCATAGAATATTCAAAAAGTGTATAAATGATTGTTTAACAAGTACAATGAGGAAACTACGTAGCAAAATACTTGTTCTTTTTGCATTATTACTGATAGGATTGTTTTCATTTTCAAAATTCCAAAATGAACAAGAGTTAAATCTACACGAAACAGAAGAAGATTTGAATAACTACTTACTTAAAACCCAACAAAAGAATGCTAACGTTTTAACTGACTTAGACAACATAAAAAGGTCAGTAAACCAACTCAATTTGAAGCAGACTTTGCACAATGAAGACTTGTTCGGGCAGCCACCAGCGAAAGGTCACGTGATCGCAGTCCAAGTTCATTCGCGTCTCGATTTTTTCAAGCAGCTGCTAGAATCGTTGAAACTGACCAGGGGCATTGAAAAAGCGACGCTGGTGATCAGCATGGACAAGTACAGCGAGGAACTGATGAAGTTAATATCAACCATTGACTTCTGCAGGTACATCACCATATTATTCCCTTTCTCCATGCAACTTTACCCAGACAGCTTCCCCGGCGAACACCCCAAGGACTGCCCACGGGACGTTTCAAAGTCCAAAGCTGTGAAGATGGGCTGCAACAATGCCCTGCACCCCGATACCTACGGCCACTACCGCGAGGTGAAATACGTGCAGACAAAGCACCACTGGTACTGGAAGCTGCACATGCTCTTCAACGGAATCAACTGCCTGCACGATAAAGACAGCAGCGTGTTGCTGCTGGAAGAAGACTATTACGTGCTGCCTGACGTGTTGCACGCCATGGACCTGACCATCGCCGCCGCCGAAAAGGAATGCCCGGATTGTAATGCCATCAGCCTTGGAAACTACGAGCCGAAAGCTGACTACAAGGGTCAGAGCGGAAGTGCGAGGGTTGGTGGCTGGCACAGCTCCAAGAACAATATTGGTATGGTCATTACGAGAAAGTATTATGACTTCATAGTTAGTAACAACGACGAGTTCTGTAGTTATGACGACTACAACTGGGACTGGACGCTGCAGGCGGTCACTCCCAAACCCTTCATGGGGACTTTCCTTGAGGCTTCCCGGGTTTTGCACCTAGGCACTTGCAAGGGGACCCACGTCAAAGGAGGCAGCGCGAACTGCGACGCCGAGCAGCAGGCCCGGCAGGCATTGGAGAAAGTCGACATGGGAAGCTTGTTTCCCGCCGAAATCGAAGTGACGCGGAGCTCGTTGCAAGTCGGCAAGCCGTTCATAAACGGTGGGTGGGGAGACGTGAGGGACCACGAACTGTGCAAGAGCTACATTGGATACTCCAAGCAGTTTCTGGAAAGCTTTTTCAGCTAGTACTCTTCTGTTTGCGAAAACATGTTGTTTTTATTTGTAGCGATTCTTATTTATTTTAATTCGCAAAAGTTTAGGTTATTAACACTATAAGTGTAAAAGTATCCAGTATCCAATTAATTTAGTTAAACCTATATAATAACCTGTTATATTAATTTACGTAAATTTCTTTGTTTGTAATAATACTACTTTAGATATTTTTCCTGTTATGCTTATTCAGCCATCTTTTTTTTATAGAAATAGTTTTTTTGCGTATGTATAATTTTGCTGGTACCTGAAAATAGTGCAATCTATTTAAAAAGCTGTAAGCTTTTAAATTTAATAGCATAGCTAATTTTTAAGTCAATAGACTAGTCTAGTGCATAAACCTAAATTAGATTTTACTACTTATAAAATTCGAGCAGTTTAAAGATCATATCTATGCAATAGGAAGCTTTATCAATTTAAATTTACGTCTTCTTTGTTAAACCTAAAATCTACTAATGTTTAATATTTGTGTTTATTTTTTGTATCTTTTTCAATAACACTTCCTATACACATAGATGATTTAATATTTTTATGTCCTAAAGAACTAACATATGTATTTAGCAAATTTTGTTTTTGAAAATTAGTTCCGATAATAAACTGTTTATTTATTGAGCAGCTATCAATTTTTATAAAATTAATTTGTATACTTACTGAAACTTATAACAAAACTATAATAATATATATTTAATATTCTTCCCAGACATCCTTCATTTTAACTAATGAATAAATAAGTCATTTTTATATAACTAAGTAAAAGCATAGAAATTTATTTAAACACTCCAATGGATAAAATCTGTACAGTTCATAAAAAAATTATTTATACTTTAAGTTCGTGATAAGTAAACTACGCCCTGTTAGGCAGAGAACTCCGGTTGGCGGCTTTTGTTTCATTTAAATCAACAAAGTTCGACTATATTTTTTAAAACTGTTGGTTAATTCACCTTTGATAGAAAGTAGTGGTTCTAATTTTGGTCATGTTGTTATATTTGTTTTCACATGTAACAAACACAAGACATTGTTTATTTTTTTGAATAATGACTTTGAAAACCAGTCTCATTGATATCAATAGTCTGCTAAAATGGTAAAAAGAAGTTTTTTTAAACATGTATCTTTTGTTTAAAAAAACTAACTCTTATTTTTAGTAAGCTGTGAAACCACTGGAACGCATAAAATATAGTTATAAATTTTGATTAAAATAACAAGATCCGGCAAACTGCGGCCCGCAAGGTGCTTTTCAGCCAGATATATAACTTATTAAAATTATACAAAACATAAATTATTGCGGTAAAAACTAGCAATAACTCATTGTTTGTTTAGTGAAAAAGTTGAAACGTACTTAGTTTAGAACTTCTTTTAGATGCGTCAGGCTTGGGTTTTTATAACTTTTGATATAAGAAAACAGTTCATCCGAAATAAAGTAACAAAATTCTATGGATAAAGCAGTTTATAAGATAATTATTTGTACTTTAAGTTAGCTATAGATAGACTGCTTAAGCACAGATCTCCGGTCTGCGGCTTAAATTTTGGTTAAAACATCAAAAATCGACACTAAAGAAAATAAAACATTTTGTTAATTCACCTGTGAGAAAGTAGTGGTGCTTATTTAGCGATAAGTTAGTCTAAAATCATTTTACATTTAACAAAATCAAAGCATTGTTTATTTTTGTAAATAGTTGTTATTTTAAATCAGTTTCAGTTTTTTAAAATAGTCTGCAAACTCCTTTTAACAGTTAAAATGATTTTTCATCAATATGCTTCTTTTATTTAAAAACAATAACTTTTTTTTTAGTAAGCTGTGAAAATTTCTTTTAGGCAACTCAACTGGCATAAAACATAGTTATAGTTTCATATCACTATTTACAATAGGGTCGGCAAACTGCGGCTCGCAAATCAAAAATCCACGGCCAGCAATGTACTTTTTAGCCAGAAACATAGTTTATTTAAAAAAACATTAAGTCTTTGCAGTAAAAACTTACAATAAAGCTCATAGGTCGACAATTGGTAAGTATTAATGAATTGTTTTTGCTTTTTTTATCAAAATTTTAATTTGAAATTAAAAGGTATCTCATAGCGGGAGCCAATCATTTCTAACCCGCTATCATTTCTAACCCGATCACTTCTATCCCGATCATTTCTAACGCGATCACTTCTATCCCGATCACTTCTAACCCGATCATTTCTATCCTGATCATTTCTAACTTGATCACTTATAACCCGATCATTTCTAACCCGATCATTTCTAACCTAATCACTTCTAACCCGATCATTTCTAACCCGATCGTTTGTAACCCATTCTATTTATTTATTTATTTTTTAATCTGGATTTCATGCAAAAACAAACTAGTCTTAATAAAGTTATAAAAATAAATTATCAGTTTCTTTTAAACAGTATTATTTAAATGTGTTACGCAAAAAACTTCGTTAGTATAAATTTAATTTTAGTATTAACTAACATAAGTTTAATTTATTTTTATTACTTTTTTTTTTTGATATTTCTTCCTACATTTAATTCAATTTTATTATATCATATTTTTTTGTTCTTTCAATCTACTTTAACAGACGTTTTTCGTTAACCATATACAATTCACTAAATAGTTTGCATTACAATATTTTCAACTCTTCTTTGTAGGATTTTAAAGTAAGCAGTTATAACTATATTTAAGTTGGATATTATATTAGTTCAGGTGACTATGATAATTCTAACATAAGCAAATTTTAAAAAGTAAACCTTTACAATTGCGATATTCGGAAACAAAAACATTTATATTACGTAAAAAACAGGTGGGGATACTGGAGTTTTTAAATACCGATTCAATAAGAAACACATTCTAAGTTTAAAATTTATTCGCATGACGACGTTTCGACTTTCCATTAGTCATTATCAACAAAATACTGTGCAAAAATAACTGAAAATTAGTGATAAACAACTAAGTATACAAAATTTTAAGTAATACAGTATATAAACATTTATAAATCAAGATTATAAACTACAATAAAATAAAATGGTAAATAAATACTTACAAATTTTTAAACTAATATATATCAAACTAATCAAAAATTCTTAGTGTATGGGTAATACCCGGTTTAGTTAGTTGTTTATTTAAAATTAAATCATATCGTTTAATTAGTAGAGCTTCACTTATCAGGGTCTCAAATTTATTTCTACATTCTTTCAAAATTCCAAAATTATTAACAGTTAATTTTTCTTTTTTACAAACATTACAATTGCTAATGTGGTCAGATACAGCTGTTTTGCCTTTTAAATGTTCTTTAATTCTTTCTACTAATGGTCGTGAAGTGAATCCAATATACTGGATACTCTTATCATAAGAGCATTTATACTCATAGACCACGTTTGATTTTAATTCATGGGGTGTCTTATCTTTATTACTGAAGTAATTGCTTACTTTTGTTGTGGTAAAAATTACTTTGAAGTCTTCGATGTAATTGTTTAAAAGCTTTGCTAGTTTCTTTTTATACTCATTACTAGGTTTTCCAATATAAGGTACCTTTACGATATTTTTGAAGTCTGAGCTACTTAATTTTTGTTTAGTGCAGTCTTTATTAATCTTAATAGATCTTTCGACTATGTCATCAACGAATTTCTTTGGATACCTATTTTTAAAGAATTTTTCTTTTAAAATGGATATCCAAAGAATTATGTCATCAACGAATTTCTTTGGATTACCATTTTTAAAGAATTTTTCTTTTAAGTTTGTGACTTCTTGTGAAAAAAAATTAAAACCTAGTAAATGACAGGTTCTAAATATTAAAGAAACGTTTACTTCTACTTTTGACTTTTTAAACAGTATACACTTTCGTTTTAAGAACTTAGAATTTATAAAGATAATTTTAAATGAAACTACCATACTAATTACGATTACTAAATTTTATTAGATGTATTATTTCAAGTTTCATATATACTGGTACTAATATTCTTAAAAAGTTGTATCTCATATAGATTCGCCCTAAATTTGAATTCAACTTGCTAATCCGGTCTACATACTTGAAAAATATATATTAACCATGTAGAATCTCTTCAAATAAAAAGTTCAGAGTAGTCTTTAACGGCTGCAATACTCATTATATTTCTTACATTGACGACTATCAAAACTTAATAATTAATCTTTGGAATTCAAAAGACTTATACTTTTCCTAATACTTTTTAAAAATAATTGACTACAAGTAATTTATAATCCATTTTTGAACTTTATTAAAACAATTAATTGTCACGAAAACAAATCGAAACATTCATGCAGTCATAATTATCTTTCAGTTTAAATGTGGAATTACCTTTCAAACAAAACTAATCTTTGCAAAAAATTGAAAAACTTTGATTTAAGTCTACTTAATTAAGATAAGATACTTTATACTAGAAACTATCAGTAATTTGTAAGTTTTATACTTATAAACCACTAATTTAATATGTAGAACTTAATTCATTTTATAGTTTGATTTTATTAGCAGCGCCTTCCCCTGTAAATAATAAACCGTTTTTCAATAATCTCAATAGATATTTATTTGACCTGTATTCTTAATGTGCTTTGGACTTCAAACTTTAAATTTAGTGGTTAGTAAATGCACATAAACTTTTGGTGTTTTTTTACAAATGTCTGTACCTTAATTCCAATGATGTTTATTTTAATTGTATCGATTATTCTTTGGCAAAGCTACAAAAACAATTAAGAAAAGACTATGAAGTACCAAACGGTTGCACAAATGTGCAGAACCTAACTCTAAAAGTCAGGATGTGTATATCCGGTTGATGTTTGAACAAGATTAAATTTATTCATAAATTTTTGTAGTTTGTTTACATTCTGACTTTCTAGTATGTTCTATAAGAATTTTATAATAGTAACCATGAACCTTATTTTAATGAAGAAGTGCGTGATTTAGACTATTTTGCTGATTGCTGCACTGAAATCATTAAAATAATTTACTAAATCGTCTTAATGTATTGCTGAATTATTTTGTATATTATGTATTGCTGAACTTCGAAAAAATTGTCTTTGTTGAAAAAAATCGGAAGTTAATTCTAAAATGAAAGACTGTGTAATTGTGTTTGGTTTTATTGGAACTCACTGATCGATGAAAGAATAGATGTTAAACTTGCTTATTATTAAAAACCTTCTCCTTCAAATCATAAATAAGTTAATTAGTTTTATACTAAAGTGTTGATTTCTTTTACTGTTAATCTATAAAAGTTAGATAAAACTGGAGTTTTTCATTTTAAAGTATATGAATTTTCGTCTCTTCGTTATGTGTCATTCAGTTTAAGTTACCTAGTTTTTGATAACTGGGTCTAGCGTATAAATATTAAAAACTAAATTTAAAAAAAATCTATTTGAACATTAAGTTTTATATTAAACAAAACTTAATAAAATTCACTGTAAAAACAACTATGTTGAGATTAGTTTGTTTTTAAAAATAAACCCTTATTTTAAAACAATAATAAACAAACACATTAATACAGATCAGGTTAATAATTGTCGGGTTAGATCGGGTTAGAAACGATCGGGTAAGAAATGATTGGGTTAGATATGATCGGGTTAGAAATGATCGGGTTAAAAATGATCGGGTTAGAAGTGATCGGGTTGGAAATGATCTTGTTAGAGTTGATCCGGTTAGAAGTGAATGGGTTAGAAAAGATCGGGTAAGAAATGATCGTGTAAGAAATGATCGTGTTAGAAATGATCGGGTTAGAAGTGATCGAATTAGAAGTAATCGAGTTAAAAGTAATCGGGTTAGAAGTGATCTTGTTAGAAACGATCGAGTTAAAAGTGATCGGGTTAGAAATGATCAGGTTAGAAATGATCGAATTAGAAGTGATCGGGTTAGAAGTGATCGGGTTATAAAAGATCGGGTTAGAAATGATCGGGTTAGAAGTGATCGGGCTATAAATGATCGGGTTAGAAATATTAGCGAGTTAGAAATGATAGTAAACCGATGAAAGAATTGATGTTAAACTTGCTTATTAGGGAGTTAAAATCAAATTTATTGAAAACTTTCTCTTTCAAATCATTAATAAGTCAATAGTATTGTACTAATGTGTTGATTTCTTTTGCTGTTAATCTATAAATATTGGACAAAACTGTAGTTTTTGATTTTGAGGTATATAAATTTTCGTCTCTTTGTTAAGTGTCATTTAGTTTAAGTGGCCCTGATTTTGATGCCTGGGTCTAGCGTAGGATATCGAACTTCCAAAAGCAATAAATATAACTAATTTAGATTTACTAAAAGCTGTTAGAAGTTTAAGTTTTATTTTAAACAAAACAAATTAAACTAAAATAATTTTTGTGATTAGTTTGTTTTTAAAGCAAACCTTTATGTTAAACACTAGTAAACAAACATTGTAATACATATCGGGTTAATAATTGTCGGGTTAGATCGGGTTAAAAACGATCGGGTCAGAAGTAATCAGGTTTGATATGATCGGGTTAGAAATGATCGGGTTAGAAATCATTTGATTAGAAGTGATCGGGTTAGAAGTGATCGGGTTAGTAGTGATCGGTTTAGAAGTGATCGGATTAGAAGTAATCGAGTTAGAAGTGATCGGGTTAGAAGTGATTAGGTTAGAAGTGATCGGGTTAGAAATGATCGGGTTAGAAATGATTTGTTTAGAAATGATCGGGTTAGAAATGATAGCGAGTTAGAAATGATAGTAAACCTCCTACGATAGACCCAGGCATCAGAATCTGGGCCACTTAAACTGAATGACACATAACGAAGAGACGAAAATTTATATACTTAGAAAACAAATACTACAGTTTTGATTAATTTTCATAGATTAATAGTAAAAGAAATCAACACTTTAGTATAATACTAATTAACTTATTTATGATTTAATGTAGAAAATTTTTAACAAACTTTGTTTTAACTTTATAATGAAAAACTTTAATTTCAACTCTTTCATCAATCAGTGAGTTTTTGCAAAACCAAACACAGCTGCACAATCTTTCAATTTAAATTAACTTCCAATTTAAATTTAACAAAAAACCTTCTCTGCAAAACTCAGCAACACATATTGAGACGATTTAGTAAATAATGTTAATGATATTAGTAGATTTTAATGATTTTTTAGTCTGAATCACGCACTTTTTTATTAAAATAAAATTCAGGGTTACTTTTATTAGATTCATTTAGAACACACCAGAATGTTAGAATTCAAACAAACTACAAAAAATAATGAATAAGTTTTCTTCTTGTTCAAACATCAACCGGATATACACATCCTGACTTTTAGAGTTAGGTTCTGCACATTTGTGCAACCGTTTGGTACTTCATAGTTTTTTTATTAATTGTTTTGCAGCTTTACCAAAGAATAATCGATACAATTAAAATAAACATTATTGGAGTTAAGGAACATACAGTTGTAAAAAAGAAATCAAAAATTTAAGTATATTGACTAACAACATAATTTAAAAACTAAAGTCCTATACATTAAGAATATAGGTCAAATAAATATCTATCGTAAAGATTGGAAAACAATTCATTATCTACAGAGTAAATGCGCTGCTAATAAAATCAAACTGAAGAATGAACAAAATCCTACATATTAAAACAATTGTTTATAAGTTTAAAGTTTGGTAAATTACTTATAGTTTTTAATTTAAAGTATCTTATCTTAATCAAGTAAACTCAAATCAAAGTTGTTTAATTTTTTTGCAAAGGTTAGTTTAGTTTTAAAACTAATTCCACATTTCAACTGAAACATAATTATGACTGCATGCATTTTTTAAAAAGTTATTATTTCACAGGTTTTTAAGACACAAAAACTTTAAACTATTAAGCAATTATTAAATATGAGTTATAAATATAAGTTATTAGCTTAATTTATATAACTTAAAATCTTATGATAAAATAATAAAAATTGTTTGTATTGTGAAACCTATTATATAGGTTTAAATTTCTAATGAAGAAAAAGTTCAAGACATGTAGAGAAACTTAGAGGTGCATAAATACATCGAGAATAAAGTCAATAGACTTCAAGCTGGCTTTAATGTGATGAATAAAAAGTAACATGTTGCGTGTAATAATCGTCTGAAAAAATTGTTGATTAAAGGGAAAAACACTTGATGGAGTTTTTAAAAGCTTCTGTACCTAGTTATAGTTAATTTAAATATAATTAATTTATTATTATATCTGAAAGTGTTTTATTATAGTTCTTTTTTAGTTTCTACTTACGTTATTTCAACTCTGCAAAATAAAGTAAATTTTAAAGAAAATTTTACCAAGTAAAGTACTAATTTAAGTCGTAATTGAAACATTTCATTTATATATAAATATAAGTGAAAGTTTTGAAAAATATTACCAAGGCAAGATTTATTTACCCTCGGACTTTTTATACAAATCAATATGTCTGTTTGATTCTTAGTGACTTTTTTTGCACTATGACTAAGTAGGAATTTATTAATGATGTGAAATTAAGACGGTCAATCGACGTAACATACTTTTTCGGTTTGTTATATGACATAACTGTTTTATTAGTTAGGTTATATTTAAAGATCATGTTTTTCCACTTAGTATAACAAAAGTATTTAATTTCTCCTAATGTTTGTTTGAATCCTATTATCTTTATAGGCCTAGGCAAATTGGAGAACAATTTGTATAAGTTATTAAGATGAAACTTAAAACTAACCTTCTATAAAAATTAATAAAATAGTCAGCAATAATACATAATTTACGTCTGACTTACAATGTAGTTTTTAGACCGTAATATAAAAGTTTTTGTATCTGAATATTACAGTTGTAGAGGTTTACTTTTTTAAATTTGCTTATGTTAAAATTATTATAATTACGTGAACTACAATAAGATCTAACTTTTATATAATTATAACTACTTACTTTAAAATTCTACAAAAAAGTATTCGAAATATTTTAATTCAAACGATTTAGTAAATTATATATGATTAACAAAAACGTCTGTTAAAGTAGATTAAAAAAACAAAATAAATGTTAACAAATTGAAACTTTGTTTAGGAAGATAGATGAAAAAATGAAGTAATAAAAATAAATTATAATTATGTCAAGTTAAAATTAAAATTTAAATTTAAACTATTAATATTTTTTATGTGAAACATAAAAATCATTACGTTTTACAGTAACTAAAAATTAAAAAAAGTTTTATTATTTTAATATCTTTGTTGAGACTAGTTTGTTTTTACAAGAAATCCAGATTAAAAAAAAAGTTAAATAATCAAGTGCAATGGGTCAGAAACGATCAGGTTAAAAATGATCAGGATAGAAATTATCGGGTTAGAAATGGTTGGGTTAAATCGGGTTAGAAAAGATCGAGTTAGAAGTGAACGGGCTAGAAACGATCGGGTTAGAAGTGATCGGGTTAGAAATGATCGGCTGCCGTCAATGGCATTTTAAATTACATCATAAAGAGATTAAAGTTAGTTTTAGTTAAACAAAAATTATTAAAAGTCTTGAAATATTATATTTAAAAATTGGTAAAATGAATGTTTTTAGTTTAAAAAACTTTCTATAACAAATTTATATATATTCCTTTTAAATATTAGTATACATCTAAGTATAATTGATATTTTTTATATAACTTAATGGTTTTTAAATGTTATTGATTCTTAAAAACTAAAACTTACATATTTATGTTGTATGAAATCTAAAACTATTTTAAAACTTAAAATAGAAAAACAGTTGAAATTTAAATTATCTTTTGATAGTAATTAAACTTTTTGTATAAATATTGAGTTTCTAGCGTTATCTATATCATGGTTAATTTTTTATTTTTTACAAAACTTTATTAAATACGGTAAATAAAGTTCAGTTCTTTAAGCTTCAAACTGACTGTTCTTACAAACAGTGTAAAAATACCAGTACCACACAATATAAAGCCTTTATCAAAGTTTTATAATGTAAAAAAAATTAAACAAACCTACAAATTATAAATTTTATGAATATCATTTTGTTTAACCAGGGATATAATTCCTTTATTTTTACAAATTGGTATTAAAGTTATTATTTTAGTGTCGTACATGACCTTTAACCTTAGTAATTTTTCTAACATGAAACAGTGTTAAAAAAAAATACACTAAAATAATTCGAAAAACTAAAACTATGTCCATACTTTTGTTTAAATTTAAATGCATCATTTTTAAAGTTGTTTGCAAAGTTGTTACGAAAAAGACTACATTTTCTTAGACGCTATTTAGTTTATACAAAAATCACTGCTAAATTTTGTAAATTATATTTTTTACGTAAAAGAACCTCTAAGTATTTAGAAAGTAAGGCAAAATTGAAACTTTGGTTAAGTTTAATAATTTTGTCAAGAAATACTTTGCAATTTGAGCTTGAATCATTGTAATTAAACGATTAAAATTTTGTTATTTCTAAAAACTTTGCAAACAACGTATTAATAGCAACGCGTGGTACTTTTGTTAAAAGCTGCGCAAAATTTCAACATTCCCAAATTGAAACTCTTGTCAAAACTGATTTAAATCTTATCAAAGCACTTCAATAAAATAAGTTTTATTATATAAAAAAGTCAACGTTACAGTTATAAAAAATATTTATTTATTTCAAAACATAACCGTTTATAATAATTATAGCTACTTTTAAAACATTAAATTTTTATTAGAGCTTTTTGTACTGGCACAAAGAGAAAATTACTAACTGAGAATTTCGAGCTAAGTTCTTACGGCATAAACATTAAAAACTTAAAATAAGTATTCTCATTTGAAAAAAACTTGCTGTTGAAAAAAGTTATTTGTATGAAATTTTGACAAGAAATTTTGTTATACAGGAAGCTAAAAATTCGAAGCAAAAACTGAAAGATAGTAACAACAACTTATTTAATATATAGGTGATTTAAATTTTTTTTCAACATTTATCTCAAAAAGCTTTTGTTAACACATAAACCATCACAACAAATACAAAAACAAAAGTCGAGCTCTTGTTTCATTTTTTTAGTACAGTTTGTGTATTATTCAGAGAAAATAATATTTATCTTTAAAAATAATTTAAAAAAGCTAAACATTTTTGAGTATCTTTCAAGCCATGTTGCTGACGAGCTCGTAGAAATACAATTCCATTCTGCTCCTGTAACCGAAAGATTCCGGCCATATATGGACTTGCGTCACGCCCGACTTCTTCTTCAACCATTTGACGAAATAGTGGAGTTTGCCGTACTTCCACTCGTTGAAATGGTGCTTTCCGACAATTTCGGGAGTTGGTAGATTTTCGATTTGATGCCGATTTGTATTCTGGTTGAAAAACTTGTTTGAAAGGGTTTTAAATAGATTATATACAGTACTGTTTTTAATAGAAAATAACTGTTTAAAATATTAGAGTTTTTATTAATTTTTAATAAACCTGATTACAAAGCATGATCAATAAACTTGTTGGTGGAAATTAAAGTTGTACGATTAGACTCTTGACTATAACTTAAAAGTTGTTTCAAAAATTACTTTTTAAAGTGCAATACGAAAATAATAAATGATAATTGAAAATACACGTTATTGTTTTTCATTAAATTAAGTTTCTGAATATCTAATTAAGTAGTTAATATAACTGTTTCAAATAATTTATTTTTTACTTAATTGTATTAGCGGTACATCAATTAAACATCTATGATATTTAAACTCAACATAAATTAGTTCTGCATAAATGCTATCAATCAGATTTTAAAACGTAGAGATATTTATAAAATTTTCGATAAGAAACATAATTAAAGCTTAATAAAATTTTAAAGAGTTTAAACTTTGATAAATACTAAGAACTCACTATGTTATTTTGATAAGACGTTAGCATGGTAAAAAACTTGAAAACAACTAAAAATCAAGTAAAAAATATATTTTCTAGCTAACCGCTCTAAATTTATTTGACTTTTGAGCTCATTAATGTTTTTTATATTGTTTTGAACATTTTTTCCGAAATAAATTATTCCCATAATAGCAAAATAGTCAACTTTTGTTGTGTTGTCGCTATCAACAAAAGGTTTCTACTTATACACTTTTATTGGCCTGATTTATTACGCAACGTGCGCTCTAACTTGTATAGTAGATGCCCCAAGATAACGCTTTAATTATAGTTGACTTAAATAAACTAATATGACTTACTTACTATTTACTAAGGTTTAATAAATCAGTTAGTTATACTAATTTAAACTTAGTTCGAATCTGTTATAATGATTATATTTACAATGAATTTGCGAAACGAAAAGATGATAAAAAACTGCACAACATTACACTAATAAACCAAATTATCAATTCTTTTAAATGACGACAATACTCGAATAAAAGAAACTAAAAACTAAATGTTTAAACCAAACTCAAAAAGTGTTCTAAAGTTAAAGTCGAAATCAACCATCACAACAACAAAATTGAAACCATTAAAACTTTAGTGAAGCGAAAAGCTGCACTGACTTCACACTGCTGCCATGCAGTAGAAACTAAACGCCCTCTATTATTCGAGACTGTTGAATTTATACTCGCTTGAGAAAAAAGAAGAAAGTAAAAAAGAGACAATTACCGCGTAAGCGGTACATTTTCTTCTCTTACCTTCGTACTTTAAGAATTTATTCTTGGTTTTCCGAAAAAAAAAACATTAATTTTTATTCATTAACACTTGTAAGAATGCTTAAAACTCCCTATATAGAAAAATTAACGAAAAACGACCGCCGACTTTTATCTCCTTAGTTTAAAAAGCATTAATTTAAAATACACAAAATTAATAAAAGTATGATACAGTTTTCAAAATGACAGACAAATGTAGAAAGTTTAAAAAGTTTCTTCGCTGCTGGAACTCGCTCCGCCCTTGTACATCTCCACGTCGTTGGACCGGTTTATGCTGATACGTCTACTCGCCTCACCTAACGGTCTGTTGGCGCTACGGATTCCGTCTCCTCGCCTCACCTAACGGTCTGTTGGCGCTACGGATTCCGTCTCCTCGCCTCACCTAAACGGTCTGTTGGCGCCACGGAATCCGTCTCCTTGCCTCACCCAGCGGTCTGTTGGCGCTACGGAATCCGTCTCCTTGCCTCACCCAGCGGTCTGTTGGCGCCACGGAATCCTCTGATCCGTCTCTCCATACATCTCCTCTTTCATCTCCTCGTTCCTCACCTCGTACATAAGTCTCCTCTACCGCTCCTCGCCGATTCGTTTCTCGAGCCGTTCGTGCGAAAGTGCAATTAGAATGTACGCCACTACTTGATATCAATTTTAAAAACAAGTTAAAACATTAAAAGATAAAAAAATTCAATATACAAACTTATATGCTACTAGTTAGCAACAACATTACATTAATCAATTAGTCTATTTATATTTTAACTTTAAAGTTTGTTAAGTTTCAAAGTAATTGAGAAACATTTTTGGCTCCAATCAATATACAGTAATTCTCTACAAGCTTTAAAATAAAAAACATTTCACATTTTACACGAATTAGTTGAGAAAACAAGCGTTCACATGCGTCTCAAAAGTTTAAACTTCTTTTAGTAAAAATATAGCCAGTGAACTTGTACTGATTTTGAAAACTTTAATATTCTAACTAATTTTAAACAAAATTGTTTTTTATTTTCAGATTTTAAATACCGGGTAAGGCATTTAATAGCTCGAATGACCTCGTTAAAAATTATTTTTTGTAAGTACGGCTAGCTTTAAAACAACAAAAAACATGCCAATAAAGTTTGTTACAAGCAATTAACAAGGTCATTGTAAAAAAAAACTTTAAATATTATAGTTTAAAGTTTGAACATGTCATTGTTGCTAAATATAAAACTAAATTAAGTTTAATAAATTTAAGAAATTTCACTTCAATAACCGATTATGCACTCGAAAATAAGTTTTAATAACCTCATACAAATATTTTTACAAGGACGAACGAAAAACAACAATGTTTTTACATGCAGTTTAAAAAGTTTTTATCCATTATAGTTCAAATTAAAACGATTGTTTGAAAACAAAACAATTAAACTTTACAGTTGCTAACTTTTATAGACGTTTAAAACTCTTTTTGTTATAAGAAAGTTTTATTATTAGAAGCCTTTAACTTCATTTTAATTTTTAATAAAATGTTTAAAACGATTGAACGATATTTAATTAATTTGACAAAACGCGGAACAACTTGAAAACAAGACTAACTTTTGTTTAAACTTGCTCGTACAAGTTTAAAACTCATTTTGAAAAACGCTTCAACAATGAATTGCAATAATATCTACACAACAAATACATTTTAGTTTTAACACATGGCGATTAGCCTTTCCCCAAACCACTTTAACATAAAATTAAACACAATAAAACTAATTACCGTTAAAAAAAAACAACTCAAATCTATCACAAACTCGAACTACTTAGTTGTTTTTCCAACTAGAAATTTTAAACTCATTTTTATAAATTTTACAGACCTGATGACTAGGTTAAATAAATGCCATAAAGTTTCTCAAATTTATACTATTATTAAATCAGGTTTATTCCACTCTGTCCCCATCTAAAAAAACGTAGAAATTTTAATGAAGGTATCTGTGTTCAATTCCAGCTATAAATAACTGGACGTCCGGGTCATCATGTCGCTATCAACAAAAGGTTTCTACTTATACAATTTTATTGGCCTGATTTATTACGCAACGTGCGCTCTAACTTGTATAGTAGATGCCCCCAAGATAACGCTTTAATTATAGTTGACTTAAATAAACTAATATGACTTACTTACTATTTACTAAGGTTTAATAAATCAGTTACTTATACTAATTTAAACTTAGTTCGAATCTGTGATAATGATTATATTTACAATGAATTTGCGAAACGAAAAGATGATAAAAAACTGCACAACATTACACTAATAAACCAAATTATCAATTCTTTTAAAAGACGACAATACTCGAATAAAAGAAACTAAAAACTAAATGTTTAAACCAAACTCAAAAAGTGTTCTAAAGTCGAAATCAACCATTACAACAACAAAATTGAAACCATTAAAACTTTAGTGCAGCGAAAAGCTGAACTGACTTCACACTGCTGCCATGCAGTAGAAACTAAACGCCCTCTATTACTCGAGACTGTTGAATTTATACTCGCTTAAGAAAAAAGAAGAAAGTAAAAAAGAGACAATTACCGCGTAAGCGGTACAGTGTTGTTAACACCGTAATACTACTAAAATGATTCGTACAGTCGGAGAACAGAAACGCTAGGCCATACAGGCACCCGCCTGTTTACTCTAATTACAGTAAGCAAACCATTGAGTTTCAATAAACTAATTAAAAAAGTTTCAATATTCTTTTTTAACAAACTTCATTGTACATAAATTTATATATAACAAGTTTAGGTTTCAATATATTTGTTGTTTTAAAAATTATTGAAGACATAATTGGGAAAATTTTTAAAAAAAGTAGGCGCTTGATAGGCGATTTGGTTTTGGCTGCCGGTCCTGCGTACCAAGCTCACGTCCCGATGGAATTACCATCTTCGTCTGAAAAGACGACCGATTCTTACAGGGTTTACAATCTAATACACTAAGGGCTAACAGTGGTGCTGGCTGCTGATCGCATTCTCATATACTTGCATGGTCGTCCATATGAAGAGCAACCACCGGGACTCGAGCTCAGGACGCGGGACCTGCAGTTGGAGAGCCAAACCGCTGGACAATACAAGCGCCTGCGTTATTCAAACCATTGAGGTATGTAAACCATTGAGTTTCAATAAATAATAAAAAAAAAATGTTTTTTTTTTAAAGTTTCATTATACATAAATTTATGAAAAAGAAGTTTAAGTTTAAATACATTTATTTTTTTTAAAGTTTTTCGTTTTCATGTTTATATCATACACACTTTCTCAAAGAAGTAATGAATAAAAATTTTAAGTTCTCCGTAGTCGTTTTTCTACAACTTAAAAACAAAACTAGTAAACTATTACTCCAGTATGTTTTCAACTTAAAGATTTCTTAACTCTAAAATATACTTAACGTCGTTTACTTTACTTCTGTTTAATAACATGTATAGAACAAAAAGTTAACTCTAGTTTCTAAAAAATATTTTATAGTTTATGATGTTTTTGAGCATAAGTAAAAAGTGTTGTTATAAATTATAAGTCTCTGCTATACTTCCGGTTATCTAAGTAGTAAAACAATTAGACAAGTGTAACGTTATGCAAACTTATTATAATATCTATTGATAAAAACTTTTAAAAATAGCTTATGAAGTGGCATTTATACTAATCTTTTTCAATAGTTTCAAAACTTTTTTAACATGGTTATATAATATAAAATAAGTTTATTTCTAAAATGTAAGCTTTGTTAGTTGTCTTTAACCAGTTAAAGCAACAGAAAGTATTTAGTTTTCTAACGTTACTTAAAATAGACTATGCGAGTTCAAAGTAGTTTGTAAACATTAAAAGTTTGAACTGTGCTTTTATGTCAACCAAATAGTCTAAACTTAGCTAGTTTAAGGTGTTAAGCTTTCAAAAAATTATATTATTACTATAAATATAGATACTGAGTATATTTTTTATTAAACATTTCGATAAACAAAAAAATAACTGTGTTTTAAAGTATATGAAAGTATTTGATTCAGTACTACTTTGTCAGATCATACTTAAGAAAAAAAGGTAATGCATTTAAGTTAAAAAATGTAAATAAGTTATATTCAGGTCGGCCTACAATTATTGATGTATAATAAATTTGAATTTAAAACTAATTAAAAATATTTTTAGTATATTTAAAAACAGTTTGTATAAAAAAAATGCGTAAACGACTTTTTAAACTTGACATTAAAAGTCAACTACATATTTTGTTATTTTATCCAAGTGTTTTAGTACCACATTAATAGTCTTAAATTGATTTTAATAAGACATTTTATGACTTTTATTATTTTTACTTTCAAACTGTTTTCAGTATATTCTCATTAAAGTCTTAAAAACTTGAATTCTTATATAACGAGAAAGTGTACAATAGTAAATTTGTAAACAAACATTTCCAGACAAAATGCTAATTATGATTAGTAGGTTTGTTGTACTACAGTAACATAATTAACAAAATAAAATTTAATTAGATAAACTAATAAAAGTAAAAAAAATTAAAATAAAATAAAATAACAAAAGTAATTGTAAAATTCATTATGTAATCATAATTTAAGTGTCTTTTAATGCCGTATAAAAAAGAAAAAGTTTCTACGAATAACAATGCAAAACTTTTAAGATATACATTTACAAAAGAATTTATTTTAGTAAAAAACATGTTTACTTAAGGTTGTACTTAAAGTTTATTTTATCGAACGAAGTACTCTATTATATATAAAAACCTAAATATTTAATTTAAATAACTTTATTTACAGCTTAAAGTACAATTGAATTAAAATGGAACAAACGAAACACTCAGATCCAATAGAAGTGATTTTTTTTAAATTAATTTTATCTAGTTTATAAATTATATTTATTTAAAATAAGAGTCATCAAAAATAAATTATTGATGTACTAAAATACAGTTTTTGCTGCATGTTTTAGTTATGTTTTATTTTTTTAAGGTTGTTTCAATTAAACGTTTGCATTTTAGTATTAACATAAAAAACATATATAAAAGATCATGAAAAATACATTATTATGCAAATCACTAATTTGTTACATTTTCATTTCCTCCAAAAATTATTCACTTTTCCTAACTATTGTATTGTTTTCAGAAATGGTATAAAATACTTCTCAGCAGACTTCAACGAGTAAAAGATGATTTGATACAATATAGAGAATGTAGAATCGTTGTATTTAATACTGCAAATATGCTGCTTGATAGAATACGACACTTTCAACGTGTAAATAGAAAAACAACTCTTACAAGAAGCGAAAAAAGAAAGAAAGATTTAGCGGCAAAAGTAGACGAAGCAATAAAAGAAATACACAGACTGGAAAGAATTTTTAAAAACGCCAAAATAATAACTAGACAGCAAGTGAGGAGTTTCAAAAGAATGGGAGAAAACGTCACCTCGACAAGAAGGGGATTGAGCGAGAAAAGGAGGGGAATGTTCTCTCATTTCAGAGCCGGCTGTTTCATGTTAGGGGAAATTTGCGCGTCGTGTCGCGAAGATTTTAAGGTGGGCATGCACTTAGTGAGGCTTGATTGCAACCACGTGTTTTGTAACGAATGCACAGACGCTTGGTTTGCGGGTAACAGCACATGTCCACTGTGTGTACGAGACTTGCGGTGAGACATACGTTTCTTAAAGAGCTTTCCGGTTGCTTCATTGATAGTTCATTATGCTAAAAGAATTTGATAAAAATTTTGTTTTTTAATCAGAGAGACCTTTGAGTGGTTACATTTGAAGAAATTTTGTTTAACTGTTACAGCGTGCACATCAAATGATAAATTAAAATAAAATTATTAACATATTTTGTGTTATTTATACAAAAACTGTTTTTAACTGATGCATATAGTGCATTGAATTTTATAGATGTATGTTACAAAACCCTTAAATTTATTTGATAAATAAATAAGTGGGAACGGGTCAAATATGCACGAACGGTCATTTTCGCACGACAACAGTAAAAAAAAGTAAAAAATATCACTGGCCGAGGGTAAAGGTTAGGGGTAACAGTGATAGAACAAAAAATACCTAATAAAAATTATTAAAAAAAAAAGATAAAATGAGATAAACTAATTAAAAGTTAATTGATAAAAAACCAAAAGAGAAGAAAACAAAAATTGACTGAGGGTAAGGATTAGGGGTAATAGTGATAGTAAAAGGAAAAAAAATAATTAACTAAAGTTATTAAATAATTTATAATTAAAAAACATTTCAACCCGTGCAAAAATTCCTTTCGTGCAAAAGTGTCTTCTTACAAAAGTGTCTCTTCGTGCACTTTAGACTCATAGTATGAGTCTCATACCAAAATATTTACAATAATTACTTGTTAAAAAAGTGGGAATATTTACGACATGACAGGTGCAAGTTTAAGTTAAAAGTTTTGAAAAATAATAAATTGCAAAATTAAGGTTGCAAGATGAAAAAAGTCTATATACTATATAAGTATCTTCTAAAGTTTTGTCTATAGGAGTCTATAGAAGTTTGTTAATGTGTAAGGAGACATTAATTTTTGTTTTAGCTCAGTTACCAATTGCTTTTATAGTAGACATTCATACGCTAAAGTGAAGATAGTAAAAATTCATTTATCTTAAAAGAATTACTTATGGATGGGTATATCTACAACAAAGTTCGTCACAACTAATGCTTATACTTAAAAATAAACATAAGTACTCATACTTTTATCCTATTTTATAATCTTTTTACTAAAATATGCTTAAGTGTTGCACAAAGTGCTGAAAATTTTGTAGATTTGCAATGAACAGATTTAATATGTACAAAGCTTATAGTGATAAATTAACCAAAAAGAGTAATTAAGTTTATATCTACCGAAAAATTTGAAACGGTTAAAATTTTGTTACAGTAACCTCTCGCATTTTTACGCACTCGTGACCTTACGCACTCTCGTTTAGTTACGCTTTTTAGAATTCTAAAAAATTAAAAAAAAAAGTTTATTTTATTTTTTTTAATAATGCACAAATCAGGTTTACTGAATATTTTTGATTTAAATAACTTCGTTAAATGCTAAGTCACCTCTCTATATCTTTAGACTTTTTAAACTTATGTTCCTTGACTAACTGATAAACATTTAGTAGTTTCATAAACAATTTTTGTTAAACGCTTTTTTATATTTGTATAATTTTGTTCAAAATCCATTAGCGCACCAAATGCATATTTTTGTAAAAAGCTATAGAAACAAATTTTTATATAGACACCACACCATTTCTTAATTAATAACTAACAAATGCTTAATTATAAATTGAATTTGCTAAGTAGAATAGAATATAAAATTTAAGTTTCAAATAACTCACATATAAATAAAGATAGAATCTACTTATTATTAAACTTTTTAAAATTTATAAATTATAAATTGAATTTGCTAAGTAGAATAGAATATAAAATTTAAGTTTCAAATAACTCACATATAAATAAAGATAGAATCTACTTATTATTAAACTTTTTAAAATTTTTCTATAAGTATTACTATTTTATATAAATTTAATATTTTTTCAATATATGTGTAGTTTTATCTTTTGTTTTTATATATATAAATAAAGTAAACAAATTGTTAAAAGTGGGAAAGTCCCAAGTCTGCTTTTAACTAAAAGCAATATCAAAAAATAGCCATTACAGTAAGTATATTTGGTACCTCTCGTATCTTTACGATCTCTCGTATCATTACGCATTTTTTCTGTGAACACAATGTGCGTAAATAAGCGAGAGGTTACTGTAGTTCTAAAAATTTTGTAAACAACCTACCAGTGGCGACGCGTGGTACTTTTGTTAGAAGGTGCGTAAAATTTATTACTAGCTGAAAAACAAATAAAAATCCTTGGACTTAAAACTTTTTTCAAAACTAATTTAATATTAATTTAAGTACTTCAATAAAATTAACTTTATTCTTTAAAAAAGTCAAAGTTAGAATTATTAAAATACTTATTTATTTTACAACACAACCCTTTTTAATACCTATAGCTACATTTAAAACATAGAGTTTTCATTAGAAGTTTTTGTACTTACAAAAATATAGAATTACTTACTTAGAATTTCGAGCTAAGTTCCTTAAAATAAATATTTTCATTTGTAAAAAAACTTGATGTTAAAAAAAGTTATTTCCATAAAATTTTGGCTAGAAATGTTGTTATTTAGGAAGCTAAATATTATAAGCAAAAATTCGAAGAAAGTTAGGAAATTTAATTTATTATTTAGGTGTTTTATTATTAAAAATATTGAGCATCTTTCAAGCCATGTTGCTGACGAGCTCGTAGAAATACAATTCCGTTCTGCTCCTGTAGCCGAAAGATTCCGGCCATATATGAACTTGCGTCACGCCCGACTTCTTCTTCAACCATTTGACGAAATAGTGCAGTTTGCCGTACTTCCACTCGGATGGTTTATCGAAATGGTGCTTCCCTACAGTTTCGAAAGTTTTTACATTTCGACTTGATGCCGATTTATATTCTGGTTGAAAAATTAATCGATTGGATTTTAGAATTGGTTTTATATAATATTCTTTTTAATACTTATGTTAAAGTATCTGAATAAATGCAAAAAAAAGTTGTTCGAGATATTAGATTATTTATTATTTTTATGTGATAACAAAGTATTATTAACAAATTTAGCGTTTGATTTGAATGAAACAAATAACTATACAATTAGTATTTTAGTTACTGTTTCTAAGTAAATTTAAGAGTTATTGTTTAACTTTAAACTTTTTAACTAGTTTGTTTGGTATTGTAAGCATCGTTTTGTTTCACAAGTAGTAAATTACGTTTTTATTAGCGTACTAAGTATGTAGTGTAACTGTGCTAAACAACTTTGATTTTTACGAGCGTTACATTAATCAACTATTTTATTTTGTAATAAAAATAAGTTCTGAATAAGTGCTATTATCCAGGTTTTATATTGTGTATTTATATATATATATATCTTAGTTCTCGTTGTATACGTCATATAAAAATAAGTTAAGTTTAAAAGTAATGTTTTGCAGTTTTTTATTGAATAATTCTGAAAGCTTACAATTGTGTTTAAATAAGATATTTTGACGGAAGAAAAGTTAACTAAACATAAAACACTAGTTTTCCAGCTTACCCATCTAAATTTATTTGAATTATGAGCTCATTTATGCTTTTTATAGTGTTTAAAACATTTCTTCCGATGTAATTCCCATTGTAGCAAAGTAATCAATTTTTGTTTTGTTATAAACACCTAAAACTGTTAAAAAGATTCGTATAAGAACTTAAGTAATGAGGTTTAAGTTAAATTATTTTCTTTAAAAGAAATTATTTGCATGCATGTAAAAGTCCGTTTGGTCAACAATTTAATCTAAAAAGAACCTTGAACAAATTTTTACTATTCTTTATAGAGTTTAACTGCTTACTAATTACTAGTAACCATTTCAGTAGCTATATTAAAGAAAACTATAAGATTTGTAAACAGACATGTGAAACATCAAATAAATATATATGAACGACTTATTAAAAATTAATGTTAATAAGTACAAGTTTATACTTTATTTTGTTATAAAGTTTTAGCTTAAAAGTTAAGTTTTTTTAAAGGACTTTTCAGTACAAATGGTAAAAAGTTTCCGAACTTCTTTAAAACTCGAGGTTCAACTGTTAGACTTTGAATAGAATATAGAATTGTGATCTTTTTGTCAAATAAGCATTTGGTTTTGTAAGTCAGCTATTTGAAATTAGAATGTTACATATGTCTGTAGCAGTTACATGACAATTATAGTTCGAACACTTTAGGTTTTTACAATGCTTTTGAGGGGAAAGATCAAATGAAACAACTTTATATTTTTTAAAATAAAAATATACTAAAACTACTTTTATTTTTAGGCTACGTCATCACAACCAAACTAATAAGCAGTTTCTTCAGAACAACTAAATTGGTAAAAGTTTAAACTTTTTATCCGTAGCTCGTATTATATAAGACTCATCAAATGTTTAGGGAAAAAAAAACTTTTAACACATGAAAGTACAGCAGAAAAAACGGTTTACATAAAAAACTAAAAGATATACAGAAAACAGATTAAGAGGTACACTCTTTAACGCATCTTTAACTTGCAAACGTTACTAGTCCTAGAATGTTTAGTTTAATAATTCGACTTTAATTCTAAACAGCTCATGATGTTTTTAATCATTTTTTCTTAATCTTTGTAATTAATACTCATACTTATTGATAGTCTTGTTTCAATAGTTCAGGGGCTTATTTAGATTGGTTTCTTAAAGCCTTTATGATCCTTAACATAAATGAATTATACTAAATATAAAACAAATTACTATAACCGTCTTTTAACCAGATCTTTTATATATCCAATAGACTTACAAGTGAATTTTTAAATGATAATGCCAACATAAGTAAACAAATGGAGTAAACGCATGCAATGTTTTGTTTCGAAATCAGAAACTGCTTCATTACTCTATTGTTAGTTGCTAAAATTTAACTTAATTTAGTTGCATGTAGATTTAGTGTAATTGAATGCATCTTTGATATGCTTTTTCATTGTTTAATTCTGAATTTTTAACATTTTAAATTAGCCCGATAAATGAAGCGTGTAAATACAAATGTATTTGAACTAAAGACAATAAAAAGAGAGTGACTTGTAAAATAGTATATAAAACTTGTGTTGACATATTGCTTAAACTTATTATCATACCGTTTTAAAAACTGCATGTTATTTATTTCTGTATGTTAGTTATTTTAAGTCTAAAACTATTTTTTATTAAACTTGAATTGTTATTAAGTACTACTTATACCAAGATATTTATAAAAGTAACCTATACTTTTGAAAAAAAGTGCTGTTATATTAATGTTCTTTGGTTATTTTATTTGATAGATTCATAAGCCAAACAGTCTTTGTGATTTATAGAAAGTAGACTAAATTAGCATCTTCTAGTATATATAATTTAATAATTAAATAAGGTATGATTTATTAATAATGAGCAGTACTAATAAATTAATTGTATCAACACTCAAACCTTACATAGCGTCTTCAAGGTGAAAAACCACCAGTTATTTAGGTAACAGCTGGATAAGACCAAGACAGTATTTTAACAAAACAAATTTTACTTGTACGTATAACCTTTTATTTTAAGGCAGTATTTAGCACATTTTTATCTTACATTCATATAAATTTAACATTTTCATTTCATAATGCATTTCTTTTACCGTAAATTAAAAGAAACTTTACAACAAAGCTTACATTTAATTCTTAAGGAGCAATACTCACATTTACTTTAAAGGCCCTTTTAAAAACCTTTGAGATTTAACCATAACTAGAAAGACAAAGGACGTTAAAAAAACAATCAGGCATTAAGGGGTCATATTGATAAAAATACCATAGGGGTATTAAAGTATAAACAACAAAGGGTATTGTCCCAGTATAAGTCCACAAAATCACTATAAAATTAATAATATTAGGACAAAAAAGTCAAAATAGATATGACAAATTTTAAGTACACAAAGTCACAATAGAACTTACAAAATATTAGTCCAAATAACTCACAAGAGTATTGACACTGTATGAGAAAAATAAGTCAAAAAAATTGTGATTTTTAGTCACAGTAAGTTATCTTAAATTTATGTAAGGCTCTTGAATCTTAATAGAATTACAGAAAAAGACAACTTTTATTAGTAACTAAGACAGCAAACACCAGTAGAATGCTGAAAAATTTTAAGAACTTGTATAATAGGTGATAAGCATGACTTTTGAATGTTTTTTTTTTGAATCTTTTTTTGATTTGTTTTCAAGTACTGCAATCTTCATAGTAGGTTGTAACACATGTTATTACTATTTTTGAAATTAAAACAAGTTGTTAAAGTTCTGGTAAACAATTTTTTTATTAGAACTAAAAGGCTTTTTAAGACTAAATCACCATTTTTTTTAAGTTGTTCAGTTGTTTTATTTTCTTATTTACCTTAATACTTTTTTTATGAAAATGTCAATAATAATTTTGAGACCAATTTAAATTATGATATGTTTTTTGATTTGTTTATAAAAGAAAGGTAGTGATTATTTTCCAACAAAAAGGCCAAGGAGGAGTAGAGTGAAGATTCTCGTCCAAAAGTGGAAAGAGAGGAAGTGTAACGGTACATCAACTTGTATTTGAAACCATTTTATGGAAAATCCAAGAGTGAGACGCATGCAAATACTGATTCAATTTTAATACATTATAAGCAGGGAGAAAATGAAGAGATGAGAATAACTTTCTGATGTAATGTTGAGTAAAACTGAGCACATTGTGATATAAACCAGCCATAGAGAGTGGTGAGGGAGTTCTAGACCACCTTGCTGCTGCTAACATGTTGTTAATTTAGACGTTTGTATTATTTGCTGTTTGTTTTAAAGGTTTTTTTAAACAATGTTATTTCTTATAAGCAGCTTTTGATTTAAGTTTTAAGTAGTCATATGTAGTATATTTTATACATTTACTAAAGGATATTGTCTTAAATTTATTTGTGTTTAAAAGTTTTAAGTCCAGTTATTTAAAACGTTGTAAAAGTAAAGCTTTTATATTTGTTAGTGTTTGCAATTCTTCTTCAATACAAAATGTTCATTCATTGTCATGCCTTGTTTTGTGTGGAGTAGCTCTTAGTATTATTCTATATCAATATTAGTTAGGTCATAGTTGTTATATATTTATTACGGTTTATAGTGTGCTTTGTAAACGTACTATAACCTACTGTTTAAACTTTAAGTAACCTCCATTCATGGGTTACGCTAATTTATGTGAAATTTTTTTCTTATAAGTTTCAATTAACTAGAAACTGAAAAATAGGTTTTATCAAAGAAAGTTTCCACAAGTTTTTTGCTTTGATAATTTTATACTATCATCTTTTTTTTTCAAAGTTTTGATTTCAACTCACTAAAAGTTGACCATGTCAATTTAACTAGTCAACTATTAATGAAGTGAGATTTAAAAATTTTATTTAAACTGACATCTGTTTAAAAAACATTTTTTGACATTTTAATGATGTTTTATTTTTCAGGCTAAGTTTATAAAAAAATATGTTTTTAAAGTTATATTTAAACTTACAAAAATTTAAATAGTTTCATTAACAAAAGATAATTGAATTGGAAAGTACAGTCACCTCTTGCGAATCTATGCACAATACTTTCACAGCAAAGTTGTGTAACTAAGCGAGAGAACTTTACGAAACGACAGGTAACAAACAACCTACTTTATTCCCTTAATGCATATGATTAAATACAGTTTAGAGACTTTCTCTCTTTTTGGCCTTACAAAAATATTGTTCATTGAACTTTTACGTGTATGGGAAATGATTTTTATTAAAGATTGTCTCTGTGTTTACAAAATAATTTTTCTACTTAGTTCCTTGCCCACCTAATATTAAACTTGCTTTGCGTGTTAATGGAGAATAATTTTTACCAAACAAGACAATTTTAATATAAGGTGGGCAAGAAACGAACTGTCTAAAAATAAGAGATTTATTGAGTTGAAATGAAACTTTATGGCATAAAAATTGTGAGGAATTGAACGTTGTACCTTTTTTGTTTTAAAGATATAAATGGGCGGCTAAGACAACTAAAATATAAAAAGCAAAGTCTTGGAGTTTGATAAGTTCCTCATGGAAAACACAAACTAAAAATGCAAAAATCTCAACATTAATAAAATCTATATCCTCCTTTATTGTTAAAAATATTTACTTTAAATTTTTTGAAGTATATAAAAAATTATATGTATTGTTAACTAAAAATATACAACAAATGAACAATGTTTTTTTTTATATTTGAAGAATTCTAGAATGCGTGAGCAAACGAGTGCGTGGATTCGCAAGAGGAGACTGTGTGCACTTTTAAGCTTAAAGTTAACTTTTTAAAATCAATAAAGTATAGTTGTTATTTGTATAAAACTACTTTTTGTAAAAATTATTTACTAATTACTAGGTTTTAGTTTGTTAATGCTTGTTTTATAAAGTTTGTGGTTGAAATAGTGTTCTAGCTGCCTTCCGCAGAAAAATGATTATATGCAGTACGGCACCGAGCAACTTTTTTTAAGAAAAATGGCCGACTTGTAAAACGCAGCCGACCGGTGATAGTATAGCGGACCTTATTGTAACCTTTTGATTATATTTTTTATTGTAAAGAACTTTAGTCAAGATAGCAACGTTTATAAAATCGTATTAGTACTTTTTACTTTTAAAACACAAAGTAATAGCTATTATACATACTATAAGTTAACAAAGCATGATTTTAGGTCAGCATGACATTTAATCGTAAAAATAAAAGAAAACTAAAACATATCGCTCAAAAAGTAAAGAAAAGTAGACAAAATAGTCTGCAACACATGGAAATGTTTTCAAAAATAAAGACTAAAAAGTTCTTAAGGTTTTTCAACGAAGAAAAAACGACCTAATCGATGAAAACATTGTTACGAGTGTAGAAAAGTTTACTAATAAAGGTTTGTTAATGTACTCAAAGTTTTACAATGTTGAAAATAAGTTATATTAAATTGTTTAAATATATAATTTTTTTACATAAATATTATAAGTTAAAATAGTTAATTGAAAAGTTACGTTAAATAAGTTTTAAAGTTATTACAAAACATTTTAATAGTATTAAATAAGGCCTTAAACATCTTATTAAATAAAATAAATAAGCTTTTCATGTTTTCCTTAACTCTTAAATTTTAGAAACATTAAAATCTTTTTTAAATAAATAACGATACGATTTTACTATGTGGCTAAAATTTAACCATATTTTTGAAAGTTATAAAAAAAGCGGACTTAATTGTTTCTTGCTTTCATTTATTTATAAGTTAGCAAGTGGTTCTATTAATATTAAACTTAAAACTAGTACTTAAATTAATAAAATTTTCAAAAGTAATTTTAAAAGTATTTTACGATTAAAATGTATTTATAACTAACCAAAAAAACTTAAGGATCCTTGGAATTGACAACCAGCACGAACATTGTTCAAATTTTAAAAGTGTCCAAGTTAGTTTCATATGAAAATTTGGAACAAAGTTTTTCCAGCTACGTAGCAAATTGTGTATCATTGAAAAAGTTTTTACTACTTTTTCTCTGAGATATTCAATGCAAGAAATCTATGCAAAATAACCCGAACATATATCGAACGATGTTTTCAACAAGTAGCAAAAACCAACGGATATTTAGAACTTGATTGCAAGTATGTAATGAAGATTGTGAGGAGTTCTGAGCTAAACATTACTTCTGAGTTAAGCGTGTTAAATGCAATTATTTCTTGGGTTGATCACAGTTACGTAGAAAGAAACTGTTTATTTGAAAGACTTTTTTCAAAAGTTCGTCTTCAATTGCCACCAGTTGTCACTTTAAATAGATTAAAATTTGACATAGCTAGGTTTTCAAGGACAAAAAACTATGAAGAATTAATTGAAGAGAAATTAGGATAAAAAAACTTAATTCGAACAATAATTACAAACATGTTTGCAGTCAAGATAAATACTCTATACTATGCATTGGACAAAGCACAGAAATGAATACAGAAACTGGTGTTTTTACAGTTTCAGGAAAGTGTTTTAAGCAAGTGTCTGAACTTCCATGCATAGAAGGTTTTCACCCACCCTCTATAACGGTAGATATAAGCGGAACAATGTATGTTGTTGGCGGTTTTATCGACAGTGTAGAAGACAGGTTAGGTTGATATACAAATTCACTCCCGGTATTTCTGAGTGATGGAAAATAGTAGGATCCTTTCCAAACTACAATTGCGGATTTAGCTTTTATTCTTCTTTTGGCAGAATTTAAATTCTCGGGGGAAAGTTTAATGAATACGGTCGAGGACATTGTTTTTGCTTTGACCCTGAAAACGACCAGTCGCAAGATTTACCATGCATGATTGGAGAACGCAAATTCGCAGCTTGAACGAGTTTTGAAGAAAGTATTTTTATATGTGGGGGTCTCTTAGACACTACCTGCCTGAACACAGCTGAAGTTTTCAATATTGACAAAAAGAGTTGGAAACAATTACCTAACATTGTCATGTGCAGAGCCCAGCACCAAGCAGTTGCCTAAAAAATGTATGTATGTACAGATGGGAGTCGATCATTTCTAACCCGATTATTTCTAACCCGATTATTTCTAACGCGATCATTTCTAACCCGATCATTTCTAACCCGAGCACATCTAACCCGATTGATTTTAACCCGATAATCTCTTACCCAATCATTTCTAACCGGATCACTTCTAACCCGATCACTTCTAACCCGATCAATTCTAACCCAATCACTTCTAAACCGATTATTTCTTACCCGATCAATTCTAGCCTGATCGTTTCAAACCCATATCACTTGATTTTGTATTTTTTAATCTGTATTTCTTGCAAAAACAAACTATTCTTAATGAAGTTTTTAAAATAATAAACTAATTATAAACTTTATTTTTTATAAAACATAATGATTTAAATGTGTTACGTAAAAAGTATCATTTTTAGTTTAAATTTTTATTATAGTATCAACTAAACATAATTTTGATTGTTTTTTGTTACCTCATTTTTTGATTTATCATCCTACACACAATTTCAATTTATTTTAATTATTTAGTTTTTTTTTGTTTTTTCAATCCTGTTTAACAGACGTCTTTCGTTAATCATATACAACTTACTAAATCGTTTACTCTACAATATTTTTAACTCTTCTTTGTTTGACAAATATTTTTTTAAAACGGAGAGTTACTTTGGCACAGCGACAAAATGACACGGTGCGTCACTTTGGAACAGCGATAAAATGACACGATACGTCACTTTGACACAGCGAAAAAATGACACGGTGCGTCACTATAGTATGGGTTAACAAACTTATAAGCAAAACTAAACTCCTTCAGTAATATAACTTTTAATTGTAAAATTTTGATAGTAATTAGTTAAACAAAAGATTTATTATATTTTTTTTCAAACTATAGTAGCTTGATACATTTGAAACTATATATGATACATTGCTTTAAAATTTAAGTCATAGTATAAAAACAAAAATATTTTTAAATTTAATTTTTTACGTTTCACGACTTTTCATGTTTATGTAATGAATAAAATTTAGTAGTTTTTGTTAAACATTTAATTAATTATTATAAGAAATTATTATAAAAACTAACTAAGATTTAATTTAATACAGAGTTATTTCGTAGTAAGAATAAGTCATGCGTGTTTTAACTCTAGTTTTTAGATATACAGAGTTAAGCTGCTTTTGTTGTAACTAGCCATTTATATCAAATATGTATATATATAATTATATTCAACAAAAGTTTATAAGTTAGGATGTTTACTTAAAACTCTGTATTGAAAATGTATCATAAACTTGTCTAAAAGCAAATAATTAAAATAAACGGTCCTGTAGCCTAAATTTATGAAAAAATTAAAAATAGTATTATGAACAGTTGAGAGAAAATTAAGAGTCTGATGCAACCATTCATGCGCATTTATATATTTATCACTTTTTAAAAATTAATCACTAGAGGTTATACATATAACATTGCTGCTGCAGCCTTCTAATTAAAGCTGCAGCCATTCTATTAAAGTTAATACTATAAGTTTTTTTTTATTTTTACAAAACTTTTTAGTCTAAAATATAAAAAATTAAAATTAGAGTATGACAGATATTATAGTATTTTATTGCATATAAGGTATTTAATAGCATTTATATTTGATATAAAATCAGTAAATAAACTTCATAATAATACAGTAAAAGCAGATTTTAATTTGCTTGTAAAACATTTCTGCTACTTTATATTCTTGAGTTTTATTACAAAGTTTTAAAAAACTCGGTTTTGTCTTAACTCTGTAATGAAAATAATATTTAGTTTTCTATTTTTAATCTTGCAAATAAAAAAAGGAGTTTAAAGGAGAAAATTGTAAAAATAAATACATTTTCTAGGACTTCTAAAAACTTTTTTTCTTAAATTTTAAAACAATATTGTTTATTAATTAGAAGTTAATTTCTTTCTGATGAAATAAATTTTATTTAGTTTTGATATAAAATAGACAACATTTTGAAAGTATGGGGCGATCAGCAGTAATTGGTGAAAGCGATGTTCTATTTATCTAATTATCATGGGCAACCCGTGGTCTCCAATATCTGTATTGAGATATTGGAGACCACAAGTTGCCTGAGCTTTAGGTATATTCTAATAGGAATCAGACGCCTAATCCATTAAAAAACGCAGCGAGAAAATAATTTAGATAACTACTAATCATTTTTTTAACGAGTTTAAAATCTTGACAATATCAATTGCAATAATTTTTTATTTTGCGAAGTTTACTATTATAATAGTAAGAAAAATTGTATTTTTTTAAAGCAATTCTACAATTGTATTACAAGTGTGTATTAGTGGTTTATTGAGTTTTACTTAAAGAGATGCTTGATGTAGGGAATGTTTTGCTAAAAAAACTAATTTATTTGCGGTTATTTGTACTTATACTTTTATCTATGCATTTTTAGTGCTTAGGTGCACAATTTTATTTGCGAAAGAGCATTATATTTCTACTTCTAAAAGCACGATATATGTTGCAACTAACATAAGTCGCATAGAGGCGCAAAATTTCGATCATTTAAGTCAAGTGCACAATGATTTTTTAAAGATGTTGCTACTAACGTAAATCGTCAGGGAACGCAGTGTTTTAGTTCAAATTGCAACCTATTAAGTCGCCAAAAGAGCGCAAGTAGTAATTTTTTTAAGCATATAAACGTAAAATAAGAACCGCATTAGAATTTAGAATTACAACAGCAGAAAAGTTGTTTTCGATAAAGCCTGAGTTTTAGTTTATAAAACAAATTTTCCTCTGTATTTACATCTACTAGTTTATTGTTTTGATGTGCTGAATGATTGATCTAAAATATAGATTGTATTTTTTAAATCAGAATGTTTCTGAAGTTTAAAAAATATGTTTATATGAGTTTTTATCTTCTAGCCGTTAAATGGCAAGTCATTTTCTAATTTTCATTACTCGTTTCAAGTTCTACTACAAAACTGTGTTTAAGTTTTTCCATTCGAAAGAAATCAAAAATAAATTCCCTTTAACTTTGCAGTCGTATTTTGTTTAAAAAGTTGCTACTTTTGCATCTTTGTGAACGTTGTTTGATACAAACAACTATTTGTCGTTTATTAAGCACAGCTTTTAAACACACCTAACACCTTGTTACTGCTTAAAAATGAGCTTGTGTTTATAAGTACGACGATGGACAACAGAAGGTATAAACATTACGTGTTTCACTTTATTTTATAAAGTCACAATCGAAAACTCCTGCGGTCTTTGTTTTTAAAGTTAATCAATGTAATTGTTGCTGATTCTACAAAACAGGTTAGAAGACAGGAAACCGAAAAGTTTCCTAGAAAAATAAGATCTTTGTCCATATCAATAAAGATTGAAGTTTCACAAAAAATCGTTCCCTCCCTTATTAACCACCGTGTCATTTTGTCGCTGTGCTAAAGTGACGCACCGTGTCGTTTTGTTGCTGTGCCAAAGTGACCCTCCGTGCCAAAGTGACGCACCATGTCATTTTGTCGCTGTGCCAAAGTGACGCACCGTATCGTTTTGTCGCCGTGCTAAAGTGACCCTCTGTGCCAAAGTGACGCACCATGTCATTTTGTCGCTGTGCCAAAGTGACCCTCCGTGCCAAAGTGACGCACCGTGTCATTTTGTCGCTGTGCCAAAGTGACGTACCGTGTCATTTTGTCGCCGTGCCAAAGTGACCCTCTGTGCCAAAGTGACGCACCGTGTCATTTTGTCGCTATGCCAAGGTGACGCACCGTGTCTGTTTGACGACCGTGTCATTTTGTTGCTGTGTCATTCTGACCCGCTCCCCTAAAAGTCAGGACATGTATATCAGGTTTATGTTTGAACAAGAAGAAAATATATTTATGAATTTTTATACTTTGTTTGAATTCTGACATTCTGGTATGATCTAAATTAATATAATAAAAGTAACTCTGGACTTTATTTCAATGTAAAAGTGCGTGATTCAGACTTTTTTGCTGATTGTTGCACTAAAATCATTGAAAAAATTTACTAAATCGTCTCAATATGTGTTGCTGAATTTTGCAGAGATGGTTTTTTGTTGAAAAAAAAGTGGGAGTTAATTTTAAAATGAAAGAACGTTTGCTTTTGAGCTGTGTTTGGATTTGAATCTGAATTTGATCTGAATGTTGAAAGAGTTGACGTTAAAGTTGCTTATTAAGAAGTTAAACCCGAATTTGTTAAAAACCTTTTACTTCAAGTCATAAATAAATTAACTAATATTATACTAAAGTGTTATTTCTTCTACTATTGATTTATAAGAATTATAAAAAACTGTAGTTTTTGATATTAAAGTGTATAAACTTTCGTCTCCTCGTTATGTGTTATTTAGTTTAAATGGCCAAGATATTAATGCCTGGGTCTAGCGTTGGACAAGAAACTTCCAATAGCAAAAAACTTCAAAAATTAAATATTAACTAAAGCTACCTAAATATTAAGTTTTATTTTGAACAAAATAAAATATATTTCGATAAAGAAACAACCTTGTTGAGAATAGTTTGTTTTTAAAACAAGTTTTTATTTTAAAACAATAATAAATCAACATATTAATACTGATCGAGTTAAAAACTTTCGGGTTAGATTGAATTAGAAACCTTCGGGTTAGAAATGATCGGGTTAGAAAAGATCAGGTTAGAAATGATCGGGTTTAGAAATGATTGGGTTAGAAATGGTCGGGTTAGAAATGATCGGGTTAGAAGTGATCAGGGTAGAAGTGAACGGGTAAGAAATGATCGACTTAGAAATGATCGGGTTAGAAGTGATCGGGTAAGAAGTAATCGAGTTAGAAGTGATCAGGGTAGAAGTGAACGAGTTAGAAGTGATCAGGTTAGAAATTATAGCGAGTTAGAAATGATAGTAAACTGTATTAATATAGTTTTTTTAAAATTAAAATTTAGATTTTTCTGTGTCTATTTTTCCCAACTTTCTGTAAAATGTGCACTGAATGTTAAAAATGTAACTAAAACAATTAAAAAACATTTTTAAAATGACTATTCTTTTTGTGTTCTAGGAGATTTTGATCTGCCAAACATAGACTGGACAATTCCTGGCACAGACTTTAATGGTTTTTATGAGTATTTTCTTGACTTTGGCACGAACAGTATTTTAATCCAGCTAACCAAAAGTCAAAATCATAAAAATGGAAACATACTTGATCTGCTAGTTTGCAACAATTTTGGTCTAGATAGAATCATATCTCATTCAGTAACTTTTCCATTGACAAATACGTGTGACCATAATTTGATTTCATTTAAAATTCAATGTCAAAAAGTTATCAATGTTAAAAAAGATACATATGATTTCAAAAATTTCAAAACCTTTCAAAATATAATTGGACTCCATTATTCAATAAGTCAAAAAATCTCCAACATTTTTATAACCAATTTATCAGCTCAATTCAAACCTCAATTAAACGTTTTATACCACTTTATTCTAAAAAATCAAAAGTAAGAAATATCCATCTTGTATTAAAAAATTATTAAAGGAAAAACTTATTCTGTACCAAAAATGTATAACAAATAAATCATTTTCTAAACATTATAATAAATGTATTTAAAATATATGATAACTACCAAAGTTTTAAATAAGCACAAAAAAAATAGTTATACAAAATGCAAAGCTTTTTTATAACTTATGAAGACATTAAAATTCAATTAACCACCTAAAAGATAAAATCTTTAGAACTCCAGAAAATATCCCGTCCTGTTTTATTAAGTATGCAATTCCATCAATAATTTTTCCACTTTCATTTATTTTCAATTGCTCTATAAAATTAGCTGTAGTACCAACACAGTGGAAAATGTCTTTTGTCATTCCAGTTCATAAGAAAGGTAAAACACACAACGCGTTTAAGATAGGCCAATATCTTTAACCAGTGGAGTTTATCGAATTTTTGAATACATTATATCCCTAAAAATTTTAACATTCTGACCTTTTTGACTATAATTTACTATCTGATAAACAATTTGGTTTTGTCCCTAACGGCTCGTCAAACATTCAAATACTAACATGCATACATTCATGGGTAGTTTCTTATCTCAAAAACGAATATATTAAAGTAGCTAACACTGATATCCAAAAATCTTTTGATTTAGTATTAAACAAACAACTTTTAAAAATATTCAGTCAGTATGGACTACATGAATCCTTAGTGAAGTGGTTCAATAGTTTTTTATTTGGGACATTACAAAGAGTGGTCATTTATGATACGTTATCAGAACCTTTATCTATTTACAGTGGAGTACCACAAGGTGGTGTAATTGGTCCCCTTATTTCTTTTAGTTTTCACTGAAGACATTAGTTCAAACATTAATATTAAAAGTAATATGAGTTTATTTGCATATTATAAAGAAAAATTTTTAGTGAGTCAGATATCTCTTTACAATCTACTCTAAATAGTATCTACAAATGGTTAAAAACAAGAAAATTCAATTTAAATCCTACTAAATATAATATTCTAACAATTAAGAAAAACAAACCGTTTAACCTAATGGAAATATTCATAATAAAACTAAGATAACTTTTAACTGTTAAAGTATTTAAGGATTTAGGAATATATATAACCAAAAATTTAAAATGGAACGAACACATAAGCTATATATAAAATGTTGCACAAGTTTCTTCCTATCAAATATTAAAAAGTTTCAAAGCTAGTTCAGCTACCATTCTAACATATATAGTATTTGAAACATACGTCCGTCCCAAGGTTGAACACAATACACAAATTTGGTCACCCTTTTTAAAAAAAGACATTAACAAAACTGAGTCTGTGCAAAGAAATTTTACCAGGTTGATATGTAGTCGTTGTAACATATCCCATTCATCATATAATGATAGATTGGTTAAACTTGGGTTGAGGTCTCTAGAGTGTAGGAGATGGGAATTTGATTTATTTATGCTTTACGGAATTATTAATGGCAAATACAAAGATTTTTTTCAGTCAATTTTTTAGTTTTTCCCATTTTAAGTATTAATTAGTAGGATATAACAAAAAAATAAGATGTAAAAATATTTTAACAATAGTCAAGGCAAGGTTCATATTTTCAAAGAGCAGAGATTATGTGGAAAAAATTACCACAGGTTGTAGTATCGTGTGAGAAGGTGGAACATTTATGATTAAAACTAAAACGATTTAATTTAAATAGTATAAATATCAGTAAAATTCAGTAACTTTTCACAAAATTAATATAGAAAAACAAATAAATAAAGATTTGTATAATATTTATCTCATTTAAGTTAGCTACCGACTTCTTAATTTTTCTATTTGTAATATCAAATAGTTTTATTTCCCTACGGCTCCGCCGTGACAGAATATTAATTTTATTTTATTATTTTTGTATATACTAGTTTTGTAAGTCTTAAGTAATCGACTTTAAAATCAATCAAATAAGTTTAAACTTGTTAGTCAGTTTTTTATAATATTAACTATGTATGATGTTTTGTTTATGTTGATTTTTTTTTAATGTAAATGTTTTTATTTTCATTATTCTCATTGCGTGTCTTCTTCAAGTGGCTCAGGTTTTGATGCCTGAGTTTAACATTCTACAATAAACAATATAATAATATTCATATAAATTGATATTTTTTAAAACTTAAATCGTTATACTTAAACAAAACTTTTGTTTTAATATTTTATAGTTAAGTCACATTCTAATTAGTATTGAAGCCGTTAACTACTTTACCAATACAGTTTACTATTAGTATCTAATCTATGTTTAATAAACAGTACATTATCATTTTAGGAAAAATTTCAGTAAAAACAAAACTTATAGAAGTAGATTTAAAGGTAAGTGTATCTGTTGCCTACAAAAAGTGCTCAAAAAGTTTGGTCTAAGGACCTGGTGTAGGAAAAAACCTTTCGGTTATCGAGTCGTACACCACATGCTTAACAATTTCTTACGAGCTAAGTAATAATAATAATATTAATTTAAACTTTAAAATCTTAAGAAATTCAACAATCAATAAAATGAAAGAATAGAAAGAAAAATTAAACGAAAATTAACTAAGTTATATGATTAATAAAAAAAAAGTTTTATTTTAATGAACTGTAAAACTTGTCTAATAACATATAAATAAAAATAAAGTTTAAGCCTAGACCTTAAAAAAAGTAAAAATAAAAGTAGAGATCATTTTTAGAATTAAAATATAACTTTGACTTAATTGACAAAACGAGATAAATAGTACTGTAATTCACAACTTCTTTAAATAAGTTAATATTCAAATAAGCTGAATGATTCATACGTAAAACATTGTCAGGATTTTATGCTATATGCTTTTCAATAGTTTTCTCGAAAAACCAATAAGTATTAAATAAATACTAAAATTTAAAACAATTAACTAGACTATTAATAAAATCAATAAAAAAAGAATACAGCCCAAATTTTTATGTAACTATGACCTTAAATTTTATGGTTTTTAATTTCTTTTAATGAATAGTTTCAGAGCTATCAATTTTATTTTATATATAAAAAAGACTATAAGTAATATCAATAACATTTTAACTAACAACAGTGTTTGATAACCATGTTTAACAAGTTTTTTTTTTTTCTTCTACTTAATAACTTAAAAATTATAATATTTATCCAAACATATGTTGAAAAAATGTTACTATGTTTAACGAGGAGATTATAGATTGAATCAACTCATTTTGACAGTAGCCCTTTTTAATTTTGGAATGACAGTGTACGAATGTATTCATTGTAAATAGAACCATCGCAACAACTATTACTACCATTCTGTATGTGACTTACTTCACAAGGTAAAGAACAAATTAGTTCTTTTCCTTTATCAGTTGTCAAAAGATAGATATAAGAACTATGTTTATATACGCGTCGGTTAATCAAAAATGATAATTTGTGTTAAAGCTCGGATGCGTCATAAAGTCTGATTATGTTTAGTTGTTAGTATTTAGATATTTTAGCTACCTACTATTAAATATTTTATTAGGTGATTTTTAACCTTAATATGTTTTACAACATAAAACTAATTTTTTGACTTAATTTAAGACTAAATTTTAAAGTTATTAAACAAATACCAAGCTTATTTACATAATACATTTCCATACTCAGTAATAAACCAGACTTTTGAACAAAATAACTTTTTTGAATGTTTTAGAATTTAAAAGTCAGTAAAAAATTTAAAAGTTTAATTAGTTAAAACATATACTGTAAATTAGTTAAATTATCTAATTTTTAATAAATTCAAGAATAGTGTAAAATGTAAAAAGAAGTATGACTTTTTTGTTTTTTGTTGATAACAAAATAGTTCAGCAGACATGCACTAATCTAATAACAAATATTTTAGTTAGTAACATACACTTGTTATTTAGAAAACACATATGATAATACATACCTATAACTATTTTTTATATTAATATAAGACTACAGTTTAAAATAGGGTAGCAAAAAGCTTTTAATCAGCGGGATAGGTGTAGAGAAATATAGCCCTCAGGTCGGAGCATTTCATTTTCTTCTCAAATTTATTCAAATTTCCAGTTCATTTTAAAAACACTCTTTTTTGTTCTTAAAAATTAAAAACTTTACAACGTCTAATGTACGTTTCGAATCGTAAATTTTACTCATGTCTTTTTTTTTTTGTTCATTACTACAAACCTCAGAATATCCAGTGTTAGTTTCTTAGATTTTTTTTCGCAGTACCTTTCATGGACCGTTTAATATTTTACTCGTCAAAAGCTGCAGTTTTCTGACCCACATCTAATGAAAATTTCAAATTTTGTTAAGCAGACCAAATTTACATGCTCGCGGGCCGCAGTTTTACCTTTCGCGTGCCGGATTTCACTTAATATCCTAAACATTAACGGATGTACGTTACCCATCCCCACACTAGCTCAATTACCAACAACTACATCTGTTTTAAAAGTGATTAATAAAATCCGTAGAAAAAGAATACAGTCCAAAATTTTATGCAACTAACAGCTTAAATTTTATAGTTATTAATTTCTTTTAATGAATAACTGTAGAGCTGTCAGTAGAGCTTAAAAATTATAATATTTATCCAAAATTATGTTTAAAAAAAACGTCGGACTACTACGTTTAACGAGGAGATTATAGATTGAATCAACTCATTTTAACAGTAGTCCTTTTTAATTTTGGAATAACAGTGTACGAATGTATTCATTGTAAATAGAACCATCGCAACAACTATTACTACCATTCTGTATGTGACTTACTTCACAAGGTAAAGAACAAATTAGTTCTTTTCCTTTATCAGTTGTGAAAAGATAGATATACGAACTATGTTTATATACGCGTCGGTTAATCAAAAATAACAATTTGTGTTAAAGCTCAGATGCGTCATAAAGTCTGAATGTGTTTATTTGTTAGTATTTAAATATTTTAGCTAGTTACTATTAAATATTTTATTAGGTTATTTTTAACCTTAATATGTTTTACAACATAAAACTAATTTTTTGATTTAATTTAAGACTAAATTTTAAAGTTATTAAACAAATATCAAGCTTATTTACATAATACATTTCCATGCTCAGTAATAAACCAGACTTTAAAAAAAAAACATTTTTTTTAGTGTTTTATAATTTAAAAATCAGTAAAAAATTTAAAAGCTTAATTAATTAAAATATATATTGTAAATTAGTAGAAAAATCTAATTATTAATATATTCAAAAATAGTGTAAAATGTAAAAAGAAGTATGACTTTTTAGTTTTTTGTTGATAACAAAAAAGTTCAGCAGACATGCACTCTTCTAATAATAAATATGTTGGTTAGTAGCAAATCTTTTTTATTTAGAAAACACATAAGATAATACATCTATAACTATTATTTTATACTAATATAAGACTACAGTTTAAAATAGGGTTGGAAAAAGCTTAAGTCAGCGGGACAGATAAAGGATAAATTTAGTCCCTAGGTCGGAGTATTTCATTTTATTCACAAAACTACTCAATTTTTCAGTTCCTTAAAAAAACATTTTTTGTTCTTAAAAATTAAAAACTTTAGAATGTCTAATGTAAGTTTCGACTCGTAAATTTAATTCATGTCCTTTTTATTTGCTCCTTACTACAAACCTCAGAATATCCAGTGTAAGTTTCTTAGACTTTCTTTCGCAGTACCTTTCATGGACCGTTTAATATTTTACTCGTCAAAAGCTGCAGTTTTCTGACCCACATCTGAAGAAATTTTCAAAACTTGTTTAGTGGACCAAATTTACCTTTAGCGTGTCAGATTCCACTTAATTTTCTAAACGTTGGCGCTGTACGTTGCCCATCCCCACATTAGTTCAATTAAAAAAGTTGCATCTTTTTTAAAAGATATTGGTGATTGAAGTATGTGAAGAAGTAATTTCTCTAAGTTTGATATCGACACTACTTTATCAGTCTGTTTCCAATCCTTTAAATTATCGAAAAAAAAAGAAGTTCAGACCACAAAATTTAAAACGGAAAAATAATTAACTAAATTTCGTGTGTGTGCTATCCAAAATATAGATCTTGGAGACTTCGTTAGAAGTAATTCCATATATTATTTTATTCCAAGACTGAAGTCATTCGTATTTTAACAAAGCTCGAGAACAATTGGTTAACTTCAAGGATTACTTGGGCGCAAAGGCGATAGTAAATGACGTGAGTGTTGTCAACGACGTAGCCGAACGAGGTGTTAAACAGTGCAGGAATTTTTCAAGAAACAAAGACACATTAAAAAATAAGTTATTGAGAAGGATAGAAAGGAATTGCTAATTCTCATATTTTGATGATAAAAAGATAACAAATATTTTTAATTCATGTGTTTTATAAAGACAACACTCCTAATAATTGATTATAATTTTTATGTACAGATGTAAAACAAAATTTCATACGTGAAATTAAAATTTAATGTAAAAAAATCAAAAACAAAGTGAAAAAATTGTACAAAATAAAATTTGACCTCCATGTTAATCTTTTTTTTAAGGGCAAAGTAAGTTTTCAAATGTCATTAGCTCAAAGTTACCCAGGAAGATAATATTTTTTGTGCTGCTTTTTTATATGGCTTTCAACGCTTGGAATTTTATAAACGCTCTCATACAAGAGTTTAACTTTTGAAAAGCACCCGATGCAGCCTATTGTATAACAAACACTTCGAATAGTTAAAGAGCCTTTTTATTTTTTTACTAAACAAGTAGAATCATTTAAAAACCATGAAGCACTTTTTACATATGCTAAATAAATACTTTTATCACAAGCTTTTTTATTCTATAGTTTCTTTTTTGTGTTGTACATATACCTTTTCTGACTTTTTAGTTTACATATTTTTTCACATAGTGAAAATATTTACTACAAGTTACTTTATTTTATTTAAATAAAAATAATCTAATTTAGCTACCGATAACAGTGTTATTGACAAGTCAGGTAGACACGTCTGTGAGCTTTAAAAAAGTTAAAGTTATCTCTCTCAACCCAGATAAAGAGTATTATCCTAAAACGAAGTCTTAAATCTTCGTCAGCCTACTGATAATGTTACACTTAACTAGGTCATGAATTTATTATCAAAGTTTAAAAAAATATTATCTTAATTACTTCTTTTAGACGACAACAAAATTATGTCATTTTTCTTGAAAGCTTGTAAGCTCTTAATATCGTTTAATATGCTAGTTTAATATCAAAACTTTTATAAATTAATTCTAATTTTTAGAAAAAGAGTTTTATACATTTACCGGTCATAATATGTTATTGAAAAATATTCGAAACTTTATTCGCTTAGTTCCCGGTTTTGATCTAAGTGTGGGTGTTCTATATATTAAATCGTGACTAATTTTGAGTTTTTATAACATTAATAATATGTACAAATGGCCGCATAGTTTTTATTTTATTAATTTTGTAAGTGGTTAAACTAATATTTTATATATTTGCCTATCGGTAATAAAAAATATAAGTTAAGTGGAAAAAGTTAAAGATATAATTTTATACAAAGAAAAAATATCTTCAGAATAGTTTGTTTGTTATTTTTTAATCTGTTTATACTCTATCTATAGTGTATAAGCTTTTTTTAGCCAATTTACTTAAACCATATTTTATTTGATCCTCTACTATTTAAAAACTACTGCCATCTCATACAACATTGAAAAACATTTGATAAGTTCTACGAACTTTAAAATTTATTTTTTGTTTAATTAACCAAAATCGAATATATGCTTAAATGTAGTATTGCTATTGAATTTAAGATATTTAGAGGATTACTTAAAATTTTTGTTTATGTGGGTTCATGTTTATATTTTCACTGGAAGCTTAATGTGTTTATACTTAAAAATTACGTCAATCTTTAAAAAAATAGTTCCGATAAAGTGAATAGAAACTTATATTCTGTTCAACGTATACAAATACGTACGTGTTTTCCAAAGAAAATTCTGTATAAATGCTACGTCAAATAACTTCATTGCTTACTTATGATTTATTAGTAGTAGAGATAACTTTCATGCATAGGAAAAATTTTCACAATGTAAATTGTATTAAATTTTAGTTTTTTTTTAACAAAGTCGAGTTAGTAACTTAATTCAGTTGATTTTAATTTAAACATGAAAGTTTTAAAGAAAAAGACTAAACTATATTATAAAAATTTAGGTTTGGAATTTAAAAAGCTGTCTGCATCAAATATAAGTTTTGAAAAGTTATTACCAGTTATAAAGTTATTATGCTAAAAAAGTTTTAACTTAAACTTTAATTTATGTAAATATATAAATTATTTTAGTTATTGAACGTACTAAGTTATTTCTTAGTTATAATTTAACTCTTTTTCTGAAATAGCTATAAACAGAAAAGTATTTAAGCAAATAACATAAATGAAACTATCAATAAAAAAGTATGAGCTACATGTAAAGTACTGAAAGAAACTAAAACTAAACACTGCTTGAATTTTATTTATATACTTATTATTTATATACAGTAACTTAGTTTAATATGATTTGACGTTTCAAACTACTTTATAAAAACTAACTATATGTTAATAAATTCATAAAATTGTACATAACTATTTACAACATGATTAATAATCAATTAAAAAGTAATATAGTTTTAATAATTGAAGCTTAAATATATTTTTAACTATACAAATAATAAATCCTAAATTTAAAAAATATTATAATTTTTTATAACCTAGTTTTTTTTTAGCTCAAATTATGTAAAACAAATTTATTTTTCTTGGTGTATACAGATTTAAACATTTAACTATCCTTAAAAAAAAGGACGTATATAAAGCTTCTATAGATTTTGTTTTATAATTGACAACAAACGTTATTAAATTTAAGTACAACTTTTAAAGTAGGTTAAACCGTTTAGAAACTAAAACGTAACAAACGTAACATCCTTTTCAAAAGGAAAGTTTTATATAAAGTTTTTTATACGTATTAAAATCAGCTCATTTATTTTTGATATGAACAGGTATAGAATTATTAAAATAAATTTTATACTAAAAATTAAATCTGCCTAACAAGTAAAAATGTTTTCTTTTAGTTTTAATTTTATATAAAAAATTATATGGTCTTATGTTAAGTGTCTACTAACCATAAAGTCTTTTATGATTGAAAACTGTAAAATAATCTATAAAACATTTTTTGAACTATCAAAAATTCTAAATCGAAAAACTAACTAAAGATTAGTTTTACGTTGAATTTTAACTACTTTTAAGTCTTAGTAATAAAAAAAATTAAAAATTAAATTAAATTCTAACTGAGTTGTTTGGTTTTACAGAGCTGTTAAGATGTTTGGTTTGTACTTAAAAGTATTTGTTTTAACAAGCCTAACATCGTTAGTAAAATGTCAGAACATAACTCTGCAATATGAGAAACGTTAGTTAAGTTTAATAGAAAGTTTTCTAAAAAATATTTAAATTCCTTTTTGAATATGTGAAACAGAAAAACTGAGTTTCATTGAAAGATCTGTGAACTTTTTCCAAGCCGAAGATTTATGCAAATCTATTGGCTTGTATCTTGCATTGCCAAAACAAGTAGAATATGCTTACAAATACGGTTTTCACAAGTTAGTTAATTTGTCATTTAAGTGAGTTTCTCACTTTTTCGATAAAAAAATTCAAATAAGCTTTCAAATATTTAAAAAAGATATATAAACAAAACTACATTTAATCTTATTCCTCTAGTTTGAAACTTATATTATTAAAATCACTATTTCAGTTTTTAAGGTTGGCTTTTTTCGATAAAATAAACCCTTATTTTTTTAAAGCTTACCATAAAATTTGTATAACAGAATACTTAATACTAAAACTTTTATAAATTATAATCATATAAAAAAGTAATTAGAGTTATAAAAAAGTATTTTATCTTTAAATGCTTTTTAAAATTTAAGAAAAGGGGTGATCATACCAATTCGATCATCAGACCACAAGCCCTCGGTAGACTGAGACCGGTTTTGTCCTGATTAGGACTAATCAGATAGCCTTTTGTTAAACTTGAGCTTTGTCTCACGGCAGACGAAAGCACTGGCTTCTGATTTGCAGACTTTCGCCGATGTTTTTGATGATCCTTTTAAATTTTATGAATTTATCTTCTAAAATCTAAATAAATATGTATTATAGAATACTTTAAAATTAAGTGATCAGCTGAAACTAAATTAAAAATATTGAAAGCAAATTAATCTTATAAGTTTCGATTTAGAAGCTCTGAGACTTTCTGAATGCTGCATTTTTTAGTATATACTTATCTAAATACTTCATTACTACGACTTGAATTTAAAAAATCTTTACTCATCTTTCTACTCACTTAATTACTGTACTTAATATTAGTTTTTTCTATAAAAGTTGTCGTTACGGTTGACTTTAAAAAAATGAAATTTTCTGTGAATTTAGACATATTCTACGAAATAAAGTTATTTTTACTAAATAAGTTTCTCTTTATTATGAAAACTCATTAAATTATTTCACTATGTTATTTAATTTTCTTTATACTAAGTTGTCGCTACGGTTGGCTGGCCACGATGAGGGCAGCGTTGGTTCTTCAACATGAAGACAAAAGTTGCAGAAAAAAATCAAAGAGGGGATTTTACTACAAGTCCCACCCCCACTCCCGCGTCGTCATGGAGGGAGCTTACTGCACAACCAGAAAACGTTTGTGACGTCATAATGAATTTTCAATTTAATATCTATACGTAGAAAAACTTAAAATTGTTGGTAATAGTTTTGAACATTAAAAAAAAAACTCTTTTTTAAAAGTTTTGTTGTGTTTAACAGTGATTAGAAAATTAAAAATCAATTTAAACCGAAGCCCAGGGTCAGATTTTGCTATATCTATTTAAAATGTCCTCCATTTTAGACTTTCAAACTAGACGTCGTAATACATCGATGATTATTTGTGGTATAAAGCAAAATTAAAGTAGTCAAGAAATGTTTTAGAGCTTTATAAAAAAAAAGTATTTCACCAGTTTAAAACGCCTTTTTAAAAGTTTTTTTTTAACTTTCAACAGTGATTAGAAAACTATTGGTCAGTTTCATCCGAAACCCAGTACTATAATTTCAAAAATTAACTTCAACTACCCATCTTTTATCTATCAGGTTTTCAAACGGGCAAGTTCAACGCTGACAACGAGAAGGTGTTCAACATGTGGATCAAGTACGACCTCACCGGCATCTTCAACCTGCGGGAGGATCTAAAGCGCAACATAAACCACAACATTGTCAGGAATGTCAGGGCAATATACCCGTGCTGCAACATTTACAGGCTGCAAGCTGTCAAACGCGGGAAGAAAATTGTCACTGGTGTTGTGAGAAAGATGTTGGTGAAGTTTTGAATAATTGTTTTTAATATTTATACATTTATTCAATTATCAATAACTTTTTTTTAATTAAGTATGAAACTGTTATTTCAAAACAAAAACTACTTATCTGTTTTAATGTCTTTATTTCAAAAAGTTATAAATACATTTTAAGATCCGATGAAAGGATGAAGGAGCTCCAGCATCTCATGAACCGGTACTTCCCCGAATCAAAACCTAAATACGTGCCTCACGTCAAAGTAACTTACGAAGCCATGATCAAACTGAAGGCTGGCACCAAGAACAGGTAGATGATTATTAATTAAAATTTTCGGTGTTTTTTTATGTGTTAGATGTTTACTTGTTATGGTTGTAATAATTTTATTTTTAGAAAATAGCTCTTAAAATTTTTTAATAAGATTGCTTACTTATATTAGAGTTAAGTAGTAGTGTATGTACAAATCGTTTTTCTTTTAATATTGTAAGTTTTGTAGTATAATGAAATATAATTGGAAAAACTTTATTACTTTTGCAAGTTTATCAAAAATTTAAGCAATTTTAGTAAGCTAATGTAAATTTTGATAATGTAATATCCTTATAACTTATCAGGTCTTCAACAATAGATGATCTTGTTCAGAAGACAGTTTCTGCTGGATGGGATGGACTTATGATTGATTATGAACCAAATATAAACTACACTATCGAACATGCACGACTGACTGCGTTTGTTTTTGTTTACCAAGTTAAATTTAAATAATTAAAGACTTTTTTTATATAAATGTAAATTAATTAGTTTTAAATTTAATCTTTAACATTTTTACATTAAAAAAGATTCTAATTACTTTATTTACAAATTTAATAATTTTTGCAGGGACTTTCTTGATGCATTAGCCTCTAAAATGCATGCTCATGGTAAAGAGTTGGACTTTTGTATATCAGATTGGGGAATCTTAAAGGTTGTTTGTTACAAATTACTTTAGTTACGTTTTCATAACTTTTGTATCTTTATATGCCTTAAAGCTCAACAATTACTTGTGATCGGTTTTACGGTAATTTTTTATTTAATATTTTTAAAAGATGAATCTTATACTAATTTTGAAAACTTCAACAAAAACTTTGAAAGTTGTACAGTTAATATATATAACTGTTTTTGAGTTAAATTGTGATTTTCTTATACTTGTTTTTAATGAAAGTTTTATGGGTGTATTCAAGTGATAACACACAAAGAATCATAGGGGGTGTGGAGCAACATAAACTGCCTTGTGTACAGTTATCACTCATACTTCAACATTCCATTTATTTTTGAAGTATTAACATAACTGTATACTTTCATGTTAAATTCAACAACATTAAAAGTAGTTTAAATTGCTTTGTTCCCGCAAGGACGTTTCAACGCATTATTTCATATGTCTTAATTTTTTTAACATTGTAACTTTTTTGAGCTAGCTACGTCCCTGGTTCATCATATTTATTAAAGACTTCCCATGTAAAGTTAAAATTTATAATTTTTATTTATATGGTTAGTAAAAAAGGTTTTCAAAATATCTTTTTTGTAATTTGCAATTGTATACTATATATAAAAATAATAGTTTGTCCGAGACTTAATTTAAAGTACTTTGTAGGTGATGATTTTCTCTGTAAAAATATTGTAATTTTAATCTTCAATAAACAAGTTTTTATACGAATTATTTTGGTAGTACTACGGTGTATACAACACAACAAAAGTTGACTACTTTGTTACAATGGGAATGACTTATTTCGGAACAAATGTTCAAAAGAATATAAAAAACATTAATGAGCTCAAAAGTCAAATAAACCTAGATAGGTTAGCTAGAAAATAGATTTTTACTTAATTTTTAGTTGTTTTTAAGTTTTTTTACCATGCTAACGTCTTATTAAAGTTATACTAGAAATTCTTAGAATTTTTTTTTTAACTTAAAATATATTTTGTATAGTAAATTCTATATATATATATATATATATATATCGGCCTTTTAAAATCTGATTGAAAGCATTTATGCAGAATTAATTTATATTAAGTTTTGATATGATAAATGTTTAATCAATGTACACTTTATAAAATTCAATAAAAATATATTATTTAGAACAGTTATATTAACTGTTGTATTAGATATTCAAAAACTTTATGTGTTAAGGTGAAAAACACTAAGGTATATTTTTAAACTACCTTTTATTATTTTCTTATTTAATTTTTTAAAGTAACTTTTCAAATAATTTATAGTGATAACAAAGATATTAGTTATACAACTTTATTTTTCATCAACAAGTTTATTGATCAGACTTGTTATCACACTTTAAAAAAATAAATAAAAACTCTAACATGTTGAACACTTATAACCCTTAAAAACAGTATTACATAAAGCCTATTTTAAAATCATTTCAAATTAATTTTTCGACCAGAATACAAATCGGCATCAAGTCGAAAATGTACCAACTCCCGAATTTGTCGGGAAGAAAGAAGCACCATTTCGACAAACCATCCGAGTGGAAGTACGGCAAACTGCACCATTTCGTCAAATGGTTGAAGAAGAAGTCGGGCGTGACGCAAGTTCATATATGGCCGGAATCTTTCGGCTACAGGAGCAGAACGGAATTGTATTTCTACGAGCTCGTCAGCAACATGGCTTGAAAGATGCTCAATTTTTTTAACTATAAAACACCTAAACAATAAATTAAATGTTCTAACTTTATTTGAATATTTGCTTTTAATTTTTAGCTTCTGATATACTAAGATGCCTTGTCAAAGTTTCATACAAATAACTTATTTTAACAACAAGTTTTTTACAAATAAGAATACTTATTTTAAGTTTTTAATTATTAGCCGTAAGAACCTAGTTCATAATTTCCATTTAGTAATTTTATACTTGTGCGAGTTAAAAATGTTCTTATAAAACCTTAATGTTTCTAAAGTAGCTATAATTATTGAAAACGGTTATGTTTTAAAATGAATAAGTGTTTTTCATAACTGTAACTTTAACTTGTTTAATAAAATAATTTTATTGAAGTAGTTAGATAAGATTAAAATTAGTTTTGAAAAAAGTTTTAAGTCAAAGGATTTTAATTTGTTTTTAAGCTAGTAAAAAATTTTGCGCACCTTCTAACAAAAGTACCACGCGTCGCCACTGGTATGTTGTTTACAAAATTTTTAGAACTAAAGAAATTTTAATTGTTTAAATACCATGATAATAACTTCAAGCTCAACTTGCAAAGTATTTCTTGATAAAATTAGTAAACTTAACCCAAACTTCAATTTTGCTTTACTTTCTAAAAACTTAGAACTGCTTTTACGTAATCAAAATAGTTTAACAATTGTAGCAGTGTTTTTTATATAAAATGAATATCATTTTAAAAAAGTTTTGTCTTTTTCGTAACAAATTTGCAAACAACTTTAAAATTGATGCATTTAAATTTAAACTGAAGTATAGACAGAGTTTTAATTTTTCAAATAGTTTAAGTGTGATTTTTTTTAATTGCTGCTTAATATTATTTTATATTAGAAAATAACTAAGACTAAAGGCAACCTTAAACACTAAAATAATAACTTCATTACTAATTTAAAAAACGATGTATGTCTTTGGTTAAACAAAATTGTATTAAGAAATTTTATTTCTTGTAGCTTTGTTAAAACGTTCTGCCATTATAAAACTATGATAAAGGCTTTATATTGTGTAATACTGATATTTTTACAGTGTTCGTAAGAACAGTTTGTTTAAAGTTTAAAGAACTAAACTTTATTAACCATTTTCTAAAGAAAGTTTTTTAAAAGATAAAAAGTGACCATGATATAGATAATGCTAGAAACACATTATTTATAAAAAAAAGTTTAATTAATATTATAAGATAGTTTTAATTTTAACTGTTTTTCTAACTTAAGTATTAGTTTCTAAAAATAAACAACATTTGAAAACCATTAGATTAAAAAAATCATATCAATTACGTTTAGAAGCATATGAATATCTAAAACAATAATATAAAGCTGATATAGCAAGTTTTCTAAACTGAAAATTTTCATTTTACGAACTTTTGAAAATAAGTTTTAAAGGTGTACCGCGTGAGCGGTAATTGTCTCTTTTTTTACTTTCTTCTTTTTTCTCAAGCGATATAAATTGAACGTTCTCGAGTAATTTACAGTTCAGTTTTTCTAGTTTCTACTTCATTGAGCGGTCTGAACTCAGTGCAGCTTTTTGCTGCACTTAAGTTTTAATGGTTTCAATCTTGTTGAAGTGATTTCGATTTTAGAATGTTTTTTGAGTTTGGTTTAAACATGTAGTGTTTAGTTTCTGTTATTCTAGTGTGATGTTGTGCAGTTTTTTATCGTCTTTTCGTTTCGCAAATTCATTGTAAATATATTCATGATCACAAATTCGAACTCAGTTTAAATTAAGTAACTGATTTATTAAAAATTTAGTAAATGGTAAGTAATTCATATTAGTTTATTTAAGTCAATTATAATTTAAGCGTTATCTTGGGGATTTCTACTATACTAGTTAGAGCGCACGTTGCGTTATAAACCAGGCCAATAAAATTGTATAAGTAGAATCTCCGTTGATAGCGACATGGTGACCCGGACGGCCAGTTAGTTATAGCTGGAATTGAACACAGATACCTTCATTAAAAATTTATACGTTTTGTAGATGGTGACTTGAAAACAGAGTAAAATAAACCTTATTTAATAATATTATAAATTCGATAAACTTAAGGGCATTTATTTAACCCAGTCATCTGGTCTGTAAAGTTTTAAAAATGAGTTTAAAATTTCTAGTTGGAAAAACAACTAAGTAGTTCGAGTTTGTGAGAGATTTGTGTTGTTTTTTGCAAAAAGTAATTAGCTTTATTGTGTTGAATTTTATGTTAAAGTTGTTTAGGAAAAGCTAATGGACATGTGTTAGAACTAAAATGTATTTGTTGTGTAGATATTATTGCAATTCATTGTTGAAGCGTTTTTTAAAATGAGTTTTGAACTTGTACGAGCAAGTTTAAACAAAAGTTAGTCTTGTTTTCAAGTTGTTCCGCGTTTTGTCAAATTAATTAAATATCGTTCAATCGTTTTAAACATTTTATTAAAAATTAAAATGAAACTAAAGGCTTCTAATAATAAAACTTTCTTAAAACAAAAAGAGTTTTAAACGTCTATAAAAGTTAGCAACTGTAAAGTTTAATTGTTTTGTTTTCAAACAATCGGTTTAGTTTGAACTATAACGGGTAATAAACTTTTTAAACTGCATGTAAAAAACATTGTTGTTTTTCGTTCGTCCTTGTAAAAATATTTGTATGAGGTTATTAAAACTTGTTTTCGAGTGCATAATCGGTTATTAAAGTGAAATTTCTTAAATTTATGAAGCTTAATTTAGTTTTATATTTAGCAACAATGTTATGTTCAAATTTTAAATTATAATATTTACAGTTTTTTTTACAATGACCTTGTTAATTGCTTGTAACAAACTTTATTGGCATGTTTTTTTGGTTGTTTTAAATCTAACCGTAGATACAAAAAATAATTTTTAACGAGGTCATTCGAGCTATTAAATGTCTTACCCGGTATTTAAAATCTGAAAATAAAAAACAATTTTGTTTAAAATTAGTTAGCATATTAAAGTTTTCAAAATCAGTACAAGTTCACTTGCTATATTTTTACGAAAATAAGTTTAAACTTTTGAGACGCATGTGAACGCTTGTTTTGTCAACTAATTCGTGTAAAATGTGAAATGTTTTTTATTTTAAAGCTTGTAGAGAATTACTGTATATTGATTGGAGCCAAAAATGTTTCTCAATTACTTTGAAACTTAACAAACTTTAAAGTTAAAATATAAATAGACTAATTGATTAATTTAATGTTGTTGCTAACTAGTAGCATATAAGCTTGTAAATTGAATTTTGTTATCTTTTAATGTTTTAACTTGTTTTTAAAATTGATATCAAGTAGTGACGTACATTCTAATTGCACTTTCGCACGAACGGCTCGAGAAACGAATCGGCGAGGAGCGGTAGAGGAGACTGGTGTACGAGGTGAGGAACGAGGAGCTGAAAGAGGAGATGTATGGAGAGACGGATCAGAGGATTCCGTAGCGCCAAGAGACCGCTGGGTGAGGCAAGGAGACGGATTCCGTGGCGCCAAGAGACCGCTGGGTGAGGCAAGGAGACGGTTCCGTAGCGCCAAGAGACCGCTGGTTGAGGCAAGGAGACGGATTCCGTGGCGCCAAGAGACCGCTGGTTGAGGCAAGGAGACGGATTCCGTGGCGCCAAGAGACCGCTGGGTGAGGCAAGGAGACGGTTCCGTAGTGCCAAGAGACCGCTGGTTGAGGCAAGGAGACGGATTCCGTGGCGCCAAGAGACCGCTGGGTGAGGCAAGGAGACGGTTCCGTAGCGCCAAGAGACCGCTGGGTGAGGCAAGGAGACGGATTCCGTGGCGCCAAGAGACCGTTGGGTGAGGCGAGGAGACGGATCGGCGTGGACCGGTCAGACGACGTGGAGATGTGCAGGGGCGGAGCGAGTTCCGGCGGCGAGGAGATTTTTTGAACTTTCTACATTTTTCTGTTATTTTGAAAAACTGTACCATACTTTTATCATTTTTGTGTATTTTAAACCGGTTTAAAGAATTTATAGAATTAAGTAAAGTAATACTTTTTAAACTAAAGAGGTAAAAGTCGGCGGTCGTTTTTTCGTTCATTTTTCTATATAGGGAGTTTTAAGCATTCTTACAAGGTTAATGAATAAAAATTAATGTTTCTTTTTCGGAAAACCAAGAATAGATTTTTAAAGTACGAAGGTAAGAGGAGAAAATGTGCCGCGTGAGCGGTAATTGTCTCTTTTTTTACTTTCTTCTTTTTTCTCAAGCGATATAAATTGAACGTTCTCGAGTAATTTACAGTTCAGTTTTTCTAGTTTCTACTTCATTGAGCGGTCTGAACTCAGTGCAGCTTTTTGCTGCACTTAAGTTTTAATGGTTTCAATCTTGTTGAAGTGATTTCGATTTTAGAATGTTTTTTGAGTTTGGTTTAAACATGTAGTGTTTAGTTTCTGTTATTCTAGTGTAATGTTGTGCAGTTTTTTATCGTCTTTTCGTTTCGCAAATTCATTGTAAATATATTCATGATCACAAATTCGAACTCAGTTTAAATTAAGTAACTGATTTATTAAACATTTAGTAAATGGTAAGTAATTCATATTAGTTTATTTAAGTCAATTATAATTTAAGCGTTATCTTGGGGATTTCTACTATACTAGTTAGAGCGCACGTTGCGTTATAAACCAGGCCAATAAAATTGTATAAGTAGAACCCTTTCGTTGATAGCGACAAAGGCATCTAAGAACTTTTGTTCAGCTAAGACTAACTTAAATCTCTTTATGCTGTAATTTTAAAATGCCACTGACATAGTGTCTGTGTAATTATTAACGTGTTAGTGAATTAAAAATATACATAAACGGAATTATTATCAGTTAAACAAATATCTTCATTTCGGAAAGTTATGTGAATTACATGTATTTGACAAAATTTGTAATACTTAAAGTATTCTGCGTATAATTGTTGAATAAAAACATTAGATATATCTTATTATTTTGATGGAGAACAAAAATACTACTTATTTTTTCAAAATATTAATCTTCAAACAACGTTAGGTTAAAGACCTCGTAAGTACTTATAACCCTAAGATTATTAAAAAAAATGTTTGAAACTCACAGAAATGGGTTGTTAATGAATAAATTAGTTAAAATATTGATAAAAAAATAAAATAAAACTATAGAATAAAATTAAAAAGTTATCTTAAGGTTGAAGATTATAACTTACTTAGCAAAAAATTACCAAATCGTAATATTTGAAACTAGAGATATGCTTTACAAAACTGCCATAAGGCCCTAAAGATAATTATTCGTTTATAAATATGTATATCTAAAGTATAAAAAAATCTGTACAATTTATTTGTTTAAAGATTAAGTACTTCTATGCAACTTGCAGTAAACAAAAATTTAAAAAATCTGCTAAAACTTCACGTCTCAGTGTTATTTTTCAAATTGAAACTCAATTTAAGTTTTAGTTTAGTTATTTATAGCTTTAAGTAGTAAAAAACTCAGTTGTCTTTTTTTCTGCAGATTAAAACAAGTTTTATGGCTATATACTATTGTTTTAACAATTATTAACTTTTAAAAGTTATCATATAACAACTGTTATCATACGATTTTTTTATTAGGATGTAGCTTTTAAGATTTAAAAGTTGTGTAAACTTTATTTAAGAACATTTTGATCTTTGTTCAAATATAATGTTAAACCTTTTTAGTCTTTCAAAAGCAGTAGCTAGATTATAGTTTTTTTACAAGCACGCATAATACTAGTACAGTTAACATTTAAAGCTTTAATATGTGGTTTTTTAAAACGTGGACAGGTGAAGAAAAGTTCGTATTGTTTCTTTAAATTGTCTCTTCTGTCAGCTATTGTTGATAGTAAACAGCCTTTTTTCTGTAATAAAGGTTATTTGTTACAGTTTGTAAAAGCTATCATTTTTTTATTGAACTTAGTTTCATTAAATTTCATTTTAATTAATTTCAAGTTTAATTTTTTTAAGTTTGTTTAATTTATATCTGTTAGTTAGATTATTTATTTAAAAATAATAATTTAAAAGGTTTGATAATTAAAACCTCATTAAAAATTGCATAAAAGAAGCGTTTTTTCCAAACTCATATCCATCGTCGCCCAGTAAAAACAGTATTAAGCTTCTCTTTTTACGAACACTGTTCTTAAGTAGTTAGCTAGACATTAAATTATTTGTCCCCTTACTAGTTAACGCCCCTTCATAGTCGAAATTGCCCCAAACGAGCGATGTTGCCTACATTAGGAAAACTCTGCTGTAACCTTACACACAGTTTGCTTTAATACGCCATAATAGCCTGCCTCGCAATAAACCAAGGAGTAGGTGGAATAATGTTCAAGAAGAAACATATTTCACCGTTACACATTTAAAACGATTTATACTTGATTACTTACAACTGCTGAATAAAGATACATGAGATTAGAAAACAAACATTAGAAACTTTAGACACTTATTTAGTTTGTTTGGCTGAACATTTCTTGGTGTTTTCCAGAATTTTATTTTTTCATAAGACCAGAAACTTATTTATTTTCGTCAGTTGTTGTAGTTTTACATATAGTAAATTTTAATTTATTTACTGGAATTAGTATTAAAGTGATAGTTGTTTAAATGAGTTTAAACATATATCATACTTTAATGTTCTTTTCAAAGTTTTCTTTTAATTGTTGGATTCTTTGGGTATTGTACAGTTAACTTAAAAATAATAACCACAGTAAAAATATTGCAATGTGTTAAATTCTAAAATCGTTGTAGTATGTCAACAGTAATTTTGTCATGAATTTTAAAGATCTAAACTTTGATCTTTAACTTTGTTAACACATAAAACTGTGTCAAAAAACCTCCAAATTTTTGGCTTAACTTATTATTTTGTGAAGTACTTTTGATGTTTTTTCTGCAGCAAAACAAAATTTTTAACAGTAACTTTTGTCTGTCGAAGAAACGAGTAAAGTAAGCTAAGTATGTGTGTATACAAAATAGGAACTAAACGTATATTGGTTTAGTTCAAAACTCGGTTAATTGTTTGGGAACTTAGTTTGAAACAGTTTTAAACAAAGATAGTGTAAATAGTCTGTTGTAAATAACAATTCATTTTTTATTTTATTGAAAAAATCAAATGATAATAAATGAAAAATATTAAGCAATCTTCAATTAATAAATAATAATATTAAAAGTTTTATTAAATTTCTTTAGGATTTTATTTTAATTTTAGATTAATTAAAAAAGTTAAAATGATACCATTTCATAAGTTACTGCTCTATAATAATACAGAAGCAATAACTTCCATCTTTATTTTTTTTTACTACGTAACAATGTTATTAGTTTTGTTATTTAAATACTAGTTTTGTTTGTGTTTACAATTATTTTCGATACAACCTTCACAAAAAAAGTGAGAATAAAGTATATTATGTCTTATTAAAACTGAATTTGTACCTAAAACATCTAACTAGTTTTTAAAACTGTACCAACTTATTCATTTAAAAGTTACATTATACACAATGAAGTATATATCTTTAACACACTTTCTATACCACGGCTTCCCAAAATGGACCATAACAGATATTTAGGGGGCCATGAGGCCATAGTTTGAAACTTACACTAGATATTCTGGAATTGATGATTAAGAGCAGTAAAAAAAAGAAACGTCTTCGCCATTTATAAGGGTATTTTTAAAACTTAAATTTGATATTACTTTTAAAAAATTTTGCGGAGGGGGGGGGGGCACAAGGCAATAATTTATAACTTACACTAGATATTTTGTAGTCGATGATTAAGAGCAAAAAAAGGTCGTAGGCAATTTTAATGGTAGTTTTTTGAGAAATCTTGTTGGAAGGGGCCATAGCTTTTTTAGTTCTTTAAAGTGGCATTTTGAAAATTATTTTGGAAAACCTGATCTATACTATAAGGGTGGCCACTGTTTTTTTGAGAAATTTCCTCCATGTTTTTGAAATTACACTTTTTTTGGCTATTTTTAGTTTAAAGTAAAAAACTGTGTTCAATAGTATCACTGTAATAACAATCGCAAACTATATAGAACATTATAAATATACTGTAAAGCTATATTACTTGTGTTTTTTTGTATAAAAAAAAGATCATGACAAAATCTTTTTATCTATATGATAGTTTTTTATTGTCGTATCGAAATTTTACTTCTAAAAATGTAAAAATCGTTCAAAACTTCAGATTTTCAAGTAGTTTTTGTTCACAATTCCAGTATTTTTTCGAAACTGCTCAAACTCAAGGTTTTTCAGTTTTTTTCTAGCTTAAATTGTCAAGTTTTAGGTTTTCTAGGATTCCGGATTTAGTGGCCACCCTATACTTCGAAATAGTCGTTATAAGCATTTTATGTTATTTTTTGAAAAACAAAGTTCTTATAAGTAAGCTGTTTTATTACTTTTGTCCATCTTCAAAAGGTATTTTTGCAGATAACATAAGACTTTGTAGTGAAACTTCTGAGTTTCCAATGTTTTATACGTTTAGTTTCAAATCTTAATTGTTTCTCAATCATCACTAAATATTGGAAAAGTATCAATTTCTTAAAATACAAATACATCTTTTAACAAATACGTGCTTACACGATTAAGTTTAAAAAGCTCCTACTTTGAAAAAGTTCTAAAAGTATTTATACTAATGTAGTAAACTACATGTTTTGCAAATAGAAGACGTATAACAGAATGCTTAAATAAAATTCTAGGAAAACAAACGATGTTATTGTGTAATTCGATTGAAATATGATCTGAAAATAAATTAACTGTTTGCTATGGTGTTACAAAATTTAAGTGGGTCCAATTTCATAACTCAAATATGCACATATAGCAGATTTGGTGTTTAATTATTTAACTTTTACGGCTTAACATTACAAAAACAAACTGTTTCCTCAAGTTAATTAAGCTATTCCTTTTTCAATAAAAACATTTGGTTTAATATTTTTTACATCAAATATAAATAGCATTGTCAGAAACTTGTTAAGAACGGTCAAAAAGAATTTTTGAAAACTAAGTAAGATAAAACTTTACCCTTTTTTTAAACATTATTATCGCTTAACAAAGATTCTGTGCAATTTTTGAAAAATAAAAACAGAAAAAGTGATAGATCAGCTAAAAATTAAATGTCAAATTAAAAGGTACGCATCCGTATTTTATTAAATTGAGCTAATAACAAAAAATATTAGTTACATTCCTAATACTATGCTGTCCTATAAGCTTAGTTCTTTATTTTGTAACTTTGATATTGCAGTTGTAAAATTAAGTTTATCGCTTTCTTATATTATTATTTTGCATCATCTTTAAAAAAAAATTAAGATAATAATAAATAGGATTTTAAACTGGTTAAATCAAAAAAAGTCCACTGTTTTATTAATAGCTTCTAAGTTTAAATAAATTATTATTTTTTATAAATTATACGGTTGTAAATGGTCATATGATTTTACTTTTATTTAAAAAGTTGTTTCATTTTTTAGCTTTCTCAACGCGATTAAATCATATTTTAAAACATAACCTAATTATATTAACAATTTCATATACTTTTGACCGAAACTTAGTTTATATAATAATATCTTAAAAGAATAAATATATACTTTAGCAACTGTGTATCATAAAACATACTAATAGTTTTTAGCATCTATGGTAAAATATATTTAGAAAAAAATACAAACAGGATATTTTTGGGCAAATTTTCTCCAGGTTTTCAAAATTTCTTCCAGGCTTTTAAAGTTACACATTTTAGGGTATATTTTTAGTTTAGAATTAATTTTCAGGTAAAAAACTGTGTTATATAGTATAACAACATTGAAAAAAATACTGTAATGCTACTTTAAATGTGTTTTCTGATAAAAAAATTTTGATGAGAAAAAAAATGATCTATACATAGATTTTTTGTGTCAAATCGAAATTTTAATAATTCATATGTAAAAGTTGAATAAAACTCCAAGTTTTTGGAAGTTTTTTAGCAATTTTTTTTTTCAAAATTCTAGCTTTTTTTATCAAAATTTCTCAAATTCCAGGTTTTTTTTTTTTTGCCTAAATTGTCAAATTCCAGGTTTTTTGGCAACCCTGTACAAACAACTACAGTTGTTTTAACAAGATAGATGGTTAAAAGACTAAATTGAACAGTATTATGGACCGAAAAATTTATTAAATACATCGACTGTTGTGACAAAATTACTTGCTATTGATATAAAATATTTAAATCACATTATTTTATTACAAAAAACAAGAGGATATAACATTTAAATGTCAGTAAAACATGTTGAAGAGTTATGTACGCAATATTATTTCTTATAAATAAACTGATATGGCAAACTATAACTTTTGCAAAACAATACTTCATACCTATTTAGTTGCTACTTATTTAGCTTTCGTAACAACTAGAAAATTTGTATACAATCATTGTAAATTATAAGAAAACTAGTGAAAAGACATGCGAAAAATTAATTATGCAAACGTTTTTTAACAGTAAACAATTACATTATCAAGGTTTTCTTCTGTAATTTATTCTTTATAAAAATCAATACATAACGTGTGTAGAAACAAGTACAATTATAATCCAACAAAACTATAAATCGATTTTATTGCTTAACCGACCTGTATACATTTCACAGTATTTTAATTTAAATAGAATATAATTTCAAGAAAAATGTATTGATATAATCTATATATGGTTCAGAATTATAAAGTCGGTATAATAAAAAACAAGGAATTAATAAAACATGTTAACATAAACTTATGAACTAAAATTAATTTAGTTTATGTATACTTTCATAAATTCATTACTAATTAAAATGTACTATTATTCGAATCAAAAATAAATCAAAAAAAAGTTTAGTAAAACTACAGTCTTATTCTAAGAAAAATGATACTAGTCCAAAAGCTAAAAGTTGTGGAATAGTTTAAAAACAAATTGGTCATGCAAAAATAACACTATAAAAAAAGAGTCTTCAGTAAAACACACGAAACAATAATACCGAAATTAATTCATTTTATAACAAGTAACTGATCTCGTTCGTTCATTTTAACAAAAAACATTTCGCAAAAAAACTAGCTGCTTTTGGCTAAAAAAAATTTTTTTTTTAAATAGTCATTGAAACAAATATACTCTACACAAACAAAATATACTAAGACTTGACCTTGACAAATTTGAACTTGATTTTCGGCGAGCTCGAGCTTTGCTTCACCTTCCAAAACTCTTTCTCCGCGTCCGACCGTTGGGTGGCGCGCTTCGTCGATCTTCTCTTGAGCTGCTGCCTCTGCGAGCACCTCTTCGGCGTTGGGTTCTTCTTCTTGTGGCAAGCACCTTGGGCGTCCCGATGCCTTCTGAACTTGCAGGAGCCGTCAGCGGAGGTTGTCTTCTTGTTGTTTGTGACGTCATAATCGACCGACTTCTTCTTGGAGTAGAATTCTGACATGGCTTGGGTGTCCTCGGTGCTGTTAATACCTGCATTGAAAAAATTATCAATTAATTAGTTTTTTATAAAGATTTTATTATTCGTACAAAACTGAATAAGTTAATAATTGTCACACCTGTGCTTTCCGGTAGGGTGTGGTAGAAGGAATTCAAGTTCTTTTTGACATGATGACCATTTTGCCTTGCATGTTTCGAGTCTTCTTGGAAAGCTGGATCGAAATACTCCGTTTTAATTTGTTTGGATATTTTGGCGCTTTTAGAGGGCGACTGGTCGAATTTAGAGTGGGAAATTTTGCGCTTTCTTTCGTTGCCTTTTGCGTGTTGTGTCTAAAAAAAGTACAATGAATTTTTACTTTTAGTTTTCAAGGTAAAAAAACTATCATTTGCTGAGTAAGTTGGGTCGTGTTTATCAAAGAGTAGTTTAATAAAAAAATACTTTTCAAAAACTTAGTGAAATGTCACTTGGGTTACATAGTATGGTTATCTGTAACTTGTAATATTTTTCTACAGCTTATTGTTTTTCTTGCACCTACAAAACTGTCACACTAATGTGTAGAAAAGTCTTCAAGTGTTTAATTTTGAAAAGCAAAGTTTTGAATCTTAAAGTATTGAAAAAAAAACTCTAATAACTGACTAAACAACTAAAACCTTTATGAAAAAAAATTAATTAATTTTTTTACATTTATTTCAAGCTAAAATAAATACAACTTATGATATATTTTTCAATGTTTCATAATCTTAATAAAATGTTTATTAATTCAGTAAAATCAAGAAATTAAAATTTTATAACAGAGATTATGTTATTACATATGTAAAGATTACTAACTAAAAGAACTTAATTTAATATACCAAAAATAAAAACATTTTTAATATCATTTTTAACAAAAAAAGAACTTTATTTCAAAAAATTTTAAAATCATAAGTTCAATAAGTTTCAAAAGTTTTATAATATTATTTTTTCAAACAATAAATATCTTTACTTACAAATAATATCTGGAAAACAACAGACACATTTCAACGCACACCTTTTAGGTTTACCCTTAAAATACTATTGTATATTTTACAAGTAATTTTTAATTTAAAGATGACAAACAAACGCTAAGGTTAGTATTAGTACCACCTGAAACATAAAGTCAAGTTTACAACAATATTCAACCTGCCAATAAAAAACCAGTTTTCTAATTTTTATTTTTCAATTTAAATAAGTTGAAATAACAAACAGAAACCATACCTTTTTTTCCACCGAATCATCCGTTGTGGCGTTCCACCTCACCAGCTGTTGGGTGGTGAAACTGCGCAGCTTGTAGCCTTGCTGATCGCAATCTTGCGTCGTTTTCACCGGACTCCGCCGCGAACTGCTGAACGACCCTTTGTGCTGCCTGATATGAATATGAATACTTATTTGTATTTGTTTTTACTTACTTGATGTCAGCACAAAATTTCTCGTATCTGTTCTCATGTAAAAGGTATTCGAATAAATAGTTCAACATGGTGTACCGACTAGAGGTGTAAAACCTCAAAGTACCACTCAAGCAAGGCTCGTCAAAAATCAAAGCAAATGTTTTAAGTAAAGTTTTATTTTACTGACGCCAATTTAATTAACTTTAACAATAGCTGTAATTAGTATCTAGAAATTTTCAAATGTAAATCACGCTAGTGTAAACTTTAAAAAAACCAGGATTATCAAAGGTTTTTTGTATATTTCTTCAAGGTTTTCTGAATTTCTTCAAGGTTTTTAAAGAAAACTTTTTTGGTTTATTTTTAATATAAAATTATACTTAAACTAAAAAACTATCTTGAATAGTACAACTACATTGAAAAGATACTGTAAAGCTACTTTAAATGAGTTTTAGTTGAAAAATGTTTAAGTAATCAAAAATGTTTTAATCTTTTTGATAGATTTTTCATATCTATTATTCGAAATTTTGTTACTTTATGTGTAAAAGAAGTTTGAAATTTCTGGCTTTTTCAGTTTTCTTTTTTCAAAATTCCTTAAACTCCAGGTTTTTCCAGGGTTCCATGTTTTTTGGCAACCCTGAAAAAAAAAACTACCTCTCAGAAACAGTTTTCAAAACATAAAAGCTCAATCAAACTATAGAATCACCTCTCGCAAGTCCTGCACTCGCAGTACCAGTTGTTGTCGCCGAAGAAATCGTCGCCGTACTTCAGCACGAGCTCCTCGCCCACCCGGATGTCCCTCAGCACCTTCACTTTGGCGCGACAGTTGCCAGCCGTCACCAGCTCGCAGTTCGGGTTGCAATCTGAAGTTTGATTGTTTTTAAAATAATGTATCATACTGGGGTTACCTCTTTTTTTTAGGCAAGCTAGTCAGCCAGAGTGACCTAATAGTGATTTCTAGAGAAACCCTGTAAAAATATCTTGAGTTTCTAAAAAAAAATAATATCACTATTAATATCACTATTAATATGAGTCAAAAACTGAAAAGAACACTACTTTTAACAAGCTTAAATACCTAAAATTACCAGCTCGCAGTTCGGGTTGCAATCTGGTGTTAAATTGAGTTAATCTATCATATACTGTGATTTGACATAATAGAAAATTGAAATAGTCTTTTGTATTCCGTTCTTTGTACGAAAAGCGGGGCGTAATCACATGGTTCGCACGGTTGCAATCCAGTGTAATTAAATTGGAACATGGTTGAGATATTATATGTCGTTATCTATTATATCTGGCATAACATTTTTATGTATTTATTTTCTGTTAAGTATTAAAAATCCAAAAAAGTTTAATAAATCTATTATAGTATGTTGTAAAGTTTAAGTTAAACCGAGACTCTATTAGATTCTGTTATTTGGAAGATAAATTGCAATAGTCCGTATACGTTATATTATGTATTATATGTTTGAATCTATTATAATTTGGCATAAAATGTTAATCTATTTATTATTACTGCTAAGTATTTTAACCAAATTATATTAAGTCAATCTTTTATAATCTGTTGTTTTTATGAAAATTGCAATTATAAATTGTGTGCAGATTTTGTTTGTCATTTATATGAATTAAAAACTTTTAGTTAATAAGTAATGGGAAAGAGATTTAACAATTTTTTACATTTTAAGCAATTAAAATTATTTGTCAGACAATATTTTTAAAACTTCAATTTGTAAATTTATTTACAATCATAATAACAAGTTATTAGTGAAAAATAAAAAAAAAGATGACATTTTAATAATAGAAAAATCTAAGTAAAATTTCAAAAGAAAGTATCATGTAAAAGTTACCATCATTATTTATTATTATATATTGAGAAAAATATTGTTGCTAACTACCGTTATAATAAAAGTTAAATCATTCAAGCCAAACAAAAATAGTGTCAAATAACTTAGCTGGGAAAACTAAACAGCTCAAGCACTTGAAAAAGAGAAAATTTTTTAGATAATCTTTTATTCAATTTCAGAATTTTTTAACTTACGTGATACAAGTAAACTAGTCAGATAAGCATAAAAAACAAGGGTAGTAGTACTTTCTTGAGTATAAATAACTATACATATGTATAACATGTTGTATTTACCGTTAATAAATACAAAGTTAAAAAAAAAAGATTTTATATAAAGTTTACATGTCGAAATACAGAACACAACAAACGTAAACATCCTTAGACTGTACACAATTGTTTTAAGTTAAATGTAATTCAACTAATAAAAGTAACTTATTTTAACTAATAACACCAGTATAAAACAACATTTGACAACGAAGGTAGAGCGACTCTTTTGATAGAAGTTTTAATATTTGTTTAAGCTGTTAAGACACGCTTTTAAACTTGAACATTGTTATAATGTATTGAATACATATTTTTTAATGTAAACTTATATTCAAGTAGTTATTAACCTATCCATCTAGTAGGGTAGCTTGCAACTAATTTGCATATTTACTGAGTCTGCATAATTTTTTTAAATATTTTCTTCTTGTTAAGTAATAAAAATAACTATAATAGTTTAATTTTTTAACTTATTTGTTATATTTTTGGGTAAGGTGGGTTAGGGATCCGGGTAGAGTATTAATATATATATATATATATATATATAATTTTGCTGACTCAGCAAATGTGCATATTATTTACAGGTTTTTCAAGCTACCCCGTCCAGTAAAGAAAATACAAGCTGTTGGATTCAAAACAACGAACCGTGGTTTAGGTAGGCGGCGGGGCCGAGCCAGAGTTGAGAGCATCTGTTTCGTTGCGACACCATGACGCTGAAGTCGTTTATGTCAGGGACAATCAAAGTCTGTTCGTCCTTTTCAGTCAGTCTCGCAATGACTCCAGGCAAATTTTCAATCACTTCGTGTTTCTTCCTGGAAATGAAAATAAATTAAAAGTTAAATAAGTTATAAAACAGGTACTTTGTTTTACCATTTACTGTAGCCCATTTACTCATAATTACTTGTTTATTACAAAAAGTAATTAACTAATAATATTTTACCTGGCAAAAAACAAAGTATGTGATTAGAATTTATTAAAAAAATCTTAAGACAGTTTTATTCACAAACTTTGAACACTATATTTCACATTTAAAAACTAACAAAAATACATACAGCAATCAACATAAATTTTTTGCAAAAGAACGTTTGAACAAACCAGAATTTGGTGGAGATGACTTTAGCGCCCACGCTGAGATCGCGCGAGTATCTGCGACATTCTTGTATTTCGTATCCGCTACGTGGATCGAATATTTTCAAATATCTGTATATGTGGTGCTCCAACCCCTAGATTTTAAAAAAGATTAAATCAAATTACATAAAATTAATTCATACTACAGCTGTTTCGAACTGTATAACAGTATTAATTAAATATATATGTGACATTATATATTACTTAAACTTGTTAAAGTTTACAATCTTATAAATATTAAACAGCTTGGCATTTATAGTTTAGTTTTTGAAATGTATTAGAAAACAAAAATTTTATTGTACAAAAAACATATAGTTTATAAAACTATTCTAATTGTTTGTATGTGCAAACTTACTACTAAAACAGTTATTTAAGAAAAGAATATTTTAAATATTTGTTATACAAACTGCACAGAAAAATATATATTTTTAGTAATACCTCCTTTTCCTTGTCGGTTTTGTTTTGGAAGCTGTTGTACCAAGGAAACTCCTTCAGTTGTCTATAAGTGTTTTTGTACTCCAAACTCTTCTTAAACTTGTCCAAGATCTTTTTTATTTTCGGTGACAGTTTCCAATTAGGCCTAAACCTGCAGTGAATAAAAATTAAATGATTTAAATTAAACTTTTGTGTGAAAAAAAAATTGCAACAACAACTTTAGGAGTGGTGAAGAAAACTTACAATGATTACAAACTTAAATCAAAAAGTGTAACTTATTAAAATATCCCACTAAAAACGTTATAAAAATATTTTTTTAAACATAGTACTTTCTTACAAAAATATTTAACCTTTCTAAATATATTGGTATCAATATTTTTCGCATACTTATAAACTATTTTTAAATTCGTGCATTTTTTAAACTATAGTTAATTAGATTTTAAAACAATTAAAATTAAGACGCAGAAAAAAAAAAAAATTTTTAAATGAAAACAAAAAAATTTTAACTAAGTATTCTTTTAACCCTTTTGAATTCTCAAAAACTTTTCTTTAATTACACATAAAAGTGTATAAACGAAGCATTTTATATTTAAATTTAAACAAAACAATAAACATAACTTTTAAGTATTATAAGTTACAATTGTACCCAACACAATTTTAATTATCCCTTAATCTTTTACTAAATTTAAAAACAATCTTAAAAAAATATTTATTTGACAAGTTCAAAAACTACTTATACTAAAATAAAACCACTTATACTAACATGTTATTGAAAAAAAAATTTTGAGTTTCATTTAAAAAAAACCAAAAAATCTCTTTAGTAAGTTTCATTAGATAATAAATATGTATTTAAATTACAAACTATAACAAAGTTTTGTTATAACTTTTAAAAATCAAATTAGATACATTATTTTTCAATCTTAAATACTCAAAATCAAGTATTATGTTAAACAGTTGAGGTTTTTCAAAAAAATTTAGTTCAAAAGATAACTAAATTTTTTGAATTTCTTCTAGGTTTTCAAATGTTTTTAGGTCTATTTAAGTATAAATTTAAGTATAGGGTAAAAAAACTGCCTTAATAAGTATTAAAAAAACTGAAAAGATGTTGTAAAGCTACTTTAATTGTGTTTTTTAATAGAAAAAATATATTTATAAAAATTTTAATCTATACAGGGTTGCCAATTGTTTTTGGTAATTTATACCCAGGTTTTTAAAACTTCTTCCAGATTTTTAAAATTACACGTTATAGGGTCTATTTTTATTCTAAAATTAAGTTTAAGGTAAAAAACTGTGTTAACTAGTATAACAACATTGAAAAGATACTGTAAATCTACTTTAAAAAAGTTTTTTAATAAAAATTTTTTTTAATGATTACCAAAAACAAATTATCTATACAATACATATGTGATTATGGTTTTGTGTCAAATCAAAATTTTACTGCTTCACATGTACACATTGTTTAAAATTCCATGATTTTCAGTAATTTTTTGTTGAAAACTCCAGGTATTTTCCAAAATTTCTCAAACTCCATGTTTTTCTAGGTTTTTTTTTTGCCTAAATTGTCAAACTCAAGTTTTTTCAAGAATTCCAAGTTTTTTATTAACCCTGTCTATATGAGAGACTTTTTGTGTCAAATCAAAATTTAATTACTTAATTAAATTACATATAAAAACTATGAAAAATTTCAGGTTTTTTAGTGACTTTTGTTCAAAATTCCAGGACTTTTTTCACACTTCTTAAATTCCAGGTTTTTTTTTAGTCTGAATTGTCAAATTTCGAGTACTTCTAGGTTTTTTGGCAACTCTGAAATAAATCCTGAGTAAGTCTAAAAGAATACCAAACCCTGGTGCAAATATAATTTTGCTTGAACTTGATTATTTATTTAAGGGCATAGGGGGGGGGGGGGGGGTAAACACCCTTTTTTGGTTTTTGATCTTGTTTTATATAGTTTTTACTAAGCTACAAGATGCTTTTTACAGATTTAAAAAATTCAAAATAATTTTTGAGATATATCCGGTCAAAGTCGGAGTCAACAATAGGTTCCTTATGGAAGGCGCAAACTAAAACGGCAAAAATAGACTATTTTACTAAAAATCTATCTTCTCCTAAGTTTTTTGAGATAACTACCTCAAACTTTCAGGAAATGTTCCTTGATATATTTAGAAAATTCTGTCAGAAGGAATTTTTAAAAAAATAAAAAATAAAAATTTTATATAAAAAATAAACAAAAAAAACAGTTTTTTTTTTGTTTTTTTGTTATAAAATTTTAATTTTTCAATTTTTTTAAATTCTGTTCCGACAGAATTTTCTAAATAATGCAAGGAACATTTCCTGAAAATTTGAGGTAGTTATCTCAAAAAACGTAGGAGGAGATAGATTTTTAGTGATTTCTAGTTATTTGCCGTTTTAGTTTGCGCCTCCCATAAGGATCCTATTGTTGACTCCGACTTTGACCGGCTATATCTCAAAAATTATTTTGAATTTTTTAAATCTGTAAAAAGCATCTTGTAGCTTAGTAAAAACTATATAAAATAAGATTAAAAACCAAAAAAGGGTGTTTACCCCCCCTATGCCCTTAACTTTGATTAAAAACTTACTTCCAAAGTATATTTTAATATATTTAACAAATAAATTTCTCAAAAATACTTAAATAAACAAATTTGAGCTTACTTGGTGTTCATTTTGTGAGAAACACTTTTAAGTTGCTGATCCACTGTTAAGTGATTGGCTATGTCATCAACTTGTGATAGTTCTCTCGGACCGTAAACATAATTCTTGTTTATTTTGACATCATCTTTCATTTTTGAGTTGACTGTCTTCCTTTCAGTTAATACCATCATAAAACTTTTTATAATTGTTGTAGAAATTTTATCCTCTATAATTTATTTTTAATTCAGCAAATTAAAATAAATAACTATTTTACTTTAAATTTTTTTAAACAAAAACTTGAATAATATCAAAATTAATAATTTTAAACTGCAACTATTTATGATACTTTTTTTTTGTAAAAAAGAACAACAAATTATATTTTAACACATAAAATTTTTTCTATATCTTCAGTTATATTATATCTTAACGTGACTTTTTGATAAATTTTGAAATAAATTTCTAATAATGTGTAAAAAATAAGTGACAGATTTAAAAATAAATTTAAACTGATTTAATTATAATGTCTTGTTTCTAAACAATTAATTGAAAATTTAAACTTTGTTTCAAAAATTAAGAAGGTTACTAATTCATAAAACCATAAGGATAAATGTAAGTATTATATAAAATTTTGTTTATTCTTGTTGCATCACTGTGCTTGTAATTTTTCTTTATTGTTGTGTATTCTGTACATAATTATTACAAGCACAAAACACATAGCCTATATTGGTTGAAAGTGGTCCTACTGAAATCAAGTATTGTAGAATGTTATGTCAATAGGTTTTTACAGAATCTTGTTCTGAAATTTTTTTAACTTAACTATTTGAAAATAAGTTAAAAGTTTTTAAATGAGAACTTAAAATTGGTATATGGAGATAAGAAAACATTAAAAAATTCAAATTAGAAGTGAGCCAGAAACTGTGAAAAAATAATATTAATCAAGCATCAATATATCTATACCAAAAGGAGTTAATAATTTTAAAGAATTTCAAGTTTAAAATTAGCTCAAGATTTTATAAACGTAATCAAACTAAACTGTTTTTTTCAAAAAAGAAAACAAACAAGCAAGAGTCAGCCTAAGTTTTTCTTGAGATGGCCTGAGTAGTTTAAAAAATTTGAACTATCCTGACAGTGAGCGCGTAGTAACCCTGGAAATACTATATGTGGTATTTTTATTTAAAAGGTTAGAGTACTTTTTCTTAATGCATAACAAAAAATTAAGAACATTAAAGCTTAATATACAAAATAGCAGACAAATAAAAGTCAATTATTACATTTTTATAAATGTAACTTGTTACTTGTCATAACAAAAAATATTTTATTGTAATTTTTATTCATTAAAATATTACTTTGGATATTACCCTAAAGAATGAAAGTTTATAACATAACTTAATGTTGAAGTTCAACTAACTGTTAATTTAATCATCAGTAAATGGTGAACTAGTTGGACTGAAAAAGAAAAAATGGTAAATTAATTAAGTTTTAAATGCTCTTTAAACTAAGTTACCAAAATAGAAACTGGTTTTAATTATTGTTTTTAAACTAAGAGTTATTAATGTAAAAATAACTTAATTTAATCAAACACTCAAAATGTTTTTGGAAAATTTTCTCCAGGTTTTCAAAATTTCCTCCAGGTATTTAAAAGTACACATTTTTCAGGTCTATTTTTAGTTTAAAATGAAGTTCAAGGTATAAAACTGTGTTAAATAGTATAAAAACATTGAAAAGATACTGTAAAGCTAATAATAAAGCTGTGATTTTTAATGAAAAAAAATTTTATGATGACAATTTTTTTTTACTATATGATAGATTTTTTGTTTCAAACCTAAATTTTACTATGTACCATGTAAAAGTTGCTTAAAATTCCAGGTTTTTTAATGATTATTGTTCAAAATTCCAGGTTTTTTAGTCTAAATTGTCAAATTCCAGGTTTTTCCAGGTTTCCAAGTTTTTTGGCAACCATGTTGTAGTCAAAGAAAATTTGGAATAGAAGAAATTAAAGCTAAAATGTTTGATAGGTACCAAATATAGGTGCAAGCTAAAATACCAAGCAGAATTATTTAAAACTTTGTGCATTTTTAAATTTATCAGTTAATTTTTGATATTTTATAAACAATTTTGAAGCTAAATATTTTTGTTTTATTTTAAAAATTTTTCAGAAACGTTTTTAAATTTATTTTTTATCATAACATTATTTAATACAAAAACTTGCTTTCTTCAAGTTGATTTTAGTTAATTTCAAGTGAACTACTTCAAAGCTGTAGGAGAAAGATGTTTAGTCATTTTTCAAATTTCCAAGAAAATTGGCCATGAAATAATACTTTCTATATACTTGTATTGGAAACTATCTATCAAACTGATATATCTCAGGAATTAATTGATTTTTTTATAAGAAGCTTTTGAAAGTATTTTTTTTATAACTACTTTCAAAAAGGAAAAAATTTAATTTTTGTAAAAAAAATATTGAACCTGGTTACATGACACAGAGTTGCAACTTTTTGAGTCAAAAAACTCTTTTAAAAGAATTAAAACTGCCATGAGTTATTATAAGACTTTTTTTATGCTTAAAAAACATTATTTGCCTCTGGTGGAAACTACTTATACATCAAGTCCACTTTTTCTTAATAATTCCAAGGAAGGTTGTATTTGTAGTCTTCTGCATTATATGTTTACTAAACTTATGAGAAATACTGTTTACAGTGAAAAGTTTAAATAAATTAATATTAAACAATAAAATCTGTGGGTAATTTTATGGAAATATGTTAGTTATATTTTTATATAATAGAAAAAAGTTTGATTTTTTTTGAAAATATAATTGACTAACTTTAATCTTACCACATAAAGAACTCACTTGAATACATATTTATTAACTTTAATGTTAACTTCAATTTTAATTAGAATGTTTAATATTAACACAAACTATGACAAAAATTAGTTTTAAGTGTAAAATAAAAACTAAAATGTAAAATAAATACATAAACTACAACTCTAAGAATAGTGAGAAAAATTTGCTATAATAAAAATATTAAATAAGCATTTTAAATGAATAAAAAACATGTTAAAACAAAAATTGGTTATATAAAATAACAAAATATTAAAAATGAATCAACTAAGTCTTATTCTAGATCTGTTAAAATATGTCAAGAGATTTCTTAAAAGTCTTTAAACTATCCTGAGATTTTTATAATAAATCATAACTTTACCGAGCCATCCTGAGTTTTTAAAAAACATCAACATATCTTAAGTTATCCTGAATTATCCTGAGATTTTCTATAAGTTCAAAATATCCAAAACTATCCCGAGTACTTTGATGACAATTCAGATTCCAACAGTTGTGACAACTATTTTTTTTATGTTTAAAAGGCCAAAATTAGAAAAGTGCAATATATTCTAAAAATAGCTAAAAAGACTTTGTCTTTGTTTTTGCAAAAAAAAATTGAAAAGAAGGAATATGTAAAACTATTTAAAGTTACTATATTTTTAAAACTTATCTAAATGTTATCTTATTAATAATGTCCAAAGAAAAAAGTGTTTGTAGGTATCATTTATATCTTTATACAAACTTTTGTTTTTGAAAAAATATATTACTTTTTAAGTTGTGGCCCTTTCAGAAAACTTTTCAGAACTTGATTGTCAAAGTTTAAACAGTTGTGTGCACTTGTTAGACCCCTCCCCCCCTTTATTTTTCTAAAGTACATAAACCAATTTGTATAAAATTTTACTGATTTATGATGCTTTTACTAACATATTATTAAAAAATTAGTCAAATTCAAAAGCTAGAAAAGTTTACTGGATTATATAAAAGCTTTGTAATTGTAATTTTAAAGTTTTATTCAGGGTTGCCACTCTTTGAGCCAAAAAATCTTCCCTGAGTGACCAAAAATTTCCCTGAGTAACCTTAAATTTCCCTGAGTTTCCCTGAGTATTTTTCAAATCTTAAAAAAATATTTTTCTCTTCTAACACAAATTATTAATACCTCATTCTCATTTTTCTTCTTTAATAATAAAAGGAAGGTTGTATGTGTATGCTTTTGCATTAAATTTATGAAAAAAACTGTTTTCAAAAACTCAATCTTAAAAGGTTTAAACCAATTAAAAATTAAAAACTAAATTTTTGCACAACTTTGTGTAAACTTGTTAGTTAACTTTCTACATAAAAGAATAAAGTTTAATTTGTTTGACATTTTAATTGACAAAATTTAAATATACTATAATAATAATTTCACATCACTCACTTCACACAAAGAACTCACTTAAATGCATACATAATAACTTCATTATGACTTGTATGTCTTTCCTAGCAACTGTTCTGAATGCAGTAAATAAAACTTAAAAGCTTAACATTATTGTAAAAAAACCTGCAAAAAGAAAGTTTAAAGAAATAGCTAAAGAAATATCTCATATCAAAGTACAACTTAATACTTAACAACTGATACAAAATAATCTAAAAATTTTTTTTTTGTCTTTTAGATGTTCATACACAATCTATTTTAAATAACTGAAAATATAATTTTGATTTTAAAACTATTTCACCTTACTTAATAAAAAAATCTTAATACTGTTTTTTTTAAGTATGCAATTTCTAAATCAATAGTTTATATTTTATTTTCAAGTTTATTTGCGTTGTCCTTAGCAGCTATTCCTCTTGCTAATAATTCTTTCATTGCTTCTAAATCAGACTGTTTGTTGGCATCTGCAGTATATTTGTCATAGTCTTCATTCAAACATTTGAGTTGCTTTGTAAGTTTACTTTTTTGTTCTCCTAACTTGCTCAAAGCATCACCTTTATTTGGAACATTTTTGCTTTGACTCTAACCATCTTGTGGCGCAAAATGATAAAGGAAAGGTGGTTGACCCAGTTTCAGTTACATAGTCATCTCTTCTGGTCGATGTGTGATCAAATAAGCAATGGAGATGTTTTAAAACTTTTTTTATTTTCCAAGGTGTAGCTTCAACACCGGACTTGAATTCACCATGAATAATGTGCAAGCTGCAGGACCCTGTGTTAATAAGTTAAGGTAGACCTAAAGCCTCTCTATCAAAGTCAACTTTTTTTGCAAAAGCAACGTTCACATTTGGTCCATCCATTGAAATTTGGATCAAATTTTTTAGGTTTAACTCTTGAATTTCGGTCAATATAAATTTAAAACTTAAAAAAACTACAATGTTAATACTAAGAATATTGAAAAACTAGCCGCAAGGCTAAAAAAATTCTAAATAACCACTTAAATAATAAAAATTACTACTTTTGAACAAATATTGAAACTGGATTAACTAAACCTCATTCTAGATCTAGAAAAAAAAATTTCCCTGAGATTTTCAAAAACTTCCCTGAAATTTAGAGAAAAAATCAAAACTTCCCTGAGTTTCCCTGAGTTAAAAGAAAAATTCCAAAATTCCCTGAATTTCCCTGAGATTCCCTGAGTTTCCCTGAGATTTTCTACAGTTTGAAAATTCCCTGAGATTCCCTGAGTTCCCTGAGTTCCCTGAGTGTGTGGCAACCCTGTTTATTGAACCTGTACTTGGTTTATTTACAAAAAATAAACTAGTAATTTTTTATTAAAAAAAGTGGGGAAGTTAACAATTTAGGTTTAGTAAACATTGATTAACTGAGTTTTAAAACTAACCAAGCAGATTGTTCAAAATTATTTTATTTTGTTGTTGTTTAGGTAGTTTATTTAACTAGGTGCCCACCTTTGATTTAAAATAAAGATAGTCTTAGTTTGTTTGGAGTTGACTGTCTTTTGCCAGGGTAGTTTATAGTTCAAATGTCAGAATTTTAACAATTACAATTCATTTATAATACAATTTACAACATGAAAATAGATTGCTTGGCATTACTCATTTAATAATAATATAAATTACTAACAACTATTTTTTTATTCCAAATTGTTTACAAACTAAAATTTAAAAAATAATAATTAAGTATAGGAAGTTAGTTATAAGTAAGACAGTCTAATTAACTTATGAATAACTAATTATAAGCGCTTTCAATAATGTATGTAAAATGTAGAGTATTAGTTAGTGTTATTATTATTGGAAATAACATTTTCCAATAATGGAAATAGAGAATAAGTAAAGCAATTTTACAAAAAAAAAATGTTTACTTAAATTTTTTTTGCCTTTCATAAGAAAATAATGTGTGGCCTTATGGTACCTTAGAAAACTGTCTGAGTTGATAATTACAAAATTGAAATGCAGAGGTTGTACATATACAAAAAACTAACTTCTTTTTTTCCCTCTAATAAGTTGAAAACCTTAAATAAAACCAAAAATATTTTTAAGCAAATCCTAGTCAGATAACCAAAACAAAATTATATTAAACTTTGTTAAGGTACAGAACTAAGATAGCTTATGCAAAACAACTTTCTAAAGTTTATAAAATAGTACTAAAAATTATTTCATTTTCATAAACAGTAAATTTAAGAATTTAGGAATTAATTTAAAAAACTTTAGTTATAATAAAACTAGCGTTGAAAATAAAAAAAATATCATACTAACATTTATAAACTTTTTAAACTAAAAGTATGAAAAAATATTACAAAGATATAATTAATTACTTAAATTTGCAGTTTAAAATATGATTTAGCTGAGTTTCTACTTTTAAAAAAATATTTTTTGCCTTGTTATAAATGTTTGCATTGGTAACTAAAACTTACCTTACTTGGTTACTAATTATATTACTGACATGGCCTAAATCCCATAAAAACAAAAGTTCTACCTTAAGAAGAAATTTTAAAGCTAGAACTGTTGTGAATAGAGCTGGAAAACATTTAGGCTTAATCTTTTATAATATTAACTATTATTTTTAATTCTTTTTGTTTGATATTTGAAAGCATCAAAAACCAATAAAAAATAACTTTTTAACATTGTTTTTTTAATCGCTAAGTGGCATTGTTAATTTTGAATTTTGTTAAGCTTTCGTGAACAACAAACCATTTACTTTCTTAGTCTCCAACTTTTACAAAAATTTATATTCTTTCTTTTCTGCTCCTTTATTTGCAAACTTTAAATAACCTATTAAATTTATGCTTATAGTAAACGAGAAATACACAAAACATTCTTTTTAACATACTTCATGTTAAAAAAAGAATAGTCTTGATATATAATCATGTAACAATTTGAACTTTTGTTTAAATTAAATTTTATATAAAAAAAATCAGAATTTTAGGTTTTGAACTTAAATTTTATCAATTTTAAGGTTAGATTTATTTTTAAAAATGAAAAGAGGCAATTTGAAATTAGAATGTAACTATTTAGATTTTTAGCCCATGTTAATGTTTCGTAGAAGTTAAATATAAGGTTTTTAAAAGTAAAAAACTACTCTTTTTTGAGTTGTTAAATGAAAAAAATACAAGCTTTTAAGGTCTGTTTCTAAAAATACATCGGCTCAAACTGCCAAAAAAGTCAAAGTGTATTAAAGTTTACTAAATATTACAATGTTCAAAAAAATATATACACATATATTAAAATTGTATCAAAAACACTTTGATCTTTAAAAGTTTACTAGCTATGCTAAACTATAAAAATTTATACTTTTCTTAAAACTAAATTTTTACGCAACACAAGTAAAAAATCTTTGAACAATTAGTGAATCGTATTTTATTAGACTTAAACAAAAATATATTTTTAATAAATTATTGTATTGTTTATTGAACGATAAAAAAAGCGCTCAAAAATTTTGGTCTAAGGATTTGATGTACAAAAGAAACTTTCGGTTACCGAGTCGTACACCACAATTATTTCTATTTTTGTATTATGTAAAAAAAATTAACAAAAGCTTCATTTAAATTTAACATTACTTAATTAGTTATAAAAAATCAGCTTATTCTTTTGAGTTACAGCTAAACAGGTTAAAAAGTTTCAATAGAGTTGTAATGCTTGCAAACAAAAGTTTTTTTAATTAAAAAAAAAGTTATACATATGAATATTATTACTTAGGTTTTGGAGAACTTGTATGTCAATAACAGTATTACAAACCTAGGTATAGATCAATTTTCGATAAAAACTAAAACTTATTCGATTTTAATATCTTTAAAAATTATTTATGTATTAAAGTACTTGGTAAAAAAAAATAAGTAAAAAACAAAAAAAAAAATTGTTACTACATAAAAAAGTAGATTACTGAATAGTGAAAACACATAGTTGTACATAAACCTTAAATTTAGTTTTCCGGTAACTTTTTTCTTTAGCTATTTAAATGTTTTTAAATTTTCGTGTTTCACACCTTACAATTATTTTCAAACTGTCTTTTTTGTTAAGGCTTATTAACCAATTTTAGAATCAGTATTGTTTTTTAGTTTACTAGATATGCAATAAAGTGGTAACTATACTACATTTTTTATACATTTGAAGGTGTTTTATGTTTTTTGAATCGATTTTATGAACACGACCAGTTAAATCAGTATAAAAAATTTATACATATTTTGTCAATTTTATTATTTGCATAAATTTTACTTACCTTTGCAGTCAAGCCATTTAGCCGACATTCTTACATTTTTGCAGTCGAACTTTTGGTTTTATTATTATTGTAAGTTTATTGTCATACGAAGGACCCAGGCATTAAAACCTAGGCCACTTATACAGAAAGACATACAACAAAAAGACAAAAATAAACCAAAATTATACATTAAAAATGAAAAAAAAAACTGAGTTTAACTAATTAAAGTTTAAAAATTGACATAAAAACACAAAAATTATAACACAAAATTTATAATTCCGGTGCTTCCGAAAAGAGAACAACAATATCCTACTTCAACTTCACTCGAACAAATGGTTTCACTCCAAAACTGGTTTCACTTTCATTCGAACGACTGGCTTCACATTATTTGAACAACTGGTTCAGCCTTCATTTGAGTAACTGGCTTAACTTTTATCCATACAACTTGTTTCACTTTTATTCGTATAACTAGAACCGCTTTTATATGAACAACGTTTTTCACTTTTGTTAGGAGAGCCTGCTTCATATTTACTTTCAAATCTTTAATACTCAGATAATTCAGCGTTTGTTGGACTTTCGTAGTAGCTGATAAATGTTGAGAACACTGACTATAAACAAAACTTAAGAACCCAATGCCCCTAGCACTTTAACAGGCCAATAAACTATGTATTAAGTAACAGGTTTTGTTATACACAGAGGAAAGGCGCCGCTAATAAAATAAAGCTATAGGTTAAACCAAATTAGACAAATACAACCAGTAGTTAATGAAGAAATAACAACAAAAAAAAATTACTTATGAATTTTGCTAACAAAATATTTATTTAAATCAAACTTTTTTAACCTTAACCAAAAATGCTCAACTTTTTTTACAAGAAACTAATTCGTTTGGAAGCTTGTTCCATAATTCAACTGAACGATAAAAAAAAGATTTATGCCAAACATTATTATTGAAATTATGTCTGCATGTAAATTTTCTGTTGTTACCTTTCAGTAAATAAGTACATTTATGAGGTTCAAAAATAGACTGTAAATTAATTGTAGTTTCACTATTAATCAGTTTGAAAAAAGTAATTAAGTCAAACTCAATCCTTCTATACTCTAAAGGCTTAATACCAAGTTTTGAGAGTCTATCAAAATAAGATATGTATGAGATGTTGCAACGGTTGAAGACTATTCTTGTATAATTTCTTTGAATAAATTCAAGATGGTTAATATCTTTCTTCAGGTATGGAGACCAAATTGGTGTGTTGTATTCTAACTTAGGACGAATGTAAACGAGATAAATTTTTTTTACAATGTTTATATCTGTAGATTTAAAACTCTTTAAAACTTGAAAAGAAATAGTTGATGCAATTTGATAAACGTAATTGATATGGTGGTTCTATTTTAGGTTTTCAGCAATAAAAATTCCCAGATCGTTAAACACTTTTGTTGAAGGTAACCTTATGTTGTTTATTCTAAATTCAGAAGTGATAATAGATGTATTTTTTTGAATGTTTAGAACCTGACATTTACTAGGATTTAAAACTAGTTTTCTTTCTTTTAGCCAATGATAAATTTTATCCAAAGATTTTTGTAGAATTGTGTTAGAATGGCTAAAAACTTTTGTATCGTCTGCAAAGAGATTTACGTTGCTATCGACATCTAGTTCTAAAGCTATATCATTGATATAAATTATAAATAAAAGTGGGCCAATAACCCCTCCTTGAGTTTTATTTATGTTGATCTTTAGTATTGTGAAATAATTAATTGTTTAATATCTATTCTGTTTTAATATGATTTTTATTCTACCAAAATGTTTATTAAGCAAAAGGCTGGAGTAAATTATTCAAACAAATCAAACATTATTTAGATGCTTTAGCCAATCAGCTTCCCAAAAATGTTTTAGAAAGAAGCATCAAGGTCTAAATTTATTTTGTGCTTCTTTTAATATTTTTATTATGTTATTCGCTGAAGTTGTTGTATTTAGTTATTGGTAAAGCATTTTATTAAAGTCTGAATGTTTCTTTGAACTAATTTCGACTGTAAGATATATTCTAAGGTTCTTTTTCATAATTTACTTTTAAAACTCAGAAAAGTGTGACTTTTTATTAGCATAGTAAGTATGTGTGTTAGTTTTCCTACCAGAGCTACCAGATTGCCTTTGAACATATCGCCACACAACTATTCGAGCCTGAAATCTAAGTTAAAAATCGATTGTTTGTGAAGTTATTATTGCGTTATGTGTAAGATAAGAAGCTTCGAAATTATTGAAAGAGTTAAGTACGGTTTTAAAGATTGAGTTTTAGTTATCTAAAGTTGATTCTAAAATCTGTAAAAATTAAATTAGCTATATTTGTAACAGCATAGCTGCCAGATTTCTAAAAAAATAATAGCTCACAATTACTAAAGCATTACATTTTAAGTTAAAGAAATAAACATTTGTTATGCAATCAGAGATATTTTTATTACATTTCTAATCAATTCATAATGAAGTCAGTACATTCCCAAACTGGTTTTAGTTTTTTTTTTAGCTTGCTTTTAGTAAGTTGTCTACTGCTACCAAACCATTATCACCGTATATACAAAAACTGCAATTATAAAAAATATTTTATTTTTGAATTTGTCTAAGAAGTATTAACTAACAAGTTTTCAACTATATACTTTGCTAGTTAAATGACTATCGATAATAATTTTTAAATGAGTCAGTATTAAGGGATTTGGAACAAAAGTAAGAAAAAAATCAATATGTTTTTATAATTTTCAATTTTGGTTTACAAAAGTTTGACTTAAAGATTTAAAATATCAATATAAACTATGAAATAATTTAACATATACGCTAAAAGGTATACTAACAACTCCGACCCGCGAACAATTCCCCTCCCAAATCAAATCCCACCGGATTAAATACAACCCGACAAATTGCAACCCGATTCAATTCCCACTAGATTAATTCCCACCTAAGTTATCCGTCACTTTTAGAAGAATCTTTTTTTTTCTAGACTAGGATAATGTCAGGATAAAAATGACGTGCTAAACTGATTGGGTGGGGATTGACATAGTTTGGGATCGATCGGGTGGGAGTTGATTCAGGTGGGAATTGATTGGGTGGGAAATTGTTTCGGGTTGGAATAAATACTTTACTTACTTTAAATATCCAAGTTTTAAATTTTGTAAAGTTATCATGGGTATATTTTTTTAATTTTCACTAACTTATTTACAAACTAATTAAATGTTACTTACAAATACATTTTACTTATACTAAACTTTTTAAAAACCAATATTTTGTTAGCTATATCTTTAAAAAAATAAATTGTGGTATGCATAAAGTATCAAACAAAAATTATCAAAAAGTTCACATATTTAGTAAACCAATATAGTATTTGTTGTGCTTTTTTTCCTTATTGTTTTTCGAGTATATTTATTTTATTAAACTGTTTAAAACTCTTACTACTTAAAAAACCACAGTGTTTCTAATAAAAGCTTAGAATAATGGTTAACATTTTTGTGAAAGCTAATTATTTACGAGAAATTTAATCTTATTATTTAAAAAACTTAGAATTAAAAAAAAATAGATAAATTTATCTTTTTATAATAATATCGAGTAAAAATTATTTTATTTTATTCGATATATAAATAACTTTTATATAAGGAAGTTTAATAACTATGATTACTTACCTTTGCAAGCCAGGAACTTTTTTTTGATATATCGTTTACATCAGGGTTTCCCAAAGTGGGCGATATCGCCCCCCTGGGGGCGATTTTAGTATTTCGGGGGGCGATAATTAGTAAGGGGGCGAAAGGGTGGGCGATAACTAGTAAGGGGGCGAAAGAGGGGCGATTTTAAAATTTTGGGTTGTCATAAAATTTTTACTTTTTATTTTGCTATTTTACTAATTTTAGCTTGCTATTAAACATTTGACCCTGTGGTAAAACTTAAACAAAAAAGTTTATTGTGTTTATGTAAAATATAGATAAAAAATCAAGTACTTATGACTCCTACTTTCAAGTTAATTACCTATTTTTAATTATATATTTTCTTATTTAACACTTCCATAGATCATAGACGATCGGAATTATTTTCACTATTTTTTAACCTTACATTTATGTTATTTAGGATCATAAATGGTTTGTAAAAATATATATTTTCTGTTATTAACTATCATCTCATGATATCTTCAATTATTTTTTGAAAAGTCACTAAGTTAGACTAAGAAATAAAACTATTCAGGGTTGCCAATTTACCTAAAAAAACCTGGAATTTGACAATTAAGGCAAAAAAAAATTTTTTAATCTGGAATTTTTAACAATTTCAACATATTAAGTAGTAAAATTTCGATTTGACACAAAAAAACTATCATTTAGATAAAAATATGCATCCCTTCGTGGCAGATCTTTTTAAAGTAAACGACTCACAGGAAACCTTCTCCGACTTACAAACTGACCTTGAAATTAAAGTAATTTTTTCCAAAGAACGAAATGAAAGGTTTTGGACTCAATAAAAACTAAGGCAAAAGTATCCAATCATTTGAGAGGAATTTAGATTGTTGTGTATAGTTTTTCCTTCTTTCTATGTTGTTGAGAAAGCTTTTAGTTTAGTTATCTACATCTTGAGCAAAATATTTAATCTAGATATTTTTAAAGGGGGTGTTTTGAGGCTTTATTTGACTGATTTAGAATCAGATTAGAAAAACTTGCAAGCATTCATGAACCTCATCCTTCGCATTATATTAGAATTCAGTAACAGACATTATTTTATTAAACTTTTTTTTATTTATTTGATCTTTTAAAATACTTCTTGTTTAACCTGGTTTGTATTGTATTTAAGTCGTCTTTTTATATTAAAGATTCTTTAAAGTTATTTATTCTATAACAGGTTTGCATAATGCCTTATAAATATTAATTACGGTAGACTTCCTCTTGATTTCGCACTTTTTACCCAAAAAAGTGCAAACTTATTCTTTCTTAAATTTAACTTAAATAAAGTCTATTACTAACTAAGTACTAATATAAAAAAAAATACACAATATTTAATAGCTTATCTTATTTTTTTTTTATGAATGTTTGTTTTATGTTTTAGTTGATTTTATGTTTATTCATAACGTTATTGCATATAACATATTAAAATTTATCATTTTGTAAAAAAATGGCAATAATTTTTAAGTTTAAACTTTTTTATTTTGTTCAAAGTGCGAATCGAAGAGGAATATTATAGGCTAATAACTAGAGAAAAAATAAAATTAAACAGTATTGAATAAGCAATCAAAAGACTGCTACAGTTACAAAAGAAAGTATTAACACAATTAAAAGAATTTTTTAATTGATTACTTTCTGTTCACAGAATTAACTGTAAAACATTTGATTTTTTTTGAATTTAAATAAAGAAAAAAATCTTAAAATTAAGGTTTAGTTTCCTAAAGGTTACTTTAAGTCAAATACTATTAAATGGTCTACTACAAAACATATAGTTTAAAAAGTTTAGAATAAAATTTTTAATTTTACAACTAACTTGCTTATAATATATCTCAGCATTGAAATTAATAATTTTACTGCATTAACAGAAGCTATTGATAAACCCACTTTTCATGTGAGATAATCAACCAGTCGGTCAAACTTCCTAAAACTGGATCAGCAATAATGTTTTAATATCTATTTCATTATGTTTAAAAAAAATCTGTTCATTCTTTTATATTTTTTTAATCTCTGGTATTTAATTTTAGAATATGCCTACTTATAAAATATTTAAAGTTTTTTGTGCGGCTTAAATAAGTTACTTAGTATTTACTCTAATTGTCCGAAATTCGTTAAATGAGAGATAGTTACAATGTCAGGTTTCAGTTCAAATTTCAGATGGGTAACTTACGGTCCAGATCCAATCAAATTTCGACCCGCCAAGTAACTTGAAACTACTTGTGCAAAATAAACAAAATTTAGTTTCTTGATGCTTATGATTTTGAAATACACTTTTAATTTGGTTTTCAATTAATTGAGTAACTCTAGATCACAATAATAGTAAATCATTTTATTACAATTATGCTCGAGTTTTTTACTTTTCTATATGTCACTTTTTTAAATTATGCAGCCCGCAATTACATTTTTTTAACGAGTTGAAACAAGAAAAGATTTTTTAGTAAATATGAATTGCTGACTACAAAAGTTGTCCACCACTACCCTAAAAGTTTCATTAGTTTCAAAACAATTCATATTTAAACAGGATTGATTACTGATTACACAAGGCTTTTTAATATTTAAGAATTTTAATACACTTTACTGGGCTTATAAGAAAACAACAGTACTTTATTTTCTCAAGCCCTGTAAACTACTTTGAACACAGCCCAAAAGTGCGTGTATAAGAAATACCAGACTAAATTACATTTCGAACACAATTTTTTTGGCTCAAAAGTTTGTACTCAAGAGAAAAACTACTTTCTAAAATCGTGGGGGGTAATTATATTTCAAATTTCTGAAAAGGGGGCGATTTTGTAAATGAGTTTGGGAAACCCTGGTTTACATTCATTCTCAGAAGTTTATAAAAAACAAATTATGTGATATTACTTTAAACTATTATTAAGGTTATAATTAGCAGTATATTTACTTCTTTTATTTTCGAAATTATCAAATTCAAAAGTTGAACGGAGAGTAAAGTTATAAATATTAAGCACAAAAAAAAATGACGAACAACTAAACTAGTCAAATATTCAATTAAGGTAAATGTAAACTTAAATTAGTTAAATAAAATAATCAGAAATAGATTTTTAAAATTTAACGCTTCAAATATTTTAAGACAATAGATCAATACAAGCAGAAATTTTTACATAAATTGTTTCCAAACAAAGCTCTGTAAATCATACAATTTTTCTGTCCACACTTCTGTAACGGTATCGTAACAGATAACATAGTTTTCAAAGGCAGCATAAGCACAAAGCTCCGAGCGGAGCGAAGCTTTCGACTAAGGAATCTAAAAGAAACGCGCTTTTGTGAAGCAAAGCCGAAAGAAAGCGAAGCTTCTGAAGCTGGAATTTAGTTTAACCAGAGAGAACAGGATTGGGGCCTAAGTACGAATTTGACAAGTAAAGCTTTTTGAAAAAAGAATTTAGTTTTGAATGCTTTATTTTAAAAAATCATATGTTTTTGTAAATAAAAATAAACATGTGTAAATGATTATGAATTTCTATTTATTTATTTTTAGTAGATTTTTAACGATTACTACGAAAAGTTTTAGAAATTTAATTTTAGTTTTCTAAAAGTTATCGAGCTTTTGTTAGTAGTACTAAAAACTTCTACTTAAATAGCATTCAAAACTAAGTTCCGTTATTAGAAAGACTCGCTTTCTTCGGCTTTGTTTCAAAAATTTTATTTTAAATTTCTAAATACTACTAAAAGTTGTTTAAATTTTCGAAAGCTACTGTTTAAACTAAGCATTAAAATAAAATTTTCTTTTTGTATAGCTTATTTTCTTTGGCTTTGCTTCGCAAATTTAGCACTAAAGCGCGCTTTGCGCGCGTTGTGCGATCTTGCTCTTAGCAGTTTAATATAAACGACTTTCTAATTTTTAATCAACCTAAACCAATTTTAGGGCCAACTTTGTCATTCATTGGCTTTATAGAAAGAAAGTTGATTTCTAAGTACAAGGTGACTTATTTCAGATATGTTGACGATTTTTTTGTGTTAGGAAAAGACGAAAAAGAGATTGATGAACTCTTTATTGTGTTGAACAAAACACATTCATCAATAAAATTTACATCAGAAAAAGAATACAAAAATGAGCTGGCTTTTCTTGACGTTTTAATTAAACAAAAAAAGAACCTATTTTTGATATTTGTTTGTAGAAAGAAAACTTTTACTGGAAACTTTTTAAATTTTCATTCATTTTGTAGAATGAAAAAACGACACACTTAATAATAACGCTCTGCCATCGAGCTCATAAAATCTGTTCAAGAGAACTATTTGCTGATGAAATAAATTAGATAAAATTGTTAATAAATAAAAATGGCTATCCACAAGAACTTGTAAATTGACACTTTAAAAATTTAAACAAAATAAAGCTAGCAGGGCCAGAGAAATGTTTGAGCACTTTATCATACCATATGTCAATAAGAACTCAAGAATTATAGAGGGAAATATCAGCCAATTAACAAGTTAATCTTATCACTCAGCTAAACCGAGAGCTATTTTCTTATACAGACCAATGGTTAGACTTTGGGGCAAAGATCCAACATCATAAATAAAAAAAATATGGTAGATTACCAGTTCAACTGCTTCTGTGAAGATAGTTATGTCGAATGACTTCAAGACAATTTGCCAAAAGGTTAAAAGAGCATATTCCAAAAAGTATTGATGAATTTTGCAAAATGAATAATAAGGAAAATAAATCTATAAAGGTAGTAAACGCTTCAAAAAGTTCTGCTATTGCAGAACACCTAGGTAATAACCTTGGTTGTGCAAGTAATTATAACTTGAAAAGGTTTAAAATTATTAAAAATTGTTTTCACATTTCTGATTTAATTAAACTTGAGGCTATATGTATTTTGATAAGAAAACCTAAATTGTGTAAACATAAAGACTTTGATTATACTGTTTCTTTTTTTTTCATAATTTTCTTTGTATGTAAAATGAATAATAAGGAAAATAAATCTATAAAGGTAGTAAACGCTTCAAAAAGTTCTGCTATTGCAGAACACCTAGGTAATAACCTTGGTTGTGCAAGTAATTATAACTTGAAAAGGTTTAAAATTATTAAAAATTGTTTTCACATTTCTGATTTAATTAAACTTGAGGCTATATGTATTTTGATAAGAAAACCTAAATTGTGTAAACATAAAGACTTTGATTATACTGTTTCTTTTTTTTTTCATAATTTTCTTTGTATGTTGTTAGGTATGTTTTATTTATTTTTTAGTTACATTGTAATTAGAAGTACTTATGTGATGTTAATTACCATTTGCTCTATTATTATTACTTTTACACTAATTAAATTTTCACTATATACGCTAGATTTAAAACTTTTCTTTTAGCTTAGTAAATAACTGATGAGTTAAGCACAAAATATATGTTGTTATGAAATTTGAGTCTTGTTTATTAAATTAAATAAATTATTGAAGTGTCAAACAATTTTTGATTAACTTATTTAGCCCTAAAAAGAATAGGTTAAACATTTTTTTTTTCATTAATTTTTACTATTTAAATTTTTAAATCTTTGTTTTTTGTTTCTGATATGAGTTTGTTATAAAATTTATGTTTCAGTTTATTTTTGTTACAAATTCGGCACTAAATTTAATCGGCCTGCATGCAAGTGTGATGGTTCGTGCAAAAAAGTCGCAGTGGAAAATCTCGCTTTGCAAAAAATATCACCTTTAAGTTTAAAAGTGACACTCCGTGCAAAACTGTTGCTGTGCAAAATGTCGTCGTGATAATGTGACGTCGTGCAAAGATGAAGCCGTGTAAATGTAAAAATGTAATGCTGTGCAAAAATGTCGCCATACTAAAGTATCGCCGTGCAAAATTTTGCCGTGTAAATGTAAAAATGTAATGTCGTGCATAAGTGTTGCCGTGCAAAAAAAAAAACGCCGTGTATAAGTGACCCTGAGTGCAAAAGTGACACTTGTACAAAAGTGATTTGTTCCCGTTAGACAAGTTAGTTTAATTTTTACTCAAAAAAGCTGGAGTAATTTTTATTAAAGTTGTCATATATTCGTCAAATATTACAACAGCATAAAAATTTGACAACTTTGAGTTCATAAACAAACTTGAATCTAATATTCAAGGTAGTCATCTACCAGATCCGGCCATTTTTTGCTTGGATCCGGATTCAGCCGGTTCCTAATTTTTAAAAAGATTCAGAACCGGATCCAGCTGGATCCTAACTAAGATTTTGTTGGATCCGGAACCAGTTAGTTTTGAAAGACTTTGTTTTCCGCGATCAGCTTCTTTCAGTTTTATATACATACTTATTTTATTGTGTCTTTAATACTTAATATATATAAAATTAGTCAAGCAAAACAGACAATTTAAAGTGTAAGTAAATCAATTATTTTTTGTATACATACAGGTACATACATGCATTTGAGTAAAAATAGCAAATTTTCAATTTAAAGTTTCTTGCAGATTAGATTGTTCTACTGACACTATGAATTAGTACGAATTATAAACTTAAAATATCTTCTTTTTTAACATAAAACATATACTTAAATTTTAATGTATTTAATTTGTTAAAAGTCTTTACAGTTTTAATTTAACTATATTATTTAAACTTAAATTTATTAAATAACGTAAAACTCTACATATACAGCTCATTTAACATTTGGTTACTCTTTTTAAAGAGGCAGCATTTGTTCAACAAAATTTTCTGCGCGACAATGCATTTAACATGAAGGCTGGTATGTTGTTTATAGAATCCTCTTTAGCACCCTGTTTCTATCAAATCCTTCAACTAATAATTAAAGGTTCACTGATTTTAGAAAATAGTATACTCGTGTTAATAGACCAGGCCCGTCAAGTTGTTCACCACTTAAATCATTCTTCTAGAGCAGGGTTTCCCGACCGGAGGTGCACGCACCCCTTGGGGCTGCAAGTCTGCATTCCATGGGGTGCGAGAAGATTTTTAATTTTTTCAGGAGATTTTTCTTTGGCTTGGGCGACTGTAAGCCTAAATTTCTTTTACTAAACAAAATAAACTATCGATTTTAAAGCTAACAAGCAATTACGATTATATAAAAGATTTTCAAGTTTTGATTATTAAATCATAATCTATCTGCATAGCTTTTACAAAACTTTCAAACACATAAAAATTTAGTTGTGGTTTTGATTTTAACTATTCGTTTCTTTGACGTTTACAAAAAATAGTACTACCATTACCTAAATCTAAGGCTTGTTATAGTGGGTAGCTGTAAAATTTACACGAGCGTACAAAATTGCACGAGGGCACAAAGTTGCACGAAGACACTTTTGCACGGAGGCATTTTTGCACGGGTTGAATTTTTTTATTATTAATATTATACTTTTTTTTTCTCTTAACTATCACTGTAACCCCTAACCCTTACCCTTGGTCGGTGGCTTTTTTTCTGTTTGATTATTTAGTTATTTTAATTAATTTATATTTTTTTCTATAATAATTTTTATTAGTTATGTTTTAATTTTTATTATTACTGTTACCCCTAACCCTTACGCTCGGTCAGTTTTTTTTTTGTTTTTTATTTATTTGTCATTTAGTTTTTTTTTCTGCTTTTATATATATATTTTTTTTGTTTTTTTTTACTCTCGTGCAAAAATGACCCTCCGTACCAAACTGCAACTCGTGCAAAATTGACCCTTGGTGCAAAATTGTCTTCGTTCAATTTTGTCTCCTAGTGCAAATTTGTCTTTTTGCAAAACTATATTTGTGCAATTTAGTCCCCACATGCAATTTAGTTATCTCACACAATTTTTACCCGTTCTCGTTATAGCTATTATATCTTTTAAAACCCAATTTATTTACAAGCTAGAGACTCATGTGAAAGTACAGTTTTGAGTGAAAATAATACTTTGGCTTAACATAGTACAGTTAGTTTTATAATTTTTTAGTACCTAGTTTATATAAAAATGTATAAAAGATTTTTGTTCTAAGTATAAATCTAATTTTTGTATACTCTTTTGGTGCCTTTTTCTAACTTCTCATATTATTATTCAGATAATAAAAAAACAAACTGACGAGGTCATAGACCGAAGCATTGTTGTTGTTAAATAATTCTTAAAAAAAATTATGTCTTGATAATATTTTTTTTTTTACTTCTTTAGAATAAATTTTTTTAATTAGTACTTAATCCTTAATTATGTAAAAGAAAAGGAAGTGGAATGATAATTATGTGCAGTTTGGTTTTACTTGCACTGGAACAACTAAAGGCCAGCAAAAACCGCAATGCATGTTTTGTACCGACATGGGGGAGCAGATGTTTCAGGTCATGTTGTTGAATAAATGAAAGCAAAAAGGATCCGCTTTGAATCACGAGGTGACTTTCAAAGTTGGGTTTTGTAAGAACTGACAAACAACCACTTTTAATGGCTTCATACCTTGTGTCGTATAACGTAGCCGAAACCAACAAGCCCCATAAAGTTGCTGAAGAGATGATAAGGCCATGTGTATTATAAATGACAAAAATTGTTCTTGGAAAAAAAGCTTCAAAAAAGCTTGAATTAGTGCCGTTATCAAATATGTTATTCAGAATCAAATTTGTTAATTAAATTCGGATATTTTGGACCAAGTTAACGCTGATATCAAAGCTAGTCCATTGAAAATCTCTCAGTTAGACGAACAAACCGATTTTGAAAATTGCAATCAACTGATCGCATTAGTAATATATGTGCATGATGATACATAATTCTTGTTTTTTGAAGATCTGAAAACAACTACCAAAACAAAAGACATCGTCAAATAAGTGAAGATTTTTTTTTTGCAATACATGACTTAGACATCCAAGTTATTGGTTCTGTGTGTACTGACGGTGCCCCTGATATATTGGGAAATAAGTCGTTTTTTTTTTGCGTTGTTAAGACAGGATATTTCGCACTTAAAGGGTACTCACTGTTTTCTGCATCGACATGCTTTAGCATCAAAAATATTACCCTTAAAACTGAAAAATGTCCTTGGTATTTTTGTAAAGGCCATCAACTGGATTAGAGGTCGTGCTCTTAGTCATCACGTTTTTAAGTCGTTGATACAAGATCATAGTAAAGAAGATTTAGTTTTAATTTTCCATACGGAGGTCCGCTGGCTATCACGTGGAAGAGCTTTAACGAGCTTTTTTGAATTGCGAAACAAAGTCAAAGTTTTTCTTAAGAAACGTGACTATGACCATGCCAAAGAAATGAAGTCAGAAGAATTTAATCAAATACTAGCTTATTGAGTTATATTTTCAGCCTTATGAATAACCTGAGTGTTTCTATGCAAGGGAAAAATACAAACAAACTTAAATTTTGTGAAGTGTTAAATGCTTTCAAAGAAAAGTTCTTTCTCTGGTTTTGAAGAGTTAAAAGAGGCAATTCATCAAATTTTTCATCTCTCGAAGAAATAACTGAAAAAAATGAGTCTTAATTCATAATGTACGTGTAGAAATTATAAATCATTTGGAAATACTATCCAAGTAGGGTATTTCGGAGTAGGAAAACTGGAAACATCTAAAGAATGGTTAATGAATCCATAATCTTCTAGATTGTGTTATATGCCGGGTGATGAACCGTTTAAAGATAAACTTATTGAACGAAGCGTTTTCTTAAAATGCAGTTTTTAAGCAAAACTCTGGAACAATATTGGTGTTGTGCAATAAATATGTTTCAAAGACTTTGTGAAAAAGCACTAAGTATGCTCATCCCATTCGTGACGACTTTCTTGTGCGAGTCTGTATTAAATACTCTTTTGTCAATCAAAATAAAATCTAGAAACTGCTTGAATGCACATGTAGTCATACTGATTTCTATCAGCAACAAAGTGCCACGTTTTAAGAAACTCTTGTGCAATAAACATTAACAAAAGAGTCACTAAATTTAAAGCGGATTTTAAATTCAATTTTTAATTTTTCGAAATAGTATTGTATGAACAGAAATTTAATTTTTTGTTAAATACCTTATGAGTATTTGCCAAACGACGAGTCATTAGGGGTCTTTTCATTTAAGATATAGGATTAGTTTTTTCTTTTTGTTTACGTTAGTTAAAAAATGTTCAAAGGTAGATTTTTTATCATTTTGTTTGATAAAAAAATACTTTTAATTTTAAAAAAGTAGAAGATAGGGCAGGTAGAATAACAAATTGCTCAAAACTCACTTGCTTAACCTTCAGAAATTGTTGATCGTTGCATAGGGGAGAGTGGGTTCTGATGTTTTTTAGCTTAAAAAGATTAAAAAATTGTTTTAATAGAGTTTGTTGTATTTTTTAGTTTCGATATATTTATTCTTTATCGAAATAGTACACTATTAAAATAGTTATACACAAACCTTCATGGTTCTATTTTAAGTTATTCTCAAAAAATAAATCATTGCATAAATTGCAAAGGGTGTGAGAACAGATTAAAATTTTTTAGGGGTGCGGGGCATCAAAAAGGTTGAGAACCACTGTTCTACAGCGTTCAAGAAACTAAAAAAATCCAGGTCACTTTAGGTTCATCAATGACAGTGCAAAAAGCCTTGTTACTTGTGCAAGATATTGAAACAAGGTGGAACTCAACCTACCTTATGTTGAAGAGACTAGGAGAAATAAAAACAATTGTCCAGATTCTCCAGAACTCCGTTACTAACAACAAATTTAAACCCGGTAAAATTCTTACAGCTAATAAATGGAAACTTGTTAGCATCCTTAATGAGCTGTTCGAACCCTTCTACACAGTAACGCAGCAGTGAAGTAAAAACAACGCATTGTTGTAAAGTGTAATCCCGCATGCAACAGTACTAAAAAAGTTTTTTAATGATAAAGCTTCTAGTCGACCAGGTAAAAGTAGTTCTATAACCTTAGCAACCTTGGCAGAAAATATAAAAAAGGCTTTCAAAAAAATTTTTTTTATACTACAAATAAGAGCACAAGAATAAACCTTTATGATAACGTTTTTTTTACTCACAGCAGCTGATATACGGTATCGATTTGACTTTTTCCTTCTAATCTCAAAAAGAAGGTTGTAAGGCTACTGAAATCTGAAGCAAAAAATTAAAGTTAAGGTGAGACTGGTAAGAATGGTCAAATTCCTCTAGTACCACCAATAAACCTAAAGCTCAGCTACCTAAATATGATGTTCCAAAATATTTTTGTCGTTCTATTCTACATTTAAATCGGAAACAAGTGCAAACACTCACGAAAGTGAGCAATAAGATTTAGTTGATCAAGATATTGAGACTGAAATTAAGTTTTTTTTAGCTGAAAAAAATATATCTGCTGAAGAAGTTTAAGAAATCTTGTCCTGGTGGAACTCATACAAGAAAAACATACACACATCTTGCTAAGTTTGCAAAAGTGTATCTTTCGGCACCACCATATTTTGTTTATAGTGAAAGGTTGTTTTCAGAACCTGGTAACTTATACGAACAAAAGCGAAATCGATTGCTACCAGGAAGTAATAATGGTTAATACCAAGTTTCACACGCAGCCCCATTCAAAGCAGAATAAATTTTATTCAATACACGGTCTTTTACATTGCTTTTATAAGTCTGTTGAAACAATTTCTTTTAAGCTATTTCAACTTATACTTTTAAGTCAAAGTAATTAAACGTAAGTTATTTATTTTATTCAAAAAACTTAATTTTTAGGCTGTTACAGATAAAAGTAAAACTAAAGTTGTAGCTTCAAATAGTATTAAGCTAAAGTAGAATTTATGTATTTAAAAAAAGCTATAAATTCAAATTATAGCTCAGAACTTTATATATGTGAATACAAAATTAATTTATTTTAGATTCAAAAGTGAAATGAAAATGTATTTAAACAAAAAACCTTTAAATTAATAATTAACTCAATTTGAAATTATTATCGAAAAATTTACCGTTTTCAATTCATACTACTCGTTAACCTTAACAAATAAATCTATAAAAAAAATTGAAACTATCGTGTATATTTTTTGCTTTAAATGTAGTATCTGATGAAAATATTTGTTTTAATTTAAATTTTGCTTACAATGTATTGTTTTGCAGAAAAGCGATAATTGTTTTTTGTGATTTCACAAATGATAAACCGATGGAAAGTTGAAAAGCTTGACAGACTTTTGCGCATTTACTAACTAAGCTTTTTTTTAAGGAGACTTGACAAATTGAAGCTTTAGTTTTCTAAAACAAATTTAAAAAATCCCTGTTGAAGCAAAAAAGTATTTATTAGAAGTCCTGAAGAAAAAGTTTATAACGTTAAATCAATCGATTGAAATCTATACACGAAGTATTAAATATGTTAAAAGTCTGAAAAAATATTGTTCTGTTTTATAAAAGGATCACTTATCTTTGTACTAACATAATTGGCAACAACAAAGTTCAAAACAAAAAGCTTGTTAACTTTAAATTTAATCTATTAAGTCGATACTAAAGAACAATGGTTTAAACCGGGGTTGTTCATTAAATTTTATTTTACTACGTCTACCTTAGTCTTTCTGAAAAATTGTTGAATGTAATGTAAAAAAAATTGTTCAATTTTCTTTTCCAAAAAAAAACACTTATAGTAATCTAAAGTTCATATAATTTAATCATTTGCATACTTTGATTTATATTTAAACAGTAGACAAGTAAGTAATTTTTCTAATTTAAGTAAAAGCTTAATCAAATGTAAGTTTATACTACTTAACTATTTGACTGTATTGATGAGGCTTTAAAATTAAACTTTTTAAAACTTTAGATTAAATATTTCAAAAAAATATGCTTTTTTATTTCAGATTGATTACTTTGTTAGAAAAATTTGTTGTTTAAATATATTTTTAACCATGCACAAAATTCAACCTTTTTAATCATTAAAATTTTTTTTTATAAAATTTTAAAACTTTAAGGTAATTAACTTTAGATAAAAAAGTAGCGAATTTACTCAATGTACAACTTTGCTTATTATATTTCTTATAAGTTATATATCACTTTATTTGTCAAGTTCAATTAAAACTACTTTAACAACATTTACAACAAAAGCATTGATAACGCTGACCGTGTTTATAATAATTAAAATATTTTATATATGTTTCAAGAAGTAGAAAACTTATCCAACAATTTATTTATTTAAAATATAAAAATCGACAAAATAGAACAAAACAAAAAGCAAAGGTATTGCAAAATTTTGTAGAACTATTATGAAATTAACATTGTACAAAAACGGTACAGTAATTTTACAGAACCATTTAAATAAAACATACAAAAAGTAGACGAAATAGATGTTGTTTGAATTTTTGTCAACAGAGTTTAGAATATAAGAATTGGTGAATACTGCATAGCTTGTAGTTTAAATATTAAACACATGTTGAATAAAACAACTTTAAACAAGTAATAAAAGTAAATCAAAAACATTAACACTATAAACAAGTCAAGTATGTTCAAAATTGTATTGGCTAAAAAAATAACAAATATATTTAATAGAAAACTTTGAAAACAAATCAAAAGTATTGAAAAAAAATCAGTTTAAAACGCACACACTGGAGTCAGGCTGGCAGCCAGGATAAGCTGAAAGCCACTTTAGCTCGCTTTCCACTTTCTCAACACACACGCACCTCGCTTTGGCGCCACCTGGCGGTTGAAATAATCGCGGGTAACCGATCCACGATCTGTCCACTCCACCACTATGTGAAAGTATATAGAAGTTTAATGGTATTTGTAAAAAACTTTGAAAACTAAATTTAATTATTTTTTTCATAATATAAATTAACAAAATACAGAATTTAAGATATTCTGAAAACTTGGCCATTTTATAAATGGTTAGCTTTTGAAATGTTCATGAGTGTTTTTTATCATAAACAATTTCTTTTTAACATACAACATTAAAGTATTCACAAATTAAAAAGTCAGTAAAATAAAACATTCAACAGCTTAAGAAAGATTTTTTTTACTTATACCATGACATTTTGGAGAATTTTGAAACTTTCAAAATTATTTACTACTTCTAATTTAAACTTAAATTTAAATAAATTCAGTTTCAAACAAGAAAACAGTATATAGAGTAATGATAGAACTTAGGTGTTTAAATAAATTTGTAAAAACAAAACGTATTATAAAGTATAATTTATAACACACCTGAATGTAAGAAACTTTAATGTTTGATAAAAAGTAACTTTTCAACGTTAATACTTTACAGGGTTGCCAAATATTTTCGGAAAATTTTCTCCAGGTATTTTAAATTTCTTCGAAGTTTTTAGTATTACACGTTTTAGGGTCTATTTATAGTTTAAAATTAAGTTTATGGTAAAAAACTATGTTAAATAATATAACGACATTGAAAAGATTTCTAAAATGTTCTTTATATGTGTTTTATAACAGTTTTTTTTTAGCTATACAATATGTGTCAAATCGAAACTTTACTACTTAAAATGTAAAAGTTGTTTAATTTTAAAGGTTTTTCCAGGTTTTTTAGTGATTTCCGTCAAAATTCAAGGTTTTTTAAGTCTAAATTGTCAAATTCCAGCTTTTCCAGGTTTTTTGGCAATCCTGTAATTTAGTGTATAGAAAATTTTAGATAGACAACAAAAAAATTCTACTCGTATTTAGTTTAACTTGAAAAACTTTATTGCTTTTTTAGTTGATTATAAAAATGTAACAATGTATAATTTTTTAATGTAATTGCTATCATGATTTATAAAACAAAAAGAGTTATCAATAAACGTTATCAAAACTATTGATTGTTTTTTGCTTTTAATTAACCAAAAAAAAAATCAAAATTATTGTAAAATCTATTCGTACAATAACCTATGTATTATATAGGTTTTTTAATGCTTCATACTACTCCTTTGTTTAATTAACTTTATTTCACAAAAAATTACTACCAAAAATAATTTTTTGGTTTTGTTTTGTCCTTAAAAGATAAACGATTTCTATTTAAAATTCAATTTACTTTAGTAGCTGCTTGGATACAATTTTCTTACTAAGTGAAAATTAATTTAAGATAAATAATCCTATAAACTTAATAGGTTGCTAGAAATGAAAAGCAAATTTTTCTGGCTGTACTAGTAATTTAAAACCGGATTTGATATCTTTGTTCTGCTTATTAAATTACATACTTTAAATGTCTTAGGTTTATAAATTTAGGAATTTTCATAAACTTATATCATGACATTTTAGATAATTTTAAAACATTTCTTTATAATTTTCACTAATTTTAATCTAAACTTACTTTTAAATAAATTCAGTACCAAACAAGAAAACAGTATGTAGAGTAATAAAAGAATTTAAGAAAGTCAAAATAACATTTTTTAAAGGAAATTAAGAGTAATATTTTAATGCAAAATTTATTTACTTTTATATGATCATTGAATTTAATTTATTAATCAAAATATAATTATGTATACTTTGTTTTACATTAAAAACATAAAATGTAACAACTACATTAAAAGATTTTTTCAAGTAACTTTATTTCCAAAAGTGTATTAGTTGCAAATATTTTCAAAATTTTTTCTGAATTTGAGTTTTTGTAAATGTACTGAACAGTAAACGTTACTAAAAGAATTAATGTTTATCTTAAAGTTTGTTATATTTATATTCCCATAGTAGTTAAACTAGAAAACAACTGAGTAAAACTGAGTAATAGTTTAGCTGTTTATACTGCCTAAAGATAAGTTTTAAAGTAAATCATGAAACTGAAAGTGTTTGAAATAAATTACAAATTTATATTTTAAAGTTCTGATGGTTTCTAAAAAAAAAGATCAAAACTTTTTATCTGCCAGGCAAATTTTAAACATAAATATTTACGCGGGCTACAAAACTTAACTAAATTATTTCAAGTTAATGAAAACTACATTAAAGAAGAAAAACAAAGTTTTTTCTAACACTTTACGTATTTTTAAGAATTGCTTAGATAAAAATATTTACAAATATTAAAAACAGTAATAGTAGTTATGAACTTTTAATACTAAATTAGTTAAAAAATAGCCACTTGAAGGCATTCAAAGGGCCACAGTTTGGGCATCTCTTATGTATAGTTTATCTAGTTTAAGATTTGTTTTAGTTTGAAATATTTAAAAAAAACATGTCGTTATATAATTTAGTCAGTTTATCTAGAATAAAGCTTTTTTAATCACAAAGTTTAACTTAAATTAATTAAATTTTAATGCTGCTTGTCGAGAATAAATCCAATCTAAGTTGAACATTTATTTTGATCACATTGGTACGACTTTTCTATTGATTCTAACTTTAATCTTTTTGATAAGTTTTTTAGATAAAAAGTAATATAAATTTTCTCAAAATATTAACTGCACATATTAGCTGATGTAAAGTTTGTGGTAACAACCGATTACAAATATGAAGTAAAAGTAACAACTGACAAGTACTTTAGGTAAAAAGGCTTCTTCATTTAGTGTAGCTTTTTTTTAAATTAGTAGTAATTCTATATCTCAGGGTTGCCACTCTTTGAGTCAAAAAATCTTCCCTGAGTTTCCCTAAGTTTTTTCAAACCCTTAATTTTTTCTTTTTTGCTTTTGGCGAAAATTACTAATACTTCATGCTAATTTTTCTTCTTTTAAAATAAAAGTAAGGTTGTATGTGTATGCTTCTGCGTTAAAGGCTTACTAAACTATTTTTAAAAATTCAATGTTGGAAGTATAAATAATTTGAGATTTTAAAACAAAATTTGTGCAAAATTTTGTGTAAACATGTTAATTTAATAGTTAAATTTAATAGAAAACAGTTTTATTGTTTTGAAAATTTTAATTACTTCTTTTATTGAAAACAAGTAGTTGTAAACAGATAACAAATAACTTTATTTAAGAAATAAGGACTTATAGTAGGATAGAGTTTTATTAAACTACATAAGTAGCTAAAAAAAGAAGTCTATTAGAACTTTACAATGCATAGTAAACCACAACTTTTATACCTCTAAACTGTTTGATTTTGTTTAAATTTAGTCATGATAAACATAAAGTTAAAACTTAAAAAAAGATTACAATATTAATTCTATGAATATTGTAGAACTAGCCGCAAGGCTAAAAAATTTTTAAATAAGTACTTAAAATTAATAAAAATAATTATTTTGAACAAATATTGAAACTGGATTAACTAAAATTCATTCTAGATCTGAAAAAAAATCCCTGAGATTTTTTTTTAAATATTAAAACTTCCCTAAAATTTTAAGAAATAATCAAAACTTACCTGAATTTCCCTGAGTTTAAAAAAAAAATTCCCTGAGTTTCCCTGAGTGTATGGCAACCCTGATATTTGCATTAGATAAAAAGTTGATAATGGAAAAGCTAATACAAGTTAATCACAAAAATTGTAAGCATATGATATAGTATGAGTTTAATATAAGTTAAAGTTTTCAAATAGTCGCTGAATGAAGAAAAGAGAAATTTTTATAGAATAAAATTCACATCTTCTTCAAAATAAGTATGTAAAGATCACGTATACTTAAAAAAAATTAAAGAGTTAAAAGATGGTATTATTAGCCAATCTTGAAGGTTTTTTCTCATTTATAAAAATAAAACAAACTTAACTATAGAAACAGTATTATTATTTTAAAGCTGTAGTTATTTAATTTTTATCAAATTTATAAATTTTATAAAATAGAAATAAGTTCAATTTATTTAAACCCTGGTATTATAAACTAATATAAATTACCAGTTAAGATTTGTTTACTTTTTTTGTATAAACATTAATTCATGCGTAAAAAACATTACTCTGGGGATAATTTGGTGCACACAGTAGTTTCTAGTTATAATTAGAACACTTTTTTAATTATATTAATTATTTATTACAATATTTATTAATTTAATATTAAACTTAAATAACCGTATCTCATTATTTAAGTTTAAAAAGCATATAACCATTAAAAATAATAACTTAAGTGGTTTTTTCATTAAACTACTTGTGGGAGAATCTTTTTAGATTTAAAAGTAATAACAACAAATTTACATAGCTTTATAAACTTAGCTCTAATTTGCCCATTAAGTATAGAGTACATGATACAAACTTTAAAATAAAAAATATTGTTGTTATATAATAAACCAAACATTTATGATTTAAAAATTAAATAATAAAATATATCACTTTAGGTTAATTTTAAATGTTTTTTTAATCTAAATTTACAAGTTGTAAAAGATATTGAGAACTATACTTAATAAAATATTTAATATATCAATTATAATAAAACTGCTTATAAGACATATATAATGTTATCGAAGTACCTTTAAACATTTATTAAAGGTTATAATAATATCTATAAGTTCATTAATATTTTATGACGTTTCAACACTTTTTGTAACAATACTTTATCTTCCAAGATAAAGTTCAAGAAAAAATAAAATTTCCTCAGAATTATTTCACTGTACACTTATTGTACAACTAATTTTTCTTGAAGAATTTCTAGTAATCAATATTTCTAAAAGTTAAAGCTGACAAAATAAAACATTATTTATTTTTTATCAGAAAAGACCGGTTTATGGTTAGTTAAATTATGCTTTTAAAACTATTTTTGTTTCTTTTAATTTAAGGTAGTATGTACTTCAAATGTATTTTATATACACATTTCATACTTTAATCATTTCACACAACAATTGTCCATAGCAATCTTATAAAAATAATTTTTCTCTGTTCGTCAAACTTACGAAGATTTTTCAAATAATTTCATGTATTTAAAAGATTTCGAGTAAAAAATATTTTGTTATTACAAATCTTATTAAGTGCATAGGGGGGAAAAACACTTTTTTTTTTAATTTGATCTTATGTTATATAGTTTTTACTGAACTACAAGATGCTTTTTACAAATTATAAAAATTCTTAATATAACTTTTGAGATGTAGCCGGTCAAAGTTGGAGGCATTAATAGGACCCTTATGGGAGGCACAAACTAAAACAGCAAATAAGTAGAAATTACTAAAAATCTATCTCCTCCTACGTTTTTTGAGATAACTTCCTCAAATTCTAAGGAAATGTTCCTTGCAATATTTAAAAATTTATGTTGGAACAAAATTTAAAAAAATTAACAAATAAAAATTTCATAACAAATAAAAAGCTGTTTTTTTGTTTATTTTTTATACAAAACTTTTATTTTTCAATTTTTTTTAAATTATTTTCAACAGAATTTTCTAAATATATCAAGTAACATTTCCTGAAAGTTTGAGGTAGTTATCTTAAAAAACGTTGGAGAAGATAGATTTTTAGTGAAATAGTCTATTTTTGCCGTTTCAAATTGCGTCTCCCATAAGGAGCCTATTGTTGCCTTCAACTTTGACTGGCTATATCTCAAAATTTATTTTAAATTTTTAAAATCTGTAAAAAGCATCTTGAAGCTTAGTAAAAACTATATAAAGTAGTATCAAATTTCAAAAAAAAGGTGTTTACTCTCAGATTATTTTTTCAACAACAAAAAAAACTGATACCTTTTTTGCGTGCACCAAACTTTGTTACCGTTTTGTTGGGAGTTCATCGCGTTGCAGGGGGGCATCTTCAGCTTCAAACTTTCTTCCTCCTCCTTCAGCTTTCTTGCAAGCTCCATCGTGCTCCTGTACTTCAGCAGCTGTGGCGTTTTCTTTCCTTCTCCGTCGTAAAAGTGCCCAATGACTTTTCCTTCAAGTTTTAAAAAAGTAAAAAGCAAATTAACCAAGCATAAAATTTTGTGTAGTAGTTTTAAAAATTGACTTTTATTTTAATCTCTAATTAATTGGCAGCCTTTTATAAGTCACGGGTTGATTTTCTAAAAAAATATTGCTTGCAGGGCCCATTGGATTTAAGATAATTAAAGTTATCAATACAAAAATACAAACTTGCACCAAAAATGTGATGAAATAAGCAACAATAGTTATTTAAATTTGTAGATAGGTAATTAATACTTAACAAAAAAAGTATTTGAGTGATGTCTTAAGTTTTGTTAGCTTTACTTTAAAGAAAACCTTTTTTTGGTAAAAAACAGGAACTTTGTTACAAAATATAAAAATAAGTAGGTCGTTTTTTTTTACACTATTAGTAGAAGAGACACTAAACAGCATGTAACAAACTTTTTTTTAATTGCAAAACGATATAGATAAGTTTATCACTTGCAAAATGATAATATGAATGCATAGCCTAAAACAGGGGTAGGCAAACTTTGGCCCTCAAAGCCAAAATATGCAGCCCGTGAGGTACTTTTTAGCTTAAAACAATTTTTTATAAAGCATTAAAAACAAAATGCTTTGCTATAAAAACTTACAATTAGGCTCTTAATTTAATAAAAATTTTTAACTGGTGCTATTTTACTACTTATTTTGTAATATTTTGGTTTAGAATTTTATTTTTTTTACTAACTACTATGATTATGTTTAAATAATTGCGGCCCTCGAAAACTTTTTTGTAATAGTGCGGCCCGCAAAAATTTTTTTTGGATAAATTGGCAGACCCCTGGCCTAAAACTAATTCTGAAAACTTGAAATTAGGAACACAATACTTTGACCATTACAGATATGTACAGTGTCACTTTAATTCTTACTGCAATTAATGAAGCAAGTTTTGTAATTAAAAAATAGTTCTGATACAGCAAGTTTTTTAATTAGTTTACAAGCTACACTGACTCTCAGTTTCCCTTCAAACTTTTTAGTGTTTTCCAAAACTTGTTTTCAAAACATAAAAAAAGTCACTTGTTTGCAGCAGGGTGAGCTTAATGCCCAAACATTTAGAAAACTTTGTTGAGCTTTAAATTTCAACAGTTTGTTTATAGCATTATCAATTGCAAATGTTGTGTTTATTATTCTATTTCTATTTTTTGACAACTAATTTAAATGTGAGTCATGTTTTATTACTATTTTAACGTATACAAATTTTTTTTTTCTAGTCTATATTACCAACAAAATTCTTAAAAGTAACATAAGCATTACATTTTTACTCATGTTTAGTATCTTAAAGTTTTATTTTTGTTTAAAAAACATTAGTTTAATTTTTTATTTTGTTTTACTTCCATTTATTTTGTTCAAAATTTTTCAAAATTACAACAACTAAGGATCTCATATATGCAAATATAGGAGTGAAACATTGTTTTGTTAGTAATATTCTTTTAAATTAAATAATAGGTAAATTATAACATTGAAAAAACATATAACTATGAAGTAATTGGGAATTTCATTAGAGTTTAATTTGTTTTACTTTTTTACTATAAACATTGAATCGGTTACTGGACAAAACTTTTACATCAATAAAAACCTAGCTTACTTTTGTACAATTTAAAATAGTTACGAGTTCAAAAAAATTATTGCTGAAATACTTTTGATAAGTAAAACAGGAATAATTAATTGACTTACCAACACAAGGATAAGTTTCTTCATAAAACTTTATCCAATTTTCAACTTCAAGAAACTTTTCCGTTTCAAAATCTGAAATATTATCTATCAAGCCCTCTTCAGTAAATTTTCCAGTGACGAAAGCTTTTGTAGCATCTCTACCTGAAATCAAACATATTTTTATTTAAACTTTTGTTTAAATGAAGTTATCTTAAAAGTATATCTCACATTTTACATTCCATGAAAAAAGTAACAGTTTCAATCCATCACTCAGTAAAAACTTTCTCAACAGTTTTAGTAATATATTTTGTTTTCAAGTTTTTATTTGCGCTAATAAATATATATTCTTTGTACGTTCTTATCAGCTTTTAATAAAATTGTTTTTTTATTAAGATAAAACAAGATTTTTCAAAGTTCTGATAGAAGTTTTTTTCAGATAATAGTTTTAATAAAAACAAAAGAAAAACTAATATCAGTTAACTTAAAATTTTCAAATTATGAAGTTACATATTTACGGGATATAGTCTGTATGAATCTTTTACACTTTAAATAGTTACAATTTTCTTAAGCTTTTAAAAATATGATTTGGTAAGTAAAAACTAAAATCCCTAAAGAAATAACAATCTTCTGTAAAAATTTATTAAAGCAAAAGATTTTTAAAAACTTATAATGCTTTAGAATCTAAATTCTTAGTTTAATACCAAAAGTTTTATTTAGTGAAACTGTCTCACTGGTTTAACTATGACACTTACAATTAAAAGATAATCTTTAAAAAAACCTAAATATTATTTTTTAATACAAAACAAAATTAAGCTATTGAAGAATAAATAATAACCTGAAGTGAAAATTTTAATTTAAGTTATAATAAAATTAAAGTTAAAGTTTGTACACTTTAGATTCTTCATGCAAAGTTAAAAACAAGATTGCCACTCTTTGAGTCAAAAAACTAATCTTAATGACCTTTAACTGTCCTGAGTCATCCTGACTTTTTTAAAATTTAGAGCTCTTTTTGTAAAATTAATAAAAATTAAGTTCTTCAATAAAACTGGTTATAAAATAATAAAATATTGCAACTAAATCTTATTCAAAATCAATAAAAAAACATCCAGTGAATTAAAAGAAATCTAAAACTAACATTTAAAAAACAAGAGTCAGCCTGAGATTTTCAAAAACTTCAAAATATCCTCAGTGTCCTCTGTGTGTGGCTAGCAAAAAGTGTACTTTAGTAGAAGACTAAACAAGCTTATTCAAATTTATAATAACATACTGACTAAAAGAAATTAAAAATAATTTTAACTTTACTACTTTAACAATAAAAATTAAACCATAACTTTCAGGGTTCATGCGCGAATTTTTTTTCATTTAACCTGACTGAGACCAATTTAACCTGACATTTTTTCAAAGTAAGGAAGATCCCCTTTAGAAGTCATTTTAGGTATTGGGGGGTCTTGATTAGTACTATTGTAGTCTTTGACTTCAACTAGCTTTATCTCAAAAATATTTTGAGCTTAAAAAATATGCAAAAAGCAACTCATAGCTTAGTTACAACTTAATAAATTATTACTAAGTTGTGAAAAAGGTGATTGACTTACCTATACCCTTAACATAACAAATTTAGTGATAAGTTTTAAAAAAAAGTTTTATCTTATCTATTACTAGTGTAAAAATTTAATATATATTACTAAACAAAATTGTTAAATCTAATTAAGCACTAAGTAAAAACATTATAACCAGAAGATTTATAATAAAACGCTGTGCATAGTCGTGTTTTATTAACATTTAAAATATAACGCTTACACAAGTATTAAATTAAGTAAAAAAAATCATTATAGTATTTCGACTAATACTTAAAATTGATACATAATTATAAATCCTAAACTCTAAGTAAATACACTGTTTGTTGATGTCGTATCATATTTAAAAAGCTTACACTTAAGTTAAAAAAACCTTTAATATTTTATTCTTGTAGAGAAAAATGAATTGTACCTAAAATTTGTACTACCACAAAACTTAGTACTAATATCTTAAAGCTAAGTTTTAGTGTTGTGAATATCTCTAATAACTTTAAACAAACAGTATAATATATGAATAAACTGCTAAGAGTTTTAATCTAAAAAGTATTTGATATAAAGATTTTAAATTAGAAATTAAAACAGTTCAACCAACTATGCTCTGAAAAACATAGCTGATGTAAACAAATTCGAACAAACAGCTAAATTGTTGAATTAAACTAATGTTTAAACAGTTTTGTATGAATTTTCATAATTATACGTATATAATCTACTCAAAACAAAATAATGAAGATTCTTAAAAATTTTTTAGAGATTCAACAAAAAGTTATAAGCATTCATTTTTACAAATACTGACTTATTTTGTCTTTAATAACTAAATTTTTATTTAGAAATAAATTCACATCTCAATTTGATCTTAAAAAGATTTTTCAGAATTTTTAATCAAAAATTTCCAAGCATTTGAACTGAGAAAAACTGAGATTCCCAAATTTTTAAATAAAAAAACTGATTTAGCCCGACGTTTTTCAACTTTTTTCAAAAAAACTGATTTAGCCTGACTTAGCCTGATTTAGCCTGACGCGCACGAACCCTACACTTTATAAAAACATTGTCAATAAAAATGGCCTGCTTGCTGTCTAAATCGGCAGTATGTTGCCTGATTCAGACATTCAAATCAAAATCTAAACAAACAACACCACACAATATAAATTATAGATTATTAGTTTCAATATATTTATATTAAGTTGCAAATGAAATCAGTAAAGTTTTTAAAAACTTCCTATAATAGTACAAGATAAACTCATAACTGATTAAAAATTATCCTAGATATTGCTTTATTCAATTTTTTACTTTGTAAGAATAAAAAAACACTTACATGATTGTAGTGCTAAAGTTATTTTCATCTCATGAAGTTTAAAGAACTAAAATACATATTTCGCTTATTATAATTATTTACCTGCAAAGAAATGATAACTACCATCAGGTCCATAGTGTTTACTTCCTTTGCTGACGTCATAAACTTTTCCAAAAAACCCAACATACACCCCCTTGCTCTCAGGGAGTCCCCTAAAGTAATGCCACAGATGTTCCTTGGTGAATAATGCTTGTTCTGTTTGAGCTGAAATGTTAGAAAATTAAAACAAACTACTAAACCTAATTGATGACATAACAATATAGTAATTAAGAGTTTATCTCATTTTAATTTTATTTAAGTAAAGTATGTTAATGAAAAAAACAAATGGTAAGTAGTGATGGAATGCATCTTTCATATGCTCTTCCATTGTTTAAGTGTTTAAATGTAGAGTGTCACAAAATCAATCAAAGAGAACACAAGTATCTCAGGCAACATTATCATTATTATTGGATATAGTTATTGATAAGACCTAGAGCTTTTATTGAGATATTGCTTAAAGTTATTTTAGACCTTTTTTAGAACTGCAGGTTAATTATTTTTGTATGTTTATTATTAAAGTATTAATAGTTTTTATTGAAAAATAATTTACTGTTTTGGAGTTCTTTATTTATTTTATAGCTCTTATTATTTAACATTTAAATTTAAACTGTAAGGGCATGGGGGGTAAACACCTTTTTTTGAAATTTGATCTTATTTATATAGTTTTTTACTAAACTACAAAATGCTTTTTACAGATTTAAAATATTCAAAATAATTTTTGAGATATAGCCGGTCAATGTCGGAGGCAACAATAGGTTCCTTATTAAACTAAAACAGCAAAAATAGACTGTTTCATTAAAAATCTAATTTCTTCTACATTTTTTAGATAACTACTTCAAAACTTTAGGAAATGTTCCTTGATATATTTAGAAAATTTTGTCAGAAGGAATTTAAAAAAAATTATATATATATAAAATAAACAAAAAAAACAGTTTTTTTTTTGTTTAAATTATTTTATATTTAATCTGTTCTGACAGAATTTTCTAAATATTGCAAAAAATATTTCTGCTTAACTAAAAACTATTTTCAAAACTGGTATATTTTTAGACTTCAAAACATTTATTGCATTTACAACAGCTGATTTGCAAAATATCAAAGTATCTCTAAGTATAGTTACAGTAAAAAAAAACATAAGTTCTAACTTTTCTCTCTAGACAAATAAATACTTTATAGCTTAAAGAATCAAGTTTCATCATTGTGCTACTATATAAGCCTTTGAAAACAGGAAAGTGATCATTTCAAACGAAAAGCTTAATAATGGTTTCATTTCATTTAAAAAATACTGAAAAACTAAAATAGTAACATTAAATCACAGAAGTGGGGATATACTGAGGTTCAAACCCTATAGTTAATGTTATAAAACAACTATAGAGTACATAAACAATCCAACTATTAGAACAAAATTAACCCAACATCAGCTGTTGCATATCAACTAAAAGTTAAAAGAAAATGTTAAAGCATTAATTTAAAAATAAAATACTATATAATGCAGTCTACTTAATTTTCACTGTTAAAGCACCAACAAATGTTTTAAAATGTGCTTAAATGAAATATTTTTTATTGTTGTTAACTTTAAAGTAGTAAGCTTTACATTCAATACAGTTACAACTAAATGTAACTTAATTTTAGAAACATATACTTTTTTAAAAACTTACTTGTTAATGGTCTTCCATAACTATTAATAAGAGATTTTACTATTGGAAAGTGAAAAAGTTCTTTTAAATATAGGTTGTCAAAATAATATACACCTAAAGCAATCAATACTATAGAAAATGTCAATAAGCCTTGAGTAGAGTACATAGTTGTGATCAGTAAAGCATTTCAAATATATGTTGCTTTTGGTTTTTGAAAACATGCTTTAAAAAAATTCAACAAAAATAAAACTCCCTAAGATAAAACTATTTTCAAATTTAAAACCACTATGAAAATTTAACCTTAAAAAGTGTAAATGCATAAGTAGTTTGTTTTGAGCAAAAATTAAAACCACCAAACCATTTTACCTTTTTTCAATTTTGAACTTGTAAAAACAATACGTTTTTTCAAAAAGATATAACATACTATATATTATATATATATTTTTAAACTATCTAAATGGAAGGCTCTTTACCAGACCTGGTATTAAGCAGTGTGTCTAGATTTAAAAAATTCTCGGCAGTAAAATTTAATAAACTTTAGAAGAAAATCAACCTAATGCATTTGTTCCTACTAATATCCAACTATTCCTGCTAAAACTTACATCTAGTTACTTTTTAATCTTTTTTTTTTAGTTTGCAGATATTACTATTGCAATTTTAAGTAAAAACCTAGTGTTAAATACTACTTCATTATTTGTTCTAATATACATTTTTATTGAAAAAAAAAAAAGTGGTCATAAAGTTGGTCCTAGGACCTTGTGTGGTGCACGAAAAAACCTTTAGGTTATGAAGTCGTGCACTTCTTGGATACCTTAAAACGTTTTTGTTTTTATATATTTATTTGTCAAAAATTAAACTTTTAAAAGCTTTAATTTGTTTAAAAATACAACCAACTTTTGTTTACCAATCATAGTTAGTCAAACTTCAACACTTTTTTATAAAAATCTTTATAATAGTTTTTATTTTCTGTAGACTTAATAGAAAAGATTTTCTATTGTTTTAGAATACTATACTAATTTAAACAAAAATTATCTTCAACAATATATTATATTAAATAGTTTGTCAGAAAGACTAAGTCAGACGAAGTTAGATAAATTGGCATCAATGTAATTAAACTGCTGTTTTAACATGCTGTTTCATTGTTTTCTAGTAATGTAGTGTTAGTCAACCAGAACAATTCCTGATTAAATAAATATCAATTGCAAGTAGTTTACCATATATGGAAGTGCAATGATGCGTAAAAAAGCTATATAGACAACAAAACAGAAGGTGATGAGGATTAGAATTAAAACCTTCGAGTAGTAAGCTAGTGTAGTTATGTTGTTTCAATTATTGAATTTTTGTTGTTTTTATAGTTTAATTACAAATTTTATTTTAACAATGTTTAATCTAATATATGTTTTTTGACTTAAAGTTTGACAATTCTTATATTAATGTACACAATCACATTCTTAAAATAATTTCCACTTTGACTTAGTTTATTTGTTAATTTTTTTTAAATCTATTTTTAAGTAAATTATAAAGCATAGTTCTCTATTCTATCTTTTGTGCATGGTTCTTTATAAAAGAATATAATTACTTATTTGTTTTGCCTGGATAGTATAAAGTAGCCTTAACTACAATTTAATTTAGTTAAGCTTAAAGTAAGGTTAGTGGTGTGGTGTAATAACCAAACAACTTGTATAAGTAATCCAATATATTTATAAGGTTTTATCAAAGTAGCAGTCTTTTTTTGTTGTTTCAAAGTTTTAATGTATTGGATATTTCTTAAACTTCATGCCAGTTTTTAAAGTTTTTCCTCAAGTTTATACTTTTATCTAGATTCAAAGTATTTTTGTTTTATTTTCGATGGTTTTTCAGTATTTAAGCTTGATTAATAGTGTTTTGTTCATCTTTAGAAACTTACTACTTAAATTTAAATTAGGGTTTCTAGTTTGTTTTAAAAAAATTAAAGCTTTGAAAAAGTATGCAAAATAAACTAAATGAAACTATAACTTTTGAAAGCTTATTTTAAGAGAAAACTCTGAGTTACAGTAGTGTAAGTAGATGTACAAATGTTATGCACTATTTTTAAACCATATTCTACCACTATGCTACAAGTTACATACTTTTAATAATTTAAACTACACAGGGTTGCCACTTTACTTGGAAACCTTGGAAAACCTAAAATTTGACAATTAAAGCAAAAAAAACCTAAAAGTTGAGAATTTTTGAAAAGAAAATGGAAAACCTGGACTTTTAACAATTTCAACATGTTCAGTAGTAAATTTCGATTAAAAAACATATTTAAAGTAGCTTTACCGTATCTTTCCAGTGCTTTTATACTTTTTAATACATTTTCTTACCTTTAACTTAACTCTAAACTATAAATAGACCCAAAAATGTGTACTTTTAAAAACCTTGAAAAATTAGGAGAAAACAAGTGGCAACCCTGACTACACTTATTTACTTGCAAAAGTATAATTTTTTTTGGACAAATATTATTTACTTTTTACACATAGCAAACGTAAATTGGGTTACAATTAATCATATTTTTGCACGCCTTTAACAATTACATTTTCTTTTATAAACTTTGTTTTATTTGTTTTTGTTCTTATTATTTTATGAATACTGACCATGTTATTTCACATCAACAAAATAGTGAAACTTCAACAATCTCTTAAAATGGTATCCAACTTAAATTATGTAATATGTGTTGTTTTATGCTAATAAGGTAAATATTCTAAGATGTTATAATACTATTTATGAACTTTAAACTTTTCATGGTCATGTTCAAAATTTTGTTATTAAAACATTATAAAACAATGTGTTTAGTAAAGTTCTTATCTTCTAGATCTAGTTTATAGTTAGTTACCTATAATTTTTTATTGTTAATAAACTTCTAATTTGTTTTTTTATAGAGTTTTAAGACAAAAGCTTATATCTTGTAATACTTTAAACAAACATAAAAACATGAATAACTTAAAAAAAACTTAGTTAAATATTTAGTCTTATAAATAAAAAAATACTTTCTTTCATCTTATTATTATTATTATTATTATTATTATTATTATTATTAATCTAAAAAACATTGAAGTCATGTAGTTACATTAAATGTTGGCCAGACTTCAATGGTTTTTAGGTGTATTTATTTAAACCAGGATTTTCTAAACCTATTTTAATACTTAGTCTCTTTTTAATATCCAAAAATAATTTCTCCTCCTTATTTCAAACCTAAAAATATCTAGAATCTTCCATCAACTATACCTCAGATCATTTTTTTAATATTTACAGGGTTGACAAAAACCTGAAAAACCTTGAACTTGACAATTTAGGCTAAAACACTGGAACAACCTGGAATTTTAATCAATTATTCATGTTGAGTAGTAAAATTTTGATTTGAACAAAAAATATACCATATAGATTAAAATGTTTTATCATTAAAAAATTACATTATTAAAAAACACATTTGAAGTAGCTTTAGAGTATCTTTTGAATATTGTTATATTATTTAACACAGTTTTTTACCTTCAACTTTAATTTAATCTATAAATAGACCTAAAAACGTGTGCTTTTAAAATCTGAAGAAAATTTTTAAAACTTGGAGAAAGTTTGCCAAAAACAAATGGGAACCCAGTGTTTATTACAATATTAAATTAGTTGTTGCTGCTTTACATGTTATTGTCCCCTTAATGCCCGAAGTTTTAAAGTAACTCTCTTTTGCCTCTATTCTAGTTATTGCCCTTCTTTTGTTCTTTAAAAAAATTTTATTTATACTGATGAGCTAGCTCATTGCGGGAAATACTGTTTCTGAAATTAGTTGTTCAAAAAATAATACTGAGTATTGCTAAATCATTTTTTTGTATACTTTTTTTTTAAGTAAAATTAATTTTACGATTAGTTACTTTTATAATCAACATAGTTACTAAATGCTGTAACATAATATTTGTTACCTTTTTTTAACTGGTTTTTAACAGGCTAAAATAAAAAAACACACTGTTAATAAATAATTTAAAAGCCAAGACCCGCCCCTGGTCAGAGGCAAAGAAACAAAAAGTTTATAAAAATTGTTACAAATGTTTTTCGTTTCTATCAGTTGACATTTAGCTATGGTAACTTTAAAATCTTGAAACTTTAACATTTTTGAATTTTTTTATTTTGTTGAATTATAACAGTTTGTAACTATTTATTTACAATACAAAAAATGTCAAACTAACTTTTATCGGTACTCTATTATTTTTTCTTAATGAAATGTATTACTTAACAGTTAAAATTAAAATAATCAAATCAAGGCCGTAATGTAAAAATTAATAAAACTTTTTTTACTACAAATATTAACTGGCTTCATTAGTTTTTTACACTTTTTAGATTTTAAGCTTCCGTTTGTTATTTAGGGCAGGGTTTTCAAAAAAAAATTTCAAATTGCCCCCTTCAACGATATTACCTAAACTACCATTAAATACACCTACGACCTTTTTTTGCTCTTCATCATCAACTCCAGAATATCTAGTGCAAGCTTCAAATTATGACCTCATGGCTACCCTATGACTCCTTAACTACTCACATCCCTCCCCTCTTTGCTGCTCGTGGTCCTCTGAACATCTGTCATGGCCCCTAAGGGTTTGCACTTTGTTGTTTTTAGAGTATATAACATAAAAAATAAATAAATATGTTACACATGAAAACATTACAACAAAACTTTTTATTTTGTTTATATGTATATAAATAAATATATATATATATATATATAATAAGGTTAATATTCAAACTTGAACACCTTCTACTGAGCCCACTTGAAGGGCTTTTAAATAATTTATTAAAATGACGATTTTAAACATACTGGAACATATGTTTCATAAAGACAAAAAAGATTGTCTTTAATGTTCAGCCAGTTCAAATTTAAAATAAAAAGCACTTTGGTAAACAAAGATGCAAAAGTTTACCAAAAAACAAAAGCAATATGACGTAAGAATTGAACATTGTACAATACAAATATTCAGTACAAAAATCGATCTACCATCTAACTAATCATGTAGTCCTCCAGGGCCTGTGGTAGGAACTACCTTTAGTTGGGGGAAGTCCCCTTTTTTGTGCTAAACGCTTAGCGCGTTCAGCTCTTAAGACTTTTACTGAATTTACCTTACTCATTAGGTTTAACTTAGTACTTAATAAGTATGTAATAAACTTAATATAAATAGTTTCTTTAATGAAGTGAGTTTATTGAATATGTGATATTAGTATGATAACTAAAAAGTAGAATGACAAAATAAAATGAATTTATCAGTAGAATATAACTGCGAATATAAACACAACAAGTAAACACCAAATTCTACAAACTAAAATGTCTTAATAATGTTCTTAAAGTGTCTGAATGACACAATCCTAAAAACTAAATATGTCTAACTTATAATACTACTAATGTTACAGAGTCTTAATAAATGTCGTGCTTTATGCACAACGATGGCTTAACTAAGCACAATATAATACAATAGTGCAAAAATACATCAAGGTCTTATAAAATGAAAATAATAAAATAGTTCTTAAAATCAATTCGTGTGCCTCTCGCACGGTCTTATGGCTTAACTGAGCACATTACAATATAGTTATACAAATTAACATAAAGTTCTTGTAAAATGACAATCATAACAAAGTTCTTAAATTCAATCAGTGTCTTAAGTTCTTAAAATTAGTGTGTTTTTTGCATGATCTTATGGCTAACTGAGCCAAAAATAATGAACAACATATCGAGCTGCGCGTAGTGCGCAAGCCAAGGCTAATGAGCAATTTCTTATCGTTATCTTGAAATAAGTATACAATTTCGGCTGAATATAGCGCCAACTGGCGGAAAAGTATAAAACAACGAAATCGAGAATCGAATTCGTTACATTCAAACAACTAAAAATTAACAAATACAATAGTTAATTGACTCTTAAAATACAACAAATTTTGAAGTATTTTATAGTCAATTAACTGTTGTTTTCGTTAATTTTTAGTTGTTTGATTAGTTAGGTGGTAGATCGATTTTTGTACTGAATATTTGTAATGTACAATGTTCAATTCTTACGTCATATTGTTTTTGTTTTTTGTAAACTTTTGCATCTTTGTTTACCAAAGTGCTTTTTATTTTAAATTTAGACTGGCTGAAGATTAAAGACAATCTTTTTTGTCTTTATGAAACATATGTTCCAGTATTTCTAAAAACGTCATTTCAATAAGTTATGTATATATATATTTACTTTTTTAGTTGAATAACTTGAAAGACTAGTAAACTATAAAATTTTATTAAGTTAAATAATTCAGGTTAAGTAAAAACAATTAATAAAGATGGTAAAAAAATTGAAAACAACAAATTTTGAAGAAGCAACAAAATGTTCTGAAGGTGAAAATTTTGTGATTTTATCTAAAGAAAACTCTGCAAAAAATGTTGGGTTCAAGTCTTTTTCAAAATTTAAATCAACAATTAAAGCAGGTATATAGATTAAATGTCATTTAATGTAGATTTAACTAAACTAATAGCTAATGAAAAATATAAATTAAATCTTTTAAATCATATAAACTTAACCCTATTTCTTAATTAAAAATTTGAAAAATTTTAGAAGAAGATTAAACTATAATACAAAAGCTTTTTTACTAAAAAAAATGTACTCTTTTGAAGATTGGTAAGTATAGTTTTTAATCATGTTTAATTAGTTATTTGTATGTTTTTAATAATTGTATCCAAGTTAAACTTAAAAAATATATAAAACAAGTTCTAACATTTTAAACTTAAACACATAGTTGACAATTTTTAGTGAATGTTGAACAAGATGATTTGGACCGCTGCTCAATTCTGAAGTTAAGCAAAATTCTACTAACAGAAGATTTCCAAAGTTATCTGAGAAAAGGAGTAAATTTTCGCACTGTGCTTGTTTTGCTCCAACTAACTAAAATTTTCCACTTACCCACCCTCCCCAAGGAACTTTTAAGTAGCGTTGATCGTTTATTCGCGATTGTCGCTGGTACCAGCAGCTTCTTGGAGCTGGACTTTGCGCTCTTATCAAAAATTCTCGAAAGCTCTCAACTGAATGTCACGTCGGAGGTGGAGGTGTTCAACGCGGTAGTTTGCTGGCTGAACCACGACGTCGAGTCACGTGGCAAGCACGCGAAAGATCTTTTGCTCAAAGTCCGCCTTCCTTTGCTTTCACAACACGCTTTGGAGCACCTTTTGAAAAAACCCTCGCCGATTTCGCAAGATAGTGAATGCATCGCAATATTGGAAGGGGAGATAGAAAGGAAGAAGGGTTTATCACGAAACGAGTCAAGAATTGGCTGCACGAGCAGGTACTGTGATAAAAATATGTTTAATTTTATGATTTGCGGAGGCTTTAAAGAATCATCAACAAAAGTTTGCGGAAAAGTGAGTGAAATCTCAGGAAATGACTTAAATTCTTTCAAAACTCTCCCATCAATGGTAACAGAGAGAGGCGGACCATTGGCAGTGTGCTCAAAAGGAGATGTTTACGTATTCGGCGGTCAAAATGAAAACAGAAAAGTGATAAAATCCGTGGAAAAATATTCAATAGCAACAAACGTATGGAGCATTGTAGCTGAAATGAGTGTTGACAACAATTGTTTCTGTGGTTGCGCTTTTACAGATAAAATATTTATTGTAGGAGCTGAAGGAGATTCTTTCTCACATTTCGACACCAAAGATACCAAATGGACACAAGTTGCTAGAATTAACGAAGCTAGAGATATGGCTGCTTGTACAGTGTTTGAAGAAAGTATTTTTTTGTGCGGTGGGGTTACCAGAGATGACGGATTGTTATTAGATACCGTAGAATCTTACGACGTTTTTTCTGATGAGTGGACTCAAATGCCCAATATGAACGAAGGTAACTATTGTCACAGTTTAGTTGCAGTTAAAAGCAAGCTGTTCGTGATTGGAACTTTAGACTGTGAGGTTTATGACAGCACTTGTAGGAGATTCACTTTTCTTAAATCACATTCTAGGAGAGAATACAGTTTTTGCACAGCGATGGCGATTGGCAATAAAATTTATGCTTTTGCTACCTCTAAAAACTATGTATTTTGCTATGATACCATTACAGATGAGTGGACAGATAAACTATACGACTTACCAGAGCTTTGTTTAGAAACAATTAATGTAAAAGTGCCTGTTTGTTTTGATTTATTATTTTTAAAAATTTGAAACGTTAAAGGGTTAAAAGATTTCGTTTATTGATTGCTTTAACTATCGTGAATAACCACAATATTTTTTATGTAAACATTTTACACTAATTAAGTATTTGACTTGTTCAGTTGTTCGTCATTTTATTTGTGCTTAATATTTAAAACTTTTCTTTTTGGGCAACTTTTAAATTTGTTAATCTGAAAAATAAAAGAAGGAAATATGCTACTAATTGTAACACAAATAGTATTTTTTTAGAAATTTAACATATTTTTTTCATTACTTTAAGTTTGAGACTAAATTTAAATAAAGTTGTATCAAAAGACTGACAATAGTAAAATATACTATTTTACTATACTATGAAATGTTAGTTTATTGATAGTTTTTAGCTTGATACTGCATTTAAGGGTAGGTGTCAGAAAAGCACAGCGTCACTTTAGCACGGAGTAGCACTTTAGCACGGGGTGACACTTTAGCACGGAGTGGGACTTTAGGACGTAGTGTCACTTAAGCACGGGGTGACACTTTAGCACGGAGTATCACTTTAGCACGGAGTGACACTTTGGCACGGCGTCACTTTAGCACATTTTTGCACGTAATAATTCTGAATCTTTTAAAATGTTTATTTAAATAATGTTTAATATTCTAAAATATTTAACTTAACAAACAAATAATTGTGATAATTAGTTCTAATATTTAAAAAAATATCATCTTAAAAGAATTGTAAATAAAGTTTTTACTATTTAAAACGAAATAAGAAAGTTTTTAGTCTTTATATATTCTATTTTTTATTTAAAACTTACGCTTAAAATTTAGCCTTATTAAAATTAGTTAAAGCATTTAAAAAAAGTTTTAATAGTCCTAGAGCTTGTAATTATTTCTAGAGTGTCCTAGCTTTATTAAAATAGTTTTATGTCGAAAACTTTAAAGTAAAAGAACAAAATATTTTATCTAAAATTAAATAGTAAAACAAGTTTTTAAGTTTTCTTTTGTTTTAGTTTTAACTAAAGCTTAAATTTGTAACTCATTTAAATCTTTTTAACTATTAGTTTACATGTTGCATAGTTCGTTTTTAGATGTTTAAACAATACAGTACCTAATGTGATGTAAGCAAAGAAAAAAAAAGCAAAATAAATTCTGTGCTAAAATGTGACTCCGTGCTAAAGTGTCATTCTGTGCTAAAGTGTCACCCGTGCTTTTCTGACCCGTTCCCGCATTTATACTGCAAAGCTTTTTTAAAGATAGTTTTAGAAATTATCTGCTTGTTCCGAAAGGCTTTGAAAAAACAAATACACCTTAACACTATAAAAGCCATACACCGCGAAAGAAGGGCGTATTCGTTGTGCACTGATTCATGTTCTTGAACTCGTGTATTTTTAGGTAGAGCGTTTTTCGGCTTTACGTTTATAAGCTGACATTAATGATTTTAGTTCAGCGAGTTTCTTGTTTTTTTTCTAACGTTCTTGTCTAATACCGCAGATTGTTTATATTGCAAAATAAACTGTGAGTGCTAATTCGCATTTGTTTCTTAACTAAACTTTAATCTAGTTAATTAAATAAGTGACATTTCTATTACTTAATTAGTAAGCAAGATTGTAGTAAGGCTTTAAAAAGTTGGCTTAAGTGTAAACTATTTAATTTAACTCTATCAGCGGTAATAATCCCTAATATTGACTATGAGCACTAGCAGCAATAAATTAACGCCTTTATCAGCCTGCAACCTTTTAAAGTCAGTTACCAAACACTTCATACATGTGCAGACGGTTGAAAAAGCTTTGGATGCCAGTAAATAGAGTGAAACATGCATTGCATACCATATTTAATTATTAGTAAATAAAATGATATTAAAATATCTCTATCTTTAACGGGTATAAATAGGTATAGCAACTTAATTTAGTTATAAAATAAACAACAAAAACTATGTACAATTTATTGCCTAAACAAACAATACAAATGGTGCGCGACGCTTAAGTTTTCTAGACATTAATCTTATACGAACTTCAATATCGATAAAGGTTGAAAAGACGATATTAATGAACGAAGAAATCCTATCAAAGTTGTTTCATATCGTACCACAGCTTACGTCTTTGGCCACGAAGTCTCACGTAAGCTGTTTTATATCGTTCTATAGCTAACCTCTGCGGCCGCGCAGTCCCAAGCCAACTATTTTGTATCGTACTGCCATTGACGTCTCCAGCCTCGAAGTCTCACGTGAAAAGCTGCAACTACTTCCACGAAGGAAGAGTCGCCCCGTTGAAGCGGCCTAGGTCCGCTTTGTAGGGTAGTTGAGGTATAATAACCTGTTTGTAGATGTGCTTCATCGTTTATATACATTTTTACTCTCTCTTTTGCAGGTGGCTTGACATGTTGACAGTTGCAGGTGGCTTGTCATGTTGACAGTTGCAGGTGGCTTGACATGTTGAAAATTACAGGTGTCTTGGCATGTTGGAAGCTGCAAGTGTTTCGGCATGTTGGAATCTGCAGGTGTCTCGGAACGGTTTTAATAGCCAGCTTACATACTCACCTGGCTTTGCACACGGCAATTAATGGATACAAAATTGTATTTATTTTGTCTTTGTCAATTAAAAAATATCGAGTAGAATTCAAAATATAAGTTAAAGAACTGTTGTTACTATTTATTTGAAACTTGTATTTTAAAATGAATTTTTAATTAAACAAGTTTTAAAATTTATTCTAATGCATGCATCGATACTTGGACAATTGAAGTGAAATAAGTATAATTTCACATAAATGTCCAACACATGTAATCCTTATCTGACTAACATATCTGCTGACACAGAGTGGTGTCCGACGAACCAAATATGCTAGTATTAATTTTATTTTAAATTTAGATCTTTAAAAGTTTAGTATAAGTTAAATGCATTTGTAAAAAACATTATTTTTTTTTCTAATAAGTTAACTTGCCAAACAAAATAGTACATGAAATGATAACTTTAAAAAATGTTTAACTTGGTTGTGAATTTTCAACGAAGTAAAGTGTATTTTTTAGTTTATTACTTACAAGTTTGCTATAGTTTAATAAAAAAAATAAAAAAAGGTTAATAATCTCATAAGCGATAAACTAAATATCCTTATAAATTCAAACTTAAAAATACACTGTATACACATAGTTTTTATAGTTTTAGGCTTTGAAAATCTTTTATTATAGTTTATTTTCAAATCATTTTTTTTTAAAGAAATAATATATCGTCTACTTATTTTTACAAGTTTCAAGGTTTTAGATAAAATAGTTTTAGAATTTTTTTCTAAAATACTTTTATTATTAGACGTGTACTTTATAAACGATTTATTCCGTTTTAAACGCAAAAGATTACTGATATACTGTTATGATTTAATGTAAGTTTTGTTTTTCACTAAAATTCTTCAATTGTAAAATTGAAAAAAAACATAATTTTTAAACTAATCTGTACTTATCTATAACTTTTATTGGATCTTATTTGAACTTGGTATAGCTTTAGTATTTTTTTTAAAAAGTAAACACGCTTTAAGTAGCCGAAATATGTTTACGTATAATAGCTTTATTGACAACTTCAATAAAAAGTATCTAGCCTGATAACAAACGATAACATAAAAAAATCTCAAGCGCTTTAATGTTGTCAAGTACATGTAAAAATTATTGTCAAACGAATTATTATCTATTAAAATTTTGAAATCAAGCTTTTTTTTCATTGTGACAAACTTTTCTTAGAATAACAAAAGTATTTTTAGTCAATTAAATAAAAAATAGATAGGGTAAAAACATTTTTAGTGAAATTAAATCTAAAACAGTTTTTATATATAGGTAAAAACTAAACTATCCAAAAAGACTTCGCAATGCTTTACTAGACTTGTTAAGTTTTTTATTTAGTTTAGTTTTAATTGATTTTTATTTGTAGTGTTACACTTTAAAATAAAAGAAATCCATAAATTTATTTAAATTACAGTTAACCTGTGTTAATAAAAGTAAAACCACTAAAAAATTTAACCAAGTTAAACCTGACTGTTTGTTTTATAACGAATTTTAATAGCAAACTTTAGTTTTAATCATTTTTAGTAGCATATTACACTTAGTATATTTTTCTCAAAGACTCAAGCAACCTTTCGGTTTTACTATTTTGTGTGACTTCTGACTAAATTGCACGAGGGGACTAAATTGCAAAATGACAAAATTTCACGAAGATACTTTTGCACGAAAACAAATTCGCATGAAGGGATAAAATTGGACGAGGGGACAAAACTGCACGAAGACAATTTTGCACCAAGGGTCAATTTTGCATGCGTTAATATTTTGTATAGAGGGTCATTTTTGCAAAAGAATAATGAAAAAATACTTTAAAAAAAAACAGAAAAAAAAATTAAAAGATAAATAAACAAAATACAAAAAAAAAAATTACTGACCGAGGGTAAGGGTTAGGGTTAACAGTGATGGTTAAAATAATTATGTAATTTTTTCATAAGTAAAGTCAATATATAAAAAACTTTCTTCAATTTTGCTTTTAAAATTTAAGAACTATTATTCAAAATTTTATTAGATTGTAAACTGTTACAACAAACATACACAAATAAATTCTCAAACAAATCATACTTGAAATTAATGAGATACTATTTTGAAATATTGTCATCAATTGGTTATCACTAAACTTAATCATTTAATTAATCAAAAAGTCCTTAATTAAAAATCAATAGCAGAAAAGAGTGCAAACTGTAGTCTCAAGTTGAGATATTTTACTAAAATGTAAAGTTGAGCAGTTTATCTTAAAATAATTTTCAATGTTTAAATGGAAAAAAAAACTTTTTTTTAACATTTATAAAATCAACTAACTACACATCTGGAAAAAACAGCAGTTTTTTACACGTCCATTTTTTATGAAATTCATTATGGTTGGTTAGATCATCAAGTAAGTTAGTTCAGCATACAGATTTTTTGGGGTAATTTGATAAACGATTATTTCAATTAACTTAAAACAAAACAACATACTTTAACAAAATGGTGTTTTTTCACCACACAAATAAAAAGCCATTTTTAAAAGTGTTTTCAGGGTCAAAGTCTTACAGTTTTTTTTTTGTGAAAACAATTCAAAAGAGGTTTTGTAAAAATTTTGTAATATTTACATCGGCTGGCCGGATTTCAAACAAAATTTTAAAGTGCTTAGCGGGCCGGATCACCTACTTGAGGGCCGGATCAATTTTGTCCGCTGGCCGGATTCCATTTAAATCTAAAAATAGTTTGGGGGTTTTCACTCAGCGGGCCGGATCCGCCACGCGGGCCGTACGTTGCCCACCCCTAACTTAAAACATCAAAACTTTAGTTAATGTTGTATATTGTTACAGTACATTGTTGAAGTAAATAATATCAGCAATTCAAAATAAAACAACTTTGAACTTAACTTTAAAAAGTGTAATTAGTACAATATAACTTTGGATTCAACTTTTAGAGTTAAAAAACAACTGTGTAGAGTTAGACTTTGATACTTCAGCACTTAAACCAATGTCTTTATTGATTTTTATTAGACTAAAACCTTTTTTGTTATCTAATTTAAACATGTATTTAATGAGTCTTAAAACCAATAGATACACTCATTACTATAATAAATTCTAAATAGACAAACTTAATCTAATAGTTTTATACTTTTCAAGTTAAAAAGTTTGGTTTTAAAACAACTTATAACCTATGTCTTAAATTATTTTATAACTTAATTGTACTTAACACTTTTTTAAACCGTTTATTAATAATAAATTTATCTTTTAATTTTGATAAATTTTAAAACTGTTTCTAAACACTTGATGATATACAATATTATAAAAAGTCTTCAATATGCAAAAAAAAACACTAGTAGAAACAAATGAGGTAGTACCTAAATGTTTTTTTTTGGAGAAATTTTATCTCCTTTTCAGTTGAAATTTTGTAGCACTATGAGTAATATACCTAGTTATTTTGATAACTGTCCTACAGATGTGGAACTATACGAACTAAAAGTAAACTTTGTGCCATTTTTATTAATCATTTAAACGTAACAAACTGAAACCATTGTTAAAAACTGCAAAAATAAAAGTTTTAAAGAAATACACTTTTTAAACAAATAACATGAGTTCTTGTCATTTTATATTTACCTAAAAATAAATTAAAAAGTTTAAAAGTCTCTGAGTATATTTTTGTTTATGTTTTTTGTTTTATATAAAAAAGTTTGTAAGATTTACTTATTATAATTTTTTGCTTCTGTTTATGTCTTTTTAAGAAAGTATATATGTATACAAACCTATTCACTTTATACTTGAGTCCATTAAGTTTACTAACAGTTTTTGTACTTAACGTTTTAAAAGAAATTTCAGCAGCTTAACGGCTGAAGTTAAATAATTTTGTTTTTGTGAAAGTATGTATCTATAACTGTATCATACAGTACACAACTTAGTAAAACAAACGACCAAAAATGCTGCATTTTATTTTGTTTTTTTTTAAGTTATCATTAGAAAAAATATTATTTATTTGAACTGTTAATTAAAAAAATACTTTTAAGTAGTTAATTTGTTTCAAATGTTTTATAGAAAATAGTCGAGGCACTTACGGACAGTACGAAAATACAGTTCTTCAGATCGAAGACCCTGAAAGATCGATGGTTACACGAACAGTTCTTACTGGAAAAATGTCTGAAAACACAAACTTTATGTTAATTTATTTTATTTATTATTGTAATTTTTAAAGCTGATTTTAAAAAAAATTGAAAATTTAATTTTTATTTTTTAAAGAAAATCACATAAATAATAACACTTATCTATTCATCGACTTGAATAATAGTTAGAATCATAAACCATCTGAAAATTTTTTAATCTACAATACAAAGTAAATTGTTAATAAAACTTTTCAGAACAGAAAAAACTTCATTTGAAAACAAGTTACTTCAAAACATTGTATTGAAAAAAGCAAGTTTATTATACATAGTAAAGTATATTTTTATACCAATAGAAACTACTTTTTACTTTACTGCAACTTTTCACTAGTTTTTTAAACTAAAAATTTGTCATTTTAATGAAAAATTTGTTAATATCAATACTAGAACTAACTCATTTAAACTCATGATTAAAAGCTTTTTTGTAAAAACAAGATGAAAAAACAAACTTGAACTGCTGCAAAAAAACAAAAAAAAAAAAACAACTTACTTCGTAAGTTTAGTCTAAAAAGAAAATAAAATGATTTAAAAAGGATGACGTTCTGTTAACTAAAAGTTCAAAACTGCTAGGATTTATTGACGATATAGGTCCAAAGTGGTTTAAAGTGTTCTTTTTAGAATACAATCGTCGTCAACAACGCAAATGCTACGCCCAAATCATATTGATGTACTCGTCCGTTAACACGGTAATACGGCCAGAGAGACGGTCAGAGAGTACGGCGACCCACGAAAACTGTTTTTATCCACAAAATGCTGTGACACGGAACTGGGCAAAGAAACGAATATAGTAAAGTTCACTTTCAATTGCGACAAAGAGTACAATCAGAACAAGCATTTTTTTATAAGCAACAAGAACTATTTTTTGCTTGAAAAGCATTCTTACACACGGCGGGCAGGTACGGTAGTATGCCTGAAATGCACAAATCGTTATCCTGCGTGCTTTTTTAGCCAAAAAGTAAAGTGGTTCGAACAGAGCTAGACACAAAGAAATAAAAACATAAAGTGCTTTCTCAGAGATAACTGCAGATTCGCAATACGAGACCGCTTTTTAATTGAACCTTCAAGTCTCGAGTTTGAGTACAAGAAACAAAAAACAAAAAAATTCTGCATACGATGAGATGAAGAAAAAGCAAAACAAAATAACAAAGGAGGAGGTCTGCTTTATTCTGAGTATTGCAGAAAGTTTAGAGGGAACAAAACCGAGCCTATTTACTTTCCACACCAGCCGTAGGACTTCAATGAGCCTTTTAAGGTTGGCAGAATTTTGAAAATCAAAGAGTTTGAACATAAAGTGATTTCAGTCAACTATTATCTATTGCGCGTCCGACGTAAAAGTTAGTAAAAATGACAAGAGTTAGTAAACTTCACAAACATTCACAAGCTGTTTTTGTCTGGTCAAAGAGGTTTGACCGCAGCGGAAGAAGTTTTGTACACGTGCGACGTTAAATATCTTGACAAATATGAAAGAGCAGATAATGTTGATGACTTGCAACAAAGAAAATGTTACAGCTTTTATAGCAACAGGTTCTTTCTTACAAAAAATGAAAAGAATTAAACAGCTCAATGCGAAGCAAGTTAAAAACGAGAAACTGGCAAAAACGTTCCGAGGCTTTCAAACAAAAACTGAAATCGCTGAAAATATTTGCTGGCTGCGGCGGTTTTTCCAAAGGCCTGGTCCAGTCCGGAGTCGCCGATCTCAAGTTGGCGGTTGAAAGGGACCTTAACTTCGCCTCCTCGTACGCAATCAACAACCCCCTCACCAAATTGTTTCACAAAAACCGCAACAGCATGCTCTTGGAAACGATCGGAAAATAGGAGAGATACAAACCCTGGTTATCCTGAATCGGACCGGGTCGAGCTTTTGTGCGGCCGGCCGCCGTTTTAGGGGCTGTATGCCAGTGTTACAACCAACAATCCAAAAACAACAAATAAAAAATGCGACTTTAACAGCAACACGATAACACCGGTGCTTCGCGCACTCGTTCAGGAAAAAACGAACATTTCAAGAAATCTTACGGGAGAACATTGCACGAAACTAGATTTCTACCCCCAAAACGGCAGGATCCTCCTCCTGGAGCAGTCAAAAGCGGTCACGTGTCGCGAATACGCCCGTCTTTAGGGGTTCCCCAACAATTATGAATTTATTAAGTCGGCCAATCGGGTTTACACGCAGATCGGGAACGCAGTGCCGCCTCAGATGGCCAAAGCGATCGGCGTTGAAATAAGCCATGGCTGCTGATGAAGTCGACTAGAATTTCTTTTGTTTTTATATGTTTTATAAAAAGCTAGCTTAGTTTAAAGTTGCTAAGCTATAAAACATGTAGTTGTTTTTGTTTAACTTTTTATGGATGTAGATTATAATTTGGATGGTATAAAAAAATTCAAGATGTTGTATTTTTTTTACCATTTTTTCTATAAACATCTAGTACCTCTTAAACATTATAAATTTTTAACTTTCCTTCTTTAAAATATAAAACGCTTTATTATGCACTTTATTTACTTTAAATAAGTTAAGTAAGTTTGCTGTGCCTTTTTCCCGGATGTATTTTAAAAGAGGAAAAAATAGTTAAGTTGTTAGAAACATCAATTGTAAACGACTGTACATAAACTTAAAATAATTGTGTATTGTAAAACATGTGTGCTTATATTATACACGATAAGACATAACTTATATAACACAAGTAAAGTAAAAACAGATAAAAAAAAAAGAAAAAAAAAAGAAAAGTTATTGACCAAGGGTAAGGGTTAGGTAGTGGTACAAGTGGAAGTAAAATTAAAAAATAAAACAAAAACTGTTTATTAAAAATAAACGAAAAAAAAAGTTATAATACAAAAAAAAGAAAAAATAGTAACTGACCGCGGGTAAGGGTTATGGATAACGTAACAGTGATAGTAGAATTTTAATTAGAAGAAAGTTTAAATTTTAATAATTGAACATATATTTTAAAATATTAACCCGTGCAAACCCTTCGTTCTAAATTGTCTTCCAGCAAAAGTGTCTTCGTGCAAAAGTGTTTCTTCGTGCATATTTGACACCTACCCTTTTTATGTAGTTCTTCAAGCGTAGTTTGAATTTTGAATACTTGAGCATGTGAAATAATATTCAGAAATTCAAATATAATTAAACTTTTATAACTGCTAAATTCGAAGCACAATGCTGCAACTGTGTCAAATCAGTATACAACATATTATCAAATATATTTATAAAAACTGCTTTATTTTGTTAAAATAGACTAGTAAGATAAAAAAATATAATTTTATTCCTTTTAAAGAAATACATAAGTTAATTAAACATGTCTCATAGTTAAGGCTTGCATTCTTTTTTATGTGTTTCAATTTTATTTACTCATTTATTTTGTGAAAAATGTTATGTTGAAAGTTGTTAAAAATTAAAAATGACTAGATTTTTTCAGCAATACTTTATATAAAACATTATTCCAAAATAAACTCTTAAACAAAAAAATATTATATATTTATAATATTTTATTACTTTTATAAATATATGAGTTAAATGTTGCAAGATTTAAACCAAAGGGTCTGTGCACATACAAAAAATATATAGATAGTGTTTCAATGTATCATTTATCTGCTAAATATTATATTTGATAAAAAAAGTTCATAGTTCATAAACTTAACTATTCTAGTTTGTTGTTTTTTTATATTTTATTCAAAAAAACTGTAAAAACTATATCTATAACTCCTGTGTTTTTTTTAAGAAAAAACAACAGTAATATGATTTTTTTAAAGTAAATAATTTTTACTCCATTTCATTGACTATCATTTTATTGTCTAATTTTTTGATACCTTAAATTACTTTATTTGTTTTTGTTATGATTAAAACAATTGTTTTTGTATTTAATTTAAATTTTTTGAAGATAAAGTGCTAATGTTGTAGACTTATTGTTCTTAATTTTTTTGCAGCATAAGTTTACCAGAAGTGATCACTGTATATAAGTATTTTTATACTAGTTTACAGTTTTTATTATTATACTGATTCCATTAGGTTTTTTTTTTTAAGGTAGAAAAACATCAGAATTAACTCACTCTCCCCTCTACAACAATAAACGTTTTCTGAAGGTCATGCAAGTGAGTTTGAGCTCATCACGTGTTATTCCACCTGCCCTATCTTTAAATTTACTAAGAAAATTTTTTACCATTTAATTAAATAATAAAACTAAATCTATAAACAAAAAAAAAAAAGAACTTTTAACTAACCAAAATAAAAATAAAAAAACTAATCCTAACCTTTTGTTAAAAAAAAAACCCTGGTGACATGTCATTTGGCAAAAACTCACAAGGTTAAAATCTCAACACTAAAAACCACAAAGTGTGGGAAAATCCCGAAGCTCAAATCCCCAACCAAGTGCTGCCGACGGTTCTGAACAAAACAACAATAGCAACAATCCAATTATGATATCACTGCCACCAAGTGATTCCACAATTAGCCGTTGAAAATTTAAGCAGCAATATACCATTAAGCAGTGTAATTTAAAAACAATAGCTACAAAACAACAAACTCTAAAAGAAAATCTTATGTAATTTATTGCTAGCATTAAGTTAACACAAATCTTGATCAATATTTAAAAACTTGACAAATAATTTCTCTCTAATTGTATTAGAAAAAGTAAAATATCTCAACAGAAATGTTCCTTTATATATTAAAATAAGTTAAATAACATAAAATATTTGAACTTAAATTTATACAGAAATCAACGAGGAAAACAAAGTATATAATTAATCTAGTTTATACACAAATGCACAAAAAATAAGACAATAAAACAATATAATCAGGCATGTGATTATAAGCACTCAAGTTTCACTTCTTGTAGCAAGTTAATAGAAAGTTTTTATAACCACATTTAAACTTATCTTTTTTTAATTTTTTTAAATTTTCTGGGACACTAGACCAAAATCTTGGACCCAAATACCTAATGGAGTTTAGGCCAAGTCTTGTTCTAGGTCTTTCAGTTATGAAATTTATTTTTTTTGAAAATCTTGTATTATGTGAGTGAAGAGAACTAGCAAGAGTAAAACTTTTATGCTCAACATCAAATCCAGTCATACTATTCTGCATCAATTTACAAACTTGCAGTTTAAACACATCATTCAATTTCAGCAGACCAGTTTTCACAAACAGTGGGTTTGTTGGAGTCAAAGCAGGCACCAGCAAACATACCTCACTATCCTTCTTTGCATAGTAACAATTTGTTTCAAATAACATTCAGCAGTACCACCCCAAGCAGATATACAATATTGAATATGCGGATAAAATATGCGGATACCATTTTAAGTGTACTCACATCCAAATAGTACCTCAATTTTGAAAACACAAAACAACTTTTAGACAGCTTTGATTTGAGAGAGCTTAAGTGAGCCCTCCAACTCAGTTTTTCATCCAAAACTACACCTAAATATTTTATACTTTTAGTCTGTTCAAGAGCAAATCCATTTATATTTACTTTAAAATCACATTTTTTAGAAGTATTGTTAAAAAGCAAGAATTTAGTTTTAGAATAGTTAATAAAAAGTTTATTATCACGCAACCATACATCAACTTTTCTCAGTTCTTCATTAATAACACTGTTCACACAAGCAGGATCACTATGTTGGTAGCTTAAGCAGGCATCATCAGCAAACAATCTCATATTAATCTCAGTAGAAGAAAAATATCATTTATATACACAAGAAGCAATAAAGGACCCAAACAAGAACCTTGAGATATACTAACTTTCACAATTTCACACTCAGACACAAAATTATTGATAACAGTCGATTGGCTTCTGTTATATGAGTAGCTTTGTAGTAAATTTAACATAGATCCTTTAACTTTATAACTTTTTAATTTTGACATGAGTATTTCATGATTTAGCGTCTTTAATGCTTTTGCTAAATCTAAAAAAACAGGACAATTAACTAACTTTTTCTCACCAGCCTCAATCAACTCATCCACAATCTGATTCACAGCAAGCTCAGTTGTACTATTTTTCCTAAAACCATACTGATTTTTATGCAAAACATCGTTAGACAAAAAAAAATTGTTCAACCTCTCACACACTAAGGACTCAAACATTTTTGAAAAAGGAGACAAAAGAGAAGTAGGTCTATAGTTATTAACATCACTTTTTTACCAGACTTGTAAATTGGTACCACTTCAGCATATTTAAGTGACTCAGGAAACACACCATACTCTACACTTTGTTAAACAGTTTACATAATTAAGGAGCAATAACTTTTGCACTTAGTTTTACAAATTGTATACTTGGCACATCGGATCGCACACTTTTATTTGGATTCATATTCCTGATGTACATCTCAAAAACGTATTGTTTATATGTTTTAAAACGTATTGCACTATCAATTTTTAAAACTAACATATATTTGTTAAGATTAGAAAAGTATAAAAATTTATTTTTACTCAGTTTTATTTTTTGAATTTTGGTTTTAAATATTTAAGTATTTTATAGCATTTATATTAAAACATTAGTGTGCTTAGTACTTATCTAAATAGTATGGCATGTAATTATAAACATTTTTTCAACAGAGATTTTTTACTTGTTTACAAAGCTTCACTGTTTATCTACTGCTCATCAGGATTTACAGTGAAAAATTAAACAATTTGTTGAAAATTTATTACAGGTCGTATAACTATTTTTTAAAGTTATAATTTTTGTACAGGAGTATGTTGTAAAAATATTAGTCACAACTTAGTTATAAAAATGCAACAAAGAAATTTAGATAGATCCTCTGAGAGTTTTTATACAATATACAAGCAAATTCACAAGCCTTCTGGGATTGAAAACTCAATTTACTGTAACTTCACCTCTTGCAAGTTCAAAGTTCTTGTCACTTCAGTGGCAACAAAACTAGAAGTTTTCAAACTTAGGGAAGAGTTTTTGGTGAGTTAAAAAAATACCTATTAAGGTTTTGTTTACTTTTGGTTAAAATAATAAAGAAGTGTTAAACGAAATCTATTTATGACAGTACTTATGGTATGAATTGCTAAGTTACAAATTTTAAATATAAATCAAATACTTTTTTTCATGTGTAAAGGGTTTTAAGTAGTCCATGTTTGAACTTGATTATCCAACTTAATTAAATATCTTTAAATTGTTTTTAAGTTATATTTACTAGTTCTGAAATTTTTTTATACAAAATTATTGTTTTTAATTGTTTTATGTATACTTAGTTTTTATTGTACTTAATTTGAAATTTGGCAACATAAGATATCACAGTTTCCTGAATAAGATGTCAGAAAGAAAAATAATAATAATTTAAATTTTTTCATCCAACGTTTTATCATTTAGAAGTTTTACTATTTTTTATTGATTCCACCTTATACGTAGCAATCTATTGTCAGAGTTACCACACACTTAATATATTCAGTATGCTCAGGATAACTCAGGGCAGATTGAAATAATTGAAAATCTCTAGCTAGTTTGAAAATTAAAAAATAATTAAAAAAACTCAGGATGGCTCAGGGCAGAATTCAATTAATTTCAGGATAGTTAAAATTTTTTTTTGTCACCAGAATAGTTTCTTTTACTCAAAGAGTGGTAACTCTGTAAACTGTTAAACAAAATGTCAACTGTTAAACAAATTAAAAATTTAGGAAGTGTCTGAAGATGAGTTGGTTGAAAACTTCAAGCAGCTGAGTTAGTTGTTTTATAATTATTTTCTCTAGCTAAAGTTAGTTTTATAAATGTAAAAAAAAAGCCAAGTAAGTAAAATGCTTTAAGTAATACATTTAAAAGTATAAGTGTTTTAAAAGTTAAAATTTGAAAAATACTATTTTATCTTGTCACACAAAATTTTATACAGTTTTAAAAATCTTAAAGTATTTTAAGTTAAAGTTTTAAATAACTAATAAATTACAGTATTGAAGTATAAGAAGAATAATTTTTAAACTTGATTACTGCTATATTTTAGATTATCATATTGAAATTTTTGAATTGTTTATTCTGCTTTTAATTTGAGTTGTTTTAATAAATGTTAAAGTCAAATTATCTTATTTTTCTTGATTTTTTGTAGTTTGTTGTATTTCATAGTTTTATCTAAGCTACCATATACTTTTTACATCTTGAAAAAGTTAAAAGTAGTTTTAAAATATAAGGGTCAAGTTTTAATAAGTTTAATAGTTTTTGCATGTAGCGTTCAAACTAAAAACATTAAAAAGACTTTCTTTAAAAATATATTTATTGTACATATTTTAAATATACGTCCTACTAATTTTTAGAATTTGACCATAATTGATTTATTTCCATTTTTGTACTTTTAAGAAAAACAATGGTTTTTAAATTTTTTTTGGTGTTTTAGCCTTAATGTTTTATTTTTAAGTCTCCTTAAAACTAAAGGTATTAATAATATAAAACCTATATAGAAACATTTCATTAATATTTTTAGTCTCTTGTTGAAAAAATTAATTTTAGTAAGTTCATAATTTTTCATGAAGTTTTACAATGAAAACGTCTTTATGTTTGTGTACAAGTTTTTTTTGATAACTGACTATACCTAAATTTTAATAAGAATTACACTGGTTGAAAAAAATGCATTAGTTTAATTGTTTTACCATTGCAAGTGTCAATGCCAACAAATTCTAAATAAATGTAACAATTTATAAAATTTAAACATGTTTACAAATGTTTTTTCATTGTATTTAATTAAATAAAAATAAATCAAATATATAAAGACATGATTTTATACTAAACAACTATCTTTTGAACACCAATCAAAAAATTTTAATAACAGTATAAAAAATAACAAATGGTTCTTAAAAATTAAAAAAAGTATATATTTATTTTTTTAACAAATTTGACCCAACAAAAAAATTGGAAGTAAGTCTGTCTTTATTTGATATATTGTTAACCCATTTTTAAATTTTCCATTTCCATTTGCCTTCAATTTTTATTTTGATGCTAGTCTTTTTGTTTTGTTTTTGCTAGTTTAGGTATGTTTTTTTATTATTAATCGAAAATGTAAAATTAGCTTTCACATATCAATAAAATCAAATAGTTTAACTTTTTAATGGCTAATTATTAAAAAAAAGTTTGGTTTGAAAAAAATGTACTATTTATATAAATGAAATTTTTTAGACACTTTTCTAAACTTTGAAAAAGTTACTTTTTGTTCGCATCATAATACAAAAATGAAGAACAAAAAAAGCTAATAACTTAAAACTGCTTGCAATTATCTGGTTTTACTGAACAAGCTTTTTGTAGTATTATTAGAACTACTCTGTATAGAGAAATTTATGAGCTTCATTTTGTTATTTAAGACAAAACTATTAGTCACAAAGAAAAGTAAAATAAAACCTATAATACAATTAATAATTATTTTTATTTGTTTTGGTTATAATTTTTATATATGTTTGTTTTGTTTTGTCACATAATTTGAGTTTGATGTTAGTATTGCACAGCAGGCCCTCAATCGAAAAAAAAAGAAAGTTTTCTTTGAAAACTAGTTATCAAAATGTCATGAACTTAAAATTGAAAAATAAACTTAAAGCTTTAAATCAAAGTAAAACGATGCATCTACAAATGAAGTTATGCCAGTTGGCACTTGGTCATTTGAATGATTTCGATAAGTAAGAAACATCAACTCTAAAACCAAAAAAATTAAAAAAGGCATATACTTAAGTGTGTTATCTTACATGTTTTATTAATGTGTTTCAAAATTTTGTGTGCTAAGTTTTGTTAATAATAGCTTTTGAGAATAAGCAGTTTAAGTTTGGGAACCCTAAGATTCTTATGGAAGGCTAAAACTAAATACAAAAAAAAAAGACTTAATTCACTAAAATTTTACTCCTATAACTTTTGAGCATTTTAAAAACTATCTGTACTAAGTTTTATAAAGTTTAAGAAGTTTTCTTAAAAAGTAGTTCTTTTTAGCAATACTTATTTTAATATAAATTTTACTTTAAGAAAAAATAAATTAGCTAATAAAAAATAAACTTTTTTTGTAGTCATAAAATTTTCCATTTATTTTTTTTAAAGTTTGTTCCAAAAGAACTTTTTTATATTGCAAGAAACATTGCCGTTTTAAAATATTTAGTTTTTAAACAATATTAGCCAATGTATTAATATTTCAATGTATGACATGTAAAAACTTTAAATAAACTAATTAAACCTTGTTCTTTTCAAACATAAAAGTTATATATTTTGCATCTATAAAGCAATGTTTAATAAGTTGAAACACAAAAATAACTTAAATGAGTTATTATATAATAGTTGTAAATGTTAGATTACTTGTTTTTTTGTTTAAAGGGCATCTATTTTATAAACGAAGAAAACATTTAGAAAGCCACTAAGTAATTTTTGTCGGACAACTTTTGTTCAAAAACAAATCTTTAAATTTGTATGAAAAAGTTATATGCTTTTCCAAAGTTTTTCTTCTGAAATTAGGTATAAGTGTAAACTTTTTTACAAAGTATTAAAACGTTATTTCTAGCCCAGTAGCTCGGGACCAATGCGTATTGGTCAGCAAAACTTATCTGTACCTCAGAGCACAACTAACAACTATAATTTCACCTAAAGTTCCCCTGAAAATTTTCACAAGTTTAACAAACTTATGCAGATTCGGGTTACTTCAAAGGGGTGCTGGAGCACGTGGGGACGTGGTCCATGTTCGGAAAAGTGCTTTCCATCCGCAACGTTGCCAGGAGCAACGGCCAGCTGGACATGCTGCTGCTCAGCTTTTCTGGCGGAAACGTTCGTTTTTTACTTATTTGAAAGAATTTATTTATATTTATCAGTTTTAGTTCTGTTAGTTTGTTAAATGTTTACTAAGGACGGATCGTAAATCTGAAAACGTTTTGAACTTGTGTAGTATGCTATAAATTTGTACACTTTTCAAAACTATCTTTTGATTTATTCTAAATGTTCAAACAAATTATTGTCTTCGATTTTTATTTTATCACATACCAAAATAATTTTATGAATTCGTTTATATTTTGAGTTAAGTGTCTATTTTTAAACTATTTAAAAACTATTAAAAAACTATTGTTAATCAAACTATATCATGGTATTTAAGAAGTTTCTTAAAATGTCTTTAACTAACTTTGTTTTAAATTAATTTTAGTACCGATTAGTTTTTACTTAAAGTTCCCCTATAATTAGCATAAGATAACATAGTGACAAATAATAATTGATTTAGAATTAATATTTTTTACCAAAAATAGTCACACATTTAAAATGAAATGTATTTAGTTTGAGTAAAAATTTAATAAATTTGTTAAATAATTTTATGTAAATGACTAAACTTGTCAGTTGCTGAATGTGTATTGTACTTATACTATTAGGCTTTACATTTTTTAAGGCTCAAGTATAGAAGGTTTCTTCTCTAATAATGCGTAAAATTAGCTTTTAGCTGAAATTTCACTTTAGCAGGGTTTGTGCGCATCAGGCTAAGTCAGTCTAAATCAGGCTAAATCAGTTTTTTTGGAAAAAGTTCAAAAACGTCAGGCTAAATCAGCTTTTTTATTTAAAAATTTGAGAATCTCAGTTTTTCTCAGTTCGAATGCTTGAAAATTTTTGATAAAAAAAATTGAGAAATCTTTTTAAGATCAAATTGAGATGTGAATTTATTTCTAAATAAAGATTTAGTTATTAAAGACAAAATCAGTCAGCATTTGTAAAAATAAATGCTTAAAGCCTTTTGTTGAGTCTCTAAATAAAATTTAAGAATCTTAATTATTTTGTTTTGAATAGATTATATACATCATGATTATGAATATTCATTAAAAAAATACAGGTTAAACATTACAGTTTAGTTCAACAATTTAGCTGTTTGTTTGAATTTGTTTATATCAGGTTTTTCAGAGCTTAGTTGATTGAGCTGTTTTAATTTCTAATTTAAAGGCTTTATACCAAATACTTTTTAGATTAAAACTCTTTGTAGTTTATCAATATATTTTACTGTTTGTTTTAAGTTATTAGAGATTTTCACAACACTAAAACTTAGCTTTAAGATATAAGTACTAAGTTTTGTGGGAGTACAAATTTTAGCTACAATTCATTTTTATTTGAAATAACAAAATATTAAAGGTTATTTTTTAATTTAAAAATAAGCTTTCTAAATCTGATATGACATCAAAAATCACTGTATTTATTTAGATTTAGAGTTTAGGATTTATAATTATGTATCAATTTAAAGTATTAGTCAAAATGCTATAATAAACATTTTTTATTTAATTTAATACTTGTGTAAACTTTTCATTTTAAATTTTAATAAAACACGACAATGCACGTCGTTTTATTATAGATCTTCTGGTTATAATGTTTTTACTTGGTGCTTAATTAAACTGAACAGTTGTGTTTAGTAATATATTTTAAATTTTTACTTTAGTAATAGATTAGATATTACATTCGTTTTAAAACTTATCACTGAATTTGTTATGTTAAGGGCATATCGGGGGGGGGGGGGGTTGTATATTGAGCTATAACTAAGCTATGAGTTGCTTTTTGCAGATTTTTAAAGCTCAAAATATTTTTGAGAAAAAGCTGGTTGAAGTCGGAGACTACAATAGTACCAATCAAGACCCCCCAATACCTAAAATGACATTTAAGGGGATTTTTCTCACTTTGAAAAAAATGTCAGGCTAAATTGGTCTCAGTCAGGCTATATGAAAAAAAATTTCGCGCACGAACCCTGCTTTAGTCTAGAATTTAAATTAAAAGTAAATACTTTTTATTGTAAGAAATAAAAACGTTGTTTGAATTATTTATCTCATCATTTAAACTAGTCATATATTTTTTTTGAGTATTGTATTTCATTGCTTCAATCAAAGTTCTTAATTTATTATTATACAAACCATAACATGTCTAACATTTTGTTATAAAATTAAATTTGGTTTTTATTGATGTTTTATATAATATAATGTTTAGATATCAGTGGTTGAATTCGATGAAGAAGCTTTTGACATTAGAACTTTGTCTCTGCACAGTTTTACTGATCATATGAAAAACGTTAGTTTTTAGATTTTAAAAGTTAAAATAAGCCTGTTTAGTTATTTATACATTTAGTTTATAAGAGTGTAACGTATAAGAAAATAAATTATGTGATACTACCTAAATTATTTTAGTACAACTTTTTTTTTATTACCTCAAGGTAATTTGAGGTTTTGTCTACTTAAGCTATATGTTTTGAAATTTATAAAAACTTTTGCTTTATCTGCAGAAGTAAATTTATATGAATTTGTTTCTAACTGAATATTTTTTTTAATTAAAAAAATCAACTATAAAAATTAAACTTAAAAAAGCTTTAAGTTTGCCAAGTTTTGTGCTGTAAACTTTAACACAAGTATAGAAGTTAAAATATACATATATCTTTTTGGTATGTGAAATAATCTAAAGCCTAAAGATCAGTATACAAAGACATAATCACTAAATGCTTAAAACACTGTTCTAAACGTTGTGTTGTACATATGTAAAATAAATACAGTAACCTCTCGCTTATTTACGCGCATTGTGCCCACAGAAAAAATGCGTAAAGATACAAGAGATCGTAAAGATACGAGATGTACCAAATATACTTACTATAATGGCTTTTTTTGATACTGCTTCTAGTTTAAAGCAGACTGGGGACTTTCCCACTTTTACCAATTTGTTTACTTTATTTATAAATTTGAAAATAAACTATAAAACTACGTATATTAAAAAAATGATTAAATTTATATAAAATAATACTACTTTTAGAAAATTTTTATTGATTTTAATAATAAGTAGATTTTATCTTTATTTATATGTTACTTATTTGGTACTTAACATTTATATTCTTTTCTACTTAGCAAATTCAATTTATAATTAAGCATTTGTTTACAATTAAGAAATGGTGTGGTGTCTATATTTAAATTTGTTTCTATAGTCTTTTACAAAAATATGCATTTGGTGCTGTAATGGATTTCTTCTTTTGAACAAAAGTGTATAAAATATAAGAAAAATGTTCAATAAAAATTCTCTAATATAGTCTGTGATGCTTGGAAGCTCATATCTGAGAAAACTGTGAGAAGTTCTTTAATAAAAGCTTATTCAAAGATGAACTTAGTGACTGAAGTAGAAGAAACACTTTTATTTTATGGGCTGATAAAAGGTTTTTCAAAAATTAACATTGATTTAGAGGAAAAATGTATAAACAATTTTGTTGCAATTGACAATGAAACAACTGAAGAATACTCAGAAAGTATTTTAGAGGAAGTTGAAGCGGCAAACAGTGAAGTTGATTCCTCAAACATGCCTGGAACTTCAAAGGATCATCTTGAAACTGATGAGGAATATTTTTCAGAGCAAGAAGAAGAATTTGAATTCGAGGGTTTTAAACCAATGTTAATGAAGACCATCAGTTTTAATGCGCAGTTATATTCTTCCAAAGCTGTAACTGGTGCTGGTGAGCATTACGAAGAATTGAAGGCAACGTGCGAAAAATTTCAACGCTTGCTGTGCAAAGCAAGTGTTACGGAAGAAGAACTTAAACTAAAATAAAACGTCAACTGAAAATTAGTAATTTGTTAACTAAAAAAAACAATTGAGATTTGTGTTAAGTGTAAGCTCTATATTTATTAAGTATCACTGCTACTTTTTGCTAGGAAGTTTTATTATATTTCTTTTTTAGGTGTTTTTTAAGTCTTTATTCATATATAGGGAAAGAGTGCTGTATTATTTATTTGTGTTTTAAACTCTCATTGTTTCATTATACTTTAATTATTTAACATAGTCATATTTCTTTCCGAATTTTGATTCAATTTTACTATTGTTAACAAAATTTCTTATTTACTGAGATATAACTAAATGTTTATCAAGAAATATAAGTTTACAAACTCTAAAGATATAGAGAGGTGAGTGAGCGTTTAAAAACATATTTTAAATTAAAAATATACAATAAACCTAATTTGTGCAATATTTAACAAATAACAATTTTTATTTTTTGAATATTTTAGAATTCTAAATTTCGTAACTAAACGAGAGTGCGTAACGTCACGAGTACGTAAAGATGCGAGAGGTTACTGTATTATACATTTTTTTGCAGCCTAAAATCATCTATCTTCAATTTTAAATTATAACTTGCTAGGGTATTTAATAAAAAAAAGTTTTGTAAAACTTTGATTTTAAGATAAAAATCTCAATGTATTCTCTCTTTTCTTGTTCTCTCCTCAAAGGCGTTGAAAATACAGACGAACGCGGTGCTGGAGAACGACGTCCACCGGATCAGGGTGGACCCGCTGAACAGGTGCGCCGCCATGACGCTCACCAGCTCCTCCGTCGCCATATTGGATTTCTCCTGCGAAAACAACTCCGTCGAGAGCGACTACGCCGAGTACCATCAGGACAAAAAGTATGCGATTGGTTTTTGAGTGATGAGTAGTTTAAGTGAAACTTTTATAAGTTAAAAATAAAATGTGTTTACTGTCATCTTATGTAGTAATTCTTATGAAGATCTTAAAATCGTTTATTTACTGTGTTTTTTAAATATTTTCATGTTATTTTTATTAAAACAATGTGTTTGAAAATTGTGTTCTAAGTTTTTTTTTGTAACATAATTTTTCTCTGTATTTTGTTTTGTAGTCCATTATTTTAGACTCTTCAAAAATCAGACTTTATTAAAGACTCTTATCATTAAACTTAGATCTTCAAAAATAAACAGCACTAAAGCAACTGTATTTTTGTATCCTAAAAAAGTGCTTTAAGATACTATAAAAAAATAAATAAATAAATAAACTCTATGCAGTGTATAATCTATATTCTATTCAAAAAGTACCTTAAACTATTTTTCTATTATTGTTGCTATAAATAATGTTTGTTCCTAGTATCAGGGTTGTCAAAAAACCTGGAATCCTGGAAAAACCTGAAATTTGACAATTTAGGCTAAAAAAACTGGAATTTGAGAAAAAAAAACTGTAATTTTAAACAAAATCACTAAAAAACCTGAAATATTAAACTATTTTTTCATGTTAAATAGTATAATTTTAATTCAACACGAAAAATCTACCATATAGATAACATTTTTTTTGTCATCATAAAAATTTTTAATAAAAATAGACCAAAAAACGCGTACTTTTAAAAACCTGAAAGAAATTTTCCAAAAAAAAATTGGCAACCCTGTAGTATAAAAGTTTTGTAAAAAAAGAAGCAGTTGAAGAAAATATTAGTTTAAATAGCTTATACCAAACTATTTGAATTCGTAAGACGTCTATGACCTATAGTTAACAACAATTCACTCTTGAGATGCTTGTAACTTGTTCACAGAAAAAAAGTATGGAGCCACGTTATAGATGTGAAAGAGTTGCTGAACACGCAAAATATAATAGACGTTGAATTTTTGCATGGTTATTACAAACCAACGATGCTGATTTTGTACGAAACACCATTAACGTGGACCGGGTAACTTGAATGTTTTATTTGAAAATTAAATTTATCGTATAATATTTATTTAAATAAGTGATATAGCGTGTTTGATATTTAAATATTAAATTTTTACTCTTCAAATTATTTTTTTAACTGGTATTTATTAAAATAGAGGGTAAAAATTTCCAAAAGTAGTAATTCAATGTTTATCACACAAATTTTCTTTTTTGAAGCTTACTTAATTTATGAACTTATAAAAATCCCAAAGTATCAGCTATAAAGTAAATATAGATTAAATCCTGAGGAAATTGTATGACTAAATTTGTATATATTTCCTTAAACTCAAGTAGAGAACTCTACTTTTTTATTCAAAATGCATATGAAACATACAAGGTAAATAATTTACAAATCAGGAGGGTGATGACGCAGAGAGATACTTGCTTTATCAATTAGTTTTAATTAATAAACGATTGTTAAGATGAAATAGATGACAAAACGCAATAAAATTAGCAATGATCTACATGACTCTACAAAAGTAAATATCTTCACAGGAGAGTTATGACGAGGAGGGACACTTGCAACATCGCCGCGCTCTCCCTCAGCACGAAGAACATGAACAAGCAAACGTCCTTTCCCGTCGTGTGGAGTTTGAACAACCTGCCCTACGACAGCCTCAAGGTCGTCGCCGTCCCCAGGCCCATTGGTTGGTGGTGTTTGTTGATATGTGTCTTGTTTATTGGTTTTTAAAACCTATCAGTTCTCTATTATTGATATATGTTTTTCATTGGTTTTGAGTGCTAACTTTTTTAATGAGTTTTTGTAGAATTGAGTAACACAGTTTACTTTCTTTAAACTTCATTTAAAAGGTGTTCTATACATTGTAACATGTCTTTGTGTTATTTAGTTTTTGTTTTTAAAAATGTTCGAGCATAGAGTAATGTTTTATTCAAATACATCATAATGAAAATCAGGCGGTGTGGTGTTGTTTTGTAATACGTCGATGATATTTTTGAATCAGAGCGTTCCAGCTTACGGAGTCTCATTGAATGGTTTATCAGAAAAAGCCACATATTTTCCCCTACGTTAGTTTTTTTATAAGTGTTTAGAAATTTTGTTTTTTAATCTTTTAATTTTTTATTGTTTTAATTAGTGTTTTACAGAAAGCTTCATGGGAAGGAATAGTTATAAAATTTTGTTAACTTATTTACAATTATATTTTATAGTTTTTCGGTCATCTGGATTCATTCTAATTCGAAATTTTAAGTATTTTAGATAATTAATAAAAAAATTACTAAAAAATACTATTTTATCACGTTACTATTTAAGTTGTGTTATAAAAAAATTGTACTACTTCTATTACCTAAACACTGTTTAATTTTAGCTTTTAGTATTTTTGATTGATATGTAGCATTGATATATATATTGTTAAAATTAAAAAAAATAATTATAAACTAATTTTTTTAATCAAATAAATATTCAAATAGATTTATATTAGTTTCAAGTTTTAAATATAAAGCGTATTTTAAGTAAGTGCAATGATAAGTACCTACTCTCTGAATGTGTAAAAAATATATAATCTAATCATTTACGTTGTATTCTTTCGTACTAATGAAAACTAATTGTCACAGATAGTCAAGATGAAGTCTGTATTCAATTGAATTGCGCTTTTTCAGCTTTCATTAACAACACACAACTTTTAGTTTGCTTAAAAGATGGACAAACGTTTGTTTTTATTTTAATAATTACATATTTGTTTTTGTATGAATCAAAATAATTTATTTAGATCTAAAAAACTATGCCAAAAAATCTTTTTTGTTTTAGTACGAGATCTTTATAAATTAAATACTGCACCAAAAGTAATAATTGCGAATTTTAGACACTTTGTCAAAAGATATCAGTTAAATTCGAAGTAAAATACAATTGTTTCATATGTATGATATTTAGATTTAGTTTTTTTTTGTATAAACTAAACAAAAACAAAATTTAAAAGGTTGTATTAATATTCTATGCTTGTAAGTTGTTATTCATCACTTAAATGTTATTAATCAATTTTTGTTCGGCCATTATTTTTATGAATAAAGATTTATTATTTTATATATAATGGTTTACCTTTGTACTATTTTTAATATTCAAACTAAAATCGATAAAAAAATATTTCACTATAAATTCTGTCAATTAGTATACTTTTTCTATTACTAAACGTAAAATATAAATATAAATTTAAGATATATTTTATAGATTTTTGTAAAGTAGATATTTTTCTGAAAATAATGAGGAGTTTAATAACAAGAGCAATTTTAATTTTAATAATTCAATAATAAAATTAAAAATTAAATCTGAATAGTTTAACGTTAATAAAGATATTATTTTATTTTACTTGCTTGTTGCTAATTATAAACGCTTTTAGAAGTTTTAAGTTAATCTTTACTTCTTACTCTTCTTTTGGAAAGTATTTTTGTCAGTAACATGTGAAAACAAAAACTAAAGGCCATTTTCTTCAATTTCGAGTTTGTTTTTTATAAACCAATAATTTATTTTTATATATTAAATTTAATTTGTTACATTTAAAGCTCATTTTATAATTTACTTTTATCAACTTTCAGGTACATAATATCACTGAAAACATCGGGCATGCGAAGTGTGAAGGGAATCTTATTCAAAAAACTAACGGATTGCACCCTGCCTTCTTCGGTTGGTTAATATTTTTTATAATAATATTTTTAATTTAAGCTTTTTTAATGCTTTTAAAAAATTGTTCAATTAGAGTAGGGTCGGGCAACGTGCGGGACGAATGCGGCCCACCAACGTTTACAAAATTTAAGTGGAATCCAGATTGCAGAAGGTAAAAATGCGGCCCGCGAGCACATAAATTTAGCCCGCTTATTTAAGTTTTAAAACCTACAATAAGTATTCCTGGATTTGGATTAAATAACAAAAACATCTTATGTAAAACTCAAAATATTTGAAACTCCACTATATATATAGTTTAAATTTTTTTTCCATAGAATTACGAATGAGTTGAACAATTGTCAAGAAAAACTCCTTTTGTTTCAATACTTTTTTAACAAAGAAAAATCTGAAATGGTAATAAGTACAAATGTAAACACCCATGTATAATATGAGCTTTTATGTATAATTGAATAAGCTAAGGATCTATCGTTCTAAAAGTTAAGTGAATTTGAGAACTAAATGAAATTGAAATGATCCGGCACGCAAAATACTAAATTTTCTACATCTGGCTCGACGTCTGAAATTTTTGCCGACCCCAAACTAGAAAACAATTTTTTTTAGTTCGTTGTTTTCTATACACTAGGCAAGAGTTATATTTAAATGCTCTTTTAACTTTAGCTAAATTTTTAATTTTTTTTACAGCGTAAACAATTTAACTTTTGTTTCTAGTAAAGCAATTTTGTACAGTAGTGTGTCAAATGTAGAAACAAATCGCCCTTATTTCAGGCATAACTTTTGTAAAGAAAGTTTTCAATTTAATTATTTTAAAGACCAATGGAATATACTTGTTTGTGTTAAACCAAAATAATTTAATATTTAAATAATTTTGGTATTTACTTAGGTAGTTTCAATGGACGGCGGGTTTGTGTTTATTGGATCGAGACTGGGCGATCCGCAACTTATAAAACTATTTGCATCTGAGAAGATTGCCGATAACAACGGAATTGTAAGCACTGAAAAATAATATATACTTTTAAAATATTTTTATTTTGCTAATAAGTTTGTTTATCCTTAATTTAAAGTTATTTTAATAACTACTACAATATAAATATATTTTCTTAACTCAGTATAAATTACGTTTTTCTTAGTTTTTTGAATAAGCATCTCCTATAAAGTTATTAATTATTTCTCGACAAAACCAAACTAATGAAGTTTGAGTCTTTAGATTTTTTAAAGTTTCAACTATTTTAGAAAATTAGCTTTATAAATTAATTTTTGAAAGTTTTTTTTTCACCTGTAGTCAAAGATATTCAATATACTACTCAGGAGGAAAATTCCATGATAATGGAGGACAATAAGGAAAACATAAAAAGTGAAGAAGTTGGTACGACTTTAAATGCAAGTTTCAATTATTTTGTTATTTTAGATAAAAAATGTTTTCCTTATTGTACTTATCATTTGAAAATATTTTTTTTTTTAAGTTTTAAAGCTGTTATGAAAGTTTAAACTTATCCTTAATTTAAAAGTTGCAATTTACTTACGCTGTTAATTAAAGCAGTAAACGGCATAGAAGCACAATAAAAACGAATTAAAGAAAATTATAAAGCCACTTTAAAAGTTGCAATTTATGCTATAATTTCAGGCAGTGAACGGCACGGAAGCACCGTTGGTAGACGATGAGGTGGAACTCATGTACAAAGAATGCTGCTCGGACATGAGGGATGAAAACACCGTTTATTCGACAGTTGTTAGTGAAATGAGTACCTATCAGTTTGGCTTTGAAATATTTTGAAATTGAGTCTGTTATAAAACTTAAAAAGCTATTATATGAAAAATGTTAGAGGACTTTTTTTTAACTAAAAAACTAAGTTTTAGAACATTGTCATCTACTTAAGGTATTCAAAAAAGATTACCTATAAGAACAGCAAGATAAGTACTTATAACAGTTAGTTTTTGGTAAAGCACAACATGTCCTTGTGGCTTTGAACTCTTTTTTATTTGATTTGTTGAATTTATATACTAATTATATTTAAAGCTCTGCATTTTCCTTAAATGTACTGTGATTAAAACCAATACTTTGCCAAAACAGAACAAATACTTTTTGTAATAGATCTGTGATTCATTTGTAAATATTTTAAAAACAGATCTGTGACACACTTGTTAATATTGGACCTTGTGTTGCCTCAGAACTCGGAGCACCTTTCGGGCTGCCGTATCAAGTGAGTCGTAAATTGATAATTAAACTTATGTACTTATATAGTTTAAAAATTGTACTTATTTTATAAAAAAAAAGTGTTTCACTGTGAAGAAACAAAAGTTTAAACACTAAACCTAGATTAATTAACTTTTTAAACATTTTGAAAAAATAGAAGGTTGTCTATTTGAAATTTAATCTAATAAATAGTTTTATTAAACTTCTCTACTTTTTCTTTTACAGAAAGTCTTGTATTTCAAATTAATTTAAGAACACCTAATTTCAACAAATAAAAGCTTGCGTGGTTTAATACCAACTACATTATATTTGCAACATATTCATTTAAAATATAGCATTTACAATTTCCCGCCAATTTTGATTTAAGTTACTAAAACAATATTTCCCGCCAAAAACTTACAATTTCGCGCCAAAAACTCTTCAATTCCCCTTCACAGTTTCAAGGCAACCAGCACCACAACTTGGAGCTGGTGATGATGTCGGGTTGCGGCCGCCAGGGGGCGCTGTCGGTGCTGAACAGGACGGTGAAGCCGCAGATCGTGACCAGCTTCAACTTGCCCGGATGCGACGACATGTGGACGGTGTACGCCAGAAGCAGATCGGTTAGTAAAAATTAAATTATAATGATATTGGTGGAATTTAAATCAAAATTACTTTCGGAAATGTATTTTTCATATCGGTTAGTAAAAAAAGTAAATTATAATGATGTGGAATTTAAATTTCAATGATTATTTTTGAATATGTATTTTTCTTATCGGTTATTAAAAAGTAAAAATAAATTATAATTATGTTGGTGGAATTTTAAAATCAATGATTATTTTCGGAATTATGCTTTTGCTAAAGCTTTGATGAGTTTAAACGGGAGTTTTAAGTGATTGTTTTGAAAATTGATGTTTTAAAAAAAATTGAAGTAGTAGTTCCTTTCATCCAAGTAAAACATTACTTTTCTAACAGAGGAGACGCAAAAGTGATAACTTCCACAGATACCTGTTGATCAGTTTTGAAGGTTCTACAATGGTTAGTTTTTTTTCTCGAAGTACTGTTTATACTTATTTTGTCCTAAATTTGTTTAAAACTGTCCGTTACATTTTCATCAGCATGTGTTTTTATATATCTTAGACTAGTTTTATGTAGTGTTTTGTATAAAAAATTTATCAAACTAATTATATGTGTAAGAATTACAAGTGAATTTATAAAAATAAATTAAAAATTATAATTTTCATTTTAAGCTAGTTTGTTCACATTGAAACTTATACTGGAAGTTAATTAAATTAAATTTACTCTATATTATAAAACTTTAAACTTAAACTTTTTGATCATTATACAAATCTAAAAATGGTATATATATGTTTGTTTTTTTTTCTATCATTTTTAATTAAGCTAATATAACTCTGCTCAATTTAAGGAAAAACTTTAAAGATCTTCAGATAAAAGATTCAGCGATTCTAAGTTTGTTCTAAAACTACAGTTTGTTATTTATTTATTATATTTTCAATAAAATTCAACATCCAATCGCAGGTGCTGAACAGTGAGAGCTCCGAAATCAACACGGCGGAAAACTGCGACTTCATCAAGAACGAGCCTTCCGTTTACGTGGGAAACTTGAAGAGCGGCTTCATTCTGCAAGTTTGCCAGACAACCGTAGTTCTGCTGGACGGACCCAAAAAAATCGATCAGATCGACGTCAACGTCGGTCAGTAGTTGTTTACTTACCTTTTTTTTAGAATTTTTGTTAAGAGTTCTTTTTTTTTCAAATATTGTCATAGTTTTTTTTACAGAAAGTTCAACAAAGTTTTACTGAAAACTTAGACTGAAAAATCAAAAGTTCTTTTTGTTTGATTACAAATTAATTTATACTATAAAATTTATACTATAGAAACTATTTTGTGCCATAACAGTTATTGTTCTTTTTGAAAGTGTAGAATATGATTTTTTTTGTTTCTTTAATAATTTTTCTTCTTTTGCTTACAACGAGCATTTAAATAAAGACTTGTTTCATCATGAACATATTTCAATCCATGTCAAATTAGTTTTACAATTTTGTATAATAAATGCACATACAAGTGTTTAAACTATCTAATTATGTTTTCTATCCCTGATACAGTCATTTTACCACAAACGCACACGTAGCTGTTTCAAATAAATTACTTAAGACAGTTTTTACCTCAGATATAATTTTTAATTAAAAACGGAAAAAAAAACTTTGTACTTCAAAAACCTTGAGGAAAATCCAAAACAAAATGTTTTTTTTTTCAACAAACCTACAGCAACCCTGATAAACAAAACTGTTTTTGCGACAAATTTGATAGTAATGATGTTGAAATTTTCAGAGTCTCCGATCCAGCTGTGTTCGCTTCAGGATCCTCACGCGGTGCTGCTGACGGCTGACGGGCAGGTCGTGCTGATGAGCGTCATCACCGACAGGGAAACGGGGCTTCCATACAAGCTCGAATCGAAGACGTCTAATATCATACTGGTGAGGTTTTGTATAAAGGTTGTGTCTAATTAAAATAATATAATTTTTAAGTATTTTCTAAACTTACCTGATACGCTTACGTGTGTTTAGCGTTGTAACTTTTTATATATATAATTTCATACTGGTGAGCTTTCAAGTTTTGTAAATTGACAAATGGTGTGTCTATGTTAAAGTAGTATAATTATAATTCTTAAGTTATTTTAGAACTTACCTAATACGCTTACGTGTGTTTAGCGTTGTAATTATACTTTTTTTTTGCATCTAATATTATACTGGTGAGCTTGTTGTATTAATTTCGTTTATGCGTGATTGAGTTACTGCAACTATAGTTATCAAGCGATTTTTGAACACTGATAAGCTGGTAGACTTCATTAGTTAAAAAAGTTAAAATAAAGATAACCAAGTCTTAAAGTAAGTTTAATTCATGTTTTTTCTGTATTATTTTGTAAGTATACGAAAATTTAATTTCATAATTACTCTTATTTTACTTGTTACACTTTTTAGTTTAACAACTCCGAAAAACACCTTTGTTAAAGGCAGAACTATAATATTTGTTTTCTGTAGTGTACATTCTAAAAAACTAATAAATTTTAAATGTCAAAACAAACTAATGGTTTCAGTCGCCTGCAAGCACGTCTATATCTTTATATATAATACTGGTTGCATTACAGACTAGCAATAAATTTAAACTAAGTTTTGAAGTATGGATTTCAAAATAATTATACAGTAACCTCTCGGATCTTTACGCACTCGTGACGTTACGCACTCTCGTTTTGTTACGCATTTCAGAATTCTATAAAATTAGAAAATAAATTTTTTTTTTTTTTTAATTTTGCACAAACTAGGTTTAATGTATATTTTTAAATTAAAATATGTTTTTGAATGCTAACACACCTCTCTATATCTTTAGACTTTGTAAATTTATGTTCCTTGACTAATTGATAAACATTTATTTATACCTCAGTATATCAGAAATTTTGTAAACAATAAGAGATTAAATCAAAATTCTAAAATAAACATGACTGTTTTTAATAATGAAAGTATAATGAAATAATGAGAGCTTAAAACACAAAGAAATAATACAGCAGTCTTGCATTATATATTAGTAAACATTATTTTATTATTGTAAAGAAATGCTTAATTATAAATTAAATTTGCTAAGTAGATTAGAATATAAATGTTACATATATTAAAGATAAAAATAATTTCTACTTATTATTAAAATAGTAAAATTATTTCTACTCGTATTATTATTTTATAGAAATTCAAATCCTTTTTTTAATATATGTATAGTTTTATCTGTTGTTTTCATGTTTATAAATAAAGTAATCAAATTGTTAAAAGTGGGAAAGTGCCCAGTCTGCTTTTAACTAGAAGCAATATTAAAAAACAGCCATTTTAGTGAGTATTTTTGGTACCTCTCGTTTCTTTACGATCTCTCATATCTTTACGCACTTTTTCTGTGGACACAATGTGCGTAAATAAGCGAGAGGTTACTGTACATTATAAATAAAATATGTTGTATATTTATTCAGTCGCCGGCAATCACGTCGATATCGTTGTACTGCGACAGAAGCGGGACGTTCGCAACGTACGAGAGGGCTCCCGGTACGTCGTTGACCAACTCCCAAGATTCACAGGAAGCCATGGACACCGATGCTACGAACAACACGTTTGTTTACTTGAGTTTCAATAATAATTGACGGTGTTTTATTAATAATTTTATATAAGTAGTTTACATTTGAAAACTAAGATCAGCCACAATTTCAGATTACTCAGAATTGATCAGGCTTGTTTGACTTTTTTTTTGAAAAGCTCAGGCTAGTTTTACACCGATGCTACGAACAACACGTTTGTAACTTGAGTTTCAATAGTAATAACGTTGTCTTATTAATAATGTTTTTTAAGTAGTTTACATTTGAAAACTAGTAATAAAAAATTGTTTTATTAATAATTGTTTATGTGTAAATTACATCAAAAAAAAAAGATTCAATGCACTGTTTTAAAAAATTTATTCGTCATTGATGAAATTAATCAGGCTAAGAGTTTTTGTATGTCTACAAAAAAGAGCCTCAAGTAATACTATATTCAATTTTTTTGATAAACTGCAGTATTTTATTATTTTTGTTACGAACACTAAATTTCGATACAATGCATTTGAACATTGTGTATTATTATTATACAAAGAGTGGTTGATTGATAAAGAATTAAAATTTGAAATTAACTCGTACTTTTAAAATTTTATTGTTAAGACTACAAATTAGTATTGTACTACTTTTGTGTGCAGTTTTCAAATGGAAAATTTTTATTACAGTTTGGCAAGCATGTCCAGATAGATATTTATTAGACTTCTGATATTTATTGGCGTTTATTAATGAGAAAAATACTTGCAGTTCTAATAATGCTATTAATTAATTAACTTGAACTTTTTTGGTTGAGACAAAGACGTGTTTTGATTTGTACTTTTAATCATATTCTATAGAGGCTTTTATATGAAAGCTTAAAGTACAAACTATAAGCCAGTTTTTATAGAATTCAAAAATATCATTTAACTTTAAAGATATTTAATTTTTTGTAAAAATTTTCCAATATAAACGTATGGACCGCAAATTTTTTAGGGTCAATTTTCTCGGAAATTTTAAATTTATAAAAATCTATCTTCGACTTCATTTTTCAAGCAATCTTCTTCAAATTTTCAGGATACTTTCCTTATAATAAAAGGAAAAAAACGTTACTTTAGAATTTTAGTAATTTAAAAAAATAAAAATTTTATCACAAAAATTAAAAAAAAAAGTGTTTTTTTTTCAAAAAAAACATATTTTTAGAGAAAAAAACTTTAATTCCAAAGTAACGTTTTTTTTTATTATATAAAGATTTGACTGTGAAACTTTGAAGAAGATTGCTTGAAAAATGTAGGAGTTGATAGATTTTAAATGAAAGTCTTTTTTTGCTGTTTTAGTTTTCCCTTCTCATAGGGAACCTATTATGCGGCCCGACTTTGACTGGTCATATCTCAAAAAAATAATTTGAATTTTTTAAAACAATAAAAAGCATCTTGAAGCTTAGAAAAAACTTTATAAAGTAAGATCAACTTGTAAAAAACATGGTTTACCCCCCCCCCCTCCCCCCTATGGCCTTAAGTTATACTATCCACTTTTTGTGTAACAAAAATTGAAAACCTCTAGCAATGATTTTTATTGTATACACATATGTTTTTTAAATCAAGTCAACTCAGCGTGGTCTCAACGATTGTTTAGAATTTAAATGTTCTTAAGCAGCGCGAGCATGTCCATACTGGACCAGGAAGACGAGATGCTGTACGGGGAGTCGACCGGCGACGACATCACTTCGGAGCGGAGTTACCACGGGGTCGAAGCTCACCACTCCCAAGCCAACACGACGTACAGCTACAGCAGCCAGGCGGAAAACAACTACTGGATCTGCGTCATCAGGAACAAGCTACACCTTGAGGTATTCATAATTGTGTGGTTGATGTTTAAAGTTATATTTGATAGTTGTGTTACTTTGAAGTTAAACTTACTTTTAACTAGTGATGTACCGGACTCACTATCCGGGTCCGGCCGGATATTGCCATTTTTGTCTGATATCCGGATCCGGCCGGACTCTAATTTGAAAAAAAAGTCCGGATCCGGTTCCGGCCGGATCCTAACAGAGATCCGGCCGGACCCGGATCTAGTTCGTAAAAAAGAGCATACTGAAAAGTATTTTTTAAAAAACAAACCCTGTGTAAATTAATAAGAGTCATTTTCGTCAGTTAAAATTAAACACCTACCCCGATTGGCTCATTTTGTACACGTGACTAATTTACATTTGTTTACATTTAAACTATGATCTAAACATTTCATGAAATGCAACTCTTTACATATGTTGTAAAATTGAAAACTTTGGAATGAATACTTGCATTATTTATTGTTTAAAGTTGAGCTCAGAGAATATTTAGAGTTAATACGGTTGAATGTACGAGCAAATGAGAATCATATGACGAAATGTTTCAAACTAAATACTGATGCAACAAAACATCAGAACATGACAGGCAGTTTATATGTAGGCAGTTAGTTAGTTTGGTGTGTGGCTTGAAGCAACAAAATATCTTGAACGTTTTTGTGAATACTTATTGTAAGTAGTGTTTTGTTTGAAAAGCGAATATTTCAACAGGTGTTTAATTGTTTAAATATTTAAGCCAGGTTTATAGTTTAATAGTTTATTGATATTTTTAAAGTTTCTTGTTTACTAAAAGTTTTATTTAATTTTAAGTTTTTTGTTTTAAGTCTTTTGATATAGATTTAAATAGCTTCCAGTTTTTAAAGTGTTACCAAAGTAATTAATAATTTTGTATATGCTAGTATTTCTTGTTGTGTTTTATATAAAAGATTCATCACTCAAAACTATCGTGTCTGATTATAGAAAGTAGTCTCAGTTAGAATTTAGTATTTGTTAGATAATAATTAAATAAGGTAGGATTTAATTATGATGGGTAGTACTAATAAGTTAAGTGTACCACAATCAGTCCACAACTTTACTACCAAATTGTCAACCTTTGCTAGCTGTTCTACTGATTATTAGATTAAAGTATTTTTTTCAGTTTTTAAAACCTCATTCTGACTCAAGCTTGTTTATACTCACTCTAGCTAGTTTTATTGACTTAAACAGTGGCAACCCTGCTAGTTTGAAAATTTTTGGGAATTTCAGAAAATCTTTGACTGCCTCAGGCTAGTTTAGTTTTTTATAAAAACTATAGGCTAGTTTTCTTTTAGATTTTGAATGAGTTTAAGCTGATCCAGTTTTCAATATTTTGTTATTTTCTAGTGTATTTTGTTCAAGAACTTGATTTAAAATTTCAATTGTAAATAACACCTAAATTTGTAAACCTTGTGGCTAGCTGTTCTACTTATTATTAGATTAAAGTTCTTTCTTTTCAGTTTTTAAAAACCTCATTCTGAATCAGGCTAGTTTATTCTAATGATGTACCGGACTCACTATCCGGGTCCGGCCGGATATTGCCATTTTTGTCTGATATCCGGATCCGGCCGGATTCTAATTTGAAAAAAAAGTCCGGATCCGGTTCCGGCCGGACTCTAATTTGAAAAAAAAGTCCGGGTCCGGTTCCGGCCGGATTCTAATTTGAAAAAAAAGTCCGGGTCCGGTTCCGGCCGGACTCTAATTTGAAAAAAAAGTCCGGATCCGGGTCCGGCCGGACCCAAAATTGTGGGTCCGGTACATCACTACTTTTAACTTTTATCGTGTGTAGTTATTATCTAAGTTTGGAGTGTCATGTAGTGAAAAAACAAACGTAAAATTAAATACTGTTTATGCGCATGTATATATTGCTCAACTAAGCAGTGTTAAAATTATAAAATTAAGCAGTTAATTTTTTTGAAATAAATATTTAAATAGTAGATGAATCTTCATTGTGAGCAATCTAAGCGAATTTTGGGACCAGGGTTTTTAACTGATTACCTAATAACTTTGTTTTATTACAGCAAAAGTTTGTTTATATTCGTTCTAGTATTGTTTACTAAAACTGCAATTAATAAGGGATATAGAAGTAATTCTTGAATTGAAAAAAAGTGCAATTTATAATTTAACATGATTATTTTTAAAATAAAGCTACAATTATTACAGCTAGGATTTAAAAATTTTCAAATTCATTAAAAAAAACTCTTTGTAAACCAAAATAAGTTTTAGTTTTTATGACCACAACCTTATTTTTTTCATCTGTAAAACTTTTTGTGTGCACTTTCAGGAACATTGCTTTGTGTAAATTTAAAAGAAAATTTTATTTTGCAGATTTACGATTTTGAGAGCGAGCAGCTTCAGTTCGCCGTTCCGAACTTGTCGTTCGGCAGGCAGCTTCTGATCGACTGTCACGCCAACTACACCATACCAGGTTTGTCAATAATTTTCGTAAATTTTTGATTTTGTTCTATGATTTTTTTTGTTAAAGAAAATGCGCCCACCGACGAATCGAAAATGGACAACTGCGACATTTTGGAAGCGACTTTGGCCGCCCTGGACAGAGACGGAAAATATCCATTTTTGTTGGTTGGTGGTATTGCATTTGTATTATTGCTTGTTTATAAATTTAATTTAAGATTGGACTAAATTTTTTAAATTTATTATTCATTAAAAACCTTTTTAAACTAGTTAAAGATTTGTATTTATTTCTTTTAGTGTTTGTTTTTTAAGTAGTAAAAAAATAAATTTTAACTTGTTAGTTATACTTAAAAATTCTGCATGGGTATTTTAATTAATGTCAACAAATTTTTAAAAAGGTCAGACAGAGTTGCAACATTTTAATATACAAAGTGTTCAAGTATGAAAAACAAAAGAGTACCGCTGCCGACAAAGGTCTTAAAATAAGATTCAAAAAAGTAAGTACATGTTAAAGATTGATTGTTTAAATACTTTAACTATGTTAACAAGTATTTTTGAAGTACTATTTTTTAGTTAACTAAGATGAAAGGTGTTTTATAGTGTATATACTCCATCTTACATTAAACATGTAAACCAATTAGTAAAATATTGATACAAAACACCCTGAAATTTATATACAGTGCTACGCTTGTGGTTTATTGTAGCATGAAACTGTGTTTCTACAAAGTTTTAGTTTAGTAAATTGATTCAAAGTTCAAATACATTTCATCAAAAATATCCTGCATTTTAAAATGTATTATTTTTATTTGAAAGACCCAAAAGCTTAATTATTTACTCTTATAATAACATTAATATGAGTTAATTAAAGTAAACAAAAGGTTAAATTTAATTAATAAAAAAAAAAACGGTATTCATCAAAGTATTTTTTTTATAAGACCTATCCAAAAGCTAACCTATCCAATATCTAACTATTATTTGTTAGTGCTTTATCAAATAGTTCAAAAGCTATTATATTTTTATAACTATATTAATTTTTTGTCAATTCAAAGGTGCACCACAGTATGCTGACCAGGAAGCCGAATTCGGCCAGCGAGTTCTACGACCCGACAATGTTCCGGCCTTGCTTCAGGCCCTTCAGAAACATCAACAGCTATTCCGGGGTTCGTTACTTTGTTTAAATTAATTAGTTTTGGTAATTGCATAATGTTTTTGTTTATTCAAACAATTTCGACATCGCGTTTTTGATTTGACTATTTTTTTTTCCTCAGACATTTTTTAAAATAAAACTAAATTCATATTTATTATTATTACTTCTTTTTATTTAAAATTGGTAATTGATCAAAATGCTGTTAGTTTTCTTAATGATCTTTTTCTTTATTAAAACCAGTTTGACGTGACACTTTCTGTTTGACTCAACTTGATTTTAGTTTCCTCATACACGTTCTATTAACAAAACTATGCCTATTACCATGATTTTGATTCATTATTTGTAAATTAACTGAGCAAGTTTCGAATCCACCCGATCAAATTCGTGAACCGCTTACCGATCGAGGGTAAGGGTTAGGGGTAAGAGTGATAGTGAAAAATGGATAAAAAATAAATAAAATGTTAAAATATATAAATTAAGTTAATAAATAAAGAAAAAAAAATGGGTACATTTTGAATGCGGGTGGATTTTTATAGTATACCCACAGAACAACCAACAATAAAAAACGTTTTTTTTTTCTCCAAACAGGTGATTATGTGCAGTGCTTTATTTAACCAGTTTTACATTGTATAATTAGTTTAATTGTAACTAGTTTTTTTCTCAGAAATTATTAAGTTTTAATATTTAATTACTGTGATTTTTATTAAACTTTTCGTACTAACATTTTGATTGTTACATTAAACTGCTAAATAAATTTTTAATATTTTCACAACAGGTGTTTTTGTGCGGGGCTTACCCTTACTGGATAATAATGACGGGCAGGGGCAAGCTGGAGTGCCACCCGATGATGGTGGAGGGCAAGGTTTCCTCCTTCGCAACCTTTAACAACGCCTTCATACCCCACGGGTTCATCTACTTCACCACTGAGGTACTTGTGTGGTTAATATCTATTTTTTTTATAATAAAGTCGTTACTTTTGTTTTGAAAAATATTTCTTCTTTTTACTTCACCACTGAGATACTTGATTTAATATTTACTTTGATGAAGTAAAATCGTTACTTTTTTTTTTAAATAAGGTTTAGTTTTTCACTACTGAGGTGCTTTTATAAATTAACATGTACTTTGATATTGACAATATGCTTCTGAACTTGACTTTTATATTTTATCTTCAACACCATTATGTTGTACTCGGGTTGCTAAAATTCTTAGCATCCTGCAGAAACCTGGAATTTGAGAAATTAAAAAACAACTTTGAAAAATTAGAGTTTTTAAACATAAGTCCCTAAAAATCTGAAATTTTAAGCAATATTTACATGTATAAAATAGAATTTTGATTACCTACAAAAAAATCTATCACACACTTTTAATTATATTGTTTTGGAATTTATTTGTTATAAAACACATTTAAAGTAGCTTTTTAATATTATCTTTTTGATATTTTTATACTGTTTATTACATATTTTTACCTTAAGTTAAATTTTATACTAAAAATAGATAAAAACTTGTAATTTCAAAAAACTTTAGGCAATTTTGTTCACTGTTTTTTTATTTAAATTTACATAATAATCTATTTTAATGAACTAATGATGATACTTTTTGATTAAAAAAAATAATTTTTCATAGTTATTTATCCTTAGTTATTTTCACCTATTTTTAGTCAAATTGTTACTATTTTTACGTTAAAGTTTAAAAAGTTGTTTTATAAAATTTTCCCAAACATGATTATTAATTTTCTTTCATCAGTTTTCAATTTATTAATTTCTATTAAACACAGGAGTTCTTACGACTTGCCCACCTGAGAAAGGGCGTCAGGTACGATACAGAATGGCCGCTGAGAAAAGTCCAGCTGAAAGAAACACCGCATTTCGTCTGTTACTCCGTAGACCACAAGGTTTGAAATGATGATAATCCAAATTTTTACTTTAAAACCTTAAATTTTTCTTTTTTAGTGAATACAACAATAAAGCAAATCTTATCATTAATTTTTTAGATGTTTCACTTTTTTTCACAGTTTTGGCAACTAGACTTGTGTATTTATGTATTTTATCAATGTTTATCAAATAGTATTGCATGATTATCCTTACGAATTAACATGTTGGGATATATGAGCATGTTAACATTTATACTTCACACAGGTGTACGCCATAGTGACGAGCAAATCAACGCAGTGCGACAAAGTGCCGTACATCAACGTGGAAGACGACCGCGTTTACGACGAGCTGGAGAGAGACGAGGGGTTCATTTATCCGACCAAGCAGCAGTTCACCTTGCAGCTGTTCAACACCGAGTATTGGCACTCCATACCCAACACTAGGTTTGTTATAATTTGTTAATGTTTTTATGACAACTGTAGTATATTTTTAAAAACAAGGAGTCTGATAACATAAGAAAAAGTTGAAACTTTTTGTATTAGTTTTAAGTTTTGTACGTTTATTTTTCTGAATTAGTTATTTACTTATATAAAAAAGAATAAAAAGTGTGTCTTGAATATTTTTAGATAAAATTAACATTACCATTAACTTATCTTAAATATATAATTGAAAAAATGCTTTTAATAACGTAGTAACTAGAAAAAGTTGTAAATGATCTATTTTTCAAATATTAATCAATCATGTTCAAATTTTTGCTTACTATTTACAGAAATACTTGGTAGTTGCTACAAAATTTAAATAGACAATCCTGATAAAACACATATCAAAATCATGTAGCCTGTTCATTATCTTAGTTCGATTTTGTCTAAATTTTAAGTAAGAATTCTTAAGACAAATAAAAGCAGTTTCTAAACAATAAAATTTAAATTTGTATGGGTCCAACAGTTTCAAATGCAAGCATAATGCAATTATTTTTCACGCAATCGTTTTTATTGTCGCAAAACTATTTTTTTGTCTGCTTTTACCATTACAACTCCTTATTTCAAATTATTTCACTCAAGCAATTGTATTGTTTCAACATTTACCCAAGTATATTTCCACAGCATCACATTGGACGATCACGAGCACGTGACCTGCATGAAGAACGTGCACCTGGCCAGCACCCAGCAAAACATACAGAACAACTACATCGCATTGGGCACGGCCGCGGTCCTCGGCGAAGACAACCCCAGCAGAGGAAGGGTAAATTTATTTGAAACTGAAAAATTCAAAATGTTCTAGAAAGTTAAAGCTTGTGATTTTTAGTTTATAAAATGTGGCCTTTTGATGTTTTTTTAATTTTTGTTAATAGTTTTATCATCATTTTTAATGCCAGTCTTTTAGCCACATACTTGTAAAAAAAGCATTGCCTTTTAAATTTTTTGTCAACATAAAATTATAAAGTTTTACAGTATTTATCCAAATAAGTTGTTAAATTTATTTGTCCATATAAAATTATAATAACTGTACAGTATTTATCCATTGTTTTGGCTCTGTTAAAAACAAACGCAACGATAAAGCAGCCAATAACCACGCTAACGTATATAACACACGCGTGCAGATATTGGTGGCGGAGGTGATAGACGTGGTGCCGGACCCGAACCAGCCCACCACCAAGAACAGGTTCAAGATGCTGTACAAGGGCGGGCAGCGGGGACCGGTGTCGGCTCTTTGCTCGGTGGGCGGCCACCTGCTCACCGCCATCGGGCAGAAGGTTTGTTGACACTTATTCTGGTTTCGTGAAAAATTACAGTCCTTCGTAGAGTTTAAGCTGTTTTCAATGTTTCTTAGATTTGTTGTAAACTTTGTGATGACTTTTTCGGACGTTTTCACTTTTTATTTTCACATATGTAGTTATATGTATATTTATTTGTATATTTATAGTTGTTTGGTTGCATAAAAAATTGTTGTCCTTCATAATACCTATTTTATTTTCAACCTTTCTACGAGCTGCTGTTGGCCTTATAATTTTTTTTGGACGCAAGCACTTTTTATTGTCGCATCTTAAAATGTTTTAAAACAAGTTTCATAGTTAATATTGTTTAAAATTTTACCACCTCCTCCTTAGTTTTAATTACCTCATTATTATTATATTTTACAAAGTGGATACTTTTAATTAATTGAAATCAATCAATCATAATTAGGTGACAAAAAATCACAACTTCTCATTGTTAATTACAACTAAATAGCTGTAAAAATAATAAATATATAAAATTAACAACTAAACTAACAACTTTCTTTGAAGGTTTTCACCTGGTAACAGAACTTAAAAGTGACAACAATTTATAATTAACAAAAAATTATTTAAGTAAAGCAGTTATAAAAACACCATGCATAATTAAAAAAAAACCAATCAACTTCAAAGGTGTTCATCTGGAAGTTCGACGGTCAGACGTTGTCGGGTTTGGCCTTCGTGGACACCAACTCGTACATAACCCACGCCACCTCCTTCCACAACCTGGTCGTCATCGGCGACATCCAGCGGTCGATATCTTTGCTGAGGTTCCAGCCCGAGTGGAAGACCCTGGGCGCCATCAGCCACCACGGCAAGCCGACGGAGGTGCGGTCGGTGGAGCTGCTGGTGCACGACGACCGGGTGACGTTCGTGGTGGCCGACGAGAACAAGAACCTGTCCTACTACGCCTACTACCCCAAGCGTCAGTTTTTTAATTTTTTATTTGTAGTGGGATTTTTTTCATCAGTTGCTAACATGATATTATCTCTTACATAGTCATGCTGTCCCAATGTCAATTTTTGTTAAAAAAAACTTTTTTTTTTTTTAAAGCTTAATTTGACAAACTTTTGACTTTTAAATTTATGTGCTCTGTGAAAATTTCTAAGCAATCAAGTTATTTGATCTCATTGAGAAACATTTTAATTATTTTTTTTAATTTATTTAAACTTTGTTCCGGCAAACTTCTATTTGGACTTTTCAACAAAACGTTGCAATAAAAAACTCTACAAACAGACGAGTACAGCGACGGGGGAAGGAAGCTGATAAAGTGCGGGGACGTCCACGTGGGGGAGACGGTGCAGACGATGTGGAGGGTGGGGTGCATTCAGGTGGACAAGTCCACGGGGGTGCCCAACGAGCTGTTCGACAAGGCGCAGATCACCATGACCGGTAAGATGCAGTTTGATGAGTGTTTTTTAACTGTGTGTAAAACTTTAGTTAGTTGTTAATACTAATCACACATAAAAGTAAACAGGTTAAAAATTCAGGTTTTTGTTCAAAGTTCCAGTTTTTTTTCAAAACTTCTCAAATTCCAGGCTTCCAGGTAAAATAAACAGGGTTGCCACTTTACCTGGAAGCCTGGAATTTGAGAAGTTTTGAAAAAAAACTGGAATTTTTAACAAAAAACCTGGATTTTTAACATGTTCAGTAGTAAAATTTTGATTTGACTCAAAAAATCTATCATATAAAAAAAAATTGTTATCATCAAATTTTTTTTATTAAAAAACACATTTAAAGTAACTTTACAGAATTTTTTCAATGTTGCTTTACTATTTCACACAGTTTTTTACCTTAAAGTTCACTTTAAACTAAAAATAGACCCAAAAATGTGTACTTTTAAAAACCTGGAAGAAATTTGGAAAGCATAGAAAAAATTTTGAAAAAACGAGTGGCAACCCTGAATAAATTAGTGATTTTTTTTTATATACAAGTTTTATAGCTTTGCTAATTAAAGAAGCTTTTTTTTTGATAAGTTTTTTTAATTTTGAAATAAGAGAATCAGTAATCTTAGATGTAATTGAGTTGTCTTTAAGTGACAAAAAATAAATAATATGTCTATCTGTAAAAACTAGTTTTGCTGACCGGTAAGATACAAAGTAATAGTTTGTTAGGAAACAATAGATATTTTGCGTAAAATTTTAAAATCAGTAATGTAAGCATTTCAATGATTGAAATAGTGAGCAATTTTTTATTTTATTCTTCAATATTTATAGTTTTGTAAGATAATAAGTAATCTTAACTGCGTTAACATACTTTCAAGTAACAGAAAGAATATATTTTAAACTGTTAAAACAAAAGCTACCGCAAGCAAAATTTGTTTACATTAAATAAACATGACTACGTCTTAAAAAATTAAAATATTTTAAAAGTTATCAAAGCATAATATCTAAACATTGTTTGTATATTAGGATCATTGGACGGAGGTATTGGTATGATGGTGCCAATAAACGAGAGATTGTTCAAAAGATTTCAGATGGTCATCAATCTCATGTACCAGACGCAACCGCAGTTCGCAGGACTTAATCCCAGATTATTCAGGTACATTTCCAAAGTTAAAACTTTCATACATTGTACCTCAGCTTTCTGTAACAAAACAGTTTGATGCAGTTATTAAACTTGCACTGCTACTGCTGTTCCCCAAACAATACGTCTGCGTAACTCGAATATGTTTAAGCTCATGAAGTACAACTATTTTTATCAGAGCGCTTAAGTTAATGTTCTAATAACAATAACATAGTCGTCAGCAACTAATCATTGAAAGAAAATTTGTTTTTCCCGAATAATTTATTTCAAATGGTCACAACAAACAGTTCAGTTATCCTGAAACTGAACATATATTTTAAATCTTTTAACAAAACAATTCAAAGTTTCTGAAATTTAATGTTTAATTATAAATAAATAATTACTTAATTTTGTTACTAACGAAAAACGCTAGTAACTATAGTTTTCGAAAGTAGCAACCCATTTTTTAAAGAGGTTTACTAAAATTTATCTTAAAAAAGTTTTGTTTTGTTTTCATCTCAGTTACGATATCTTTTATGTAGTCACTGACATTCTTAAAGCTAAATGAAACACAGTTTTCTAATGGTCGAACATCAATTATGTATAAACTTTTTATCATCTTAAAACCGAGCGTAGTAACTGAAATAATGGCAATATCACTTCTACATTTATTTTGACTTAAATTGAAGTTAGTTCATTGCTCCAAAGTAACATTTCGTGCACGCCAAGCCTTTTAACCACCAAAAATCCAAGATGTTTTACAGTAAACTTTTTACCCATTTGAACAACTTTATATTCTTGATATGCGTTCAACTTTCTGAAATAGGCAACATCCTCTTTTTTTTAGTTTAGATTGAAGTCATAGTTGTTTCAACGCTGAAAGACAGCAGTTGAAGCACGCAAAGTAAATGCACAGCATCTTTGTTCGGCTCGATCAACTCTCGACCTTATCAAATATGTTATTTGCTATATTAATGTTTTATATACAGTTACAAAACCGTATTTCACACATTTTGCGGCCAATGCTGAAGTTTTAACCCTCCAACTTGTATTTTATTTTAACATACATACATTCTTTATATTCACATTGAATCACACAGAACATATGTTGCGATGTTTGTGCTTCACGGCCCATGTTAAACTTGTAGCCGTTTAAATCCGCTTGAACTTTTGTGAATTTGAAACTTTTTAAATCACTCATACACGTATTTCTTCTCCGAACAGGACGTACAAGCACGACAGGAGGGAGCTGATGAACCCGGAGAGGAACGTTTGCGACGGAGACTTCCTCTGGACCTACCACAACCTCAGCAAGATCGCCAAGGAGGAGATACTGAGGAAGCTGTCACTGACGCAAGCCGACATCGAGGACTCCATGATGGAGCTGCACCGGTGCACCAACGTTTTTTGAACATTTTTTATTCGTTTTTTATTGTTTTTAGGTAATTTGTTGTAAAGTTCTGTGTGGTTTCCTATTTATATTACATTCTTGTTGTTGAATTGGTAATGATACGTGAAGGCTAAAATATTTTATTTTTAGTTTTGATGTTTTAATTAAGTTTTAGTCAGACACTTTTATTCGTTAGTTCTCAACACGTTCCTTTAAACTAAAATTTTTATGTAACTATGAAGAAATTTACTCAAATTACTTTAAGTGTTTTTGTTTTTTTGAAAATGTTTTACTGGTTTTTTTCTTAACTCTTAAAAAAATACTGAGTACTTCTTTTTAAAACGGTTTTCTTTAATAGGTCAGATTTTTTATTTAAGTAATATTACATTTTAAATCTCAACGTAATGCTTTGAAATATATGATTTTTATAATAGTTTAGTTATAGTTTTATACTAGACATTCAACGAGTTTGTTACAATTTATATGAAAAGTTTAATTATTAAACCTTTATTGCCTTACATATGCAGAGAATATTTCAGTTATGTGAAAAATTCTAGTAAATGAACTACTTAGATATAATTAAATTGTGATGAGATTGGTTACACTGAAAAAAATCTGGTATTTTATTTTAACTTGATCGTTTTGTTGTTTAAAATTACGGTAGTTATATGTGCTATGTTAATTTTCGTAAAATTTATAAAGTTTCCTTTAATCTTAGTGTAAAACAAGGTTTATGAAAGTATGTTATATAAGTTTAAAAGCGGAATTTTTCATTCTTTAAATACCTATCAGCCAATTATGTAAATAATCACTCAAAGTGAAAATCGATAAGTAGTTAGTATCTCTCAAGTTGGGAGCGGGTCAGAAAATCACGGGTGACACTTTAGCACAGAGAGACATTTTAGCACAGAATTAATTTTGCATTTTTTTTTCTTTGCTTAAACCACATTAGGTACTGTATTGTTTAAAAATTTAAAAACGTACTATGTAATATGTGAACCAAAAGTTAACAAGCTTTAAATGAGTTACAAGTTCAAGCGTTAGTTAAAACAGAAGTAATTTTAAAAACTTTATTAACTTGTTTTACTATTTAATTTTAGATCAAAATATTTTGATACATTTACTTTAAAGTTTTCAACGTAAAACTATTTTAATAAAGCTAGCAATAAATACAAGCTCTACGTTTATTAAAACTTTTTTTAAATGCTTTAACAAATTTTAATAAGGCTAAACTTTAAGCCATAGTAAAAACTTTATTTATAAATTTTTTTAAGACAATATTTTTAAAAGTGTTAGAACTAATTTTCACAATTGTTTGTTAAGTTAATTATTTTAGATAATTAAACTTCACTTAAATGAACATTTTTAAATATACAAAACTATTACGTGCAAAAATGTCACTCCGTGCTAAAGTAACGCGGTGCCAAAGTGTCACTCTGTGCTAAAGTGACGCTGTGCTTTTCTGACACCTACCCCTCAAGTTACACTCTCACTGCGTCGAGTTTGAATTAAATTTACTTTTATCGTTCATACTTTTAAAGAATACTGATTTTTAGTTGAACGTAACTCGGGTCTATGGGTTAAAACTATCTTGCATCTCAGGTATGTTTAAATGAGCCTTTATTGATGAAAACTTCAAAGCTACTTTGTTTTCCAAGCAGATAGATACTCATAAATATGGAAAAATTTGAAGTAAACTTAGTTATTTTATATAATACAGGGTTAAAAAATCTAAAAAAATATGGATTTTGACAATTTAGGCTAAAAAAACCTGGAGTTTGAGAAATTTGAAAAAACCTTGAATTTTAAACAACTTTTACATGTTATGCAGTAAAATTTCAGTTTGACACAAAAAATCTATCTTATAGATATTTGTTTTTGTCATTATCAAAAAATTTTTTTTAAACCCATTTAAAGAAGTTCTAAGATATATTTTCAGTGTCGTTATGCTATTCAACACAGTTTTTTACCTTAAACTTAGTTTAAAACTAGAAATAGACCCTAAAACGTGTAATTTTAAAAACCTTAAAGATTTTGAAAAACTAAAGAAAAATTGCCAAAAACTTTTGACAACCCTGATAATATCATATTGATAAAAAAAACTGCACGGTTAATTCTTTATACAATATAACAACTCTTTTGAAGTATCTGTTTGATAAGTTTACTTTTAGCTAAATTGTTTTTTTTAATTGAGCCAGAAATAGTTACTAATTACAGTCTAAGTAAAAAAGCACCAGTAAACCCTAAACACTTCAGGAGCCTAAATGATTATTAACTCCAAATATAAAAACCAATAATAAGCTTATTGGAAAAGAATGTCAACTAAGATTTTAAGTTAAAAATTCTTTAAACATGAGCAGTAGAGGTGACGCAGGGGGGCCATGTGGTCTTAATTTGAAACTTACCCTGGATATTCAGGAGTTGATGATGAAGAGCAAAAAAAAAGGTCTATGACGTTTTTAATGGTAGTTTTTTGAAAAATCTTGCTAGACGGCCATAGCTTTTTCAATCTTTTTTAAGGGGGTCTTTTGTAAAAGAATTTGGGTAGCCCTGACTTAAAACTTACTCACACGTATCCATCTTTTAATAAGAAGTATACCAACAAACTGATAGGTTATCCATTGGTCTACTTCTCGTTTCCTAGCTGGCAAACTGGTGTGTTAGTAGTTTGGAAACGGGCATATCACATAAAAATAAAAACTTATAAAGTACTGTTATATATGTAGCTGACATGTTTACAATATTTTCTAATGAAAAACAAGCCAATAAGTTTTACAAAAAACTGAATAATATACAAAAAGATTTAATACTTGCAACAGAAACGAGCATGTCGAGTTAACTATTTTTTCTACATTTTAAAAGATAAATGACATCAATTTCTACGAAACCATCAACTACAAGTGTTGTATAAACTTTTGACCCGTTCACACCGCAATCACAGACTACTAATATATTTCTCATTAAAAGATAACGTTAACTGGGCGACTAACACTTTTAAGAATAAAAGAACAGATTAGGCCATTAATTTTTCAATTATTAACTCGTATTTAGAACTCTACTTCTGTAAAAATTAAAAAATAACTTGGTATTTTTTAATATGATCAACTTATGTAACAACAAAATACTTACTAGCATTTAAAGCTTAAATAATATAAACGTATAAACTTTTGTATCAACCTTAACTAAATTACCAGGATTATTTTAATAAAGAGTAATACTTAGTAAAGTAGAGCTGCACTTAATACTTTGATCAATTAAGTTTGTTAGAATTAGTGTTTTTTTTGTTTTAATGTTATTTCTAGCTTTTTGATTGTTATTTTAAGTTTACTCCTACTTTTCTGTTTAGTTGATCGATTTGTTTTGAAAGAATACTAGCTAAATTTGAAAAGTATAGTTTTAGTACATCTATAAAAGATGTAAAATGAAAAAAGTCTCATTTGTAATAAAATGGTTTGTTATATTTGGTCTTGGAAAAGATACTAAGCTTTATCCGGGTGTATGAATCGATAGCCGAAAGCTCTTTTCGTACACTAGATTTAAAACAAACTTTTGAAGAACTACTTTGTCGTTTATTGAACTATTAGAAATACTTTTTTTATAAACTATAAACAGTTTATAAACTAGTTTATTTTAGATGCAGTTAGTTAATTAAAATAGTTTTAACAATACAATTAATAACAAATAAAACTAATCTGCTTTTTTTTTTGAAATCAACTCCTTAAATAATTTTTCTTAAGTATTATCTAACCATAAGATTTAAAACTTTTAGCACAACTCAATGTGTGAAATTAATTTTTGATTCTTAATCTTTCTTTAAAGGTTTGTAACCTAAACCTTTTTATATTCTAAAATAGACTTATACTTTTCATTAGAACCTATTCTAATAATAGTTATTCTCATGAATTTTCTCGTGTTTGATTAGTTTTGTATAAGCTGAATTTTTGGTTTAAAAATTGTAGGAGCAAATTTGAGTTTTTTTCATTTGTTAGCTTTTGTTTTATGAAATACTTAAACAAAACTAAATACAATTAACCAAATAAAATCAAAAGTTAAACATTTAAAAAATATAGCTCAATGTGGAAAAGATTAGGTTTGTTCAGATATTTTTTGTCCTAACTTAATCTTTCAGCCAATAAGTTTGTCAATAAGTCTTTTATAAAAAAATAATAGCAAAAAGATTTAATTCTTGAAAATATTTTATTTAAAACTAGTTTCAATGGGCTTATGTTCTTTCAGGTTATAACACAACTAAATAAATAACAGCTTTATTTAATAAATATATAACAATCAATAAAAAAAACTAAGTTAATGGTTCATTTGTTAAAAGGTTATATATTAATTATTAAATTAAAAAAAGTTTAAAAATTTGTATTGCATTTTGTAAGTTAGTAGTTTAATGTTTTAAAGAATTAATGAAACAATAGACATTGAAGGTTTTACTACTATCAGTATAATAAGATTTTGAAATTGCCAAAGAAATTTATACTAAGATTAACTTTGTACTACATAAAGTAAAATAAACCAATTTTTAAATTAATTATAGAAAACCAATTGAATAATAAATAAAAAACTTTTTTTCCCTTTTAAAAATATTTTTTGATAGAGTTTTATTTAGTTTCGACTGTATTATAAGCTTTATATACTAGTTATAAAACACTTTGTAACTATTTTGAAATAATTCTAATACTTTTACCTATGTCCAAAAAGCAATTTAAACTTAATCTTAAAATATTTTTAGGTTCCTTATAAAATAAAATTTATCAATACAAGGAATTTACAAAAATCTATAACAAAGTTTATGTATATCACTAGAAAATATTCATTTAATATATCTCAAAAGTAGTGATACTTTTTGATATGATAAATAATACTAACATTTAAATTATACAGAACATTATTATAGCAGGTATTATATTTTCTTAAGCGCAGTTTTAATTGTTTATGTAAAACAAGCATTTTTTTATATAGTAATAAAGTAATCTCTTGCACTAATTTCAAACTAAACAATATAAAACTTTTGCTGTCTAACTTTTTGCTGTTTTCTAAACATTGAAAGTTAAAATTTTTATGACACAGTATCAATACACAACTAATAACAACGCATAAGTATAACACATACAAGTTTTAATTTGAAAAATAAAAGGCTTTATACTAAACAGTATAAGGAAATGCTCAAAAACTATTATATACATGCATATTTCATACTTAATAAATATCATAGAATAATTAATTTAAAGTCATACACTTGCTTTTTTGTATTTTCTTTTATGCATGGTATGCAAACATATACAACTGTTTACACTTGTTTAAAAACAGTTTATCGAAAAGCCATTTAAAATGGTAACTGCTATTTAGTAGTTTGTAGAAAAAGTTAGGTCTTTAAATCATAATAAATTTGACTAAAGACTTAAGCACAATTCTGAATTTTCTGTTAACAATCTTTAGCAACTAAAACTTTAAGCTTTAAAAGCACTTAAAAAGGTTGAGCTATCTATAAGTAGTGTAAACGAGTAGTTAACTATTTAAGTAAAATTGTTTTTTTTAATTTAATATTTATTTTCAACTCATAAATACTGTATCAAATTTGAACGAAAAATGTTTAATTTTTTCAAATTTTAGTATCTGAATTATAAACAATTATTTTACCTGTTTACGAACTTACCCCTAGTTAGTTTATGAAACATCAACTTTAAAAAGTTAGATGAAATTTATGAAGTATAAACAGGGTAATCTGTAAAAACAACTTAAACTCATTAGAAACAGAAGATACTTTTTTTTATGACTCTTAAAACTTTACATACTTTAGAGCAGAGACCGGAAGTCTTCTCTAAGTAACAGACTTTTCTTTTCTAGACAAAGTTGCTGGCGAGCCAGAAAGTAAAAACAAAGTCTTTTGAGGGCTTAAGTTGTTTAAAATAATTGTAGTTGTCAATAAAAGTTGCTATCTCATATCAAAGTTGTTGAAAAGTATGCAATTTCAATTAAGTATTTATTTAGTTAAAAACTGAGAGCCTAGTTGTAGGTTTTTACCAAGAGTTCTACTAAAAAGTCTATGTTTTTAGATGAAAGTTCATTGGGCAGACTTTAAAATTTAGAAAGCTTAAAATAACCAATATTGCATACTAGTATTACTAACTTCAACTTTTAGAGTAGGTTACTATAGCTAGAATAAAAAATTGCATTAGTTTTCTGTAATTAATGTAAAATCAGGTAAGAAAAAGTAGAAGTCAAATATAGATACAAGAAGTTTTTAAATGATAAATTTTATATAGAACTTGGAAAAAAAATCTCATTAAGGTCTTTTATCTCAATGTCTATCTGTAAATCAGCATTAAAAACTACTATTAGTTGGTGAATGAAAATTTTTTTAAAATATTTTGTTTGTTTATAATTGTGTTATACTAAAATCTATTCTCAAAAATAAATTAAACTTTATATCATTAACGTGTTTCATAGAATCAAAAAACTCAAGTAACATATCTTAACTAACTTATTAAAGCTAATTACTTTAAAAACTGAAAACTGATTCCAAAGACTAAAAGTTACTATAAGTAAATTTAAAAGTTAAAGTTTTAAAATCTAAGATACTAGCAGAGGGTTTTGACAAGGTAGTTTTTTGACAAAATAATATATAGCAGCTATTATTTACCAAAAAAATGTAGACATATAAACTAGCAACGACCTGGGAAAATAAAAAAGGGTTAAAAGAAACTTCAAACTTACGACCAACTCTCACACTTACACCTTTCAGTGCGAATCTAATCATGAAGAATAAAACAATTCTTTAACTATTTTAAGATACTATCTTAAATATATTTTTAAAACTTGCTATAAAGTTTAAACTTCCAAAACTAAACTGAGAAAATATAAAACAAAGCTAAAATAAGCCAGCTTTTCCGAAAAAAAAGACAGATAAATAAAATGGAAAACTAAAAACAACGTGGCCTCCCTCCACAATCACTTGTGTGGCCGCCCTCAGCACCAAGCAACCCCAGCACACGTGCAAGAAGTAGCAGCACCATGTAGTTACCACTGAAGATTGGCACCATGTCAGGCAGGTCGTAAGCGATGGTGTACAGAACGTGTTGTGGGGTGCAAGCACCACCTGGTGTACAGGAACCATGAAGGTGGCGAATATTAAGTCCTAGGAATTTTTGTAAGTGTTCTAGAGATAAAAGCTGACGCGTAGTAGCTTGAGTTTATAGTGATATATAAAAAATAACAGTGTTTAATAGATTAGATTTCATTCTTTATAAGTAGCTAATCTGTATTTTTATGAGCTTTAACTGATAGAAAGTATTTCAGTCTGAAGAGCTAAGACACATTCGTTAATCTTTTCTAATCTCAACTTTTAACATGCACAGTTCTATAACTAAATCATTATTTTTCAAAAAATATTACCTTAAAAACAAATTTAAAACTTTTGGTAAAAGTGAGTCTCATATAAACAAAACTGCAACAACTTCTTAGAAATTATTTTAATAATCTATGCTTTCTTACATTAAACTTACACATACATGTGAAAATTAGTTTCGAAATAATACAAACAAAAAATCTCTAGCTAACAAAAAACATCTTACTGCAGCTTTGCTGTGATCGGCGTGCTTGCAAACTTTAGCGAGATCCAGCAGGAAATTTTTCAAATAGTGCAGGGCCATTATCAGGCTACCGATCCTCGTGCAGTCAATGCAGTATGACGTCACAATCAGGAACAGGCTGATCACGTGATGGAGCACCTGCTCCTTGAAGTACTTCCGTTTGGTGTCAGTGGACAGCGAGAATATCAAAGAAAAGGTAAACTCCCCGTTCTATGACGAAATAAGCGTCGACGAAGGGCAGCTCCTCCTGGTCGCCCGGGTAACCACCCAGCACAGCCTCTGCTCCCTGGCCCACGGCGCTTCACTTTAAGTTTTGACGGGAAAGGCGAACAGGACCAGGTATACTGCGAACCGCCAAAACGTCTCCCTAAACTTCTGACTCTTAGTGGGCCTGTCCCAGTTCCTTCTCTTGTTGAACCACTGCCTGACCCGCACCTCGCTCACGTCCGTCTCCTCCACCTGGCCCGGCGTCTTGAACCGGTACATCTGCTCGAGGGCGGCCGCTAGCTCGGGTCGCGGCTTCTTCTCTTCGCTGACGCCGAGCTTCGCGGCGAGAAAGCGACGCAGATTTCAAAGGAGTCCTGGTTACGTAAAATACTAACGACGTCATCAGCATTTTGTGGATTTCCGCGGATTTTTGGTCGTTAAAGATTTGCAAACTGTTGGTGACAACCATTTTCTATTAAGTTGTTAAAGTTTCTAAAGCCTGTAAATGTAAGTTTGCACTGAAAGCTTTTGAAATAAAAGACGATTAAATAACTGAAGCTGATTGAAAACTGTAGTGGATGTTGCCAATACTCGAAAAGGACTTCAGCATTTTACTTTAATAGAAAAGTGACATCTGGGTGTCAGTGAAAAATTTCGAATAGTATAACTTAAGTGATGAACTAAACTATGGTTATATTCAAACTTCTTATCACTTAACTCTAGGAGTTTATAAATACGAAGTCTGTAATACTTAAAAATCTTGTAACTTGAAACTATATTTTGAACAGACGCCGATAAAAAATAACAAAAACTGTTATAAGCACTATGAAAACTCTTTTAACAAACTTATAAACTAGAAACCAAAAATCGAAAAAGATGTCAGACAAACGATTAACTATACTTAACACACTCAAGTTTTACAAGTACCAGATAATAATTAAACTTTAAAACCACAAATATTAAATGTTTAAATGTAGTTAAAAATTTAAGCTGTTTCCCAACTACTTGCTGACAAATAATTGTATTTTTTTTACATCGCAAACTTTTTTTTTAACTTTTATACAACTATCTCTTACAAAATAAAACATTTATACACATTATCAACCACACAATTAAAGAGTCTCACTTCAATAAAGATACTCAATAACAATTACACTATTCGTCAAAGCATGAAGATTCATCTAAGTAAAAATTTGGGCCATAAAAATCCCTGTATCAACTTAAAACATCAAGCAAGAGAATATAGTTGTAATAAAACTGATGCTGACATCAGGCGAGATCCTTCAGTTGGGGACGAATCAGATTGTGCTTCGTGCCTTTCTGCGTAACAAGAATTTCGGCAAGACACGTTTCACACATTAAGATATGTGTTCAAACCGTCTTCATTTCCGTTCACCTTGTAGAAGGATCTGAATTTTTAAAGTTGCATCGGTTCATATACCACATTTTAATGCTAGCGTTTGTGTCAAGCTTTATGACGTCATAGAACGAGATAATAAAAAAAAGAATGTAGAGAGAGAACTGGTAAAACAAACTTTTTATGTTGAAGAAAATTTAATTTCATTGCAGTTTTTATTTAATAATTATTATATAAAGAAACATTTGTAGAAAACATGAAACTAAAACCCCTTTAAAATCAAAAACATCTACTGTTCACTTAAGGTCTTTAACTTGTTTGATTTAAATACATATCTAATGTTTTTTTTTATCAGTGTTTATATAAATTTATTTAAAGCTTAACCTTTCAGAACTATACTATTATAAAATCTATAAATTATATACTGGTATAAAAAACAGCATAAGAAAGCGTTATTTAAAACTTATTTCGAGATTAAAGTAAAACTTTTCCAGCCTTCTATGAATATTAATATACAGAATATACTGAGATGGAAATAAATTTAATTATTTTACTCTTTTTCCAAAAATATCTCCAGAATATACTATCTAAATTTATTAAAATTGTAAAGAATAATTCATATTTCAGTACTTACTTTACTTTGAATAAAGTTATGGTTTGACAAATTCTCAAGACAATAAGTTACTACAAGTTATAACTTACTTATAAAAGTAGTATAATTTTTTTGCACAAAAAAACTATATACTTATTTTGTTTTATTACACAACCTTAATATATGATAATTTAGAAAAAATTAAGGTATCTCGTTGGCAGACCATTTCAAAATTGTTTAAGAAAAAAATACTTTATTAGTTTCGACAAAATTATTGAAACAACTGTTGATAAATTTTGGTAACAATCATTTTATAAACGGAATTATCTATTTTAAAAATGTGTTGAACATTTACGCATACATTTTCTTCTAAACAAACTTTTGTTGCACACGACTACAGAGTAAAATATTTTTACCTGACTTAAATAATGTATACGAAAGAATCAAAACTTTAAAAGATTTATTTTAACTAAGAAAATAAACAAGTTTAGTAAAAATTGTTTTGATTTTTTTAACAGGCTCACAAACTTACTTCATTGTCAAAACTGCATAAAAATTGTTGTACTTAATGTTCACTCAAAAAAGTTAATTGAACTTAAAATATTTGAAAAGATATTTATTAATATTATAACTTAGGTAGAAAATTAACTTAAAAAAACAAAAACATTAAAGATATTTAAAAAAAATGAAAATTTTTTAAAGCAATAAAAGCTTATATCTATAGATAAAACAAATTAAATCTAAATAAAAAATCTGCAGTACGAAATAAATGCTTTATTTTAATTTCAGACAACTATGTTTCAGATGCATTTTAAAGTTCAAATAAAATAATTTACACTACACTATTACTAACTAACACACTTAAAACTTTTAACTTGACTCAAAAACAACAAACAAAAATAATTATTTTAAAACCAAAGTGCCATTAGCCAGCAAGATGGAGACTTTTTACTCATAAAAGTCTTTATACCACTGATAAAATATTATTTATACAGGGTGGTCACTAGTTTTTGGCAAATTTTATCAAGGTTTTCAAAATTTTTTCTTGGTTTTAAAAAGTACACAGTTTTGGGTCTATTTTTAGTTTAAAAATTAAGTTTAAGGTAAAAAACTGTGTTAAATAGTATAACAACATTAAAAAGATATTGTAAAGCTACTTTAAATTTGTGTTTAATTTTTTTTTGATATAGACATTAAGGTTTTTATCCATATGATAGATATTGTTTTAAATTCCAGGTTTTTTTTTAAATTTCTCAAATTTCAGGTTTTTATAGCTTAAATTGTCAAATTCCAGGTTTTACCAGGATTTAATGTTTAGTTTCCACCCTGTATATAACAAACTTACTGGCTCAACGATGACCATGTTTATAAATCATAAAATTATAAAAAACCATAGTAAATGGTAAATATGTCAAATTGATACTAAGAAATAAATTTGAACACATCTTAAAAACTTATACTTTAACTATCTTAAGAACTAAGAGGCATTTTTTATTACAAAATTTCAAAAGATTTGTTTCATTCTATATTTAAAACAAAGCTTAACCATGATTATAACTTTTAAGATGCTTTAACTATAGGAAAAGTATTAATAACAAAGCTATGATTTTGTTTCTAAAATTTATTATAAAATATTTTTTTACATAAAACATGCTAAAAAGTAAAAAAGAATAAATCTTGTGTTTTTTGTAAAAATCTACTTTTGCTGCTCTTGAAGTTTTAAAAGTTCACTTGAGAGTTTAGAAACAAAACAGTTTCTGTAAGAGGGACTAAAATAATCAAGAAATGAGTACATCGTTTCATAAACTTGTTTTAATCCCTTATTCAAGTCACAAGCTGAAGTTTGATGTTGGGCAAGTTTGCAATCAACAACTTCAAAACCTCTGGATGTGAGTTGCAAAACAAATTGATGGCCTTCATTCAATACTATTTTCATTTTAGAACCATTTAAATTTTCAGCACTTTTTACTGCATACTTTATTTCATCAAGTATTTTTGAAACTTCTTCTTTATAGCATAGCGCGTTTTCCAAAACATCATTTGTCATTTTTAAGTGATTTATAGATTGAAAAAACAAAAAACCTATAAAATTTGTAAAAAATTCAGTAAAAAAAAATAAACAAATTTAACTATTGGTAGTTAACTTTTGTAATAATACATTGCTTTTTAATTACCACAGCACTTACCTATTTAAAAGCTAATGTTATTTTTTAATTTTCATAAACTTTACGAAAAGTACTATAAAAACTAGATAAAAAATATATATAAAAATAAAAACATCTTTGTTGCTCATTTTATGGAAAATATTTCTGAATATATTCAAGGATATAAGATGTAATGTTAAAAGGCATTAATTACTGGAGATCCTGATAAGCTAAGCTTATCGGAATATATACCACAGATGTTTTTGTGTTAAAACTTTATTCCGATTAACGGCGTTTCACTGCTCTCAAATAAATTTAAGAACAGATCTATGGAGTCTCAAAAAAGCCTATTCTTAGAGCTTTTTTGAGACTCCGTAGATCTGTTCTTAAATTTATTTGAGAGCAGTGAAACGCCGTTAATCGGAATAAAGTTTTAACACAAAAACATATGTGGTATATTCAAGGATATTAAGAACATTGTTAAATTAACTCTTTTTATCCTTTTTTAAGGATACTAAAATTTATTACAAAATGAAAAAAAATCATAAATTTAAACTTTTAATGGTATAGTTTTAAGTTTTTTTATTTATATTTGAAATACTGTAAAGTTTTTTTTTAAATCACTAGCTTAAAAGATTTTATTACTAAAGAGTTTTTTGAAAGATATGTATACAAAGTTTATCTAAGATTTCACAGATAGTAGCACATATAACCATTGAATAAAAATAACATCAAAGTAAACTAATGGACTAACATTACTGTATATAACAACTATCAAATATGCTAAACATATCAAAAGAAAAATCTTTAAAAAACTTTTAAAATAAAACACAAGCAGAAAACTATAATGTTTTCCTTGGTGTTTAAATACAGAAATGAACAATACTTGAAAATAATAAATGCACTTTATTTAAAGTGTAAATATACAGCTTAAAATCAACTAACAAGCAGCTGACAATAACTTTTAAAATATTTTCAACATATGTGAAGTGTAAAAGTTAAAAACAACTACACCCTAAACATAAAAATGCACAACAAAAAATGATTACAGTAAATAATTTATTTTGTTAAAAAAAATAAATTCCTTTGTAAAACTATATGGTTTGCTATATTGGGGTAGGGCCAATAAAAGTAAAATTAATGAGATTAACAGATTTATAAACAGGGCAATAAGATGCATCCATTTTAAAAATTTAAAAGAAAATGTTAGCAATTAAAAAAACAGAGAAAATATTAGATATTGAAAATATGTTCAAATATGACATAGGAATTTTTATGCACAAATTCAAAAAAGATGTATTATTAGTTAATTTTAAGCCTTACTTTACTAACATTAATAATATACATAATCATCTAACAATACTTTCAGAAACAAACTATATTTTTCCCAGAGTAAAGTCTTTATGGTATTAAGTCATTATCCTATCTTGGTTGTAAACTATGGGAATAATTACCCAGAAACTTAAAAAATCAGATGTATCTTGGAGCATTTCATTTTAGTATGAGAGATGATTTACTCAAAAGTCAATCAGAAAAATGTCAAGCTTAATCTTTGTGTAACATTACTTAAACTTATGTTTCTTATTAGTGTTTGTACTTTACTTGTTAGGGTTGATTGCAGTTGGTCTCATTGACTGGGTGTAAGCAGAGCAGGATTGGTCTAAGTTGTTTTTTTTTGCTTCTTGTATCTAAAATATGTTTGGTTTCATACTCAATGACAGTGTAATTAAACAAGTAAGTGTATTTTCATTAATTGATTTACTATATATTAAGTGTGATATTTGTTTCAGAAGATAGAGACCATGAATACAGGTATATTTTTTTATTTGTTTTATTAGATTTTAAGTGTTATACCTGTTTCAGAAGATAGAGATTCTCAACATAGGTGTATATACTTTATTTTTATTTTGTGTTTAAATTCATTTGTTAATAATTTGTTATTTCATATTCATGTAAAGTTTATCTAAATCACTTATAATACTATTTTAATATTTTGTTTTTTAAAAGTATTTGTCAAGTTTTTTTTTAAAGTTTAGCTGTTCAGTAGAAGAAGTGATTTTATTATATGTACTTAAAACAAGTAATAACAGTTACTAGTACTAGATTTTGTTGATTAAAACTGAATTGGGTTTTACACACAAATCAGGGCACACGCTTTTTAGCATTATTTGCAGGAATTTTTTTTCTATTTTATAAGATATGCAATATACATTTACTAACAGGTCCAAATTTCTGTGATTTCAAAAAGTAAAGACGTCGTAAGGTACGCACTTTGAGAGGTACGACCCGCGTAAGGTACGCAGTACGCACTATTAAAAATTTTTTTTTAACTCTTCATAATTGGTTTAAGATACTTATTAAAACTTAACATTTAAAAACTTTTTGCAGGTATTATCAGAGACGAATACAAGCTTTTTAAAGCAAAGATAGAAAACTGTAACTACTAGTGACATTTCAACTACGTTTGACATTTTTACTATATCAAAACTTTGTCGTCAAATAAATAAATGTTATTACTTTCATTAAACATGTATTTTATTAAAATCAAATAAAATCAAAAAAAATAAATAATAAATTTAAATTAGTTTAAGATAAGAATTTTTTTTATTTATCAGTAGACAAAAATGCAAATATTTAAAGAAATGAAACTCTAAAATTTATCAAACTTAAATGAAATATAATAACTTTTTAAGTTTAAACTACAGACCATTTTTTAAACAAATAAACAACTAGAATTTAGTTTTCAAAATTGATTCATCAGTTTTTGAGAGAAAAAAACCTTGATTAAAGCGGTACAAGTTTAACTAAACAACTATAATACAACAACTGATCTAATATATAAACACAAGTTTATTTAACATAAGTATTTTAAAAATTAACACAAATTGAGTTTAGTTGTTGTTTTTTGTTTTTACACAGTTAAAGTTTTACAATTTTAACCACTGAATCGTTAAACAAGTGAAATTAAACAATAATATATAGCATAAATTGTTTAGAATTATTTTAATAGGTTTAAAATATATTTTAAACCAGTAAACTTAAACATATTTAACTGTACATCTGTATCAAGACTTCAGTCGGGGTACACATACTTAACTGTAATCAAACAATATATACACCTATTTGGGCACGACTGTTTTTTTTAACTCTTATTTTGATTTCAATGTTGTTAGAAAAGTTTTGGTATACATTTTGTTTGTAATTTACTAAGTAAATATAGTATTCAGAATTTTAGTTTGTGTTATCCGTTAAAGATAAAAAAAATATTTTATTATATCATAATACAGGGGTTAACAACGTACGGCCCGCGGGCTGGATCCGGCCCGCAGAGTGAAAATGACCGCCCCCGACCGTTTTTTAAACTTAATTGGAATCCGGCCCCAAGTGAAAATGACCAACCCGCGAGCGAAGTGACAGGCCCGAAAAGGGTATAACAAATTTATTAACAATATCTTAACTAAATTATTAATATAATTTTACAGTATAATAACAATATAACAAATTTTTTATAAGAATATGTGTCATATTTTTACAAAACAAAATTATAAGAGTCTCACTTTAAAAACATGTTAAAAATTTATTTTATAAATTAATGTGTACTAATAATTACACTATTTTGTCCTAATTTATTTTTGTTGTTCTAACTTAGTTGAAATACCTTTTTGTTAAACTACCCCAAGCAAAGTTTTTTTTTAAGTACAATATTTTACATACGTACCTTTGTCAATTAGAATGTCAGTTCTATTTTGTAGACATTATTTTAACATCTGACATGTCTCAATCTACATCTAAAGTTCTTAGACTTGGGAAATTTTGTAAAGTTGAAGGATTAAAAAAAGCGATCAACTGTTTACATAAAATTAGATTCCGGCCGGTTCCAAAACTTTTATTTAAATTAGAACCCGAGTCATTATTCGGCTGGATAGGGATATTGGATCCGGTTAATGGCTAGTTTGAAATGCTCCGGTCCGCAAAAGGCTAATTTTTTCAAGATCCGGCCCGTTGATTGAAAAACGTAAGCATGTTGTGTACGACTCGATAAGCAAAAGGTTTGATCTTACACCAGGTATTTAGACCAAGTTTTTTAAGCGTTTCATATCGTTAGGTAAACAATATTATAAAGTATAAAGCTTCAGCCGAATTTTTAAGATAAGTAAAAAACTAACAAACAATCTTAAATTTAAACCTTTATTTATTTCAAAATGAACTATTATTTATATCAGAAACTTAGCCTCAAAAATACTTTAACTTTAACCTTTTTTGTTTAAAAAGACCTTCTATCCATAAATACTTGTTTTGGGAACTTAAGATTACATTTTAAGCGTAACTACTATATTGACTGACTTGACTTTAGCAAAACATAATATTTATTCTAAAGTAGTTAAAAAACTAAAAGTAGTATGAAAGTAGCTTGAAAGCTTGAAAGAAAAATTGAAAGTTTTATCGTATTATTAAGCAAATACATACTGTGTGCAATAGTTTTTTTAAATATATTTAAACTATTTATCGAAATTTTAGTTTAAATAGACAAGAAATTTTACGCGTGCATGATTTTTGAGAGAAAGTAAAACAAGTTAATCTAATTTTATTGTTATATTAAGCAAAAAATAGCAATCTCTGTGGAGGCTTTTTTTAATACACGTTTTTAATATTGTTAACATCAATGTTATACTTTTGTTTCGTATATAAAAAAAAACTAAAAAGAGCGTAGGAGTCGCCTCTTAATTGCCATGAAACGCCTTTTTATAGCTAAGCTTTACTTAAATAATCATATTTAAGAAAATATTTTCGAAATTTCCAGGTTTAACTTTTAAGAAATGTTCATATATTTTAGAACTAATTTGACTTGAAACTATTTAATACTTTTAAAACCTTAATTGTATAAAAACGATCTAATATTTTTTTTTATAATTTAATTTTCAGCAAACAAAGCAAACGAAAAAAGAAACACAGTTAAAAAAAATTGAGTAGTATATTTACTATAAAAGTATAGTACACTTGTTATACTTAATTAGTTTTTAAAATTAAATTTAAGTTGTTTATTTATTTTAAAAATGGACTGTAGTTAAAACTTAAAAAGTTATTTTAAGTTAGTTAGTTCAAACTTAAGAAGTTTGATAAATTTTAGAATTTAATTTATTTTGAGTAGTTGCATTCTTATTTTTATCTACTGTGAATAATAATTAATTTTCTTTTTAAAACAGTTCTAGTACAAGTTTGACTAAACTTTGGTTTAACTAAATATATTACTAAACTTTTTTTTTATAAGTTTATTTGGTTGAAGTCAATTACATGTTTCATAAAAATAACGATAAAGTTTTGATATAGTAAAAATGTCAAACGTAGTTGAAATGTCACTAGTAGTTACAGTTTGCTATTTTTGCTTTAAAGAGCTTGTCTTCGTCTCTGATAATAACTGCAAAAAGTTTTTAAATGTTAAGTTTTTAATAAGTATCTCAAACCAATTATGAAGAGTTAAAAAGAAATTTTTTAATATTGCGTACCTTACGCGGGTCGTACCTCTCAAAGTGCGTACCTTACGACGTCTTTACTTTTTGAAATCACAGAAATTTGGACCTCTTAGTAAATGTATATTACATATCTTATAAAATAGAAAAAAGTTCCTGCAAATAGTCCTAAAAAGCGTGTGCCCCGATTCGTGTGTAAAACCATTACTTTTTTTTCATTATTGTTTTAAAGTTAGCTCAAAGTATTAATTACAAGCAAATGTTGTGCAGCTCAATGACCAAAAGATCTTTCTCCACACCAATCCATTGACCTTAGTTGTGAGCGTTCACATTTTTCTTCCTTTCTAAAAAGAAAAACTGAATAAATATAAAATTACAATCAACTAATTTAACCCTTTAATATCACAACGACTAGGAGGTCGGCCACTGGATTATAAAAAAAAATCCAGGTTTTCTCATTTTTATTCAGGATTTTTAAGATACAAATTTTCTTTTACCTTTGTAAAAGAAAATAAAATTTTAAGTAAAAAATATTGTAAATTGTATAAAATTACTTAAAAGATACTGTAATTATTAGATATCCTGGACAAGACAGGTAGGTTTTCTACAAAATAATTGACGCATATTATTCAACAATATTCACAGGAACTTTTGGTAAATTTTACATTGATATCCTACTAATATTTACTACAAGGTCCAAATTTCAAGGAGATACTTTTTTAAAAGTCAAGACATCGATAAGGTCACTTATAAGAAGTACGCAACCGCGTAAAGTACGCTCTAAAGTTTTATGTACTACCAGGTACAAAACCATGCACCCAATTTATTTTTGATAACTAATATGTTTTTAGAAACTTTATTAGATATTTATAACTATAAATATTTACAGATCATGGGAAGAAATCAAAGTTTTCAAAGCAACACAAAATGTTGTAACTTCTGGTGAATTTCTGTATCTTTGATTGACATTTCAAAAAATTATTGTGACATAAATAGAAATAATACGATCATTTGTATTTATTTTAAACTAAACTTTGGATATAAAATATTATGAATTTTGATAACTTAAAATAATATTAACAATAACTACTTTTTATGAACAAATATAACTACAATAACAAAAAATTAAAATCGAGCTCTGTTTAAAAATAGTCTGTTCTCCTTTTCAAACTTCAATCTAGTAGTTTTTATGTCTAAAAGTAGATGCAAGCACAGTACTTGGGCTTAACAAAACCAAGAAAAACATGATTAAGTTGTTTTGTTATTTCTACAAACACACTGACGCACAGTATTTATGCCTTGTAAAACAGTAAAACTATAGTTAAGGAGTTTTTTTTTTATTGCTACAAACACACTGACGCACAGTATTTGTGTTTGATAAAACAGTAAAACTTTGATTAAGTTGTTTTTCATTCTACAAACACACTAACGCACAGTATTTGTGCCTTATAAAACAGTAAAACTATGACTCAGTTGTTTTTCTAATTCTACAAACACACTGACGCCACAGTATTTATGCCTTATAAAACAGTAAAACTTTGATTAAGTTGTTTATTTTATTCTACAAATACATTTACGCAAAGTATTTATGCGTTATAAAAGAGTAAAACTATGATTAACTTGTATTTTTATTTCTAAAAATACAATAGCGCACAATATTTTTGTCCGATAAAACAGTAAAACTATGGTTAAGTTGTTTTATATTGTATTTTTAGATGATCGCATATTTTTATACTATTTATAAAAATGAACATTTAGTACAAATTGGAACAAAAAATGTATTAGCCTGTTATTAAACAGTAAATTTTTGATTATTCTGTAATATAATATATGTACAGATACGGATGTATATAGTTGCATATACACTATTTGTTCTTTATTTAATATAGAAACTTTTATTGCTTTGTTTTTTACGTTTACCTTAATTAAAAATGCTTGTCGGGAACATTACTACAACACAAATAACATTATTATTAACAAACATTTTCATTTTCTTAACTGTGTAATTTTGTTTTAATAATAACTTTCAATAAAAAATTGATAACTGTAGTTGTACCCCAGGCCAAAATTTGTATAGAAGACATCTTTTTGACGGAGTATATTAAACAGTTGATAAGATTTTTGGATTTAGCGTAATTGAGTCTTGCTTCTATTCTCAAAAAAAGTTATACTATGTTATGAAAAAAAAAGAAGTTTTAAGATATTACTGCTAAAAAAAAATAAAATGTATGGTGTGAGGCTCGATGACCGAAAGGTCTTTCACACCAATCCATTGACCATGGTTCACTTTGTAAACTACATAATAGTTTTTAGATTTTATCTTAAACATCGTGAAGTAAAATGGCTGCAGTAAAAATTAAATTATACTTATTTAAAGTTCACTCTAAGTTGTAGTTAAAATACAACCTCTAAAAATTTAATTTGAAAACTTTCTTCTTATTCGTAAAAAATAAAGTTAAAGTTAAAAATGAATCTATACAACTAAAAATCAGTCAAATTAATTAATTAAACACAAATGCTAAGCGATCAAAGTATTTTTGTCAATTGAAGAAAAATTTTCGTGCGTGCAATAACTGAAAGTCATAAAAAACAAGTTAATCAAAAGTTTTTGATAAAAATGAACAAATTTTTGGTGTGCAAGTTAACTACATTAAACAACTTACACATAGTTAAATTACTTTTGTTTAGCACATTTACTATGCGTCTATGTATTTGTAGATATAACAAAAGAAGTTAATCATAGTTTTACTATTTTATAAGTCATAAATACTGTGCGTCAGTGTGTTTGTACCAATAAAAATACAACTTAATCAAAGTTTTACTATTTTATTAAACACAAATACTGTGCGTCAGTGTGTTTGTAGAATAAAAAAAACAACTTAATCAAAGTGTTACTGTTTTTTAAGCATAAATACTGTGCGTCAGTGTGTTTGTAGCAATAAAAATACAACTTTAATAAAGTTTTACTGTTTTATAGGGCATAAATACTGTGCGTCAGTGTGTTTGTAGAAATAACAAAACTACTTAATCATACTTTTCTTGGTTTTATTAAGCCCAAGTACTGTGCTTGCATAGACTTTTAGACATAAAAACTACTAAATTGAAATTTGAAAAGGAGAACAGACTATTTTTAAACAGAACTCGATTTTAATTTTTTCTAATTTTAGTTATAATTGTTCATAAAAAGTAATTATTGTTAATATTATTTTAAGTTATCAAAATTCATAATATTTTATATCTAAAGTTTAGTTTAAAATACAAATGATCGTAATATTTCTATTTATGTCACAGTAAATTTTTGAAATGTCAATCAAAGTTACAGAAATTCACCAGAAGTTACAACATTTTGTGTTGCTTTGAAAACTTTGATTTCTTTCCGTGATCTGTAAATATTTATAGTTATAAATATCTAATAAAGTTTCTAAAAACACATTAGTTATCAAAAATAAATTGGGTGCATTGTTTTGTACCTGATAGTACATAAAAATTTAGAGCGTACTTTACGCGGTTGCGTACTTCTTATAAGCGTACCTTATCGATGTCTTGACTTTTAAAAAAGTATCTCCTTGAAATTTGGACCTTGTAGTAAATATTTGAAGGATATCAATGTGAAATTTACCAAAAGTTCCTTAAATGTTGTTGAATAATGAGCGTCGATTATTTTGTAGAAAACCAAAAGGTATCCGGCTTGCTTCTCGATAACAAAAGGTTTTTTGTGCACCAAGTTTTAGAACTAAATATTTTGAGTGTATTTTTTGTCGTTCAATAAACTCTACATTTTGTAATGTTATTCTAACTGTGTTTTATGATAAATTCAACTCAGAATAATAAATATGTTTATATTGTTTACAAAATTTTATTTTCATCAAATCTAAATTTCATTATTGTACAAATAAAATTGTTTAATTTTTTTTAATATCAAATTCTAATTTTTTCAGAATTTTTTGCTTGAATTTTCAATTACAGGAATTTTTAGGTAAAATAGCTATCTTGAATTATGTATTTGTAGCAGATGAATGATGGTTATAATCATATAGCTGAAATGATAGTTTTTTAGTGTTAGCAATGGTAAACTTTGCTTAGGGTTTAGATTTTAGAATTTCATGATTTATTTATATTTTTTGGTTTTAAATTTTAATTTTTAACCTTTGCTGTTGAGATTTCTACCTTAAAGTGTATCCTAATATAATGTTTTTCTTTCAAATAAACGCTTATCGTTGCAGACTTGTAGAGGGAAGAGTAAGTCTGATGTTTTTTTAACATTAGCGAAATTTAAAAAAATTAAAATAATAGTTTGTTCATTATACACTTATCAAACATTATTTATTTAAGAGGAGGTCAAACTATGCATTAAGTAATTCAATTGCTGTAAACTAAAATTTATACTGGCTAAGGGAATAAAGATACTTGTTTTTCTTTAGAAGAAAAGCACATTTTTTGCATGTCTTGAGTCTTGAAAACTGGGTTTTGATATTGCAACATTCAGCTTAGAGAATTTTTAAGCCATCCTTAGGACACCTATGGGTAATTAGCTAGCATGATACCCACCAATATCAAATTTTTTAAACCATAAATCTAGGCTAAAAATCAATGTCTTTAAGGTAAATGCACTTGATAAATAAGCAGCAAAAAACAACAATATAAGTTTTCTAGTAAAACAATTTTATGGTGAGTTTTTAAAAATAGCATTTGAGGCTAAAATTCTAAGAAGTTCAAAATTCTTAATACTCATAATATTTATCAGATAGTGTCTGCAAACATGTTTGATGTTTTAAGTTGTGCATTACACACTTATTAAGTTTTAAAACGTTACTTACATATTGATATATAAAAGTTTTTACTATGATGAAAAAACTTAATATATTTTAATTAAATTGCTGGTGTATTTATAAACTGTTGTAAAGAGATTTTTATACTACTACAGAAAGTTATATAAAGATTTAACTTAATTTAATCGTGTTTTTACGAGTTTCTCAGATAATATGTATTTCTCTTTCAGTGTTTTATATAATTTATTACTTTTATAAATATTATACTCATTTTAAGTGAATTTTTTGAAAAATAATTTAAAAGTATAAGTTTATGACTATTTAACAAAAGTTTAAGAGCTAAATTTTTTTAATTTTGTGTAAAAGTTAGCATTTTTTATGTACTTTTTTAAGTTTATTAAACTTTATTTGACACTAAATTACAGTTAGGACTTTTGCATTTAATTTGGGGCATCTAAGATACTTTTTTATGATTAAAAAAGAACAAAATGGATTCAACTCTGTAAAGGATCAAAACTAAAGTTTAATAAATCTACTTTTTAAGATACCTAATACTTTAAGTCATACACTTTTTTATTCATAAAAAGTATTCGTGCTACCCAAACTTGAGCGTCTTAAACTGCTTATTTTAAGTACTAAGATAATCTATAACAAAAGATATCAAACTTTAATATGAGTTGTTTTTGTTAACTACGTGTGTTAAAAATTTAATGCGAACAGAACTGTTTTAAACTAAAAGCTGTGCGGTAAGCGTAACCTTCTTTTAACTTAAACAAAACAAAACGTTTAAAAGTAGTATGTTTTTTTTGGTTACTTTAATGAAACATTTATCTCTCGCTTTAAGAAGGTATACCACTAAAGTAAAATAAAACTTATACTAAAAGTTATTAGAATGTAAACATTTTAGAGCCTTAACAGTTTAATAGTTGCATTTTAGACTTATAGAGATAAATAAAAAGTTAAAATGTTTTTTTATTCGTAGTTTAACAAAATATTAAAAAACTAATTCATATATAATATAAAGCTAAAAATAAAGTTGATTACTTTGTTTTTCATTCATAAAGCTAAAACATATTGTATCATTTAAACATTTAAAAATTATTTACTACTAAATTGCTATTTTGTTAAAAAGTTTTATCATGAATGTAAACAATTTAAGAACATTTAAAACTGTTTATACCATTATTACCTGATAGATTGTTATCTATATACTCCAAAAGTAGAACCTTGATAGAAAACAAGTATGTTTCAGTAATATAAAGGTATGATATTGGATACAGATATACTACCTACACAGTCTATATAAGATAAAAAAGAAATGATAAATAATCAATGCATTGTTAGTTTATCGAAGTAGAAATTAGTTTGACTAGTTTTGATATTTTACTCAATAGGTTTGAATTTTTTTTTAAACTGTTAGTAGGTAATTTTAAACAAGCTATTTCGTTATACAGTGCTTCCTCGTCTATCCGGTCCTCACTTATCCGATTCCTGGATAATCCGGTCGGTTTCAGTTGAGAAGTAGTTTTGTTTAATTTAGCTTAAATCAATGTTTTACTATTATATGTTTTGGTTTTAAGAAAACAAATAGAGAGATCTCAACTACTGGAGGAGAAATAATGAATTTATTCTTTTAAGAATTTGTTTTACAAACAAAGTTTCGGTCAAAGAAAACATACAGTTTTTACAATTATTATTGTTGTTATATTGATTTTAAAACTTAACTAAAACTTAAACTTTACCTTAAACTCAATCTTAATATTTAACTTGTTTAGTTTTTTAAGTAAAAATTTTGAGTAAAAATTTGTTTTAACTTAATTGTTTAAATGCTATTTTCCATGACTGTCACATATCTTTTTAGATTTATTTAAGCACTGACAAGGTCTTTGACTAAAACTTAGTTTGTAAAATAAATTCTTGAAAGAATAAATTCATCAATGTTTTACTTTATGTTTATGTATAATTTGATTTCAACAACTAACAAGAAGTTTACAGTTAGATCATAATTAAAAAAACATTTAAACTTTCTGTTTTAGTTCATTTCTTAGTTTTCGCGCTATAACAAACAGGAGAATTTAAACTAAGGGCTGCTCCAAATATTAATTTTTTATTTGCGATGAAACATATTGTACTTTGTAATATTTTTAAAATATCTTAGCATTAGTACACCGGATGGAACAAATAAAAAACAAAATATAAGGTGACAATAATTGCCTGTTTAAATACCAATTGGACAATGGAGTTACCTTTATTGTTAACTGGTAAGGCGAAAATTGTGTTCCTCAGTTATCTAAGTGTCCATTCTCTCACGCTAAAGCCACGCAATAAATGGACTGTTACTTAGCTGTTCGTTGTCAACCGGAAGCAACACCGAAAAGTATGTCACAAGTCATTCGAATTCGTGACTTTTATACTAAGGAACGAGAAAGCTCTGTCTAACAAACTTACAATATTTATTTTTTCAAAAAAAGTTCGTTCCGATATTAGTTAAACTGTTTACGGTGTAATTTATTTATTCTTAAAATTTTTAAACGTTATCAATGTTTTGTTTCATAATCTGGTTAAATTCTTTGGCTCCTTAATGTTGAATTAAAGCAAACTAAATCAACAGAAAATTTAGTGTACGTTTTATTACACACATTGCATTATATATATTAGTTAGATTAATCTTAAAAAGTGATATTTTCTTCTTAGCTCGCTAAGACTAATCCGGAATTATTTACAAAAAAGCTTGCCCAGCATGTCCAAATAATTGACGGAGCACTGTGCTAGTAAATTAATTTTGTTGTAAGTGATTTAAATTATAACTTAACTTGAAGAAAACTTCCGCATCAAATAAACTTACATCTAACAAAAGAAAATAGATCTTTAAAATGAAATACAAGTTCAAAACATTATATAGAAATGCAAAAGATATACATAGAAAATACAAAGAAACTTTCTAGTATTCAACAAAAAAATCTGATAATGGCAATAGACTTCAAATCAGTTAAACTAAGGATAATTTTAATGTATCTAAACTAACATTTAAATTTAATTTAAAAACAACTATTATTCTAGTTGTAAACAATGAAAAGCGTTATAAAGTTAGATTCAATATTGAGTCCCTTGGCAAAAATGAATTAACTTAAAGTTAAGGCAAACCAGTATCTATTGTATTCCAAACATTTAATTGTTGATTCAATAAAATTTCGTTTAATAAAAATAGCCGTTTGACTAAAATTGTTAATGAAGACGGCGATCAAAGCAATAGTTTTTTTTTAGTTAAATTACAGCATTAATACTTGATTAGTTTACTTTATCATTTTGAAGAGTTAAATTCGAGCAACCCTTTGAAATTCATCTTTAAAGATGTAAATTACTTTACTGCCTTCTAACTATTTTTCTACCTCTGACAGTTTTGTTAAAACTTTTCGACCCTAAAGGAAGAAAACCAAAGTTTAGAATTTACATAAAACAGAGGATTGGAAAGTTATTTTGTCAAAAATACAGTTCACTTTCTGAAAATTTAAACAAAACTAACCTTTTTGTTGAAGTATCGAAATATATTAGAATGATAACAATAAAATACATAAAAATAGTTGACAAGTCTTTTAATATGTTCAAGTGTCTTTATTAGTAAATAAAGTGTTTTCAAAATCAGTCATTTATTTCTTAAGAAAACTGTTAGTTGCAGGAAAATAACCAAATACTGCACTGCTAGTAAAAAGATTTTTAAAGAATTTGAATTTTTGCTCTTTTGTTTTAATTTCTTATAGTCCTTTGTCACTTGGATTTCAAGATAAATGCTTAAATTATGGCTCATTCTAAGCAGTTGGTTTTAGTATTTGTTTTATATAGTAAGTAAACTAGGCTGTTCTCAAATTTATTTCCTTTCTACTTTTTAAACAAATTAGTTTTGTTTTAATTTTCCGTTGATAATATGTTACAATTGATTTAAACACTAATAAATAATTATATGTTATTAGTTGTTGAAAAAAGGAAACTGAAACAAACGTCCTGTTTATTTAACTATTACTATACTATTAATGTAGCTAAATTAAAATCCTATTAGAATTTACAGTTTGATATTAAGTAAATATCCTTAAATATCTTAACGAAAAAAAGAAGTAAAACTACAAAAACTTACAAAAACCAAACGTTATGCTGATATCATAATTTAGGCTCGTTTCCATTGTGCAAACTACTTATCTGTAAAACTTTCACATCGATAGTTTAAAAATTAAATTCTAAAGACTTCGTTCTGTACTTAAAGTTATCGGTTTATGTTAGTTCTAAAATAAGTCAAAGATTTTTGCAGAGCAGCTTTTAGCTGGAAGTTTATTCAGAGTTGTACGATTTAGAACTTAAATTCTAGTTGTTAACAATGTATAAATAAATGTTGTTTTTGTTTTCTTTTATTATCTTATTTTGTAATTGTTTACTGTTCAAGTCTTATTCTTTGAATAAGATGTTTAAGTTAACTATGAAGCGTGTTTTACCATTAATTCATGACCCTTCAAACTATTTTAACATTACTCCTCAAGATTAAAAGACAGACGTAAAAATTTAGAGTAAGTTTATTAGATTAACAATACATTAATAGAAATACAATAAATGAAAAACACAGAGCTTTGTTTTTAGCGTTCTTAAATGAATTTTTAAAATATATCATTACACCAAAGCATCAGCACAACCCGCAAAGCTTTCTGCACGTTGCCTTGATGGATATGGAGTCGCAATCCGCTCCCTCCGTACAAATCTTGCTCCCTCCTGTGTTCTTGCAGTTTTTTGGCACGCAAACACCGCAAGTCTTCTTGCACTTTTCTTTCACCCACGATCGCTGGCACATGAACTTGCTGTGCCTACCCCATAAGCAAATTGAATGACCCGAGTCTTTGCACGCTGTAAATAGTTGTTTGAGCAGCTTGTTAATTTAATAAAAAGAAAGGTTAAAACGTATCAATATAGTTTACTAAAGTTTTAACTACTTTGTTGGCAATTTGAGAATCTAATCAACCCTTAGTAAACTAAAAAATGCTAATATAGAACAAAAAACAAATAAAAAAGTTATCTTGAAACATATTTAAGTCAGTTTTTTTTTATATAAAACAATGAGAGCAATGAAAAAAAAAAAAATATCAACACAACTTTTAAAAAACAAATGTAGTTTTTTTCTTGTTAAATAGGGCATTAAATTTGAAGCTACGTAGTTTTAGTTATTTTTATTTTAGTAAGTTTATTTTTAAATAAGCTGATATTTAGTAACATTCAAAAACTTGTATACATTGTTTTCAACTTGATTTGTTCTAGTTTAAAAAATTTTCAACTTAGATGAATCTTTATACTTTTTCTCTTTATATTATCATACAAAAACCTTACTCTGTACAGCTTTTAAACTGTTTACTACATTTTAAGAAAGTATTGTCTAAAATTTTTTTTACTGTTGGTTTTTTTTTCTTAAGGTATACTTTATACTTATACTACTACTTGGCAGTGGTTTTACTCTTATACTTGTTAAGTGTTTTATTTGTATTAATTTATTTGTTTATTTTTCATAATTCCTATGGTAAAGTACTAATATTATGTAACTATAGAATACTTTAACGTGTTTTGAAATATTAAGTGCTATGTATTTAAATTAATTTGCTTCCTCGAACTTTAGCATTGGAAAGTATTTTTTTATAGTTTATTTTGTAAGAAATTATTAGTTCTAATCAGTTTTTACAGTTTTAAAAATACTGTATAGCTTTACATCTTATTTGTAACACTTTTAAGATTGTATTTGATTTATGTTGATATTTTGGTCTTAATTTCATCTGCTGCCTAATTTATAGCTTATTTAAAAAGTTTTAGCTATTTCAGCTGTATGAAAGTAGTAAATAGTTTAATTCCCCTTTTTGATTTAAATTTTCAAACTGTTTTTTTTGTGCACTGCAGCTTTTAAAACGTATGACAATTTTATAAGGATGAAACAATGCAATGTAATAAAAAAAAGCACATAAGGATTACTTTTAAGTAATCTTAAAACAAAATAACTTTAAGATTTAATTAGTTAGCTTTTTTTTGTTTTACACTAAAAATTTAAAATGAATTTTTTCTGTGATACAAAATAAAAAACAACAAACTTTCTATTTCTTCTTCATTGATGCTTACAAAATCCGAAAAGTAATGATCTAAAAAGTTAATAGAAAACATGACATTTTCTGCATATGAAAAAGGTACACTTATGTGCGTTTCTTTAATCAATATTAGTTTTTTACTCAAGTTATGATACCATTTAAAAAATTAAACACAGTTTTTGTTCTAAAACCTTTGGAATTTTCTAAATTTTTTCTTTCTGCTTCTTGACTTTCAAAAGAATAACTTAAGCGAACTGTAGCCGAGCAAACGAGTAAGATAATACAAAGCTTCAAATTCATCTTAATTGTCTTAATCTAACCTAAGCAACAACATCAACACTGAGTACTTGAGTGTTCACCACGTAGATATATATATATACACTTTCAACAGCTGCACACGTTGCACGCGTAAGTAAACGATTTAACAGCGTAGGCTGTCTTTGTTACAGAAATACACTTGGGTAGTTTGCGTTACACAACAGAACTGCTAAAAGTGCGCCTACCTTTTTAATTGTTGAGTTCTTTCATTAAGTAAAGTTAAAACGAGTTTTTATTTATGGTGTTTTATGTAAATAACAAGGCATTTAGCATATAAGTTAAAAAACAACAAAATATTAATTTAATTCTTTCCATTTGTTTTGTTTCAATATTTCTTATATACATATTAAACTTTCTTGAATGGTCTTCATTTTTAAGCTTGATACTACACATATCTATTACCAATCTCAAATTGCTCAAATAATGATTGTTTTTACTTATTTCAGATTTAATGAAAATTACTTCAGCCTTTTGATTATGTTTTATTTTAGATTTGTATATTCTAGAAATTAACCATTTGGGGCAGACAAATTTGTTCAGACACTGCAACAGGAATTCATTTAACAAATTAATTTTAATCACTTTACAATGAGAGTTCATCAGTTTATTACAAGACTGTAGAGTTGGTTTAGCATAGAATTTCTTTAATACTTCAAACATTATCAGCTAATTCATATTTAATGCAAAAACAAATAAATAAAACACTCTCTCAAGTTTTTCTGTGATAGTTTATACGTATTACACTACTTTTCGTCAGAACTTAACAGTAGAACAAATTTAAAACTATGAATAAGTTTTTAAACAAAAACACAAAAAGTTAAAACTAACAAAGTAATAAGCACAATAAATAATCAGTGTAAAGTAATAAATAATTAAACTCAAATACTACTAACGGATAAAACATAGATAATTTAACTAAATAAAGACACTTTATAATCAAATTCCTTCTGTTTACACAGTTCTGGTTTCTCCAAAAATATAGAGATAGCCTCCAACTTCACGAGATCAAACACACTATTGCAATGATGGATTATTCTAAATCTGGATATGTCATATTTCTTAGCACAATCTCTATTATCTTTTAGATGTTCTGCAACTGAAGATCTTTTTGCTGCGTTTTTTGTTGCTATCGTCTTAATTTCAGGTTCTTGTTCGATGAATTTCAATACACAAGCAGGTAGATGTTCTTTTATCCTGGTTTTTAAGTGCCTAGAGGTCTGACCGATATAGCTCTTTTCGCAAGAGCAATTAAACTTGTATACTACACAACTTTTGTCTTGGTCTGGTATCGGGTCCTTCAACTGCACTTTTAATAAAGATTTTGAAAGAAATATAACTCTTGGAAGCACTTGATTGTAAGATGTTTTTGTTAAGTCTTTTAGTTTGCTCTCAAATGCTCGTGATTTTTCTCCAGTATAAGGTAGTTTTAATATTGCTGGGAACTTCTCCGGTCCAAATAGCCTAGGTTGATTTATGTTATTGTGGTGTGATTTTATCACCTTCTTAATCAAATCTGGAGGGTAACCATTTTTTATTAAAATTTCTTTTATTCTCTCAACCTCTGAATGAAGTAATTCTTTCGAACAGATTCTGTATGCTCTATGGTACAGCGTTTTGATTAGGTTTACTTTTCGTTTCTTACTACAAAACGATTGGTAGTGTAAGTATTGCCCAGTGAAAGTTGTTTTTCTATAGACATTCGTTAAGAAGCTTGTTTATCTTTTATTATTAATATATCCAGAAATGGCAGCTGGTTGTTCTCTTCTACTTCTATAGTAAAAGAAATCTTTTCATGCAAAGAGTTTAATTTTTGAAAAATAGCTTCATTTTCACTTTCTGTTTTGGATATAACCAAACAATCGTCGACGTATCTTATGTAGACAACCTGTGAAGACAAGTCGTCAGCAGTTTTGGATTCTAAATATCCGATAAAAATATTCGCTAGAGTAGGACCCAAAGGAGACCCCATGGCTACGCCGTCTATCTGACTGTAAATTGTATTATTGAAATTAAACTGTACATCACTCGTTGCTATTTTCATCAGCTTTATAAAATTGTTCTTCTCTAAATTATGTTTTCTTATTTCATATAATTTGTCAGCACTTATCTTAATTGATTCTTCTAGTGGTACATTTGTGAACAATTGCTTTACGTCAAAAGATGTTAAAACTGTATTAGATGATTTAGCATGTCTGATCTTTTCGATAACTTCAAAAGAGTCTTTTACAACGAATTTTGAGTAATAAGCTAAAACTGGTTCTAATAAAAAATTAAGAAATCTGGCTAATTTGTGTTGTGGAGACTTGATCATCGACAAAATAGGTCTAAAAGGAATATTTGGTTTATGTAGTTTTGGAAGGCCATACATCCTTGGCCTAATTGAACCAATAGGTTTAATGGCCATAAAAACAGATTGTTCTATTTCTTTATTATAAACCAACTTTTTTAGGAAATCAATAATTGATTTCTCTATTTTATTTAAGTTGTCAAATTTACTGGTCGGTCTCAACTTTACAAACTTTGTTGAATCATCTAAAATTCTGTTCATTTTATCTAAGTATTCAGTTTTATCCAATAAAACAACACCTGAGCCTTTATCAGGTTTTGCTATGACGATTTTATCGTTCTTTTTGATAGTATTAACTGTGTTTACTATTTCTTTTATATTGATAAGCTGACTTTTTTCCGGTATTGTTTTAGTATAATTGTGGGCTATAGCTACTAAGTTAGCTTTAAATGTATTGAAATCATTGCCATTCTTAGTTTTAAGGCCACTCACCTGATCTGATTAAGAAAGAAATATTAATTTATGATTTTTTTTGTTGATAAAAAGTTCATTACCGAGCTCAAATAAATTACATACTAAGTAAGAACTAATCACTTTACTTTTGAAAAATATACCATTAAAATTTTTTTATATATGGTATATTTACTCTTTGAAGATAAATTTAAATATTTTTTTCGATTGTAATCTCATAAAAATGGGTAAGCCAAAGCATACTTCTCTTACAAATAGTAGTGGAAATCTGTTAGAAATAGAAAAAACAAGCAGTAAGTTTTTAAAGCTAAACATATAAACTTTAAAGCAAGTATTTTAAAAACAAATATTTTAAAATATTTGATGGACTTGGTTTGAAAGAAAAAGGTTACAGGTGTGACCTGATGTTAAAACAGTCAAAAATACGGGTGGATATCAGAATGACACAGCGACAAAATGACACGGTGCGTCACTTTGGCACGGTACGTCACTTTGGCACGGAGGGTCACTTTGGCACGGCGACAAAACGACACGATGCGTCACTATAGCATGGATTAACAAACTTATAAGCAAAACTAAACTTCTTCAGTAATATAACTTTTAATTGTAAATTAAATTAATAATTAATTGATAGTAATTAGTTAAACAAAAGATTAATTATATTTTTTCCAAACTATAGTAGCTTTACATTTGAAAATATATATGATACAATGCTTTAGAATTTAATTCATACTATAAAAACAAAAATATTCTTAAGTTTTATTTTTTACGTTTCACGACTTTTCATATTTATGTAATGAATAAAATTTAGTACTTTTTGTTAAACGTTTAAATAATTATTATCAGGAATTGTTATAAAAAATAACTAAGATTTAATTTATTACATACAGACTTATTTCGTTGTGTTTTAACTCTAGTTTTTAAAAATACAGAGTTAAGCTGCTTTTGTAGTAACTAGCTAGTTATATTAAATATATTTAATATTTTAACCTAGTAGTTTGTTTAAGTATAAAAGTTTTTTTATAACTGTTTTTTAAACGAAAAAAGGTTATCGGTCGAAAAGTTATACCAAAGAACATTTCAGTTATCGAGTCGTAATTCACATGCTTTAACAATCTATTACGAACAGTTAAAAATAATGTTTTTTAATGTAAAGTCCTAAATTTCCAAAAACATACAAAAAAATATTCAACAAAAGCTAATAAGTTAAGATGTTTACTTAAAACTCTGTATTGAAAATATATAATTTACTTGTCTAAAAACAAATAATTAAAATAAACGGTCCTGTCGCCTAGATTTATGAAAAAGTTAAAAACAGTATTATGAACAGTTGAGAGAAAATAAAGAGTCTGATGCAACCATTCATGTGCATTTATATATTTATCACTTTTAAGAAAATTAAGCACTAGAGGTTATACATACAACATTGCTGCTGCAGCCTAGAATCAACATGTTTTTGAAATTGTATTTATTTATTGATTTATTCTAAGTCTTTTTTAATTCGGTTTTGTCTTAACTCTGTTATGAAAATAATATTAAATTTTCTATTTTCAATCTTGCGAATAAAAATATAAGTTTTTTATAAAAACAAAAACATTTTCTAGGATTTCTAATAACTTTTTTCTAATATTTTAAAACAATATTGCTTATTAATTAAGAGTTAATTTCTTTCTGACGAAAAAGTAAAAAAAAAATTTCATTTGCTTTTGATATAAAATAGACAACATTTTGGAAGTATGAGGCATTCGGCAGTAATTGGTGAAAGCGATGTGCTATTTACCTAATTATCATGGGCAACCTGTGGTCTCCAATATCTGTATTAAGATATTGGAGACCACGAGTTGCCTGAGCTTTAGGAATATTCTATTAGGAATCAGACACATAATCCATTAAAAAACGCAGCAAGAAAATAATTGAGATTGTTACTAATCAATTTTTTAACGAGTTTAAAATCTTGACAATATCAATTGCGATAATGTTTTATTTTGCGAAGTTTTACTATTATAATAGTAAGAAAAATTGTATTTTGTTAAAGCAAGTCTACAATTGTATCAAAAGTGTGTAGTAGTGGTTTATTGAGTTTTATTTAAAGAGATTCTTGATGTAGGGAATATTTTGCTAAAAAAACTAATTTATTTGCTGTTAATTGTACTTATATTTTATCTATGCACTTTTAGTGCTTATGTGCACAATTTTATTTGCGAAAGAGCATTATATTTCTACTTCTAAGTGCACGATAGATGTTGCAACTAACATAAGTCGCATAGAGGCGCAAAATTTCGATGTTTTAAGTCAAGTACACAATGATTTTTTGAAGATGTTGCTACTAACGTAAATTGTCAGGGAACGCAGTATTTTCGTTCAAAATTGCAACCTATTAAGTCGCCAAAAGAGCGCAAGTGTTACTTTTTTTAAGCATAAAAACGTAAAATAAGAACCGAATTAGAATTTAGAATTACAACAGCAGAAAAGATGTTTTCGATAACGTCTGAGTTTTAGTTTATAAAACAAATTTTTCTTTGTGTTTACATCTACCAGTTTATTGTTTTGATGTGCTGAATGATTGATCTATAATATAGATTGTATTTTTTAAATCAAAATGTTACTGAAGTTTAAAAAATATGTTTATATGAGTTTTTATCTTTCTAGTCGTAAAATGGCAAGTCATTTTCTAATTTTCATTACTCGTTTGAAGTTATAGTACAAAACTGTGTTTAAGTTTTTCCATTCGAAATAAATCAAAACGAAATTTCCTTTAATTTTGGCAGTTGTATTTTGTTAAAAAAATTGCTGCTTTTGCATCTTTGTGAGGTTGTTTGATACAAACAATTTTCTGTCGTTTATTAAGCACAGCTTTTAAGCACACCTAAAACTTGCTACTGCTTAAAAACGAGTATATTGTTTATAAGTACGATGATGGATAATAGAAGGTTTAAACATTACGTGTTTAAATTTATTTTATAAAGTCATAATCAAAAACTCCTGCGGTATTTTTTTTTTAAAGTTAATCATTGTGATTGTTGCTGAATCTACAAAACCGGTTTGAAGACAGGAAACCGAAGAGTTTTCTAGAAAAATAAGATCGTTGTCCATACCAATGAAGATTGAAGTTTCACAACAAATCGTTCACTCCCTTATTAACCACCGTGTCATTTTGTTGCTGTGCTAAAGTGACCCTCCGTGTCATTTTGTCGCTGCGCCAAAGTGACCCTCCGTGCCAAAGTGACGCACCGTGTCGTTTTGTCGCTGTGCCAAAGTGACCCTCCGTGCCAAAGTGACGCACCGTGTCGTTTTGTCGCTGTGCCAAAGTGACCCTCCGCGCTAAAGTGACGCACCGTGTCTATTTGACGACCGTGTCATTTTGTCGCTGTGTCATTCTGACCCGCTCCCCAAAAATTTTACCCCCATTCAAACTGAAACTTTTAATAAATTTCTCGGTAAGATGAGTAAACAAAAAACCTAAGATGGTCATATAGCTAAGTCTAAGTGAGCTAAGTTTGTTAGAAAAGAGTCTCTTTTAAACCTGTTAAAAAAACTAAACTAAGTTTTAGAAAGAATATTGCTAGCATGGCTGAAAGTTTAAAATTTTTAGTGTTAAAAGCTAAATCTCCGATCTGAAAACTTTAAAAAACTATATTGTTATGTTAAATTATTGTAATTACAACGTACACGTTGAATAATGTATCGTTTAAATAAAAAGACAATGCTCTTCATTTTGTTGAAATTATTTTAAAATCTTACGTAGCACGACAAACAAAGAAAGCAGTTATAATGATTTGCTTACCTATGAATGAGTAAAATGCATAAAAATGTTTAGTAAAAAGAGACAAGTAGTTTAAAGGTCAAGCATGGTTAGAGAAATTAAACAAAGTTTTAGTGAAAGTATGTCACATATGGTTAATGTTTTTTGGATTAAAAATAGTCACAAAGTTAATTTTCAGCAGTTAAAAAACAAACAGTCAGTTGAAAAGTTTCTTATACAGCAATAATGTCACTTAACCCATAAAAAAAATATCCAGAAAACTCGGTATAAGACCAACTAAAAAGAAGTTTTAAGCTAAAATACGTTTAAGAAACTCAAAAGGATTGATTTGTTATGAAAAAAGTTATCAAAAAGTTAAAAACTACTTAAGTATAAAAAGCAACAATGAACTAAAATTGTGCAAAAGATTACACTAGAGAAAGGTTTCCCAAAGTGGGCAAAATGTCCCTCTTGGGGGCCATAACAGATCTTCAGGGGGCCACGAGCAGTAAAGAGGCCAAAGGGGGGGGGGGGGGGGCACGAGCAGTAAAGAAGTCACAGAGGAGCCATGAGGTCATAATTTGAAACTTACACTACATATTCTTGAGTTGGTGATGAAGAGCAAAAAAGGTCTTAGGTGTTTGTATTGGTAATTTTGAAACTTACGCTAGATATTAAGGAGTTGATGATGAAGAGCAAAATAAAGAGGTCATATGTGTTTTTAATGGTAGTTTGAATAAAATTGTTGAGAGGGCCATAGCTTTTTCTACTTCTTCAAAGAGGGCCATTTGAAAAAAAGTTTAGGAAAACCTGCACTAGACTATAGTTTTAAAAAGTAGCTTAAAAGCTAAACATTTGTTTTGAAATCGATGCTGAAATAAGTGTGTGTTGTAATAAGACTAAAAACCATCGTACATAAGTTATAGTCAGAATACACTAAAATCTTACTTTAGTGAAAATATTTAACAACTAGATAATTGCTTTTGAGCAATAAAATTATTACTATATTACGAATTATGACTACAATAAAATAACAATTTAACGTCATAATATAGAAGAATCGTAATTGTTATTATTTGTTTAGTTGTTATTTAAAGTTTGAGTATCATAAGCAAAAAATTTTAAAGAAAAGCATTAAACTTTATAATTTTAGGTCAATTTATTCATTTAAAATTAAAGACCTTCGAATTGAGCTGTAAGGCGACAATCAACGGTGAAAGTTGTATACATAAGTCTTCCAAATAACAAGCAGAAGGGTAAAAATTAGCTCAAAATTTATCAACTGTGCACAAGATGAAGAAAAGCCAAGACAAGCTTGTAATATTTAGAGCCTTAACAATACGAGCAAAAAAGATTAAAAGATAAAAAATTTTGAATTAAAGTAAAACGTTTTACAATAAAAGCTACGAATAAAAAAAAACAGCTCTAAGTATTTCATTAATTAAAAAAAGTCAAAGAAATTATTTTAAGAAACAAAATATAAAGATTTCTTGAAGCGTTATATAAATATAAAAACAAAAATTTAATCAGAAAAGCATAAAATATTGAGAAAAATAATTTAACTACTTCCTCAAAAGTTAGGAAAAATGTTTTAAGTTTAATAAAAGATATCAAAGTATGTCCAATCAATGACATTTTTAAAAGAAGGAAGAAACTATGTAAAAACTTATTCAAAATGGTTTAGCAGTAAAAGTGAACCGAAAATCATTAACAAATAATCTATGTGGTGTTCTGCGGCCTCATTTTGTCCTCATCAGGACTAATCAGGTAAAATTAGTCGCAATCATTCGGTTATTTTTGTCATAACTATTGAAAAAAAAAATTCACACAGCTTCAACACACCTAAATACTAAATACTTAACTTTTTTAAATCATAAAAAACTTAATTAACTTATTTTTATAATAGCAAAATGTATTTTAATCTATTTTTTTTTTAAATTTAACAGTTAATACAATACTTTATTAGCAATATTTAATACTAACGTTCATATTAACAATAAAGTGACTTCAGTTTTTAAAATGAATGTGAGTGAAACTGTATTCAAGTTAGGTTCATAATGTACTAAGAATTAAATTAATTTCAAGTAAAATATTCTTTATGAAAATGAGTTTAAGAAAATGTTAAATTATTTGTACCAAATTATGTTAAAGTTCTAAAAGTTAATACTGCAAAGATACCTTTAAAGAATTTATAAATTTTTATTAATTTTATTTTATGTACATACATGCCAAAATGTAAGAACTGAGAAAAAATCCGGCCATGATTGAATTTTTGTTAGAAATATTTTTTGCAATACAACGTTTTTTGTAAAGTTACAAAAGTTTTTACAAAAAGCTAAATTAAACATTATTTCAGTACAATTTTCATGTGAATTTATTTTTTAATCTACTTTGCAAATATACAAAACACAGCGGCCCGCGAATAACTTCTTCTTATTTAAAGTCCAGCCAATAACTTTTAAAAAGCTGCTGTCATAGTTTAATTTATTGAACAACTTTGACAGAAAAATTAGCTTAAGTCAAATAAAGGACGAATTTCTAACGAGATATAACTTTAATTTAACACATTTCGTAGGAAAAGGTATAAAAAAATAACTTTACGTGTGATTTTAGCTTGTTTAGACAAAGGCGTTAACCTTCTGGTCTTGTAGTAACAATGATAAGTTTTTTAAATGAAAAAATACTTTCTTATGTAACCAGTAAGTTATAAAATTTATTAATAGATTAAACATTAATTATAAATTATTATTAGAGATAACTTAAAGTTTTTAATAAATAAAATTATAAATAGTAAACATTGTGTTTATTCGTTTTTTTAAAATAAGTGCTTAGTTTGATAAAAAAGTTAAGCGAATGAGTATTATAAACTATAAAAATAAATGCAAAAAGCAAGAACTTAACTCCGATTAAATCTCTACTTTTTATTTAAGCTAGAGAAACCAAAGTTTATTTGAACTTAGTGGCGCGCGTAGTAAATAACTTTTTGAAATAAAATCAAGCTTTCAGTGTACTTTTGTTTTCTATGTTAACTAAAAACATCTGCAATTTATAAAGTTTATTTAATTAAGTCTTTAAGTTGATTACTAAACTAATAAAACATATACTTTTTTATAAAGTAGTTAAAGAATGTTCAGAATAAGAAAGGTTAGCTTAAAGTATAATAAGCAAAATTACTGTGTTCATCAAAAACTATTTAAAAAACGGACATCATTGTGTGCATCTCATCCTGCTTTTTGTCAAATAGCTATTAGAAAATCAGAAAGCAGTGGTCGTTAACCTTTTCAAAAGCTGCGCACAATAAATTACTGGAAAAATTTCTCTTTATACAAGACTATAACAAATGCAAATTAACATGCATTATTATTTGTATTGTTTCTGAACGACAAAAGAAAAGCAGTAACAGATTTTGATTGAAAATCTGGTGTTTGATAAAACCTTTCTGTTACCAAGTCATACACCACATGCTTTTACAATCTATTACGACCTAATAAAGATTGACTTTCAAAAATAAAGGTTTTAAACTTGAACAAATTAAACAAACGGTATAGAAAAATTCTTTGAGTATCTTATTTAAAGCAAATGGTAATTTATTTTACACTTAGCTTTTTTGTTAGAAAAAAAAATCAAAATAACCTATTTTGTAAAATATGAATTCACCTTTGTAAGCTTTGTGTGCACAGTCAAACTATTTCTATGCTCACTGCACAGCTGTACACCTTAAAGACTACTAGCTTAAAGTGTTAGTAAGAACATATTATGCTTTGACAAAACACCAAACAATTGAAAATGTTGGACAAAAAAATAAACAAAAGAGTTTTTATATAAAAGTTCAAAGTAAAACACTTTGTTGGTAAAAATGTTCTTTTACAGATGTTATACATAGTTACAGTGAATACAGCGGATAAGGCAAAATCAAAATGTAGTAAACAGATTGAACTTTCAAAAACAGGTGTAAGAAGAACAAATGTGTTTTTTATAATTGTAAAACTTTTAATTGATAAACTTAGTTTTGATATGCTTTTTATGCTAAGTGAATAAAAAAAGTTTTACTAAAAATAAGGATTAAACTTAAAAAACGGTTTTGCTAATTTCAAACGAATTTTCAAACAGAACTAAAATAAATTAATAAACAAAATTAAAAAACTATAATTTATGGTAGCTTTCTTTAAATTATAAAATATATTTTTGTATATTTTTGTTGTTTCAACTATAAAAATTGTTAATTTTAAAATTTTTAGTTTTTGTTTTATAAAATAATAGCTCGTATAGGACAAACATTGTAGTTTATTTTCATCAAAAAAATGTGTTTTGTTGTACCAGTTCAACTTAAATCACACATGAGTTATCGGGATAGTAAAATTGATAGTAAAACAAGTTTTACAGATAAAAATACTCTTCTACTTTCTCTATACAAGGTTAAACTGCAAATTTAAACAAAGTTTACACAATTTTTTTCGGAATGTTTTCAACACTTATAAAAACAATTCAACAAAATAAGAAAAATAATTAATTATTTTGGTAAACAAGTAGTTTAAAAACAAATTAAAATATTGTTATGCTCAAGCGGTTTCTCCCTATTTGCACTTATGCGTGTTTTACGTGTACAAACGATGTTTATTAAACATTTTAAAATATATCAGAATAAGTTTTAACTTTAAGGTCAATACTTTAATGTAAAATTTTAACCTGTTTTTATGTTTCAATAAACAGTATTTAACCGTAATGAAAAACTAGTTATGATTTTCAAAAGTGACGAACAAAAACAAAAGCTGTTCGAATTTTTTTTCTTGTGTATGATTGTTACTTATAAAATTAGAATACTGGTAACTGGAGTTCATTATCCATAGTAGATTTTTATCTTTTAATTGAAATTTATTTTTTCTGCAAAACATATCTATGTCGAATATAATAAGGTTTTTAAGCAGTAGAGCAATGATGTCACAAAAAGTATTGACCGCAAACTAAACTGGTTCATGAGCATTTTTAAAAACTGCGTTTGTTTTCACTTTAAATTATATTTCAAAACTAATTGATAGCAACAGCTAAAAAAAAGCTTTATCAATATTAGATAAATGCATCTAACAAACTAGAAAATCTATCAACCGTTGTCCCTACCAAAACACCAATCAAACACACTAAGCATAAATTACTTTTCAAAGCAAAACATTGAAAGTCGTCGAGTAGCTTGTATTGCAAACTTGTTTAATTGCTTATTCAAGCGAGAACGAAATTGGTCAATCGAGTCCGTTTTGTAATGTAAATGAAAGAGCGATGGCAATAATTTTCTTGCGTTTACTTGTCCTGCGGTGTTTGGTAATATTCAAATTACTGATGGGCTACTTTCTTTCGTACTTGTGATAATGGTGCAATAGTTTTCAAGTAACAAAACACCTTTATAGTGTTTTCTTAAGGAAAAATGATATTGTAACTTTAATATTTTAAATTTATAACTGTAAAATTTCGAGTAAATTTTTAGTACTAACGAAATATATTAATAGTCATTTTATAAAATTTTTGAAACAAAGAAAACAAACAAATTTTCCAGCAACAGCTGTTATCATTAATCCTTTTGATAAAAATATACTTATGTTAATAAAACAAAAACAAATAAATAAAAATCTACTTTGTTTTAGAAACTTATACTTATTTTAGAAAGTTATTTCTTGTTTACTGTTTTAACATTTTTCGTTTCATTTAAAGCTAAACATCAAAACTTGATTTATAGTGAAATTATACAACAATAACTATTAAAACAATTCTGTAAAAAAAGTTTATAGTATTTAAATATAAAATATGTTCAAAACAGAACAGTTTTCCTGTATTAGAATATACTTATTCCAAGTATTAAAACTAACAAAAAAGCAAAAGTTAAAACGAATAATGAACTTTTTAACCACGTTTTTAAATTTTTTTTACACCAGGTAACAACTAAATTTTTTTAGGGTTTTTTTAATATATTATAATTTGTTAATCAACTTTGGATACTGGTTTTATATATTCACTACGATGACAATTAAAAACATTCTGTAAACAAATGAGGTGTACAATAATCAAGTACTTCATTTAATCATGTTATCACTAACAGGCTTGTTCGTATTTGTTTGACATGCTGTACTACGGCGGTTAAGTTTTAATAAATGAATATGATTTATATGAGAATAAAATAAAAGCACTAACCAATTTATTTGTCGTACTCGTTAAAATTTAACATTTTAATTCACGGAAATATTAAAAAATAAGAAAAATTCTTAAGGCAATGTTTTTCACTAGTAATCTTTGTAATTGATTTTTTAACTTTTAGATTCAAAGTAACAAAAAGTTAAAGATCGTTACGCAACCGAAAATTATATATTAAAAATAAAACTTATAAAAGGTTTAATGCTAAATAAATGAAGCACAAATACATTTCGAAGAGTCATGCTTTTTATGAAGTAAGAAATATGTTTTTGAGGACTTCGCAGTCTAAGAAAAGTTTTGTAGAAAGCTATTTATCTGACCATTACTTTACCACAAAAATAATAATTTATTCACGAAATTAAATCGCAAACTTTTATTCACACCAAACCGGTAAAAAGTCAGTGAAGAGGAGCCTCTCTTTTCACGCCTCGCGATTTCGCTAATCTGCGAATCTATCAAAAAGGTCGTTACGGTTGAGCGATTTCCGCGCGTTTAAAGCCGACGCCAAGTCAGCTGTGACCTCGGATAGAATAGAAGCTTCTTTCGCCGCTCCTCTCAGCAGCTTATTGCGCAGAAAAACTCAGTTTATTCTGCTTACTTGTGTGCGGTTGTGTGGCAACGTTGCCAAGGGGCAAGACTTGCAGCTTGTTTAATGACATTTTGTTTTTCTCAACCGTATTTTTTCATCGGTGTCTTGCTTTCTTATCTCTCGAGAGCGGCGCGATAAAATCTTTTTTTTTTCATTTTATCATTATTTTTTTTTTTTAGCGGTCGTGTTAGTTGTCTAGAGCGAGGGCCGGTTGCGGTGGTTAAATATTCATTTTTTATTTGTTGAACTTTTGTGAAGCTTATTGAGCCGGACAGCTCGCCTAGCTTGCTGGGTTGTATTTTGTAATAATCTTATTTATTATGATATTCCAGCCAGCTATACGGGCTGTACAGCTAAATCAAGCATTTTACTGCGTATAAATTTGTATGTGCATAATAATTGGTTTTTACATAAGCATGTCGAGTGAAGTTGTAATGTGAAAAATTATATTACCAAAACGTTGTTTAATTTGCACGATTAGTTACAACTTGTACAATCTTTTTTTTTTACAAGTGCTTTTTTTTGCTGTTTACATAAGAAAAAGTCAGGATATTTTTGTTTTGTACATTATCTGTTGAAATGTAACTGTTTGTTATTTTGAACAAAGCGTAATATCTATTAGGTTTGAATTTATGAAGCGAGCACATTCAGAAAAGCAATTATTTTTTTGTATATCTTTATTAGTGTGGGTTAACTAAAACAAGTTTGCGGAAAAAATGCAAGCAAGAACAGAAAAAAAAACTTTACAATTTTCGAAGTTATAAAATATTTTTTAAAGTTTAAACAAGTATGAACTACATAAAAATATTGTATGTTCTTTGCATCATTGTACCACTTGAGTAAAAATTGTTTTATAAAAAAATATTTCAATTAGTCAAGCATGAACATTAGCTCAGAATCAAGATATAAAAACTCTATGGAAACTACTAGAATATAATTGAAATAATAATATTAATAAGTATAAAACCTGTACTTTATTTAGTATATTAATTCACTAGATGGTAATACTTTTTTCAGTTAAATTTAGTAAGCTAAACCTTGAAAGTGAAATAGTAAATATTTGTTCTATAAACTAAAAAAATAGAGTAAATAAATGTTTTTTTTAAATAAAAGAAACAATAAAAGTAAAGTTTAAAAAAAAACCTTATGAGTAATGCAGTTATTTTTAGTACTTTAAAACATTTAAAGAGTTGGTCAAGCATTGTATTAAAATCTAAAGCTTAAAATATCCTAAATCATGGCTATTTTTAAATTGAGACTTAGAGCTATGCTAATAGGAAAATGAAAATGAAATTGTTTTTGTATTATAAGTATCAGAAACTAATAATTTTTAATTAAATTAGGTGTGTTGGTTGAAGCATGTATTGCATGATTTAAAACACCTAAAACTTGTTTTTATTCTTATTTATCTTTATATCTTTAAAATTTTTAGTTGCTTTAATTTAATGTATAAAATAATTAAACTACTTTGTTTTTAGTTTAATAAAATTGTATAAAATTCAAAACAGATATATGATAATAAAAGTATATAGATTCTCATTTACATAATAACATTACTTTTCTAACCTTTTAGAATATTTTCAAATTTCAGTTACAGCATATTAAACTAATAAAAAACAGACAAATATTGTCTAAAATATTTTTCTTTACTAAAAAAATATTTTAAGTTTATAAATTTCAACACCTCCGTTTCATGATAACTATATTTTTGTAATTTTAATCTGTTTCCTAAAGTGCTTTAAGAGATAAAAAAAAATTGTAAACAAAATTTACATATTTTTTTAATATATGTCCGTATATCCCTAGGTTTGATTAAATTTTTAAAGAACTGGATATTTAAAAAAATTGTAAAACACAGTTTAAAAGCAATAGTTTCAAATTGTATGTAATAAAAAAAATATGACGAAAATGCAAGACTGGAAAGTTAAACTTGTACAATTCCATTAGTTACTATTTTGGTTTCTAATGATGTAATATATCTAGCATTTACATAAATAAATGATATTGGAAATTTCCATAAAAACGTTTAATAAAAATTAAACATTTATTATTAGCTGTTTGAGAAAAAATCATACTTTAGATAATGAAACTTAGATTTTAATAGATTACTACGCTCTACTTATAATTACGTCTATTACTTGTTGTTATTAAAAATAAAAAGTAAAGTTTGTATGAGATTTATTCAACATTTAAAATGCTTAAATTCAATTAAGTGCTTTATGTAAGCAAATATTTTGTTACTAAAAAAACAACTTGTTTTTTAGTTTTAAGGTAGTAAGTATTCTTGAAAAAAAAACCAGAAACATAACCAACATGTTATAATACTTTATTTGGACACTTATTTTCATTATAGTCGTTACTTGATAAAAACATAAGCCTTTAGTTGTATTTGTACAGTTGAAATCATTCCTTTGTCTTTAATTTTTTTTTATTAAATTAAATGAAAACAAATAAGTAAAAGTATTAATTTCAGGCATAAATTACAAAGGTCTTATTCTTATTTTGTTTGAAGGATGTTATTTTAGTAAGAATTTTTATTATAAGGAGCATAACATAGTACAAAATATTAAGAACTAGACTTCTAGAACTATCAGACGTACATTTTTTAAAATTCTATATTTCTTTTTTAATACCTTAAACATAACTAAAAGCACCAGATAATGTTTTAACATCGATGTAATTTTTTGAACAAATCAAAGTTTTATGAACACAAGCTTTAAAAACAGCTTAATTTTACTAATGTTATGTAATATTTAGCTTTTAAATTAGTTTGATCAGTAGAGGTTGCATGTACGATTTTAAACAACTCAAACATTAATATTACATCATATAATTTTGTATTTTACAAGATTAAATAAGTTCTTAAAATAAAAATAAAAATGTTTCTCATAAATTAATGTCGTTATGTTATAAAGTGTTGTTCGTCTTTAAAAATTTAAGTAAAAACAAAACATTTACAAGCAGTTACATTTTTTAAGGTGTGTAGACAAAAAATAAAATGTCCCAAAATCACGAGTACTTAATAATAAAATTCCAAAGAGTTTAAGCTCAAACACGTAAATAAAATCCGATATTTTATTTCGGGCATGCTATTTCGCATCTTATTTTCAGCTCTTAAAATTGTGTAGGTTTGGTTTCAGCACAAAAAAAACAGTTTTTATCATTTCGAAATGTACAGCGCTAATTTTGAACATATCTAATTTCAAGTACATTGCCTCGGCAATTTTCTGATAAAATCTCATAAACCTATAATTTGCCTTTTTCGGCTCCAATTTTAGCTTGGGTAGCGTGCAATTTAAAAATGCTTTCTTGCCTTTATTATATCGAGTTACTGGCGCGCGCTATAAGTTTTATTGTATCAAACTTACATACGTGCTTATTATTAAAAAAAAGTCTTTTAAACAACGTATACCTGAATAGTTTTTCTTTGTGTGCTACTTAACAACTTTTTTTTTTTTTAATACGTTTTACTGTGACAATCTTTTCTTAAAAATATAAAAGACAGCTTATAATTATTTTGAAAACAACAATGGTAGAATAAACTTAAAAAAATAAAGACTTAAAACAAATAAATAACTTTATTTGAGATATTTTACCAACTGTAGAAAAGTTTTGTATTTATGATTAACGTAAGATTAAAATTTTTAAAATACGTTTATTTTCGTGTTTAAATTAGTTATAAAGTAATTTTTCAACTAATTTAAAAACATAAAAAATCAAGCAAAAAATTTTTTTCAACTTGATTTAACTTTCAAGCAACTTGATAAACAACATTATTTATTCTTGTTGATATTAGTCAGTAAAACCTAAATAGTAACACAGGTGAACTCTTTTGTTATTATTATGGAAAAACTGTAGTTACCTTTTTGTAAAAAAATAGATTCGTTATTAAAAAAATTAATTTAAATTTGACAAGCTATAAATGCATTTCACACCTAAGTAGTGCAAAAACAAAACTATTATTTTAAAATATTTTGCTTAAAACGTAAGAATTTAATTTTATTATTGTATTTTGAATGTTGCACCTCTGTTTTAGTACAATACATTAAGTTATAGCTATAAGAAATAGTTTTTAATACTCTAAAAAAATTAAGAGATTTATAGTGTAAAATTACTTAAACAAAATTTCCAAATTATTTTTAATAATCTAGATATTTTTACATGTAGCTAGCTTAAAAACAAGAAAGTTGAGTTTTTCTTATGAAAAATTGTCAATACAAAAAAGTTGTTGAACTAACATTATCTTTGTTTATAAAAGTTGACAAGTTTTAACTATACAAAGTATACAAAAAACAAAGGGTCCTCTTTTAATAAAAACTGGTTTTAATTTTTGTTTTTTTGATGAATTGTTCTTTTTAAACAACAACCTTTATTTTGTATGCTTTTCGATGAAAAAGTCTTAAAACTAAAACTTTTATTTATTTGGATTTTTTTAATAAAAATGGTAAATATTTAAACAAAATAACTATTATTTTAGGCTAAATTAGAAATTATTAGATTTTTTTTTTAATAAAAGGTATAAGCTTATTTTGTTTAATCAAACCTCAAATAATTTGATACTATTGTTTTAGTAGTAATTAATTTGATGTAGTATAAAATTGTAAAGCTGTTTTTCTAATGATGTAATACAACAAACTCAGAGTTTTTTATTTTTCAACTGATGCTGAGGAGTAGAGTATATGTAAAATTGTCAGAATTAAAAACTTTAAACGAGCAAAGGTATCAGTTGTTTAATAAAAACACGCAATATCAAAACAGTTTTAACGTTTTACTAAATAAAGCACTTTATACGTCTGTTTAATTTAGATACATCTTCAAATTTCGAAAAATTTGTTTAATTTTGTTAGATATCTGTAACCACTACAATCGAAAACAACTAAATGCTTTGTTTCATTCAACTTACAAGTTTTGATTATCAGACGTTTAAATTTATAGTAGTGTTACGTTAGCATGTTACACATAATTTTACTCGGCTAAATTGAAAACATATTTACAATTACTTGATATAATTAAATTTGTTATTATATGCACGGTATCATGTTCATTATAACTTTAGTGACAAACGTTTGATTAAATTCTCGGAAATTCTCAGTTATGATTTTAAGTTCTAAAAATTTAATTATTATTTCTTTGAACTCATATACAAAATATTTCATTTTAATGCATTTATCTTTTTTACTGTCAATCTGTTCAAAAACGAAAGTGCTTTTTTATTAAAATTTCAAACATAAATGATCACATACAATTTAAAATCTATAAAAAAATTAAAATATAACATGTCTGGTGTTTTTCTTCATTGTTAAAAAGTTTTATGTATGTTAATTCTTAAAGTTTAGTTAAAATTTTGAATGTTTTAAAACTATAATTACGATAAGAACGGCATAGTTTCTAAACAGAGTGTAATAGTTATTTAGTCTACTCAAAATTTTGAAAATATTTTTGTTTTCTTTAATAGTTTTTAAACAAATGAAACTTCTTGTAGAAAAAAAGTTCTGTAGAGAGACAATTTTGAAAAAGCAGAATAAAATTTTTCAGTTGCAAGAAAGTATATTTTAAAACAAAAAAAGAGCAAAAATAAATAAAGTAGACAAGAATAAATAGTAACTTTAAAAATGTGATAATACTTGTTTTTAAATAAATATTACTCCATATTTAGTTATGCTGTAACTTTAGTTTTACGTTTATATTGTAGTAATTCATGTTTGTAAACAAATAATAAACTTTTTTGTAAAATTTACCAACGACTAACCACCAAAACGATTAAACTTTTTTTCCTACAGTTTAACTTATACTCGAAAAAAGAAATTTAATTGTTGTTTTAATCAATGCTTAAAAGTGTTTTCTTATAAAATTCTTATACTATACTCATATTTTGCAGACCAGAAACTTAAAAAGGCTAAAAATAATTACTAAGTTAAACAAAAAATCAAAATCAAAAATAAAGTAATTCAATGTAGTTGGGATGTAAAAACATCTGCTATATTTAATAAGGATGGTAATTTACTACTTTAAACTAATTATATTTAAGCGAAAAAGTTACTTTTTTTAACACAGCATAAACTTGTATCCAAGAATTTAGGATGTTTTCAGATTTTTAATTATTAACTTTTTGGAGTCTATATAACCCTATACGAGCTTAAATGTGTAAAAGTTAGTTAAAATAATTATTAGATAATTTTTAACAATTCTTTATTTACTAAAATTTCAGTTTTCTAAAATAATATACTTTAATGTAAACTTATATTTTAGTATTTTTAGCAGTTAAAACTACTTCAGTACAAACTAATTTTAACTAACTTTTAAAATCATTTGGTTTTGTATTTGGAGATGCTTAATAAATAATTTTCTAAAATTTAAACCATAAGCTTAATAAGAAGCTTCGGTATTTAAGGTTAGAGATTGGCAATGTACGGCCTGCAGACCGAATTCAGCCCACCAACATGAATTTCTGATAGATAACAGACATCTCTGTTATCTGATATCTGTAGCACGAAATCAAAAAAAAATGTTAGCTTAAAAACAACTTTTGCAAAATTTTAAGAACAAAAGTATACAAACGTGCTTTTAGTTAGATTTTCAAAACAAGGCAGTGCTTATTAAATAACTATTTCACTACAATTTTGCTTTTAAAAAGTTTTTAAATTTTTATAGTATAAAAACTCTAAACTACATGGCCTGGGAAGAATTTTAGTTATCAAGTCAAATTATTGAAAAACTGTTTCTGGTAATTCTATCTTGCCGACTAAAAAGTTGCTAACCTCTACTTTAAATTAAATTCTAATGAAATAAAAGTATTAATAAAAGTGTAGAAGTTCAGTTTAATTTTTAATGTAAATTAGTTTTTAATAGCTCATAAGGGCATAAAATAACATTCAATACAATTGGAATGTAAACAATATCTATCATACTCGATATGAATGGTAATTTACTACTTTTAACCAATTATATTTGTAAACGGGAAAATGTATTTATAATATAAACTTTGAACACAAATGTGTAAAAGTTTTTGATCTTTTTTGTATTTCTTGAATAATATATAGAAAACTTCGACTGAGATCAATTAAACTCACTGTATTCAAAAGCTACAAAAAAAATTAAACAAACTATAACAGTCTTAAAACAAACTAAATTTACGTATTCTTTTGTACAAGATTTACTTTAAATTAAACTAACAAAATAAAAACACTTCATTTAGTTTTAGTCTTTTACCAGAAGTAAATTTATCTAACTATCTAAGCTTTTTACCTCTGCGACATTTTACTTGTACGCATTGGTTTATGAAAACTTTTAAAAAAGACTTTATTACAGTTTTTTTTATGATATATTTTGCTAAATAGAATGTTTTAAATCTTATTTAAGTTCTAAGATAAAAAATAAAAAACAATCTTATACTAAAGATTAGGTTTAGGATAAAAAGTGTTAGAAATAAAAACTGTTTTCTAAACGACCTTTAAAAAATTTGTTTTAATTTTAATTTTTGTATAGTTTTACTACCTAATAAGTTTAGTAACATCTGTATAAGGCATTTAAATTATTAGTTTAAAAAAATTCATTAGTATAATAAAAGTTTTTATGTTATGTTATGTATAAATATATTTTCTAATATAAATTTATACTTATATGATTTAAAGTTAAAAACACAAATGTTAAACTAATTAAGTATTACAGACGTCGGCAACGTTTAATGACTAACAAGCCAACTTCAGTAAACAAATATACCAAAGTATTTTTGAAAATAAACCTTTAAAATTGAACACATATGTAAAATAGTTTTTTGTTATAAAATAAAATTTCTCAGGCAGTATAGTTTACTCACAAGTATAAAAAGGGTATACTTGTAACAAAAAATGCAAAAACTTGCTCTTTTTGTGTATGTTGTTTTTAAGTCAAAAAACTTGTTGCGGATCACAGACAAATAACCTGTAAAGTACCAAGTAATTGATATTAAGAAAACTTTAGCTACTGTTTTTAAAAATAAAAAAGAGAAGAAGTAAGTGTGAATACATTTAAAAGTTTTAATTGTGCTTTTGTTTTCAGGATAGGTTAAGCTGCTTTATTACATATTTTTATAAATTTAAAACAGTTAAAACTTCTTCAGCTAAAAATCTATCTTTAAGGTTTAAACTTTACTAATATGTTGTTGTTTTGTAAAACATTTGCCGAAGTGTTTTGTTACTAAGTTTTAGTATCTTTAATGTTGTTTTACCAAATTTTTGATAAAAAATACTAGATTTTACTTATATTTGTTGCTTTTTACTGATTTTCAAAATGTTCTCGTTATTGTTTTTCATTTGTTTAATATTTAAAATTTTTAAAGAGTTATTAAAACTTTGTCCCTAAAATTTTATTAGAAAATTAATAAATTTATCACGAAGTTTTTTTCATAAGAAGTTTCAGCCCATTAGACTTCTAGCTACTAAAGTTTTTCTTTCAAGCAGAATAAAAATCAGAGAGAGATTTTTATTTTATTTTACTCAAAGGTCCTTTAAACTCAAATTGCTGTAAAATAAACGAATAATCATTTAAAGTATTCGAGACCTGCATTCGATTTGCTTACAAACAGCGAAGTTTTTAAAATATTTTATCAAAATTAATTTCTCATAAAAGTTCTCACTTGTTTGGTTCCAGTTATATAAAAGCTAATCTTAAGACTGTAATCGCACAAAAGTATTAGTATTGAAGTATCATGTTTTGATGAAAAAACATAAGAACTACTCATACAGTTTATAACTAAAAATGTGATAAAAAGCAAGTTTACTTGTTTTAAAGCTTTTGAGTACTATATATTCTAAGATTACTTAAAAAGCCAACATTTTAAATTAGAATTGTTTATCACAGTAGTGATAAAATAAAAAGAGTAAAAAAATGTATTATAGATATTACTTTACTTTTAATATCTGAATTGGAATTTATATAAGTTTATAATTACCAGTTTAAAAAAGTACTTTTATTAGTATGTTGAAACCTTTTTTAGCTGTAACTATAGAACAGGCTCAAAAAAAAAACTATAATTGTAGTTATAACTATACAGTAGGGGTTGGCAGATTTTAAAAATGTAGAGTCAGAATTACTTAAAGTGTTTTCGAAGGTGTAACTTAAAATTCATACTAAAAAAGTTCTTAGCAAAGTAGTGATTAACTAGACTTAAAATGATAATTTACTGAGAATCAAGGTAATAGAATATTTTTAAACTTGAAAAATATTTGTCGTGGACAAGACGTTACAAAGTATCCAAGTGGTGTGCGACTCGATAACCGAAAAGTTTTTTCGTGCACCAGGGATCGAGTATTTTGAGCGTTTTTTTATCGTTTAATAAAAAATAACATAAATAGTTATTATCTATAAGATTTAATTTGACTGTTTTGCACAAGTATCAAGCTAAAAAATACTTTATAACTTTTTTTGTACCGCCCTAGTTTGTTTACTTCTTGTTTAATGTATAGTATAAGACCCTCATTAAAGCAACAAAATTACTTTAAAGATTATTTTGAATATAATGGATAAGTATAGTTTTACAAAACTCTTTGGGTAGTATTTTTAATAATTTTTTTCTAACAAACTTTTAATACTAAACTTGATGTAGTATTACATTAAAAAAAATTAAAAGAATAAAAATATGGAAAACTATTGCAAAAGTCATGTACAAGCTTTCTGGTACGTAATAATTTTTACCCCGCATTTTAGGGCTGTCGATAACAATTAAATCCTTATATGTTTATTATTCGAAAGAAATGTTTGTTTTTGGTTTTATTTTAAACAAACCACTGTTTTTTAACAATTTTTAAACGAAATATTTTAAATCTAAATTAACTACAGGTTGTACAACCGGCCGAAGTTAACTCGACTATATTAAAAACAGTTTTTAAAGAAAATTAGTTCTACTTGAGTTTAGATGTGCTGTCAAATTTTACATTGAAAAAATAGACTTTTAAGCTTACTGAATTGTTATGGTTAAATTTACTAACTTTTCCCATAATTGTTTCAACTATTGAAATATAATTTATTTACTTGTTACTGTTTATTGAACAAAAAAAAAGCGCTCAAAATAAATGGTCCAAGTCAAAAAAGCCTTTCGTTTATCAAGTCGCACACAACGGATACCTTTTAACGTCTTGTCCAGGACAAGGTAAATAGTCAAACTGAAGAAATTTTAGGTGGAATTATAGATAACGTATAAATGTAAAAAGATTACAACCCACAACTATATAAGTAGTACTTAGGTTCTAAAAATAACCTTAACTATTAAATATTTATATTAAAACTCATGTTTGTTGTACTTTTTCAATATAGTAACTAACACCATTATTTTTCAAAGCTTCATAAAGTTGTCTGAATTAGTAATTACGATATATAAAATAAAACAGTAGTAGCCTTACTTAAACTATAAAAAGAGTTTTAAATACAACTGTTTACAACTAAATAAAGCTTTTGTTTACTGTTTTCTTGAAAGAACTATTCATAAAAATTTTACAAGTGAAAAGCAGTCAAGACTAATGCAAAAATTTTTGTATTTCCTAATTTTAAGTAAAAATATAAAAATATTAAAGGACAAGAATTTTTTTTGTTTTTAAATTGTTTAGATTACTATATTTAAGCATAATGAGAAAACAAAACTCACTTAAAGATGTATCATGCTTTTTATTTAAGATTGAATACTATAAACAGATAAATTATTTATATAACTTGAAACTTGATATGTTGGTTTGTGATTAAAAATAATTTTTTTAAAGCTAGTAAAAATTTTTAAATATCCATATTTTAAGTTTTAATGAGATAGAGTTTATAAAAACCTTTGAAGTATGCTTTTTACATTTATTGTTCAATAAAAACTCTTTAGTTTTTAATTTTCATAATAAGAATATTTAAATTTGGCAATTTAGCAACATAAAAAAACAATTTTACATCCAAAAATCATTTACAGGAATAACAATTTCTATACAGTTTGAAGCTTGTCAATGAGACTATGCAATTGGCACTTTTAAATAAACCAAAATAAACTAAACCTTATATTTAAAACTAAAAAACTAGTAAGTATAAAAAATTAATAGAAACATTTTTTTAAAGTTAACATTAGCCAAGTCTTAATGTTGTCTTAGCAAAAAATAAACCAATATTATAAAATATGTAAGTAAGTAAAACAATAGATAAAATAAAATTAACAAAAAGTACTAACTTTTGTCGAAACCTTCAAGATTTGTTTCTCTCTATTTATATAAATTAGTGCAAAAATTAGATATATACATTTTTTCTATTATAATTCATGTTAAAGTTACTAAAGCAAACATGATAAACGATCATATGGATAATAAAACCTATATAGTTGAAAAAACTAATTTTAAATGTAATTTTTATTTGGATACTTTACTGTTTTCATATATTTTGGAAATTGTATTTTTTATATGCACCAAATTTATGTAAAATGTGACCTATTAAATACTAAAAATGAATGTACTTTCTCGTGCATAACTATATAAAACCAAATTTTTTTTTTTGACATCATTTTAGATAGAACTCTTTGATTATGTTTGAAAGTACAAACATATTTCATCATACTAGATATCTATTGAGGAATAAAAACAGTATTTATCAGTAAAAAATTTCTAAATCTTTTACGGATTTCTCGTATGATCTTAATTAAGTGCAGAAAATTTTATTGTTAGTTAGCTTAGTGGTATTAAACTTATGTAACAATTTAATAACTAATAATTTTTTTTTAATCTTGAAAAACCAGTTACATTAGAACTTATTACTACCATACAGCTGATTCAAGCCTTTTTAATCATAGAGTTTTTTAGGAACTACTTTTAAGTATGTGTTATTTGTATAAAATTGATAACAAGTCTAATTTTTTTTAGCTGGACTCAATACGGAAATTACTGTGCCTAATAGACAGAGTAATTGATAAAACTCAGCATATAGACAAAAATACTACAAGCCTTTTTAATTTGAATATAAGTTGAAAGGTTTTAATTGCATACATAAAAACATAATATTTGTACACAATACATACAAACAATCTAGTACTTTGCTTAAAACAATAAGACTTATGTAAACTATCTAAGAATGATCAATTATTTTATCATTTATGTACGTAACTGTTTATACCAGGTTTTATAGTTTTCTTTCGTTTATTAAATATGCGGAAGTCTTTTAGGCCACACCATAATGCAAAAACACATTTTATTCAAGTTTTACAAGGTAACCAAGGTTTTTAAATGAAGATAAAATAATTTAAAAAATAAGCTATATTCTTGTATTTAATGAAAATTATAAACTGATAAAAAAAGTCATATATTTATATTATGTAAGACTTATCAGAAATTAGTTTTTAATGGTTTCTCCATCTTTATGCCTTGTATTAATTAAAATTATTTCATAAATGACAAGTTTATTAACTATATTTGCTTTTAAAGAGTAAGAGAAAATTGTAAACTTAAAGGTTTAGTGGCAACTATTTAAGTAGATACCTGCATTGACACGCTCATAAAATTTATAGTGACTTCTTAGTGTTTTACAATTTCCAAGCAAAACTAAGCTAAAGCTTGAGAATATCTATACAAAAGTCAAGTTCTTTTTTATTCACTGTTTTGAATGGACTCTGACACTAGCTTGATAATAGTAAATTTAACCTTAGTACATAACTGATACCTGATTTACTTAGAATTGCTTAGATATCTCTTAAATTTTTAAAACTTAAACCTAAATTCATAAAAAATTCTTAACGCTGTACCTTTAAAAATTTTAAAGTTTATTGAGTTATGAATTTAAACCATTTTCAGTAGCTTGCAATTTTGTTAATATAATTCTCCTAATGTGAATAAAAAGAAAATATTTATTCTAAATGCACAATAGAAATCGCCCAGTTTAATGCAAGTATTAACCAATTAAAATATAGGTCATCTTATTACAAAACTTGATTCTTTAAGGTAATTAAGGATTTTTTCATAACTTTTTTCTTTTTAAGATAATTAGAGGCTTAGGCATTAAATTAATTAGGCATTAGAACTACTGTATAAGCACTAAGAAGTTAACATTAATGTGACATTAAAGCTATAGGCACAAAAACATATTAATCAGAAATTTTTTGTTAAATTTTAACTGGTAAACTTTATTCAAACAAATAACTCTCTAAATGCACACTAACAAAATTATGATTAAACTTAAATGACTTAAAAAAATAAAAACATAAGTTTATTCAACTTGGAACTAAAATTTTAAGTGGAGTGTAAAAACTTCAAACCGTTTTAAAATAATAATGATAAAAAAATAAAACGTGCATACGAAAACCTAGAACTAGTTAGGACTGAAATAATATTGAAGTCAACTAAAGTAAGGTTTAGCCAACTTACCTTCTTTTCTTAGGTAACAATTATAATGTAACGAATATATTTTTGTTAAAACAACATAATCTTAGTAGTTAACTGAAAAAATTGATACTTGTGCAAAAATAAAATTTGAATAGACAATTTTTTTTAATGCGCCTTATTTGTATGAAGCAGGAAAGCGCGCTGGCTATCTCTCTGCGCATTATGACGTAACTTCCGGGTTTTGTATGAGGTAGCTCGATGAGGCAGCGTTTTGTAGCAATCAGCTTTAACTTAAAAGTACCACGTAATGATATTTACGTTTAAGTTTACGAAATAGTTTTTTTTATTTTTTTTATCATTAGTTATCTTTTTTTCTAGATATTGTCTAAGAATTAATGTGAAAAACTAGGATTGGAGGACTTGAAAAAAAAAACTTTTAACTCAACTTTCACACCAACAAAACTTATTAGTTACTATAAATCAATGAAACAATTGGTTACAACAAAAATTTAATGTCGAATTAAAATACAACTGAAATTTCATGAAAACATATCAAAACACAAAATGTTAAAACAAACTGCAATTTTAGCTTGATATAAAGAACAGTTTAAACTTAAATTTTCAAAATACATTGATATAAATTAATGTAGTATACAGTTTTTTACGTTGTGTTTAAAAATTCATCCATAACAGAAAAAGTAATATTAAACGATTAATAAAATCATAAAAACTTATTTCAAGATTGAAAATAAACAACGGTAACTTAATTTAATGTGCTTATATGAGCCTTACGTTTAGATAGTCAACACGTTTAAGCTTAATGAAAAAAAAAATTCTTCTTAAATTTACAGAAATGGCTATTTCTTTCTAGGATTGGTGTTCTTTTTTTTTTTTGTTCAAGCAAAAGCACAAATGTTGGTTCTTTGGTTTAATGAAAAGGCAAGTTTCAAAATTTCCAAGTTACCGCCGCTTACGGATGAATTTCAATGTACATTCAAACAGAAAAAAAACTTAGGTCCGATGAGAAAAGGATAATAAAAGCAATAAAAAACGAACTTAAAAAGTCACAATAAAATGCAAGGCTTGTAAAAACGCACTGGAGACGAATATATATATATTTCAAGTTTTTCATAGCAGCAAAACTCAGACCAAAGTATGACATTGCACTGGCTTTTTTTAAAGTGTAACTTAAAGCGTCTCATTGAAGAAAGAAATGGAACTCTTTGCATAATTCACAACGATTTATCGATTTTAATACACCTCTCTTAAGCTCTCTGAAACACGCGCATGAAAGCGATCATTCAAATTTGTTTGTCTCGTGATTTATCTCACATTTAACTATTTTAAATATCAAACACAACTTAATGAGAACCACACAAAACAACTTAGCAAAATGTCAACATAATCTTAGCAGATTAATAAAATTAAAACCGGACCGCAAATGGGTAAGTGTGGCATTAAAATGCAGATTTCTGTCATTAAAAAGGTAACAAAAAATAGAGTATACGACACCAACTTAAAAACGTTTGCATCGCTTAAAAACATCTTAAAGACAACAGCAATAAAACATTTTCCCATGCATGTAGTAGTTGTTTCTTTCAACCGAAAATGAAGTTTTTAAATGAAAAATGAACAAATTTAAAATATTAACTTATTACATATATATATTAGCATACAGTTAATCTTCGAGCCAGGAACTCCACACGTGTTTGAGATGAGTCGTTCCTACAAACTGTTCGGGATTTGCCTGTTCCTTTTGAACGAAACCTGAAAGAAACTCAAGTAGAATTATATTGCTTAATTTATCACTTTTTTCGGTTAAACTACTCTAACTCTAAAATTTGATTAGTTTTTTATTGCTTAATATAGACTCACTGTATTAATTTCTTACGGATTTTAAACTTTGAGATGAAATAAGCTAATTTGTTAGTATCGAAGTTAATAATATCATCCTTTCAAAGTTTTAAAATTTCATCAAACTTATGTTAACTTTAACTTTGAGTAGTAAATTTAACTACTACAATATACCCAGGCATCATTCCTCTATACAAAACTTAAATTCTGGGTACTACTTAAACGATTCATTAAGTAACGTATTTACTCAGTTCAATTTGATTGACTTAATAAATTGACTGCAAGCTCTATTTATGAACTCGTTTAATTTTTTTTATCAAAGTTAACTTAAATATATAAATTATCACTAGAAGCACTTTATACTTTTATTCGTGCAACTTTGTACACTTAAGTTAATATTTTTTTGTTTTTCACTTTAAGCATGCTTTCAAATTCGTGCAACTTTTTATTTTAAGTAAACACATACAACTTCTTACTTGAAGCACTCGGTCGGCCAGCTTGGATCCGTTGAGCGAGTAAACGGCTATCAGCGCGTCCTCGTAGTTCGTCATCGTCACGAAACCGTAACCTTTGCACTTCTGCGTTTGAAAGTCTCTTATCACCTGTTTTGAACTTGGTTGAAAATTTGCAAATCGACTATTTACTTTCAGCTTGCAAGAATTTTTAATAGGGTCTAATTTTTAGAAGATTTATTTTTAAGCTTATGGTAAGCGTTCTTTGCTCTTTTTGTGTCTAAAACTTTAATTAAACCCACTTTTTTACATTTAGTCTAGCTTACCATTACCTAACTTTACAAATTTAATTTTAAAAGAAGTCTCTTAAACACTATCACTTTTTTTTGTTAGTAAGAGCTGGAACTTACTTCAAAAAAAATTATATTCGTTTTCTTAAGTTTTAAGTTAACCAACTTTTATAACTAGTTGTTTAATTTCAAGCCGGTTTATGCGTAAGCTTAAAATTATTTGCTAACTTGAATGTTTTGATTTATCTAACTTGTAAATTAATGAAACCTGAACCTGATTGCTGCTTAAACATTTCAAAGCTTTTTAAGACTGTATTCAAAAAAACATTTTTATTTTATGTTTTTTGAGTTACCTAACATTTTTTAACCTTTTTTTATACTTCATTAAAACAAACTTTGACACTAGTTTGTTATAACATACATATTTTTAGTATCTGAAAATTTAATATAACTCAGATTTATTTTGATATTAAATACTTAATAACACCTAATATAATTTGTTTAACCTGACCCTCATTAATAAATGGAAATTTTTACTATTAACTTCTTTACCCCAAATTTAAAATCATAATTACCTAGGGTTCATCTTTATTTTTACAGCTTTTTTAATATCAACAAAACTAACCTTGACGCTGGTCACCGCCCCGAACGGTCCGAACAGCTGCCACAGGACGTTCTCGTCGGTGGACGGGGCCAGATTGTACACGAATATGCAGATGCCGAACCCCGGCGGACCGGTCAGGTTTCCGTTGGCCAGGCTGCCTGCCACTTGAGCTGGAGTCGAAGAACTTCCCGGGCTCCCGCCGCTTCAAACACACAAAGTTCCAAAAAAAACGAAAAGCCCAACACAACACATAAATGACGGAAAGAAGCGAAGCAAACAAAATGAAACGTATTATATAATATATATAGAACAGAACGAATACAAGCGTAATTAAATGTTGAATCTCAAGTTTTAATTGTGCAATTAAACAACAAATATATATTCATATATACAAATATATAGAGCAAGTGTGTACAAAAACTAGAAGCGTCATGCAAATTGAAGAAAAAATTGCGTCATGCAACAACAAATGCAAATAAAGCTAATAATTTTCTCTATTGTGAATATTAACAAAAACAAAGAAATGTACTACAGTTATGATAACGTATAAATAACTATTTCAATTATTAACAACTATTTCATACGTATTTACTATATTTTCTTTGATATATATCTATATAATTCTTTTTAATTTCAGATTTAGATTAAGTAGAAATAAATTAACCATTATCACTAAAAATTGATTAACTCCAAAATTCATATCTATCATTGATCAGAGAGTTCTTAAAAGATCATCAAAAACATTATCAAATTCTTAAATCACAAAAGGCACACAGAACCTTCTTAATTTTGGTTTTAAATTCCAATTTATGTAGCTCGGACATATTAATAAAAAATAAAAAAGGAAAGAGCAGAGAGCAGAGACATGATGGAGAAAGTCTTTTGTTTTTACTGACTCGGCTGGATCGGGGGGACGATCACCCAAGTTTGTTGCTGCTGCTGCGCCTGGATGGCTTGGCTCTGCGAGTTGACGGGAGTCGCCGCCGCCTGCGGGGCCGCTGAAGTCTGCTGCTGCTGGGCCACCAGACCGCTCGCCGGAAGCGCAGCCTGGTACTGCAAGTTGCCGATGCCCGGCATCGCGTACGTCTGCGGCAGGATCTGAGTGTACTGAGCAGTTGCCTGCCTGGCGAGCTGAGCGTACTGAGGCTGCTGGATCTGAAATTGGGGGTAGGCCGCTGCTGCGGATGCGAGGTAGGCCTGCAGGTCGACTTGGGGTTGGACCTGGAGGGAGGGTTGAAGGAGGTCCTGGTGAACTGCTGCTGCCGCGGCGGGCGCCGTCACTGTCTGGTGGGCGAGCACGGGGTAGGGAGTGGTTCTATTTCACATTTGTTGTTTTTTATTTATTTCAATTGTTATTTTTACTATTTTCTTAAATAGTAACTTCCAAATTATACCTTGGTTGTTAGCTATATTTTCTTAATGCTTATGTCTAATTGTTTTTACAGCAAAATTTATTTCATCAAAACATTAGAATATTTAAATTACTCATTTGTTAATTTTTGCTCTTGGTTTTCCAACTTCATTTTTCAAAGGTAAAACTTTTTGTACTTTTAACTAATGTGAGTACAACTTTTATGAAAATAAATAGAAACAAACTATTAAATATTTTAAACTCAGTTGAACTGAGCTAACAAAAATTCAAAAATAAAACCTTGTAGAGTTAAAAAAAATAGTTTAATACAACATAAAGTTATTAGAACTTAATTTAAGGTGTAAGCATAATATAAATACCAAATTAAATGGTTTAAACTAAATTTTAACTTAAAATATAACTTAAACTTTTGAAATTTTGACTAGAGTAGACACTCAACCATTTTAACTATTTTATTTGACTTTTAAAAGAAGCATGCTTAACATAATAATATCAGTTTATTTTTTAATTTTTTTTTTATCTTATTATGTTTTTTACCTTCAAGTTCAAGTTCAAGTGATATACGTTTATTTTTTTCAACAATGGCAAAATATTATCAGTCACTCTTTTCTTTTTTAATACATACAATAATTAATTTTTTATCTAACTAACAGGCTTATTAATTTTTTATTTACCTTCATTTTTTTTTTTGTTCATCAAGTTAGGGATACAAAGACTTAGTTTTTTAATTTAGACTTATATTCTAAAATGTTTAAATTTACTTTCAACTCCTTGTAATTTACATTCATGTCGAACTCTTTGTGAATACATTTACATATTAACTCGATAAATATAATTTAACTAAATTTTATTATTAGTTCAGTGTTCACAACAAGGTAGTATCAGAACAGTTTTGTATAATATTATTAACAGTTAACCATTATTTTCGTATATATTAAAATACCAGTTAGCTTTTTTTTTATTGATTAAGAGTTTAGGACTATTTAATATTTGGCTTGTATATTCTACGAATCATCATAAATTTTTTATATTCAACTAATAAATTGAATTTAATGGTTTTTGTCTAAATTTAAGTCTATTTTGCAAGACTTTTATGTTAAAAGTTAGTATGTACTACAAGTTTTAATTGTGCTCAAAAAGCTTTAAAAAACTAATTATAATTCTAGTGCACCTTTAAGATTCTTTTAAATTGCTTTAATATTGATTACAAAATATTAAACGCCTAGTGAAGCAGAAAAACACGAATCACAACACACAAGCAACCATTAATTATTATCACCTCTTTGCTCCTAAATTAGCGTTTGACAAAATATCGTTCACTCCACTCCTGATCGTGCATTGAAAATTTAATGTTTTATTTATCTTTTAAATAATAACAAAGTTTATGAGTAAGGGCATAAGGGGGTTTGATTTTTACAAGTTGATCTTATTTTTTAGTTTTTCTTTAGCTATCAGACATACTTTACCGATTGAAAAAATGTTTAGTGATTTTTAAGGTTTGAGCGATTAAAGTCGGTGACCTCAATAGGTTACTAATTGAAGGCGCAAACTAAAAACGCGAAAAAAAAAAACATTTCACTAAAAATCTATCTCCTCCTTCCTTTTCAAGCAATCTTCTATAAGTAAAAATTTTATTATTAAATTTAAAAATTACTTTATTTAGGTTTTCTTTTTGAAAAAAAAACCACCTTTCTTTATTTTTATCTTAAAGTTTTATTTTTAAAAACTTATAAAATCTTAACATTAAAAGTCTATTTAACTATAAAAGGAATTTTCCTGAACGTTTGAGGTTTCTAGCTCAATAAGTGAAGTGGTAGATAGATTTTTAGTAACTTTTTATATTTCAGAGAAAATTGACTCCGAAAAATTTGCGGTCCATACGTTTGTATCGGAAACTTTTTATAAAAATTATTTTATCTCACAAATTATATAAAAATTTTTGATCTATTTAAATTGGCTTGTAGTATGAACTTCAAGCTTTCATATAAAATTGAATTTTTTTTTTTATAAAAAAAATTTTGGATTCCTATGCCCTTAACTCAAGTTATCTTCTTAATTTCAACTTATCAAATTACTGTGGAGCATTTTAATCAGATTAACTGGTTTCGATCAAGCTAATTAGCTACTCTACAAACTAATGCAGTTTAGATATAAACCTATCTGCTAATTAATGCATTTTGTTAGTTTTGAATAGCCTACACACTACCACTTACACTATAATCTAGTATGCTGCAAGGAACGTCGAAAATCTGAAAGAGTTTTTGTTATTAACACTTAAATTATGATAAAAATCAACATATTCTTTTTAAGCTGTTGAAACAAAAAATTCAACCTCAATACACAATAGCTTCTGGAACAGATATAATATAAGCATCAAAAATAACGTGTACGCTTAAAATATTTCAAAACCAAACCGCAAATACCTGTAACTTCGAGCGGTGTGAAACACGGGCCCGGCTGCGTTCAGCCTCCTGGCGGGGGACTGCGCCGCGTAGACGCCCTGCACCTGAAGCTGCTTCTGCGACGGGTTGTTGGCGAACTTGACCGTGATGGGGTCCTTGCACTTCAGCGGTATCGTGTTGTTCAAGCTGTTTATGGCGTTCTCCGCCTCCGGCCGCTTGTCGAACCTCACGAAGCCCACGCCCCTCGACATGCCTTTAATTTTATGGTTTGGGAAGATGTGTTATATTATTACTGCTTCTACTGTGATTGTGGATTTAATTTTAAATTTGCAACCATTTATTTTTATTTAGCGCCCTTCGACTTTAATTTTTTTTTGTTGAAATACAATGCATTTTATTGTTATTGTACATCTTATTTGGGATCTTTTATATGTTAACCTATACCTATTTAGTTATTTTGTTGTTTTGGAAATGATGAAGCTTGTGTTTTATTTTTGTTAAGATGAACTGAATGAAACTTATTTAATACTTTTTATAAAATGAAACCCAAGTTGCTTGAAAAAGGAAAAATCCTTTTTTTTCTGGTTGTTTTATTGAAGTTTGAAGTTTTAGTGACTAGACTTCGAAGGTAACAATGCAATTTTTATACTCTTTTCTAAGTGAAACTTAACTTACATTATAAATATTCTCATTGATTTTTTCAATTTTTTACTTTTTTTTGAATGCTCTAACTACAAAGCTTAACACCAAATAATAACTTATTTAATTTAAACAATAATTACGAAAGTGCAACCTGTGCAAGCGTCCTGCAGAATTCTGCTGGTGATAATTCTTCCGTACGGCTGGAACACGCGCTGCAGGTCCTCGTGGGTCATGTTCTTCGGCAGGCCGCTCACGTACAAGTTGGCGTCTTTGATCAGGGGCGTGCTCGGTCGAGCGAACGACACCTTTTTTTATGGTTATGTAAAATTAACATTCATACAATTTACGTGGTAAAATTTTCGCTGGTCTGTTTATATTTTTGTGATATGCTCTGAATAACTCTGTTATTTTATCTTGGCTCGGTAGGGTTAAAGACACCGTTTGTTTTAGTAAGTTTTAAAAAATATTTCAGCCAATCATTTATTTAAAAGATGGCTGAAAATTTTTTACTGTTATGCAACTTACCTGATGACACCTTAAATTAATTCGACCAAAAAAAATATATTAACTCCATGAACTATATAACAAGATGGTAACTATTCAAGATTTTATTATGATACTACTTGCATGTTGAGAAGTGTTGAGACGAACTACAATTTTTTAGTAACCATAAACAAGTATTTAAGTCTAGCTTTTATTTTTAAGCCAGTATTTAATAAAAACTAGCTATTTCGGTCCACAAGTATGCTTTGATTTTTCGCTGGGCTTTTTTTTTGGTAGGTTGGATGTTTATAGTATTTAACTGTTAGTTTTTTTTTTTTTCATATATTCTCAAAAAGTTTTTTTTATCTCATGAGGGTGACACGGTATAATTTCAATTTAATTTTTAGCTGTAGATTTTATTCATACTTATCTATCACGTAACATTATACAATTTTAAGTTCTTCCTAAGGGTTATAGACATTAAGAGCTTTAAGCTAAAATTATGAAAACAATCTGGAATTTTGACCTTTAAATTTTCCGGCTTTTAAATTCAGTTATTAATTTTCAATCCAACACAATCAAAACTTTTTTTAATGGAAGTTTTCTGTACGTAACTTTTTTAAGCTTTTTAAACTTATTTGTAGAAATAACTTTTAAATATCAATATATTAGTGATACCATACAAAATATACAACAAACTTTCTTGGAAGTTGTTGAATTTAATTGTTAAAATAAGTTTAGTAAGCCCAGGTTTCAGCTCATGTAAGTTTTAATATAAGTATTACTGACAATATAAGTCAAAAAAAAGTATCAAATTATCCCAAAATTAACACCAGTTAGTTTGACTTCAAAAAAGATTTAGTGTACTCAGTTATGCACTTAAAAAATAAAACATCTTAATTAATCAGTTGCTTATTTAGTATTAGGTTGTAAAGTTTAATACTAGCAAAAATTTATCTAAAACAAATGTTAATGATTACCTGAACTTTACTAATTTAAAAGATTAAGGAAAATTAACTTAATCTATTGTTAACTATTTTTAGATAAACATGAGCTTAAACAAACCTAAAAATATGCCATTCAAAATGTTGTACAGATCGAAATAACTAAAAAAACTAATCATTATTGGCCGAAAAGTCTCAACGTATTGTTTTAATGTTAAATTTTAAGTTAGAGTCTAAAAACTTTTTTCAAGTATTTTTAAATTTTACTATCAACATTTTAAATACCTTATGAGGTTTTAGCCTATTAAATCCTAAAAATCAAGTTTTACTTGTAATATAAATATTTACTTATGTAAAAACTAATCATTACTTAATCTAAAAATTTATGACTGGTTACTTACTAATACAGATGGTCAATACTCTTGGTGTATATATGTTTTTTTATTTCATATTTTTCAAATTTCTAACCTTGATTGTTTTCAATTGCATTTTCAAACCATTTAAAGTTGTTATTGCCTTTTCCGCATCCGTAGCATTTACGAAGTTAACAAACCCATACCCAAGACTCTGACCTAATTTAATTCAAATTCAGTTATTTAATATTTCAGTTTAGAACTTTTTATATAAACATTAAATTCAGTAAATATTGAAAATTCTTTAAAATACAAATTTTTAGTGATGTGGCTTGTACAAATAAAAAGAATACAATATAAAAAACTAAGTTTATAACCAAATTTTACTATCATTAAAAAACTAGTTATGAATTAATGGTTAAAAAACATGTTTTTATAGTGTTGTATTGACTGCTTTAACTTAACTAGTTTATTGAACTAGTCAATAATAATAGACATTTTAAAAATGTTTGTTTTATTATTTCTGTAAATATATACAACCACTTAAGTACTTGAGCCTTTTATTTATTTGTTTTAGGCTCAAGGTCATATTCAGATTTTAAGCTTTTGACTCCCGTGTAAGCACACTCTTTTTTTCTTTAAAATTCACCACTTTTTATTCACTTAAAATATTTCTTGCTTTAAATTAAAAGCTTTTAACAAAAGTAGGCTGTCATTACCTGAGACCTTGTCGCGTATGAGCTTGCACGACTCCAGCTCTCCCATAGAGCTGAAGAGGCTCCTCAAATCGTCCTGGGTCATTGCTTGCGGCAGGTAGTTGACGATCAGGTTGGTTTTGGACTCCTCGTAGTCCGACTTGATTGGCGACAGCTGGGAGCGCGCGTTGCCGTTTGAAAACGAGCTGCTGACTCCGTTTGAACCTGTTGACAAAAATACTTAAATATTTAAATATAAGCAGTACTAGTCTTGTCAGGTTTCAAAGGCTTCAGACTATTTGAAGCTGATTGAACACAGCTTTGTACACAACAGTTTGATTTTTTTTCATAACTTTATTGTACTTAAAAATATACTAAAAAAAAATTTTTATCAACTAAACACACTTAATAAGGTTGCTGTTGGAAATTCTAAAAACTTTTACAAAGTATGAATAAGTTATTCATTTAACTTAACTAAAAACTTTGTAAAAAACCTGGTTAAAGCTTTTTTTTTTGTTGAAAAATAATACTATTTAAGGTTTATTAATACTTAACAGCATAAGACTTCAAACTATTTGAAACTCTTTTGTTTTTTAAGCAACATTACTAAGACTTTCACAATGTAACTCTTTTATTTAAATACTTACTTTCTTATTTGTTGCTATGGGAGAAAAATATATTGCTTATGTGTCATGTTTAATTCATTAATACTACTAACAATCTAACACATTTAACAAAAAATTTAGCTTATTTTGCTGTTTAAACAAAATTTATTAAGTATATACTTTTAACATGATATATTTTTTGCAAGACTAGTAAAATATTTTATTTCACCAACTTATTTATCAAATATACCTTAGCTTCTAGATTTTACTGACCAAAAACCACACCAGCTATGATGCTTAATTTCAAAGTTGAATTTTTATATAAGTTTGAAGTATCAACTTCAAATAGTAAGATTTCATATGATTTTAAAATTTACAACATATTGTTATGTTTTTCAAATCATATTAACTTGATTTTTATGTTAATGCCAGAAATTTTCAAGTTAGTTTTTTCAAAGTGATAGAATAAATATGTTTTATTAACTATTTATAATTTCCTTGAATTATATGTTGTATTTTTTTATATTGGTTTGACATTAAGGTTAAGATTTTAGACTTTCTCAGTGTAAATATTAATACACCATTGTGTTTACTAATTAATCAATAAAAAAAACTCATTCAACTATGAACCAAACCAAACAAATTTTTTTTGCAAGTTATTTTAATATTGATTTAACTCTCAATTCAAAAACTTACAGGAGGAAAATTGAGAAGCAGAGTTGGTCAAGTGGCTGGTCGGGGTGGTGGGAGACAGGCTGCTGGAGCCGATGCCGTTTGCCACAGAGTAATCGCTGATTGAAGCCCTGCTCATGGGCTCGTGCAAGTTGGTTCCACACAATGCCATATTTTTCTAATATTTTTCAATTGTTTAAAGTAAGTTTAATTCAGTTAAAACCACTTTAATTAAAAAGTTAATGTTGATACACAAATACTAACTACATCAAACAGCATAATTTAACGTGTATCTGTGGGATTTTATACTTTTATTTTATTTAACAATTCATAATTCCTTAATTTAAACATCTAAAACTAAATTTTAATGAAATTCAGCCATGTAAGAATTTTTTGTTATAAAAAACAGTCAAGTATATCAAAAAATACTTGCACTGAAGTATTCAATAAATGCAAAAAGTTTTTTAGTTTTAAATACAACTTTTAAATTTTCATAAATAACTTTACTTATCAGTTAAAACTATAAAACTAACCTTGTAAATTCAGGAAAATATTGTAGTTGTTATATTGAAACTTAGTAGTAACAGATTAAAATAATATTTTATACTATACAGAAACCTAAAACTGAAAAGTTATTTTTTTTACAATTTTTAGATATTAGTTGTTTCCTAAACATATTATACTAGCTAATTACATCAAAGTATTTGTTTATCAAAAAAATATTACTAATACTAATGTATTTATGGATAACAAGCCACAAAAGTTACTTTTGTAGTTGTTTCAACTCAAAAAACAAATAAAAAATATTGTAATACAAAGGTTTATGTTTAATTTTGAGTTATGAAAATTTGCAAATATCATTTATTAGTTTTTTTTCTAATTGACTTACTATCTTGAAACATCAAACTTGATAATAACATAAATATCATTTCAATTCAACTTTTATTATCTTTTTATTTTTTGTAAATGCCTTATTTATTATCCTTAACACATTTGTTATACTATATGTAGCTAGAGATTAATTTTGTTATCTCTTTTTCAAGGAATAACTTTGCTATACTTTTGAATTCTTTCTTGAAAAGCTTCAATTTATTTAAATTTATTAGTAGTTTTGAATCAGATTTATGTAATTAATTTTAAGCTAATTCCAAAATATAAAAATAATAATATGTTTCGAGTAAATTGTGGCTGAGAAACAATTCAAACTCCACCAATTCAATTTAAGACTATTTGGATTTTATTGATTTTTTCTTTTTGTTAACTCTAATTTCTAACATTTTTCATTAACATAATATTGATTTTGATTATTTTTATTTTTTAGAATTCTGAGTTACCTTTCTACATATGGACCCTTAAAATTTTGAAAACTTGAAATGTGGGAACTTCGCACCATAATATTAATTGCCATGTACATAGATTAAACAGCCAGTTATACACAATTGAGAGTAATATATAGCATTTTTACAGATTTTGTAGTAAAAATTTTCAAGTTTCAAACTACACACTAACAAAACAACTAATAAGTATTTTAATTATTTGATAAATTTTCTTTAGCATTATTAGTTGGACAAATATTTTTAATAGTAAATCTTAATTATTTTAAAGTAGTTTAAATTCATAGCAATATTTTATGAATTCTATTCCAAATAGTTTATTTGTTTTAATAAATTCTGTTTTAAGTATCAAAATGTAGAAAGGTGACTTAGAATTCAAAGCTAAAATAAAATACAAATAATAAAAATTAAATATTATTTACTGAACAACTTTTTTTCTTCTTACAAGAAAATCTATTACTATAAGCTATGTTGAAATTATTTTAGAAACTTGAAAAAGCTTTATAAAAGTTGTGTAATTACACTCAAAGTAATTCAGTTTATGACAATTTTTGTAACTGCTTCAAATTTAAAAAAAGCTTAACTAAGATTTAATATTTAAATCTTAAGATTTTTATATCATTAATTTTAACAGGACATCAACTTTTTTTAAGACTCATTTAATCAAAACTTAACAGAAATTCTTTGTTCACAAGAAGTTTATGCATGGCCCATGACTATCATTACCTTTAGCCTTACCCTTCCACTACATGTTTTACTTAAGGTTAACTAAAAACTTTGGTAAGTTAATCTTATATTATTTTAGTTGACTGTATCACTATATATAGGTTGAAACATAAGTTTAAATATCGATTTTATACTATATATTTTTCATTTTTTTATATATTTGATATTTTATGTTCATAAAAATTATAAAACTGCTTACTTAAAAAAAAAAATTATACCAACAAGATTTCAATAATTTACTTGTTGTTTCAAACTAAAACTCAAAAAATTAAAACCTGTTTTAACACAGTCTTAATTTAAGAAATATACAATAGGTTACAATACTTTAAATGATTTGTTATATTACCATTTAAGACACTGGCTAAAAAAAATTTTGTTATAAAAATAACTTAGTTGCTTACTTTTATAAAATGGGCTCTTTAATTACTAAGATAATTTTTTGAGCATGACATTACACACAAATAAAGAACAGCATCAAGGGTAAATCATTTTTTAAGTATTATACTTTGTATTTTAAACAAAGCAAAGATTTTTACTTTTTTTTTTTGAAAACAAATTAAGTTTGGAAATAAAGGAATCAAAATTAGAAAGGTTTATAGGCATAGGGGATTTAGAATCTTTTTTACATGTCAATCTAATTTCAAAGTTCTTTAATTAAGCAAATAGTTGTTTTTAACTGTTTCTTATAATAACACTTAATTTTTGATACACTAATTGACCAAGTCAGAAATTAATGGGAACATTATAGAAGGACGAAGTTAAAAAATAGGTAAAATAACTTTGTTAAATATTTATCTTGTCATACAGATTTAAACAATTTTCCTCAAACTTTGTAAGTAGAGGCTTAACTTGATAACAAACAAACATATAATAGAAACTTGAAACATCTTTTTTTCTTTTTTTTTTTTCAAGTAGATTCTTTTATAATAATGTAAACACTTTTCCTGAAAATTTGAGGTCAATAGCTTAAAAAGTGAAGGAGTATTTACCTATTTAGTAAGTTTTAAAATTATCAAGTAAAATGGATATGAAAACTAGGGGTCCATTTGCTGTTATCAATCACTTTTTACAAGATAGACTGTATCTCAAAAAGGTAATTAACATTTTTGCATAACATGAAACCTTACTTATAGTTTATACTTTAATTATGATATATGCTTAAGTTAATTTTTTTAAACATATCGTTATATTTGTTTCTTGAGGGAGGTCTGAACTAAAAATTTAAAATATAGTATTTCACCAAAATTAAGCTCTGTATTATGCAAAAGTTTCACAATACAATTTTTAACAAATTTTCAGTAACTTGTGGGAAAAGTCATTTTTCATTTACAAAAAAATACATAAAATCTATCTTTTAGATTGTGATAATTTTGTTTTTAGATTTTGTTAAATATACTGAATGAAATTTCTTCAACTTCAAAAACTTAAAAAATTAAGAAAAGATTGTACTTTTAGAAAACTTATCAAAATTTTAAAAATTATTTGAAACAAATCAACTTTGTATCAAAACCTTTTTAGAGCACTATTTTTATTTCATTGGTTATCTTTAAAAGTATCTTAGTATATAACAAGAGCTCTTATATAAGTTCAAATGTTGACTTAAGTAAAAAAATGTTTGGCACCCCATTGCCCTTAATTAGTTATTTATATTTACAAGTATACACATTGCGAGGTAGATTATGTTACTTTAGATTACATACAATAGTACACAAAACAATTTTACTCTAAATTAGAACTTATTCCTTAATAACCGAGTCTAACAACTGAAGTTGATATTACTTATTTTAATCAGCTACTTGTTATTTTATTCTAAGTTAATAGTGCATCAGTTAAAAAATATCTCCAAGTAGAACTGTTTCCTATTATTTACTTTCAAGTGTATTTTCAAACAAATTAATTTATTGAAAAGGAAATTTATTGTCACAAATAATTTATTTTTCTTGATGAACAACTATTTAGAATCTTCAACTCATTACAAATAATCAGCAAACAAATAACTTTTTAAATACATTAGTACTATTTTGTTTATTCAAAAAGGTGGCCACTGATTGCAAGCATTACTAATTACAATTAATTTTATACACACAAATTCTTTTATACTTCTTAATATGCAAAACTTATTTAAGGAAATAGGTACAGATACTTTAAACAACTACTAATGTGCAAGTCTGTTTTTGAGCAGTATTTGTTTGGGAAAACATGCAGAGGTTGCATTTCTGTATCCAAGTGTAACATGCATCCATTAGAGTTAATCATACTGACTGATTTATTTAATTTTAAATTCAAACAGGAGAAATTCGAATTATTTCCTTGATTACTAATTCGCTTTTCTAATTTATTATTTTTTAAATTAAGTTTTATGAACATTAAAACATTTTCCAGGGAAAAAAGAAGTTTTTCATTATCAAAGCAAAACTTGCAACTTAAAAATTTTGAGTTCAAGCAAAAAAACTATATTGATTGTATAAATTGTTTTTAATACATGTTCAACGTAAAATATTAATAGATTTAAAGCCAGAACAGAACAGAAGAAACTTATCTTTTAGAACTAAAAGTTTTTTTAGTCTTAACTATCGAAATAGTTCACTGCTCTAAAATATACGACTTTGTTAACAATAACTAAAGTGAGACTTTATTTAAAAAAACACTATTTAATTTTTAATCAGAAGATCACAAAAATTTGTAGTAAATCGTATATCAAAATTTTCGATATGCGGGAACTACATTTTTCCACAGATTCAACTAACATGACACTTTTAAAAACAAAGTATAGCTTTAATTAGATTTTTGTTACTTGCTCAAGTAAAAGACGTCTCTCAAATTTTTCACTTCACATTGTTTTTTATGCAGTTTACAGAAAAATTGTTCGTTTAATGGATAATTTTGAAACATGCATTTAATTATCAATCTTATTTGAACCTCTTATTTTTTAATTTTCAGTAATAGTTAACCTTTATTGTACAAGCTATTTTTGAGCTTGTTTTCTGTTTTCTGCTTAAAAAATAATATATAGTTAAGTTTATAAAACTTTAATTGTTTAATGGAATGTATAATTGCTAACGTAAATGTTTTTTTGCTGTCAATAGAAAAAAAATTGTTCAAATAGCAGTATATTTATTCTAAACAAGTTTTTACTTAACATTGCTTTTAATAATTTACTTTAATTTTAATAATTTTTATTTAGGTTCTTTTTCTTTTGAGCGAAACTTCAAAAATTTTCACTGACAATTAAACTTACTAATAGTCGCTTTTAATAAAATATAAATTGTCGTTTAGATTTTTACGCGCAGAACTTTATTCTTTAAAACTTTAAAGTTGACTTAATTTTTTTTTAAGTTTGATAAATTCTAAGCTCAATATGTTTTTTTTTTACAAAAAATATTCCTTCAACAACGTCATTTGGTAAAATCAGTTACATTAAAAGTATAAACAGTGGCAATAGATAGGGTCCCCGAGACTGCACTGCAGTGTTGAGTGGACTGTGGAGTATAAAAAAGGATTAACGCTTTATTTAAATGTCTAGTTTTATTTATTTATATTATGATACTAAACAAACTTTATAATATAGTTCTTAATTAGTACTATAGTTTATTGAACGATAAAAAAAAACGCTCAAAATATTTGGTTTTAGGACCTGGTGCACGAAGAACCTTTCGGTTATCGAGTCGCACACCATGGATACGTTTTAATGTCTTGTCCAGGATTTATCTTTTTATGTTTTGTATAGGCTAATGTTTTAAGAACAGATACTTCTATTATGTCAGACTATAAGTGCACTTAATATTTCAGATTAACTAAAGCTTTATAACAGTAATCAATAATTTTTATAACTTTCATTTAAAATAGTCTCGCAAACATAAAATCTAAATACTATCAAACTATTTTGTTGAATAATAAAATATAATTAAACAAGTTGAAGAATGATGCAAGTATGCTTTCATGTATTGAAACCATTCAATTTAATATAATTCATACGAAACAAAATGTTAAAAGTTAAATTGTACAAAAATACCAAATGAAATATAAATATAATTGATTAGTTTTAAACAGTTTATATAAAACTTTACATACATTCACCAAAAAGTTAGTAAAACTGACTTAATTACTTGTGAAACTTTCCCATTTATTTTATAGAAGCTTCACTAATATTAGGAAGGCGGCGATTGACTTGGCAATGATTTAGACAAAATAGAAACTATTCTGTTTTTTTTTTACTCTCGTGCAAAAATGTAACTCGTGCAAAATTGACCCTTGGTGAAAATTATCTTCGTGCAATTTTGTCCCCTCGTGCAAATTTGTCTTCGTGCAAAAGCATATTCGTGCAATTTTGTGCCCTCTCCAATTTTGTTTTCGTTTAATTTAGTAACCTCGTGCAATTTTGACGCGTTCCCAAGTTTTTCATCTTACACCAAGTTGTCTTTATCATCTGTCTTATTAACTATAAACAATATTTCAATGGTAAAAAAAAAAATTTAACCTATTCCAACTCTTTAATTAATCATTTTTGCAGATCTTAACTCATGTCTTCAAACTAACAATTGATTATATCTCTAAAACTAGTTTTGTTTGACAAAAACATTACTACTATGGAAAACCTAAGTGAAGTTTTATTTTTTGTAAATATTAAACAGTAGTACTTTTTACATAACATTGATAAAACAACTTTATCTAAGTACTATGATTGAAATAGCTAATTTTCCTTTCAAAGCATACAATTGCAAACAATGAGGTTTTATGAATTCTGCATTTTGAATAAGTTTTAATAAAACTAGTTTTCAAAGAATTTTGAAATTTTTAAATTCTTAATTAAATTGTAATTAAACTAATTTACAGTTCAAAACCATTTTACGATAAACCTTGTCCATTTCTTAAAGCAGATCGTACATTTTAAAATATTTTCCGGAGACAAATAACTTCGCAAAGATAAATAATTTTAATTTTTCAAAGTTATTACTTAAAGTTTTAACCGAAAATATTAAGCAGCTATTAATCAAGGTTATTCTTCAGTTTTTTACTAATAAGATACCTAAAGATAATATTTCTAATTTTTTTTAGTATTGTAATTTCTAAAATGCTGTTTTGTTCCTGCAAATAAGTTCTTTAAAATCAATTTTTTTTATATACTTTTGATTTAACTTAAACAACTTTTTCAACTTAAGATTTGTAAAGTTTACAAAAAATATCGTTTTTAGACGAAAACCTTTCTTTTCTTTTTTATGTATTTTAACTCAAAGCAACTATGAAGTAGACGGTTGTATTGAGCAAGATTTAATTAAATACTATCTAAGTCTAACAAGTAAATAAAATATTCAAATTTTAGTATTTTTTTTTTCTTTGCCTTAGATAAGTATCTCTTACCAAAGTATTAATAGTTAATTGTAAAACTATCACATGAAGTTGTTTCACTTATTTTTATTCTACATTCTTTATATATAAAAAAATTGTCAATCTAAATAATAATAAAAAAGACTCAAACTATTTTAGAGATGAAAGGAAACTTTAATAATTCAAATTTGTTAAAATCGTAACGAGATTGCCAGAGTACTAAAATTTTAATGTTTTTTTATATATACGGTATCTTTGCTTTGCTACTAAGTAGTATGCACACAAAATTCCGATATATGTTTTTAAAATGTAAAACATTAAAAAATTAATGTAATAAATTGTTACATTTTGCGAGAAAACTTTTTACGTAAATTTTGAGCTATTTCATAACTATTTTATTATATTTATAAATAATATAACACTATACTGACGTTTGCTTTATCATATGTTTAAATTCTGTATATCATTACTAATATACAACAATATACTAATAGTTTTTGTATTTTTATTTTTTAAACATTTTTTCCAACGAAATTCAGTAAGACCAACACAACAACTTCATAATATTTCGAAGAATTTAACTTTAAGTTTTTTTAGTAGTTCTTCACTAACTTTACCTTTCATAAAATCAAATTTTATTAATAGATTTTTTGCTAATGACTCATTTTTCAAATGCTTTGTCAACTACTTTAACAGCAGCACTTTTAACAGTTTCTTACCTTTTTGTTTCATCAGATACCGTTTAGGATTTTCCAAACTATCAGTGATAAATTTAGTGTCTACCGAAACAAAATTACTTTCATCGTTCGAGTCGCACTCGCTATCGGCACCTTCACTCGCAATCACGTCTTCGAACTTGCGAACAACTTCCGCGTCCAAGCTGCACGCGGTGTGGTAGTACAGCCTCCAATTCAACTCCTCGCTCACCGCCCCCTCGATCACGTGAACCCCGATCTTGTACAGGATGAAGGTGAGCAGGTGCTCGACCAGCACCATCGCCAAGTAGACCGCGGGCTGCACGCGCACACTGAACTTGGAGTTTCTGTTGATGACCATGCTGAGCGGGGCCAACGACCAGGTCACCAGGACGCACAGCCACACGCCCCACATCAAAAGCCCCTTGTTCAGGCCGAACCTCAGCCGCATCACTTGCCACGAATGTTGAAACAGCTGGGCCCACGTCAGCGAGGTCGTGATGGAGTAGTGCGTCACTATTTCGTTTATCTCGCGCCTTATACAGTTCATTTACACTTTTTCTGTTAGATGATTTGAAACAAATTTAAAGAATTTTTTTTTTTAACTTTGAAAAAATTATAAAAAGTTTCAATGCGGGTTTAGAACAAGTGCTAAACTCCTTAAGAGTAGTTAAAATGACTGTTTAAACTGTGCGTTTTATTATTTATCATTTATCATTTACAAAAAATAACTATTAAAAAAGTATATGTAAATACAATACAAAATTTCTTAAAAAAATAAGTACAAAAAAAATCTCATAAAGTTTAGAACTATTTTCAGCTAGACTATTTTGCAAACTAATAGCTTTAAAATTATTTATAGCACGAAATAAAACTTATTAATACTATGTATCATTATAAGATAAACTTTTTAAAAGATTTTATTTTTGTCAATAGTTTTTGTTAAAATTACCAGTTACTTTTTATAAATATTTTAGTATTTTAGCTTAGAACATAGTTCTAATTCAAAACCAAAAAGTCAACTACTTAAGGAAAAAAACAAATTATTATATAGAGTTAATAAATCAGATCTTCGCTTAAAAGTAACTTTTAAGTAAAGCTTTTTTTGTTGATATATGTTTTAAGGTTTTTATTTTTACAAACAAAAGTTAACTAATAAATTAGTTACTAGTTTTACAATATTATATTCATTAATTTATTTATTGACTTTAAACGCTTTCTAAGTGTAGTTACGTAAAAAGCTTAAAATAAACTTGCTGATACCATAATAATTTTAAGATTTTAAACAAAAAACAAGACAGTCTTAAAATATTTTTTTATCAGTTGTTTTATTCTTACATAGTACACTTTTATGTATCTAAAAAGTTTTAAAAGATTTATTATTAAAACATTAAGTGCCAAAAATACTTGTATTAGTTTATTTCAATTTCAAAAGTAGTTCTGTCATAAGTATAAAACATTTTTTTGTAAAAGTATTAACAAAATTAGCACAAATTAGCAAGAATTGATATATTTAGAATGTTTGACTTTTTTCAACTGATTAAAAAAAAACTTAAATACAATTTTCAAACTTATACACATAAGTTAACTTGAAAACCTGTTCTACCATCGAGATTCAATACTTAAAACCAATTTTGTTTTTTTAATCTAAAACAAATCATTAAGTCGTTTTTGTCCAAACTTTTTATTATTTCAGCTATAAACATTAATTGTGGAATAAAGGTTTCTAAAAATGCGCTTAATAAGACAGAGCTTTATTAAATTAATACAAGTTTTTAAACAAAGAGCTTCTTAGTCAGTTTTAATGAAAAAAAAACTAAACTTGTGTTTTGTCATGAAAAAATACTCTTTGATTAATATGAATATGTACAACGATGTCTAGAAAGCTAAAAAAACATTTATTAGAAAAACATAAAAAATATTTTGATGGATAATGAGTCTGCAACTTTATGTTACAGCTATATGAGATGAAAGTTATGCTCAAAAAAGCAAGTTTTATTATTTTATTAGCTTTAGATTTATACAGTCAAAACTACATTTAAACTGACGATTTAAACTACTTTCTTTTATATTTATTCTTCAACAAATGAATAAAAAATACACTGAAGCATCTCTGAAACTACTTCAAAATTATAATTTTGTCAAATATACTTTATTAAATTGAAAATTATTAAAATTTGCTACTAAAAAGAAGTTTTGTTTAAAAAACAAAAACATTTTCAAACTAAAGTCTTTTTAACAAAATCCAGCATTAATGAAAATTAAATGATAGAAGCAGTGTTTAGTGTATAATAAAAATGTTTAACAAAAAAAGATTAACTTTATACTTACATGCATTAAGCTAATGAGGTTTCTTTTAAAATAATAAAGTATAAAAATATAAATTTAGAGAACTCGTTTGGGGATTTAGTTCCTTAAAAAAATATTCGTAATGTTGTACTGAATACGAGATAATAGAAAAAAAAAACAGTTTTCAATTGAGTATAACTTTATAAAAAGCTAAAAAACAGCTTTTTAAACCTATAAAAGTCTTGTAATGCATTTTAAACAATTTTAAGATAACATAAAAATGAAACATTAATACAATAAAAAATTGAGTTGTTACTTGTTAGTTAATCCATGACGGCAAGTTGAGTAATGCTTATTATTTTAATCTTACAATTAAAAGTTATCCTGATCTATTTTTAAGTTAAAAAAAAAGTTTATTCAAAAGTTTCAATATTGGAACATTATTAACTAATACAAATGATTCTGATATAAAAGACAGCTTAAAGGAAGTTTTGAAATTTTAGCAGAGCGTTTTTATCAAACCTTATACTAGAATAGAAGTAAAGTCTCCAAAACAACCAAGACAAATAATGATTAGTTTGTATAATTTGAGAGTAGGTAATGAGTATAGTACTATAATAAGAAAATTTAAACAAACAAGTTTTATTTTAAGCACCTAATAATAATCTAGAATTAAAGAATAAAACTGTTCGTTATTATAAAGGTTTAAACTAACTAGTTATAAGATAAGGTTTTTATCACTTTTTAACTTTTCTATAACCTTTTTGTTTTAAATTTAGATTTATAAAACTTTAATCTAAATTAAAATTTAAACAAGTTCAAATGATACAATCCTTTTTAAAGAAGTCTACTAATTTAGACTTGTTTTAAATTTTAAAATTGTTAAAAACAATTAAAAGCTAATTAAAAACGTTTTATTTCATTAAATTGAATAGTATTACTTTTAAAACGGAATTTTCAAGCTGATAGCTCAGAAAAAAAAAGATCAGTTCAGCATAATACTCCGAGCTCATTAAATGTTGAACTAAGATTAAGCTGCATCACAAGTTGATTTTACAGTTAAGCTGGTATCAACTTACATACAAACACTTAAACCAGATATGTGTAGAAAATAAAAAAACTGTTGTAAACTAAGTTTTTTTTATATCATTTTAATTGTAGTGAAATAAGTGGATTTCTTTCAAATACTTTAACAAATTTATTTTTAGCGTTAATTAAATAAGCTATTACCTATATACTTTACATAACATATTAATAAAACTATTCAGCTAATTTTTACAGATTTAGTAGTTATGTTAGTATAATTAACTACTTACTATAAGAAACTATTTTTTTGTGAGCTTATTTTAAAATCTTAATAACATAAGTTTTTCTACTTTGTATGTAACATTACTTTTGTACGATTTTTTCTTTTATAATGTAGTATAACTTGTTACTTTTTTTGAAATTGAGAAAACAATTCTTTAGTCCACTCTAAAAAGTCTACGAAACTTTTAAAATATTAAAGTATTTTTAATTACAATATATTTTAAACAGCAATGATTCACAACTATTAATTAAACTTTTTATAACGCAACTTCTATAAAAAAAATTATTTATTCCAAGTCTTTATTAAACTAAACTGTTGATACTCGTGGTTGACTCTGACCATAAAATAGTTGTTTATTTAGGATTTACAAATTTAAAACTAAATCTACTTAGATATACCTCGTTTAAACAAGTTACTGCTGTTAAAAAACTTAATTAGTTTATTTAAAAAAAAAAACTATTAAAAAAAACAAACGCGTGTAAACTTGTATAATTTTATTAGAATAAAGCTTGAAATATACAATACAAGTAATAATATTTTTTGTAAAATAGTTTTTTTTAAATATACAGCTTAATTAGAAAGGCCGGTGCACGCCTTGCAGGTCTTTGGACATTTCAATTTCATTTGAACTTTCCAACATGTGTTCTTATAATCCTTACAATAGGTACGAGGATGTGTAGTGTCTTTGCATTCTGAAAATAAAAAACATTTTGAGCGAATCGGGCCAGCATGATATAAAATTGTGGTCGGGCACACACAGGAGGCTTGAAAAAGCCGTTCAAAAACACAGAGCATGCCGCAGTTTGTATAATATATGATACTGCGTGCATAAAATGTGCAGATAAAAAAGGAGCAGTAACATAACAAATTACAATGATGTATTAATGCAGTTTAATCTAAATAGTATACAAACTTATTAAAGATTATTCTGTTACTAAACAGATGCTTAATTATGATAAATGTATAAAGGACAAAGCTAAATTTCAAACGTTGGTTATACGTTTTTATAGTCAAAAAAGACAACATGTTTAAAACAAACTAACAAATTTTTAAGCAAGTTATTTTTAAAAGGTCAAGATAGGCATTTTGTACAACTTGATAAAATGTTATGAACTAAATTGCTTTTAATCTTTCGTTTTATTTTTAAAAGCAACCAGCAGTTTTTATAAGTTGCTTATGGTACGTAGTAAACTTTCGTTTGTTATAACTATTACTAGCTGATATTTAAAATCAATTATAATGTTTCATATTTTCACTATTAAAATTTTCTACTTTATAGTTAAAAGTGTGCAACCCTTTAGTTTTTATTATTTCATTATTTTAAATATGTTTATATAGTCTAGTTTTTAATACTCTACTTGTTAATTCTATGTGTGATTTAATGTTCGTTTTTTTTAGTTACTATATATTTTTTTCAAAGTAAACAAAGCACTATGAAAACCTATCTTTCTGCTTTTTTAGTAGATATAGAATACAGACATGGTTTTTAATTATTTTTTTTTTACATACGTAAGACTATTTATATTTGAATAAGTAAAGTTTTTAGATACTAGTTTATGTTTCATAACTTTACGATGTTTGCTATTCTAAATTTTTTATAATACTTATGTCTCATTGAGGTTAAGTATTGTAATGCAATAAATACAAGTATCCGGATATTATGAACAACAAATATTTAAAGTTTATAATCAAGCTATAGAAGTTAAAAACATTAAATTACTAATATATTTGTTAAAAAACGATCAAAACAAAACTAACTTATCGGAATATAATAACACCAATTTACGAAATGGTTGCTTCATTGAAGCTTGCGTACGATTCTCTGTGTTAAATTGATAACACAGAGAAACATACGTCAGTTTCAATAAAACAAGCAATTTGTATACATTTCGAACAACCTTTAACACTAGCAAAACTTTTTTGTATTTGAAAAATTTGAAAACAACACAAATTGTTAGCCATATAAAAAAAAAAATGTAACAGTCTTACCTGGCACTCTCAGATCATCAGACACGATTGATTCATCGTCTTTATTTGCAAAATCCGACAAAAAGTCATCTAAAACTTATATAGCATACTCGTCAAAATATTAAAAACACATGTTATAGTAATGTCATATACGTTTCGTGCAACAATAAATAGTGTGGTCATTAAACAGCTCATATTTGATACTATTAGTATTGTAAAATAACTTTTGTGTTTACTTTATATATAATTAACAACTTTAAACCTTCGTAGTCTTCAAGATCAATTTGATCAGCTTCTATCTTTTGCAACGAAACACTGAAGCAAACGGTAGCAAAGCAAACGAGCATGAAAACACAAACCTTCATCTTAATTGTCTTAATCTAACCTAAGCAATATAACATCAACACTGAGTACTTGAGTGTTCACCACGTAGATATATATATACACTTTTAACAGCTGCACACGTTGCACACGTAAGTAAACGATTTAACAGCGTAGGCTGTTTTTTGTTACAGAAATACATTTGGGTAGTGTGCGTTACACAACACAACTGCTAAAAGTGCGCCTACCTTTTTAATTATTGAGTTCTTTCATTAAGTAAAGTTAAAACGAGTTTTTATTTATTGTGTTTTTTATAATTAAGCATTAACAATCAAAATATAACTCCAAACAACACGAGAAGTAAAGTTGTAATTTTTTTAGGAATTTTATTGCTATTAATTAATTTATTTATTGAATGTTACTTTGCGAATGATAATCATTTTTATTATTTTCAATTGAAAAATATTATCAAAAATGAAATTATAAAAAATATCGTTTTCAATGTGTTTCTTGAAACCAAATACTGCTGTAACATAAAGTACCATGTATTTAACTTTTAATGATTATGTTTATGTAAACCTAATAAAGTATTTAAAAAAAAATATCAAAAAGTAATTAAAAAGGATTTTTAAATAAAAAAAATAACTTTTGTTCTGGACTAGACACCAAACTGTATCCTGGCGTATGACTCGATAACAGAAAGGTTTTTCGTACACTAGGTCCTTGGACTAAACATTTTGAGCGCTTATATTTGGACATTCAATAAAAATTCAATTTAAACCTTTTTTTTTTAATTCCTAATAAGTTACATTAGAAATAAAAAAATGATGTGTATGGTAAATTTTTGGTAAAAGTACTTATTTCTAATAAAATATAATTAAATTTTATGCAAAAACACTTTTTATTTTTAACAACATTTTTTATTAAAAAAATTCTTTTAGAATAAACGGTTTTTTAGACAAGCAACTTCATACAGTTTTTGATTTATTCTCTTACCTAAGTTGGTTTAGTTAATATTCCCAAACACAAATTTACTTACATGTATTTTTTCTCTAACCATAAAAGTTAGTATTTTTAATTTTATACATTTTTCAAATCTAATTACTGTTTGAAATCAATTAAACAATTTTCTATAAAATCTACAAAGACTTGATTATAATGAATTCTGATATTAAAATTTTCTAAGATAAAAGTTTACTTTTGCAGAATATAGAAGGCTTAAATCATTGTTTAAAGTTGTTGCATTACATAGTACGGCGAAATTTTAATACACTGTGTTAGTTAATATGTAGTATGGCTAATAACTAAAAACTATATATATATTTATTATTAAAAATTAACTAAAATGTCAAACTGTTGTTATTTTAAGTAGTATGAACATTAAGTATTATTTAAAGAAAAAGTGATAATATATCTATTATGGTTAAAAGATAAAACTTACCAAGTCTTTTAAAGTTTAGTTTTTTAATAAAAAAATTTATCTTATTGTCTTTTATCTACCAATCTTAAATCTAAAAACAAAACAAATGTACTTATTTTCAAAACACCTAACAAACCATTATGTTTTTAAAGAAATTAGAAAACTGTAAAACATTTGTTTTTTATCATGGATTACGTAAAGTTTTTAGCATATTTTGTGTTTAAAGCTAAAAAAATTCTCAAATCGTACTGTATAATTCTTTATATTGTACATAAAGTTTGTTCACAAAGTTAAAAAAAAAAGACTTATGCTTAAATTTAACTATAGATTGTTTAAACTTATTGTAGATACTTTATAAAAAGCATTATGACTTGTTTTTCAATCGGTTTTAACATAAAGATTTTAAGTTAATTCTTATAGATATTATAAGTAGCTATTAAATTGTTCAAATTTTAATCAGCCAACTTTTTTATTTATAAAAGTTTAAATTATAAATTTTTTGAAGTTAGTTTTTAATTACCTCTATTGATAAAAGTTTATTTTTGCTATACAGATAAACTCGTTGATTCATTAAAGTTGAAAACAACAAGTTTTATTTGTATAGATATTTAAAGCTTACCATCCTTTTATGATATGTCTGATATTCTATATATAAATTAGAAGAAACTATCTTTGACCTTTTAAGTGTTAGTATGTTTTTCTTTAGTTTTTTTAATTTATACGTTTTTACTGTTTATGTACGGTTTAAAATTTCCTTTTAGTATGATATCAAAATTTAAGTAATTTTAGATATAAATTTTTTTACAGTTTCGGTCTTTTAGTTTAATGTTAAAACAGTCGGTTTTGATATGAACAGAAATTGACATTGTCTTTTTTTTTAATCTTGCGAACTTGTTTTAACTTTAAGCCTAAATAATAATAAAACAAACATCAAGTGTGTGTACTTACATTTTATTTTTGATTAATTAGGTGAAAAGTTTCAAAAACTCTTAAAAAAGAACTACATCTGATCAGACTTACTATAAATTATCAAAAGTAACAGAGTCATTTAAAATATAAGTTCATGGCAACGAAACTATGGTTTTTGCTTATCTCCCGAAGGTGCTGTCGGTATACAAGAAGAGCAAGCAATTGTATAAGCTAAGACTGCAAGATATTTTCAAGAACACTTTTTTTTTAAACCAAGCATGCAGTTTAAGAAAAGTTTTGTTCCAGATATTTTTTTCTTTTAGTCGAGGTGCACCGATTATCTGCACTGAAATCATAATTTTTTCAATTTTTATTTGAAAAGAAAACAAACGTTTTTCAATTTCTCACACAAGCTGTATGTGCCTAATCAAAAACTAGTCTGAGTTTAAAAGAAAATTCAATCTAAAAATTGATATGAGCCAAGTTTTAAAAATTATCATTAAACTATTTAATACCTAATAACATCAAAATCATGTCGAAATACTTATTGATACAATATTTAAAAAACAATAACAAAACCAAAAAATTTTTAATTGAAATTAAAAATCTAAAAACTATCCTAAATTGGCTGAGTTTTTAAAGAATTTTAGAATAGCAAGAGTTATTAAGTAGTCTTATATGCAACCTTTCTTAAAATATCAAGCGTTATTACAAAAGTTAAGTTTACAAACATAAAACTTTGTTGTATTTTGATTTTAAAATTTAATAACTATCTTTCAAAACTTTAACAGATAGTAAAATACTTTTGTATAACAAACATACGCAAACAAATCATACTTGAGTTAATGAGATATTACTTTGAAATATTTATCAAATGGTCATCACTAAACTAAATAATTAACCAACAAGTCCTTAATAAAAAAATCAATAGCATAAAAGAGTGCAAACTGTAGTCTCAAGTTGAAATATTTTACTAAAATGTAAAGGTGAGCAGTTTGACTTAAAGTAAATGTCAATTTTTTTTGAAAATTAAGACTTTTTAGTTTTCTTAAAATTGATAAAAACAACTCACTACTTATCCAGGAAAGACAACAATTTTTGACACGTCCATTGTTTATGAAAGTCATTATGGTAGGTAACATCATCAAAGTTAGTTAAGCAAACATATTGTTTTTGGATAAATTTATATGCCAACTGATTTGAAACAGAACAAAAACGTGTTTTTATCACTACACAAAAAAAAAAACAATTCAAAAAGGCTCAAAGTCTTCCAGTTTTGTGAAAATTATGAAAAAAAGGTTTCATACAAATTTTGTGTTATTTACATTGGTTGGCCGGATTAAATATAATTTTTTTAAATGCTTAGCGGACCGGGTTCCATTTAAATTTAGAAAACGCTTGGGGCCAGTCATTTTCACTCCGCGGACCGGATCCGGCCAACAGGTCGTACTTTGCCTACTACTACTCTAAAGGCTTTATTATATAGATATGAACTCAATCTATTTTTTTAATTTAAGCTAATCAAATAAAACCATACCTAATGTGACTCGTAAGGAGAAATTTAGCACAAAGATACCTCATTTAAATAATACCTTGCAAGAATTTTTTTTAGATTATTGTTCTGACCAATTATGAATACTACCGATACAGTCCTAAATAAATATTATGGTCTTATAATTAACTTAATATTTTTTTAAAGTTTATTACCATACAAATTTTACATTTGTACAAACGACTAATATTTCTACTTCTTAATGAAAAAAGATACAGGATTATTATGGAGGGTTTATAAAATATACATCTATAAAAAGTTAAGCTAAACATTTCAGATTTTATAATTGTTGGCTTTGCATAATATTCTCAACTGCCTAATTAAAGTAAACTTTTTCTTGGAATAAAATCATGATAGTAGATTATCAAAGCTCTTGAGCTGCCTAACTAAGTTTAGACTTTAGATATACAACATAGTCAGGGTATACTCACAATTCTCACCCGAATTTTCATTTTTCTTATCTTTTTACAATCACTGTTACCCCTAATCCTTGGTCAGTAAGTGGTTCTCGGATTTGATTGGGCGAGAATTGTGCGCGGGTGGGAACTAAACTTTTACCCACAGTTACTACAATTATAGTTTACAGCGCGTGAGGAAAATATCGACTAATATATGACAACCACTCTATATGAATGACATGTGATACACTATAAAAAGAATAGTTAGAAAATTTAACTTAATTGTCCCTAGGCTTTAACTTATGTGGGTGCCGAAAATTATAAAATAAAAAAAACTTTAGAGTTAGTTATAACTTAAAATAATAACACGACTTCGGCTGTCTCCTTTTTTATTCTCTTACTTAAAATTTACATATATAGTTTTAATATAACTTTTTGAAAATAAATTCACGCATCATCAGTGCAGTAAATTTTATTACCAAAACTCTTGAAAGCCAACAGAAAAAAAGTACTAGATTTATGTCACTTAAAGCTAAGCGCGAATGCTCTAAAACAAATATGATCACTATTAATATTTGTATCTATCGTGTAGAAAAAAGTTCGAAAAGCTCGTCTGAACGTTCGGAAGGTGGCCACTCTGAACAAAAGTTTCAGCCACATTCGTCATGATAATCAGTGAAGATTTCACAGGAAAATCTTCATTTTGATTGTTCAAATTTGCAGCTTTTCACACATGCGTTTTCACAGGAGGAAAAAGGAACCTTAATCCTCCTGATTAACCTCAGCAGCCCGCCTGGTCAATCGGCTTTCCCGAGCTCTTCGTGATGAAGAGTGTGGTGAACACCTGCAAGCATTTATGACATTACAATCATATTAAAAGTTGTTTCAATAAGTATTACAACAGTGCAACGAATATTTCAAACGGTCGTTTAATTTGGGAAAAACTGCATACTGGTACATTTTATCATGGGAGATATTATAAGGGCTGGTGAACAATTAAAAACAACTATGTTAAAATATTACAACTGGTCGTTTATTAAGGAATTTGTATTTATTTGTCCACCAGTACGGTAGATACTATAGAGACTTAAACGGTTTGGATTTCATGTATAGACCTAAAAGTATACAGTTAGTATTTAAAAATTTATAAAATTGTTTAAAAATTTGTAAAAAGTCAGTTGAGCAATTTTTAACATTTTAAAACGATCAAAAAGTGAACACCTAAAATTTTCAGATATAATACTACAATTGGTCCTTCAATTAAATGCAAACTGCACCTTGGTTTATTTTATCTACCAGCATGAAATATATTATAAGGACTAGATTTTGATAGAATTGATAGTTTAAAATATATAGCGGTCTAAAAATTTAGAAAAAGTAAGTTTAGTAACTCAAAAGAGTTAAAAACGTCAAATTAACCTCAGTGTATCTTTACGAATCCAATAAACTTTTTAAATTAAAAAAAAAACATTTCAACATATATAAATTTTGCTGCGATTAAACTAGCACAACACTAATTTTAGAAGTAACATGTCAAGAAAAGTTGTAGTTTTTTTTAATAATTTCGAATTAAAAATAAACAATGCATTTTGAACACAGAGTTTTTCGGCTAAAATCTCGTACCATACCGGCAGGACGTACCTAGTTGGCAGGTTATTGTACCTCAGTGTTTGTATACTTTTTTTACAGAACTGGTTATACTTCCAAAATTAATTGAAATTTTTCTGTTCTATAAAAACTTTCTTATAGTATATACTCCAGACTTTCAAACAAAACTCAATGTTGCTTTTGTAAAAGAAAAAGTTGGACCCCCTTATGGTATTAATTCAGTTTTGAACCAAACTTCATACCTCGGCGTTGGTGGGATGGATTCCGATAGTCTGCTCCAAATGCTTCTTGGTGATTCCGGCCTTCATGGCGGTGGCGTATCCCTGCATCACTTCGCCTGCGTTCGGTCCCAGGTAGTGCATGCCTATAAAGGTGATTGAGTTTTTTAAAACAATCAGTTTTCTAGATAACATAAAATTAATTTTAGCTGACAACAAAAAGTCAAGCAAAACCTTAAATTATAATATTTAAAAGAGCATTAAAAAATACTTAATTTTTTAGTAGTGCATCCCTTTGCAGGTGATTCAGAAATACATAGTTGTTTTTAAATTGCAACTGGTAAACAAAGCAAACAAAAAATCAAACTTCATATTCATGTTTTGAAAAAAAAAACTTTTAATTAACTTTGAATTCCGTAGATTAATTTCAAAAAAAAAAAAAACAATATTAGTCTTTTACGCTAAAAAATAAATTGTCACAAAACACTATGTAAGTATAAAAATCAATTACACAAAGACTGACCGACAATCCTCATGTTTTCGGCAATGACGCATATCACCTTCATGTAGCAGGTGTTCGGGTCGTGGTGGGCGACCGTCCACTCGAGCGGGCCGAAGTTGCTGTGGAACACCTGGGCACAAGTTGGTTACTGATATTTGTGTTGACGTTAGCAATATGTTTTTTAAGCTTTTAAATCTAGTATTTAAATTTAATACATGTTTACTATAGTAACAATATATGTGTACTTCATACAAATCAAAATCATGTTTGTAAATAAAAACTCACATAGTTTTTTTTTGTATCCAAACAACTTGAACACAAGAAATATGTGTAAAATTTTTATAAAAAGTTATATCTTCAAACTTAAACGTAAAAATCTACTATTTAATCAAGTTTATGCAGCACATTTATAAAATTTTTACTTAAAAATAGAAATTCAGTTAGACTTTTTTGTGGTTATAAAGATACATTAATTATTAATTAATGACAATTGACTTAAGAATATCAATTCAGTAGAACCTTTAAAGAAATATGATAACCTCGATTTTATCAGGTCCGTACTTCTAGTTCGCAGTTATATACTTGATAACTTAAATTAATTAATAGTTTAACAATTTATTCAACTAAGTATAAAATTGCACTTCCTACAAAACATATAAATATCTCGATTTTATTAGGTTTGGTTATATAAAGATGTACAAATCATTAATGAAAAAAACACTTCACCATATCAGTTAAGCTATTAAGAAATATTTTTTCAAATCATATTTTTCAAGTACGTTAATTTCGCAGAAAGTTTTAATAAACACAAACCTCAATTTTGCTAGGCCCGTACTTCTCAATGGCGTCCTCTTCGGCCAGGCCGCAGCAACTGTACTCGAGAGGAGTGAAGACGGTGGTCGGTACTCCTTCGTAGTCGCACTGCGATATTGTTAATTTAGAGAAAAAATTTTTGATTTAAATAAAAAACAGCGGGTTGTGAGGCTTGTTTTAGCATAACATACAGTACTGTTTTTAGTTATATTTAAAAAAAGACTTATTAAAAAAGTTTCACTAGAATTAATGCTTTCAATTGTTCCTTCGTAGTCGCACGGATATATATTTTTGTTTAGAATAAAAAAATTTTTACTCTATTATTAGAAGCGTTATTTGAAAAATAATATGTTAAAGGGTTAACTTTTGACATACCACGCACTCCATTATTTTTATTTCATTTTAACTATTATCTTACTTTTTCAATTCAATAAAATATATCCATTTCGACTAAGTTAATACAACAATATTTACATTTGTTATTTATTTATTCATTACCTCAAATTATACGCAGTGGGTAAAGAGTTTATGCATGTTCAAAATTATGTTAACTAATTTATTTTAAAACGGAAATACTGGGTATAATTTCAGCTTAAGATACACTCCATCGTTTTTTAGTTATATTCAACAACTATCTAGTTGATAATACTTTTTTAAATCAGTATTTAGTGGGTTATTAAAATAATTTTTAGCAATCGCTCAAGTAACTATTGATTTTGATTATACTCAAGAAATATGTAGTTTGTTACATTTTTTACACTTTAAAAGACTTAATAATTAAGCTGTTAGGTAATCAAAATTGCAATAGAGGTTAATTAAGTACTAATTAAGTATTTTGTTATGTTATTCAAAGTTTAATTGAAATTTTATAGCTTAAGTATAATGTGTTTTTGAATGCAAAACAAGGTACCAACTACTAATAATGTCGTACTATTTTATTTAGAACTTAATCAAAATTTCATAGTTTAAGTATAATTATGTAGTATACTTTAATAAAAGTATGTTAAGTTCTATTTATTAGAAGGAAAATACCGATAACGTATTTTCTTACTTTATTAAAAATTTAGTTAGTACTTTATACTTTGAATACAAATTATAGGTATTTAATTTTCTCAATAAAAGTATGTCAAATTATGTTTCACTTGTAAAAATATGGCTGACAAGTCACTGAGAAATTAACGAAAATATTTAACTTTAAAAGATGAAAATAAGCTTCACTTGTTATTCAACTGATTAAATCTAAGCTTTAATTAATTTTTTCTCAAACATTTTGTTAACTTTAATTCATAGAAAATTTCAAATTGAAATGTCAACACTTTTCATAAGCTAGTAGGGCGATCAATAAATTGACAATAAAACAAAATGTGTTGCTAAATCAATTTTGCGCGTAAATAAACAAGTCACGATGACAAGGCAAATAAATCCCATCAGATTGAGGCAGTGAAAGTATGTACAGAATGTGATAATTCGCATCTAGTAAAATAATTATGAGAACATACATCAAAAGATTGTCTAAAACTATCTTTTACATTAATAAAAATAAACATTTAATTATTTTTTAATTTTTATGGCAAATAATTCATCACCCAACATTAAGTTTAAGAACAACATTTACATTTGAAGCTTAACCCAACTTAGCTTTAAATACATTAGTAAATAAACTATGAAGTATTCCACTTGCTTTACTTTTTACATATAAGCGTTACATTTTAAATCATAAAACATCAACTTTTTAAGCTGGATTTAACATTTTGTAAAAAAATTAAATATTTATTTAAAATCCATGATTTATTAACAGAGTTGTTAACTTATTTGCTATACAAATAACAATTTATTTAATGAAAAATTTTCAAACAAAGAATATCATTTTATATAGGACAAGTGTTGAATTTTTGAAAATATATATTTATAAAAAATAGTTTTTTTTTTTTGTTGTTGTTGTTAAAAAAACTAAATTGTAGAAGTATTTTTAAATAAATCTGTACCTAGTTTAAACAGGTTTTTTCTTTAATTAATAAAAATACCTAACTGAAAAAATAAAGCTATTTAACAACTGCTAATTTGTGTGAAATGTTAGGTGTAAAAAAAAATTAAGTTAAATCTTTACCTAAAACATTTTACATGAACAAAAAACATATATAATGGAGCTTTATTTTAAAAGCTCTAATTTGATTATAACTCTACACGCAAGCTCGTTTTCTTTATAAACTCATCTTTACAAACTATGCTTGACCAATAAAACGGTATTGCTTAAGTGCTTAAGTACATCTTGAACCTTTTAAATTCAAATGATAAAAAAACCTTTTACTAGAGCCCTTTGTAAGGTAGTCGGAAAAAATTATCGAGTGTGAACGTATCATCGAAAAAACTTAATCTGAACAGTTTAATTAAAATCAAAAATGATCACAGTTGTGCGCATAGTTTAAATAAATAGAAGAATAGAGATGTTAAAATAGAGCCTTACCTTTTAAAACTAAATCCTTTTTATTCTAAGTTTCTAAATAATTATTTTACTTGTGTAGTAAAAAAAAAGTTTTGCTTAATTCAGTTGCAAACAAACTTAAAATTTCACATGGAGAAACAAAATAATGCTTTTCGTCAGGCGTAAAATAGCACCAGCAAACCGAAAATTTTTAAAACTTAAACTGCACATAAATTAAATTGACACCTCTACAAAAAAAAACTCACCAGGGTGGTCTTGTCTCCGTAGAGGCGTTCTGCCAGCAGCCTTCCCGCCGCTATGGCAACCGGGGTCAGCTCGGGTTTTCCTAATGCGTTGTCCCCAATGCAGTAAATGTGGGGGACCACGGTCTGGTCCTCCTTGTTTGTCTGTATCTTGCCTGAACCCCTGAATAAAATTCAAATTTTAAACGAAAGCTTGATGGCTGTACGTTTCGCTGATTTATTTGAAGTATAATAGTTTTTATATATAGTATTAAGATAAAGACAAAAAAATCACAAAAAATAATTGACATACCTAAGGACGATTTGAGAACTTTAAATATTATGTTATTGTTACATGTTAAGTTGAAACTTGTTGGCTTCGCATTACAATAAACTGTTTAATGGTTATTGGTGTACAAAATTTACAAGTCTACAGTGGTTTTGATTAAGGCTTGAATTTGAATTAAAAAAAGAAATTGTTAGAATTAAAGTTGTATATTTTGAAATCTAAATTATATATCTTAAATTTGTGATTATAATTTTGCTAAAAACATACTTTAAAATTAAATATTATAATTTCCTAAAAAAAATCGTTATGAAATTAAAAGTTTGTAATAAAACTATGCATAAGTTTAAAAATAAGGCTATTGCATTGTTACCACAAGTTCAGACTAAACTAACAGCTTTTAATCGAATTTAAAACTACGTAAGCACGTTTATTCAACTAATTAAATACTTTTATTGCAAATAACAAATAAAAACAAACTTAATAGGAACAATTCCACCGGGGACATTTTCAAGTCCGATTGTGCTTGTCGTTGATGTGCGTCCGATAGCGAACAAAATCTGTATGTTTAAAAATATTTAGTTTTTTTTTTCATATACCTACTAAACAAAATTAAAATTAACAAGCTTACATAAAGCTACTATCTAATATGCTTTAATTCATTTTGGTGAACGTACAATAAGTTTCAGCCTTCACATTAATGAAATGTTTTTCACATATCTATTTTTATTTAAATTTTGATTGCAAGGCAATTGTGAAAATTTTAGACTAAGCTATTATAGCTAAAATTCCAAACCTAGTAGTAGCATAACTTTCAGCCTACACATTTTAATTTAACTTTTATTCATTTTGGTGAAGATATAATAAGTTAAAGTTTAATAAAATGCTCTATATATCTACTTATTTTATTGAAATTTTTGATTGAAAGACTTTTTGTGAAAATTTTAGACTAAGCTATTATAGCTAAAATTCCAAACCTAGTACTACATGGTTGCCACAGATCAAGCTGAGAAAAATTTCCTGACTTTTTCTGACTTTTTTCAAAACTTCCCATTTTTTCCTGACTTTAGTCATTTTTAAAAAAATTTCCTGACTTTTCCTGATTTCTTGACCATGTGGCAACCCTGGTACTAGTATAACTTTCAGCCTACACAATTAACAACAAGCTATCAAACTTAATTCAATGGTAAAGAAAATCGTTATGTTTTTAGAAGAAAAATAATGTTTGTAGAAGAAGAATAACATAATTAACAAAGATTGAACGAGTTTCACGTTTCTTCATAAACATTTAAGAGTTGTAATTGACTACTATAAATTGTTGTATAAGTATGTGTGTTAAAATATGTAGCGTGTGTAGATGTACTAGTTTTTTTTTGTTTGTACTAATAAGTAATTAAGTTGTATTTTAAAACAGTGATAGTTGATAATATGCATCTTTAAAATTTTAATTGGACCAGTATTACAACCTTTTTAAAATTTCATACCCAAGTTAAAAAAAATAAAAATAAAACATATAAGCTTTAGCAAAAGTACTGAAATTAGAGAACAATTAAATTAGAGAAATATTAAACTATATGAAAGTTAAACATAATAAAATACCTTGACAATTTTTGTTTGCTTAATAAGGATTTAAAACTAAATGAGGTTAGCAACATTTAAACAATTTTTATTTAAACACCTAGTTTATCATACTTAAATAACGTAAGCTAAAATCTAACAACGTGTTGCTAAAAAAATTGTTAAGAACGTGGTATTAGCAGTATTAGAAAGCAGAACTTTTATGAACATTCCTAACAACAAAACAGCCTTTTGTTTATTGTAATTTAAAATAAAATTTTGACACAAGTTTTGACACAAATTTTGATGTAAGTTACCTTTATATTAATTTCTAAACTTTTTTGTTTTTTTTTATTACTTATTGTCAACAGAATCTATGTGGAATTAAAACTAGCTGCTAAACAATGTGCAGTTTTAAAGTAAAAAAAAACATTGTATGTACTATATTCAAAAATAAAACGGATATAACCGAGATTTTAGTTTAAGATATACAAATACATTAATTGTTGTTAAAAATCTAATTTTGAAAATCGCTGGAGGGCTAAACAATTACATATTATGTTGTAAAGTTTTAAAAATTCGAAATAAATAAAAATGTATTGAAATAAGATGTCCTTTTAAATAAAGTTGTAAAATCGAAATACTCATTGTATTTAAGTGATCATCTGTTAAAGTGAACATTTGCTTTTTCAAATATGGTTTTGATTTACTTAATGGTCAAGTCTTAATATTAGTGTATTTAGATAAAAGTATAGTCTTAATTCTTTGTAAATGTTTTCATAGTTAACATATGGATTGAGCAATTGCCTTTTTAGTTTTATAAATAAGCATAGAGCAATAAAAAATAGTTAATTATTAACATTTCAACTGTACTTTACAGCTGAGTAGTAAAACAACGCTTTAATGTTACTTATTAATTTATACCAAGTAAAATTTAGCTCTTAATTTAAACTTATTTCAACGTATCCCAACAACCAACTTCCATGTAAATTTCCAAGAATATGGAAATAAATTTTCTATAAATCTTTTTACTCCAAAGTATGAACTTATTTATTTATTAACATTTAATAATTTAAATATTATTAACAATCATCACTTTATGACAACTCGGACTACAGGTAAATAATTCTAAAAAGTGCTTACGGTGTTGTAGGTGTCGCAGATTTCCTTGTCTCCCTGCTGCCCGTACACCCTGTACAATCCGGGTTGGCTGTCGCTCGCTTTCGTGACGCACTCTATCTTCGTTGGCGTGCATCTGCGTGTTGGAAATACATATCGGGCGTTAAGAAAATATATTGATACTTTCACAATAACTTTAACTGATGTAAATTACCGTGGTTAGTTTTAGAATTAGTTTAAACCGTCAACTTAAATCTAGTTAAATTAAATAGGTGATAACTATTACAAAAAAAACTCAGTGCTTAACAATAAATAAACATCGTATTGTTATAAAAAAAAATTAATTGACAACGTTTACAACATCACAAAGTATGGTTTAAGAAAAAATTAACTATAAAAACTGGCTGTAGTTAGTTGTTCTAGATACTATTTAAACTAAACTAAGCTTTTATAACTTTTTAAATGTTTTCTATTATTTCAAATACCATTAAAAAGCACTAAAAATAATTTTCAGATCTTTCAGCTGTAAAAACAAAAGTTTTCAACAAAGTAAAAGTACAAGCTTGAATTTTAAACAAAAGTTAGTTATTTTAGTTGTGATAATAATGACATACGGTCGAATAAATTTCGTTCCTTCGGCCTTCATGTAATCTCCTATCTTTTCTGCTATTTGCTGGTCAAACCCTTTAAAATAAATTCAAATTTTCAATGTTTTCAATATTCATATTTATAAAACACCACTCACTTTGGATAAAACTATTTAACAAATTATATTATAACAAAAGTATAGAATCTTATCATCAAAATTATAGCAACTTTAGTAAAATAACTTAACTAAATGTTTTGTTTAAGAAAGAATTAAATGGCATCGAAAACAAATAAAAATTTAATACTTTGCTTAAATATTTAAGTTGATAAATAAAAACCTAACATATCAGCAGAATATTGATTTTATGTTTTAATTTGCTTACATTAAATTGCATTTAACATAAAAAACTAAAAACTTGTTAAAAAGTTAGTTACAAAAACAACTTATATATATAAATAAAAAATAAGACAGTATCACTAAAACTATCCGCTCTTAAGTTGGATCGTAAAGGAAAACTTTTATATTTTGAAATGCAATAAAACTTTCTAGTAAAATTATCAAGCTACATAAAGCAATAAAAATTATAAAAAAAAGCCTCAACTTAATCAAACAAAAACCTCTGAGAAGGATGGAGCGCACCATGACGGTGACGTCGTTCCCAATACCGGTGAGGAAGCCCGCGCACTCCAGCGCCACGTAGGAGGCGCCCACGACAAGAGTCTTGCCCGGATTGTAGTCCAGCGAGAACAAATCGTCGCTGTGCAAAGTACATAACATTTTCAAACATTTTTTATCAAAGTTTTATAACATTGATAATCTCAGGTTTATTTTAGAGTTTGTTAATGCTTAAAGTTTTGAGAAACTTTCAGTTAATACAGATCAGGATTTCCCAACCTCTTTTTCATATTTGCTCATTATGCAGAAAATTTCTAACTAATCACCCCCCCTTTATTAGATATTGTCCTCATTTTGGGAAACCCAGATATAGGTATTACATAAATCTTAGTAGTTATGTCTTTTAAAAATAAAAAATGTGTTTAAATAAACTAAATTTTATTTGATTTAAAATTGAAGATATATAATACTTTTTCAGTTTATTTATTTAACTATATTGTTCATCATAATTATTGAGAATTTCAAATAACTTACCGGAACAAATTATAAAACTAGATAATATGGTAACACACGTAAATACTTATGAACATTCTCTACTTAGGCATGGCATAATACTTTTTTTATTTATTGTTAATATAATATTCACATATTTCTTACATTAATACAAAATAAAAATAGTTTTAACTAGTTTCAACCTCGTAATTCCATATTCTTTTGCACCCTCGATGTTCGGGTATTTCGGTCGTTCTCCACAGGCAATGATAAATTTTTCAGCAGTGAGTGTGTGCTTCTTGCCTCTTTTGTTGGTAGTCTGTATTATTTGTTTACAACTTTAATTGCTAAACATATTATTTTAGGCATTTAATTCACTAACTTTACTTTTTGTCAAATAGATACCTAAAAACAAAAATCTTTTTTTAGTACATTTAAAAGAAACACTTTTAATATGTTTAAAGAATATTTTTAGAATGTTTGGATAATTTGTGCATAAGAGATTTCAACGCTTATATTTTTTATGGTTCTTTTGGATTTGTTACTAGCAAAAGCTAAAAATAACAACATACTCATACATCATAGATAGTCTTTATCACTCATTTTTTGTTTCTTTACCAAAAATATATAACAGAGTACTTATTATAATACCGGAACAGTTATTTATTTTTTTTTGTTTTATAATTAGATATGCTATTTTTTAAACGATAAAAGTAAAACCGGAGTGAAATTAGTTCAAAAACACACAAGATAAATCTAAAAAAAACGACTTTTTTACAAACTTTTTTAAATGCTTTAATAATTCTACCAGAGCTAAAAAAATTATTTTTGATTCAATCATTAACAGCTAACTATAACTATAATTTTAAAAATGTTCTGAAAGATAAGATTAAAGTCTGAAAATTTTACTAAAAGAGTAAAAATCAGCTTATTAAAAGAAATCTGATATTATAGTTTCTTTTTATTAAGTTTAAAACTTTTTAGTACATATTAAATAATTGAACTAATTTTACTTAAAACTAATTTGAAGATTTGAATACGCCAAATAATACTTAACCAAGTTAATATTTAACTCATGCAATTAAAATCTAAAACTACAATTTATGTTATATCAAGTATTTTAGTTGAAAAATTTTAGATGCAAAATTGAATGTATAAATACTTAATAACCTTTTTCAATTACTACAAAACAAAACAAACCTCAATTGTGTGGACGTCTACATTAACTACACTGAACTTAAATATTTTGAAACAGAACTTGAACCAAATAAATTTTATTTTAAATTACCAACCACCAATACCAACGAATTATTAGCAATACCTAGTTAAACACAACAAAATGCAATGGTGTGGAAAGTAGTTGAGAAATTAAAGACACACTAAATCAGGGGTCGGCATACTGCGGCCCGCGGACCAAACTAAAATTTTTATTCAACTAGTTTAATATACTAATGTTTTCGAAAACACAAAAATAAATTTTTTGTGTTATATTTAAAAGATATTCTATCGCCTAAATTTTTTTGTTCAAAAAAATTGTCTTTAAATATGTTTTTTAAAGCACATAAAAAACGTTCCTTTTTGACCTGCCGACCCCTGCACTAAATGAATGCCATATAACGTTTTTAACTGCTGATAAACAACAAACCTCAATGGTGTGGGCGTCCATGAACTTTCCGTACCCGTTGATGTACTCCACCTTCTTCTCTCTCAACTGCACGCGGTACCCCCAGTTGATGCTGCCGATGTGGTCCTGCACGCCCTGCCTCAGCTTCTCCCAGTTCATTCTCCCTTTGGACGAGCCTTCTTTCCTATCTGGGTTTACTTTGAAAGTTTATTTAGGTTTTAGTGCGCGTGAAGTTTTGATTCAGCTTACTTTATGTGTGCTTATTCAGGGTTGCCACACTTTTATGAACTCCATCAAGCAAATTTTTTTTAAGTTTAGTATTTTTTCAAAGATTAACCTTTCGTTTCTAGTGTAAACTTTAAAATAAGATAATAAATTCAAGTTGTAATAACTTATAGCAGAAATTGTTGGTTAATTTTTTTATTATTTTCAACTCTAGTTAAATCAAGGATTTTATCAAAAAACAATATATGCAATACAATCAAGAATGCATTTTCATAAAAAATGTAGGATATTCATTACGTTGTGGCCACCCTGATTTTATATGTAAATTTAAAGAATTTAAACTGTGTTTTAGCAGGGCAGTTTTAAAATTGCAAAATCAGGTTTAGCTTAAAGTTACCTGAGTTCAAAAAAATGAAGACTAGCTAAAAAATAGGTCAAGATATTAACAAAAATGTTGTAAACTGTTATTATTGAGCTACTTCAAAAAAGCTGAAAACACCTGAGATAACCATTGAATGTAAATCTTAATTTGAATTTAAACCTCCTGAGTACTGAAATATAATTACTGTCTACTAAAATGTACCTTTTCGTTTTTTAAACCAACGGAATGGCATGCAACATAATCCGATCCTGCATTTAGCTGAAAAATACATTTGCTCTTGATTTTAAGAACCTGTATTTGCTGTACTTAAAAATATATGTTTATTAATTCTTTAAGCTGTACTAATTTCCATTTGAAAAAATAACTACAATAACTGTTATTGTATATTTATAAACGAACTGTATGTATACAGAAACTCTGATTGAACTTTAAACTGAAAAAATAATGTTAACATTAAAATTAAAACTAATCAAAAAATTAATTAAACATAATTATTGTTCTACGTTTTATAAAGTTGTACTATTCAACAGTTTACTGTCATAAGTACAAAACAGCCAGTCTAATTAATTTTCACAAAGTTTTTTTTTGGCAAGAGTTTTTATCCAAAATTACTTGAAGTAACACTCTACCCTGAAAATGTGGCAACCCTGACTTCAATGTATTTCAGTATCAAAAATCAACACTTTAAATATCATCTCAACACTTTTATATTTTTCTTACCTGGATCTTCCCATCCATACTTTTCAGCATCCTCAATGCTCCTGCCCAGCAAGGCTGCCTGATGCATGAGCTTCTTGGGAATGCAGCCCACATTGACGCAGGTTCCGCCCAGCCCCCACGTTGTGCCCAGCGGGGTCGGTTGGACAAAGTCGCAAACCGCAACCTGAAACATTTTAACTTCATGATAAATATAGGAATCTTTATCAGGTATTAAACTTAAATGCAAAACTGTTGGGTAATTTTGAACTTGAAAAAAAGCCTTTTTTAAACTTTAATCTGAATTATGTATAAAAACTTTCAAAGCAATTACGATTTATAGGATATAATATTCTTTTTAGTGCCATCCTAATAAGAATTAATTAGATAAATTTATTTCAATTTTTAGTATGTTGTTTTAGTACTTTTACTGCTAGATAAACTTAATACTTTTTTCATGAAAATGAACTAATTATTAGTTATTTTTATATGCCAGCTCACAGTCTACTTAGGATTATATCTACTAGTGTGTAACAGTAACTAGTAGTTTACAGACATAAAAACATTCAGTTTACTACTTTAGTCAAACTAAAAATTCAACAAACTGATAAAACTGTCGAAGTTCAGGTTGGTTGAAAATATGTGTTGCATAATCAAGACTACAATTCATAATATCATATAGTATTTTTACAATTACAGTGACCTCTCGCTTATTTACGCACATTGTGTCCACAGAAAAAAATGTGTAAAGATACGAGAGGTACCAAATATACTTACTATAATGGCTGTTTTTTGATATTGCTTCTAGTTTAAAGCAAACTGGGGACTTTCCCACTTTTAACAATTTGTTTACTTTATTTATAAATATGAAAACAAAGATAAAACTATAAACATATTAAAAAAAAAAATATCTAAATTTGTATAAAATAATAATATTTGTAAAAAAGTTTAATTTATTTTTAAAATAAGTAGATTTTATCTTTATTTATATGTGACTTACTTGATACTTAATATTAATACTCTATTCTACTTAGCAAATTCAATTTATAATCAATCATTTGTTTACAATTAAGAAATGGAGTGGTGTCTATATTAAAATTTGTTTCTATAGCCTTTAACAAAAACATGCATTTGGTGTTTTAATGGATTTCTTCCTTTAAACAAAAATATATAAATTACAAGAAAATATTTAATAAAAAATAAAAAATGTTTATCTTACTACAACTTTTTTTAATTTCACCTTTGCCCACACAATGATAAACTTAAAATATACAATAAACCTAATTTGTGCAATATTGAAAAATTAAAATCTCATGATTTTTTAGAATTCTAAAATGCGTAACAAAACGAGAGTGCATAACGTCATAAGTTCAGGATGTATTCAAAATATGTGTTGCATAATCAAGACTACAATTAATGATAATAAAGAATATTTTTACAATTAATTCATACAAAAAGTTGTCTATTATTTGACAGCTGTAAGCAAGTTTGCCATTTATAATATAAAAAAAAAGGTTTTTGAAAGTAAAATGTGATTCCTATTTCTAGTACAAAACAAACTTTAATGTAAAAAACGGTTCTAAAAGGTATATAATTTTTTAAAGAAATGTTAATTAAATTAAGTTCTGTAAAAAATAAATTTCTAAATGACACAAAAACGTCATTGTAGTATATGACTGATATTTTAATAAAGAATTATTATTTTATATGAATTTTTTTTTATAAATTCAAAGTTTTATAGTGATTTTTATTCAAAACTCCAGGTTTTACAAGGATTCAAGGTTTTATGAAGTAAAGTAAAAGTATAGTTAATAACCTTGCATAAGTAAAAACTGTAAATAAGTTACTTTGTGAAGAACATTTAATTATTTTATCTTTTAAGATACTGTCACACAGTGGGCCCTCAACGGGAAATAGCAAAAAAAAAGAAAGCCAAGATTTTAGTGAATTTATTGCTTAAAACTAAACAAAAAAAAATCCATCTATAACAAAATGTATGCCTGTTTAAAGATTGCAATTTAATTTTGCTTTGAACTAAACTAAAAAATTCTATCTATAACAAAAGTTATGCCAGTTTAAAGATTGTGATTTGATGGGTTTCTGATTAGTTTAAATTTTGATGTCTTTTAAAATCGAAACCAACAATTAAATAAAAAACTATTAAAAAACTACTTTAGTATCAAAGTATTATATTACTTTTTTCAGAGTTTAAAAAAGATACTTTAAAGAATTGTTTAATTTAAAAATTCATTAAATTTAAAAACTTTTCTTTTTTTGTTAAAACAAAAAAGGTATTTTTTTCATTTATTTTTATGTATATTGTACTAAATTTTTTTAAATAAGAGATTTCTGGCATGGGTAGAGTATATATATATGAATACATTTTTAAAACCCTGAAATCAATTAAATTGAAAAAACATTAACAAGACATACTCCACTAATGCCAGAATTTTTTAATAAGAAGCATTATGGAATGAATTAGCCACTGATTTTTCTAAAAATTTTCTGTAGAATCTATTTTTAAAATTTTGATTAAATAGTTTTTTTATCAATATTAAATTGATTTAGTTTAAATAGTTTAAAAATCTATAAATAAATTTTATTAATTTAACTTAATATTTAGTTTCTAATCAACATTTACAAGCTGTTAAAAGCAAAATTATTTAAAATACAAGTTTAATTTGGCTTATTTTTGTTTTTAAAACCAAGTTAATTATTTTTCAAAAGTGCATAGAGCAAAAACATATTATAAGAGCTACTACTAATATTCCGAAATTTTATGTTCTGTTAGAATTTTATTTATTTATTTGTTAAAATTAGACAGATACAACCTTAGCCTACATTAAAACCAAATATTTGTTAAGATTTACAACTATTGATTTTATAAGAAAATTCACTACTTATTTCCAGTTAAACGCGAATTAGGCCCACTAGATGTCAATTTCCTAAAAAAAAAATATATACAAACATTTTGCATTTTTCTCACTGTTACGTTTTGTAAAAAATTTATATCTGTCTAAAATGTTTGATCGAAGAGCCACAAGTTTTAAAGCAATATTCAATATTAGGTAAACATAATTACTATGATTAGTTGTTTGAGAATAAATGTTTGAAGTTTAAAGAGTGTTTTAAAACTGTGGAACAAAATCAAATATGAACAATAAGTCTTTAATTTTACATTTTCACCTTTTGGTGCACGTCGATTGAAATCCTATTAGTTTTAAGCTGTTTTAAACTAAATCTTTTAATATATATTCCAAACATAAAAAATAATCCCTTAATTATCTCATTATTTGTATGGACATTATAACTAGTTTTTTATTTAATATTTTTTGCTATATAACTAAAATAAGTTTAAAAATTAATAAAATACAGTAATTTCTAAAATTATTGATTTTTTTTTGTAAATATTTTCTTAATACTTTTTTTACCATCTTTTTTTTATTGACTGACATACATAGGCTTTTTTTTTCAAATATAAATTACTTTTTGAGACATGGCTCTGTATTTTTATATAAGAATTTAAACTGTCGAAATTTGAATAGACAAAAAACCTTCACCTTTAATTCAACGCCTATTGCTCATACCAGGTTTGTTTGCAAAATTTTGCAACTTTAGACTGACATTCCTTGATTAAGACCAACTTAGACTGACATTATTTCTACCCTTTGTTAGTCTCTCCGCAATTGGGCATTTCAATTAGATGAAACAATTAGTTTGATAGAATAGTAGAAATTTTAGTAAATATTTTTTTCACTTTATTTATTTATTTAATATGGCCATTGAAAAATATAACACTAACTTAATTTGTTTAATCTAGAATTGTCATGTAACCACTAAAGACATATTAGACACTGTACTTTCAGAGTGCTGGGGTTCAAAAACCAAATGCTAAATTAGAAATAAATTTACAATTTAATAATATTTTTCAAAATAAAACAGACTGATTCTCAAGTTAATTTCTGATTTTTAGAAATATTCTACTATTTGTGCAGAGAAAGAACTCTTGTTGCCTTGATTTAAGCAAAACCGAGGTTAGAAAGACCAAATACTTGTTCAGAAAGAATTTAAGTTTTAGCAACAAAAAAAACTGATTCTAAAATTTCTTAGAGAATCTCTAAAAATGTTTAGCACTTGTATTGAAAATTCTGGATACTTTGCCAATATTGCCTACATTTTAGTAAAATAATACTACAAAAACAATTATTTATTAGGAAAATAATCACATGTAAAAATCTATTTTCAAGCTTCTTTTAATATTTCATTAATGTATAAGCATTTAAACTGCCATAAACTGGTATTTAGTCAATGTTGCAAAAAAATAACTTAACCTGATTTGCCTTAGGTTAATCTGACATACTAACTTAAATTCCACTTTTCTTAAACAAAACTAAACTTTGTAGATTTTAAAAGTAGTCAGTGGATAGGATAAACAAACTGAATTATAATATTAACCTAATATTATCTAATAATATTAATTTTTTAAATAAAGAAAACAAGACAGACAACCTTAAAAATTTTTTTAAAGTTCAACTGAAAGTGTGTGAAAATTCCTTATATTTTAACTTAAGGGCATAGGGGGAATAAAACACTTTTTTCAAAATTTTATATAGTTTTTACAAAGCTACAAGATGCTTTTTACAAATTTTAAAAGTTCAAAATAATTTTTGAGATATAGCCGGACAAAGTTTGAGGCAGCAATAGGATCCTTATGGGAGGCGCAAACCAAAATGGCAAATAACTAGAAATCACTAAAAATATATCTTCTCCTACGTTTTTAGAGATAACTACCTCAAATTTTCAAGCAATGTTCCTTGCAATATTTAGAAAATTCTGTTGAAAAAAACTAAATAAAATAAAATGTTTTTTTTGTTTTTTATTTTATATAAATTTTATTTTTTATTTTTTTTATAATTCTTTCCGACAGAATTTATTAAATATATCAAAGAACACTTCCTGAAAATTTGAGGTAGTTATCTCTAAAAACGTAGGAAAAGATAGATTTTTAGTGAAATAGTTTATTTTTGCCGTTTTAGTTTGGGCCTCCCATAAGGATCCTTCTGCTGCCTCCGACTTTGACCGGCTATATCTCAAAAGTTATTTTGAATTTTTATAATCTCTAAAGAGCATCTTGTAGCTAAGTAAAAACTATGTAAAATAAGATAAAATTTTGAAAAAACTTATTTAACTTCAAAAATACTTATAACAAAAAAAAATACAAAAACTGTTTTAGAAACTAGAAATAGAGTTCTGTTCACCTGAACTAAAAATAACATTGTTTTTATCTAGTCACCATCTGTTTAGAGATATATATGTAAAAAAAAAACTTTGTTTTGTTGTTAATATTAAATGAGATAATTAAAAGAATTCTAAATTTACTCACACAAAACATCTTATACAAAATAAAATTTCAAATAGCTTACCTTTCTTCCAAGTCTAGCAGCAGCTTTTGAACAAGCAAGGCCACCAGACCCACCTCCTATCACAATTAAATCATAGTCAAACTCATGATTTTTAACTTTATCCATCAGTTGTCCTTCTTTATGAAGCTGCCCATTAAAAAAATCTAGTTAAAGTACTATGAAAATTATTAATTAATTCTACAAAATACTAAAAACAAAATCATTACATCATAACAGCTGCTTATATTTTATATAGTTGTTATGACAATAAAATTACATCATGTTAAACAAATTAAATTAAACAAATTTGCCTATACTAAAATTACATCATTTTAACGCAAATAAGACAAACAAACATTTAAAGTGTCATCACAGCCACCAATGTGCTTTCCTTTAATAAATACATTTGGTACAGTCTTTTGACCAGTCATTTTATATAGTGCTTCTTGAATGTCAGATCCATTTTCTAAAAATTTTTAAAAATCATTTAGAACTAATTAAAAATTAACAATATTTTATATAACAATTTAAATTTTTCATTATAAATATTTTAAATTAGACATTAATTAGCTTACCTTCATTATTTAACTCCAGTGAAAAGAAGTGTATGTTTAAACTTTTGAATAGTTCCTTGGTCTGTTATTTAACAAGTCATAGTTTATTAAATAAAAATAAAACTTAAATAATTATCATTATTATGCACGTTAGGTATGAAACTTTAATACAAATGAATCAATTAAACTGATAACGATTAAACTAATTACTTGAAAAGTTTAGACTATTACAAATATTTTTGTTGTTTTATGTTTTAATAGCTTTAACATTTATCAAATTAAGTATAGGCAAGTAAACTTTACCTTGGAACAAAAAGGACATGTTGTTTTACTAAATATCATAACATTATTATCTTTTATTAGTTCTTCTATTATAATATCAGGTAACTTGTCCCCTGAGCCAGTAGGAGGCATTTTTAGGTTTTACAAGAAAATACCTAGAAAAAACGCAAATTCTAAGTAACATAACATAAGTTAAGTGAAAGGGACATACCTAATATTTAAAGTACTAATTTTCACTTCATAACCTTAAAAACATTCAGCAGTCTAACTTAGTTTTAACTTGCTGTACAAAACTATATTTGAAACTAAAAAAAAAATATTACAATTTAGTTTATTTATTTAGTTTTAAAAAAAATTATAAGACTTCTTTTGGTTTCTTATATACTTTTATTCAAATGCCTGTGTAATACAATAAAATGAAATTCATCATAAACTTTTGTGTGAAGTTGCACAACAGTACTTCAATTTTTGTAATGTGTACAATTTCGAATGTCTTCAATAGAAATGATTTAGCATAATTTGGTCATAACTACTTGGAAAATATCAATGTAGTAAAGAGAAATTGAAAATATCTGGAAAAAATTTAGCTATTGAAATATTTTTTCTACTTTGTCTGATTAATTTAATTCAAAAATTTTTTTGTTTAAATTAAAATTATTTAAATCTGAGTTTTTTTCTGATTACAAAAAAATTTTCATCACTGATTTAAAAAAAAATAATTTATACTTATTTAGCCCATATTTGTATTAAATATGTAGTCTAATATGAAAGGAGTCACATTTTATATATATGTATACATTTTTTGATAGTCAGTTTTCGATTAATGCGTCAGAGAACCAAGTATGTAATACTCGCTTTTTTTACATTCAGTAAACAATTTGCTTATTAATAAAGCTATTTTTACGGTTATTTTTACATTATAAAAAAAGATTATTAATAAAATTTTTCTCTTTTTAGTTTTGAAGTTTAGTTTGGTTTTAACATTTAAAACTACATAAAACATCGTAAAGCTGTCGCTTCCAGAAATAAACGGAAAGTGTTTATTTAAAGTATAGAAGAATGAAATCTTATTTTACTGTCATAATTTTAGACTTTTAGTTACTACTTTGTTTTTTTTATTTTTTTTTCATTTTTAGTTTATATCCAAATTCATGCATAAAATATTTTTGCTTAGTGCAAGTTGGACGATGCTTTGTAGAGCTGTTCGCTAGTTGGCGCTATTAGAAGCCATTGTGCATGTACTACATAACAGCTAAACCAGGTTACAGTTCAGTTATACTTAATTGTTATCTGAAGCTGTTGTTGGCGCGATTTGAAGCGACATCACAGTGTGATCATTTTACACATGCGGGTTTTTGTGTTCTGTCTTCATCACATCTTCAATTTCGAGCAGCAAGAAAGTTTACAGAACGAGAAGCGGGGACGGTATGATTGTGGCACCACTCAGTGTTCAAACCAGCACGAACTACACTGCTGCAACTTTCACACCGTTGGAAGTGAAACCTACAGGTAATTTTGATATCTTCAATAAAAAACTACTAAACTAGTTTCAGTATATAACTTTATTTTGATACAACAAACTTCCACTAAACTATTACAGGTTTTTGTTTTTACAAGTTTATTCAGTATTTATAAACAGTCACTAAACTTGTTTCTGTGTATGTGTAAACTATTTTGTTGATTTAGAAAATATTTTTTATTTTATATACTGCCATAATTAAATACTTTATATAAAAACTTATTAAGCGTAAGTTTCGATCAAGCTGATATTTTCTTAAAAGTCATCTTTTTATTTTTCAAAGTTTATTTTCAGCCATTGCCGACACATGGTTTTCAGTTTCGCACTTTTATATTGCCACAGTTGGAACAGTTTCTTGCGCTGTAGCCATAGGCCTGGAGTAGGATAGAAACTATTGTTAGTATCTATAAGGGTATATTATTAAATCCACCCGCATTCAAAATCCACCCGATTTTTTATTTTATTTATTAGTTTATTTTGTATATATATATATGTATATTTTTTCACTTTAAATGTTGTCCCTAACCTTTACCCTCGATCAGTAAGCGGTTCTCGAATTTTACTTGGTGGATTTTGATCGCTCGGATTTTGAACGCTGGTGGATTTTGATCGCGAGTGTGTTTTGAACGTGTCCCTCCATAAGGGGGGTTTAGACCCTATTTTGTGCTAAAGGCTTTGAGTGTTTGACTCTTAAGTCTGCTGAACTTACCTAACTCATCAAGTAAAACTTAATAACTAATAAAAATGTAACTTAATGTATATAGTTTCTTTAATGAAGTGAAAAATATATCAGTTGAATAAAACTAAAATAACACAACATTTCTAAACAATGGAGAACACTTGCATTTAGTTTATTTACATCTGAGTCCAAGTACAAAACTCTTTTTTCAGATCATAAGTTGCTATTGTAAGTAGATAGTTATTATGTAACTGAGAAAAAAACGCTGCTCGAATGCTATTCTGTCTTATTAACAGATTTAAGTCAAATCAGTAAATTCCTTTAATTGTTTCAAAATGTTATACAAGTAATTAGAAAGAATTTAATTTAATCGAACCGAATTAATGAAAAAATATTTAAAGTATACTTTTGCTCAGCAGGCCACATTTACATGATTTCGGGCCGCAGAATTTTCTTTTGCGGGCCGCATTCCATACAAAACAAAAACGTGCTCGCGAGCCGCAATTTGCCGGCCCCTGGCCTAATGCAACAACAACGCAAAAAGTAAAATGCAACTGACACGTTAAATTGAAGTAAGATAATAACAACACTGTTTCTTCTAGCGCAAGCTGGCAGAAATTTCTAAAAATAACAAAGTACATTTATTTTGTTAGTATAGAAATTTTTAAATAGAAATACTTTAAAGAAGACAAAGAGAAGAAGATAAATTTAAGCTAAAAATTTGGTAAATATAAACAAATATATTCAAAAAGTATAAATGAACAAACTCAGAATTCGATAAAACTGTTTATTATTTTAACATATAAAAACGTGTATCAGTTAAAAACAAATTGAGCACTCTGAAAATTGTTATTACTAAACTATTATTAAGAAAAAATAATAATTTTCTGAGTTCAAATAGTTGTATATATTGTTTAAATTTAGCAAAAATGTTAAATTGTATGGCCATTATTTTTATTGTAAATTAATTTTTTGTCTACAACTTATGTATATGTACATTTTTTTAATTTTAGAAATTAAAATTTTTATGATAATTGTTTGACAACTCGTAACTAATTAAAAGGCTACGAAAATTGGAAATAGTTTGTTATTAAAAATGTTTAATAGCAATGTTTAAAAAACAAGTATTTATTTAATCAGCTTTATATTAATACTAGTTACTACAATTGTGCAAAATAGCTTAACTTCAATTCTTAAGTTTTAGATAATGAAAATTTATTTTAAATAAAACGCATTAAATACGTACAAAGTTTTAATATCCAATACGTAACGATGTTATAAAGTTTTTTTACTATTTTCGATTAGTTTTAATAAAAATAATGGAAATACAAATGTCTAAAAAACAGTAAAAAACAATTCGATTAAAACAACATTAAAAAAAAAAATAATAGTCTAATTCCAAACAAACAACTAATTAAACTGGGTATTACCCACACCCTAGGAATTTTTTCATTAAATAAATATTTACTGGTTGTATTAGTTTATTTACATGAATTGAAGTATTGTTCTAGTAACGTAATGTCATTGTACTATATAATTGATAACTTTATATATTTTGTTAGTAAAATTATATTATAATTTTGACACTTAAATTAGTTATTTCGCACAGTTTTATTGTTGAAAATGTCTAATATAAAAAATAATCGTCGTCAAAAAGACTATGAAAACATCCTGTGTATTTATCTGAAATGGGTTTTAAAAGTTTAATTATCCCCACCTGTATTTTGTTTCTTATAAATAAGTAAGTTTAAAGGCAATTAAAGCAGGGTCCGGATCACAAAGTGAAAATGGCCAGCCTACTATCATTTTCAAAATTTCAACAGAATCCGACACCAAATCTCAAATATTAGTCTTTTGATAAGTTTACGATCATTATCTTATTAGCTAAACTAACACTAGCATTATTATTTTCTATAAAAATTAACTACTTTTTGATATAGGCTAAAGTAAGTTTCAAAACTTACGAATATGTAATAATTTTAGTAAATATTAAAAAAAAAATTCAAACAAATTTTATCATCATAATACTAGTATTTAGACTTAGAATACTTATCATTTAAAAAGTATATATTACACGTTTTGAGTTGTGGCCCTTTAAATTATTTTGAAGTAATTTTAGTTGCCATGTAACCAGATAAATTTATGGTTTTTAAAATGAAAATTTAATCTATTTTGTTTGCTGTACCACAAAAAATGGTTTAAACTACATCTTGAACTATTAAGTTTAAATATTTTTTTAGATTCTTTGTAGAATTATATTTAAACTTATTTTAAATAAAAAATGTATTTTGAATAGTAGATTGCTCAAAACAATCTATGTTAGTATGTGATCTTCTAGACACGTTATTTTTTAGCTAAGAGCCTAATTTTTAAAAATCGATTCAAATCTTGATTTTAAGTTTCTCCTTATGCCGCATTTTAGATAGGATCTTGCTGGATCTAAATAACTAATAAGAGCAGTTATAAAATTATTTTGAAACGTACATAACTAAAGAAAAATTAATAAAAAGCTACCTAAAATTACAATAAAATTACATTTTGCATTAATGAATCCAGAATGTTTGGTACTTTTACAAAATTTAATCGATTTATATAGCAGTGTTAAAATATTTATAAAACTTGCTATAAAAGTGCTTACAAAAATTTTTGACGAAAAATATAAATTTACAACTTCACTTTATTGGCAAATTTATACACTTGATTGAATAAATAAAATTATTTTGATTGAACTCGACCACTACCAAAAAGCTAACCATTTTTTTTTGTTATTTTGAACTTAAAAAAAAAATTCTAACCATTTTTTTGTTGATTTCAAAAACTAATTGATTGGAACTTTTTTTTAACTTGAATGATAAATCTTTCTGACTTAGTGAGTGACTTAGGTATTGTTTCCATTTCTATCATAATGTTGTTATTAGTATATTGTTTAACAAAAAAACGCTCCAAATTTTTGATACTAGGATCTGGTGCACGAAGAACCTCTCGGGTATTGAGTGGCGCACAATGGATATCTTTTAATTTTTTTTACAGGACAAGATAAAAAAAAAACTTTTTTACCATTTCATAATTAATATATATATATTTTTTGCTTTTAGTAGACTACTTATTTAATTACTATTTTGTGGTCCATTATTTTATCAATTTAATTAGCAATAACAATGTTTAGTTTTTTTCTTGAAACCGTTTTTAATCATCAAACAGTTTTCAAAATTATAGAAAACTAAATAAAAAACTAATTTAAAACTTATTTGAATAAAATGTATCAAAACACACACTTTCAAAGTAAAATTTATTCAGGAAACGTGTTTGAAAAAAAAGACAGTTTTGAAAGCTCTAAAAAATTTAAAAACCGAGTTTAAAAAATCTAAAAATGTCAAGTTGTTTCAAACTTGAATAAAAACAAAAAAAAATCTGAAAAATAAAAAGTTCTACTGACTTTGCGTTGGTTGAATTAATCACATACCTGGCCAGAAACCTGGCACTTTGCCGAGTAGATTGCGACACGTAGTCATATTTGTGGTATTAAAAAAAGAAACTAAACTTTATTAAAAAAAAAACGAAAGATACAAACAAAAAGCTTAATCTCCCTCACACTGGTAGAAACAATCGCTGGACACGTAGTTGAACACTTTGCCCGAGTTTTCGGTCGTGTCAAAAAACACATAGACGTAGTCGTTGCCGTTATCGTAATTGGGGAACCCCGTTAACCAGCCCTCGACGTCGTTCTCGGTGATGACGTCACCGCTTCCCTGCTTCTTCATCGCGTACAAGTCCTTGTTGAAGCTCCTGGAGAAACCGATGCAAACGTAGTAGACGTTGTTGCCCTTCGGTATTGAAGACTCTTTGTACAGTTCTCTGGTATTTTTGAAAAAAAAAAAGATTTTAATCACCTGATAACGCTTGTTTAAGTTTTTGAAGCTGCGTAAATGTAGTTATTGTTTTTAACTATTAAAATTTAAAGTTAATTGTTGGCCAATAGAGATCGTAGCGAAACAATTTCACTGGAATATATAATAAAAACAAGTTTAAACAGTATTCGTTTTTTATCAAACTCATACATGTTTCTATTTGTTATCAAGTTAATACTTTTCAACGGAGCTTTGAAAAAAATAAATACTATAGGGAAAGAACAGAAGCTGAAGTAGGTGTATACATGTGTTTATTAAAAATAAGAATTATTATTATCGATTATTGTACATTAAAGGTTAATTATAGATACAATATATAATGTTAAATCTGACTGTTTAAAACTAAATATTATTTGTAATTATTAAACCTAAATTATGATAAAAAAAAGTGAAGTATAAGATAAAGTAACTAATTAAAATATAAACCACTTACATGAAAGTTGAAGAAGTACTACTCCGTAAGAATAAATTTTTGTTACGTACTCGAAAAATAATTTTTAATTGCGTCACAACATAGAAATCAATATAGTATCTATTATTAACCTTTAGTAGAGAATAATCTATAATATTTATTCTTATTTTTAATAAACACATATATACACCTGCTTTAGCTTCTATTCTTTCCTTAAAATACTTATTTTTTTACAGAGCGCTGTTGAAGCGTGTTAACTTGTTAACACATAGAAACATATGTTAGTTTAATTAAGAATAGGTGTTGTTTGATTTTTTATTGCTGTAGTTTTTATTAACTTAAAAAAAAAAAAATAAATAAAATTACCAATCTTGTAAAAAAATAAAAACTGTGGGAATCGATTTTTAAAATTCAAATATATAATCTCCTAAAAATAAGTTTGAATACAGTTTACCGTAATTGTTATTTTGTAAGTGTTAGTGTGTAATTTATGAAAAGACAACTGTTTATTTCATTTAATAAAGTTAAACAACAACCAAAAACATTTTTTAAAGTTTCTACGTACAAATACATAAATTTACCTTTTATTTTTCGTTTTTTAACAGTAAATTACTCCATACTAAGATAAAAAGTATAGCTTCAAAGAAACTAACAATCTTCCTTCTACTGTAAGCAGCCGGGGATCGGAGCTCCACAGATGACCTAGTCCTTCATCCCTACAGTAATCGTTTGCATCCGTCCAAGTCTTGTAAGGATGAAGGGGTTTCGAAGGTTGCGACGTTGATTCAGTTGTTTCTGTAACTAAAAAGATAATCGTTTTTTTTTATTCTATAGACTTTCAGTTAAGTTGTAAACTTGTTAGAAACATTAAAATTGTTTTTTATGCTGTTTTACTGAATAACGAACAATGTGTATGATACTTAAATTTAAAGTAGAAAGGAATGTATAATAAAAAAGGTTAACAAAAATTTTTTTGAATTGAGGTTTAAAAAATTTAGCGCTTGTAAATTAAGTTTTCGATCTGCCTGGTCTAAAAATTGTTTAAAAAAGTAAAATCTTTAGAGCCGCTTGATTTAAAGGTGCACTTTTTAGAAAAACATATGACGTTTTAGTTGTTTAAAGTTAATGATCTATTCCAAACTCAAGCGATGCTGCATTACAAGCTAAACAACAATAAAACATGTTAATTTGACCATACAAAACTTAAGTGAACACCAGTTACAAACAAACTTATTTAAAGTGCATTCAATCGTGAAACAAGTTTAATTTAGTATCTACTTTTAATAAAAAAAAGCATATGGAATTTGTTTACTTAAAAAAAGATAAAACTCTATAAACTTTCATTGGTAATGACTGCATAAATTTGAATAATTTAAAGAAAAAATCTAATTCACCTTTAGTAGTTTTAGGAATTGCTGTCGAAGTTTGTGGTACACTTTCTGACATGAAATAATCTGTAATTATAACATATTAATATACAAGTAGCTTCTTAACTACTTAAACGTACAAAATTCTTTAATACTTAAACAGTTAAAAGTTAAAAAAAGATATGATCAATACGTTTTTCTTGTTTTAAATAAAAGATCTACACTAAACTAAATGCTTGAACGGGCTAAAAAACAATAAAACATACTTTTTTGACCATACCAAACTTAAGTGAACACTTCTGTTAAACAAACTAATTTTGAGTAAGTTAAATTCAGAATAAATTTATAATACATAAAATAAAAAAAATTAAATGCTTATTAAACTAGAAATTTCAATAATTTTTTTTTTGGTTTTTGATTGCGCAAGTTTAAAATCAGTCACCTCTCGCGAATCTACGCACGTTTTGTCCACACAAAAGTGCGTAAAACGTGAGAACGTAACTAAACGAGAAGTAGCAAATATACCTAACCTACTATACTTTTTTTTAACACCATGTAAGACAAGTTAAATCTTAGGTTAACAAAGACGTTAGCTAAAAGTATGAGATTTATTGAGTTGAAATGAAATCTATATTGTAAGGAATTGAACATTGTACCTTGTTTGATTAAAATGTATAAAGGAAGTTAAGAAACTTAAAATATAAAGAACAAACTCTTAGAGTTCAATAGGGTTTTTATGAAAGACACAAACTAAAAATTCAAAAGTCTTAATTCTATTAAAATAATTTTACCTATATGTTTCGAAATAATTACTTTAAAATTTTTTTAGATGCTCCTTTCACTATTGGTGCCAAAAAAGCTGGAATCATGTAAAAACCTGGAAATACCTGACATTTAAAAGTTTATCAAAAAAATTCGAAAACTTGAAACTTGAGAAGTTTTGAACAATTTTAATAAGTAATATGATAAAGTATAATGAGATGTAAAAAAAATCTATCATATATATACTTTCTATTTTTTTAGAACTCTAAATTGCGTAACTAAACGAGAGTGCGTAACCAAACGAGTGCGTAGAATCACGAGAGGTGACTAATTAAAAAAAAGCTGAAACACCTTTAGTTGTTTTAGGAATTGCTGTCGAAGTTTTTTGTACACTTTCTGACACGAAATAGTCTGTAATTATGACTTATTAATAAACAAACAGCTCTTTAACTACTTAAACGTACAAAAATCTTTAGTACTTATACAATTGAAAAGGTATATACTAAAAAGGTTGCTTTTCAATTATTTTAAATAAGGAAACACTGCGGTTTTTATATTAGAAATACTGCTTTGTTTTTTGAGAATTTTGTCAGTTTTAAAGTTAAAAAAAAATTATTTTTGAAAAAACATTTCCAAATAAAAACCTTTGTTCATTGGAAATTTAAAAATGCCGTATCCAAACAAAAAACCCAATGCTATAAGACAACTTAGAACTAGTATCAGTGTCGTCATGACAAAGCATTTCAATGGAAATGACATATTGCAGATAGCTTGTAGTTTAACAGAAAAAAGTCCAAACTAGATAAAGTGCAGTTATCTGAATAAAATTAAGTTTAATGTAGTATATACTTATTGCCTTTGTCACGTATAAAACAAAATTTAATTTGAAAACAAACAATATTATTTATATTTATTATTAACTAGAATTAAATACGATAGTTTTATTTTTTAGTTGATTAAACAAACTATTTATAACTCTATTTGTTTTTGAATAAGTTTCTCGATTCAAACTTTTTACCGCTATTTAAATGAAATTTAAACTACACGTTTATTTTGTTTGAATAGCACTACTTACAAATTCAAAAAATTAAAATATTTGTTTTAATGTCATATTTACTAAATACTTAATATTTAGTAAACAACAGTAAAACTCTTTAGTACTAGACACAATTTTTTTGTTTGATATTTTAACAATGCATTGCTTTAGAATTTGTTTTACTTAAAAAGAATAAAAAATTTTATGACTAACGCCATGCATTAAGTAAATTACATAGTACTTGCGAACAAAAACTTTAACCTAGTTATAATTGAATAAAAATATTTAAATTCGGTTGTATAACACTTTTTGACAACAGCCTAATTGTTTAAAGAAATTAATGCTCATTTATATAACAGCTTTTCGTTTTGATATATAAAATTGCTTTAATATATATATAATTTTAAATACACTACTTGAAAAGTTTGTTTCTGCAAATGAGAATTAAGCTTATACTATACGTGTGTAAAAATTTTTTTGCAGTACCAAAAAAAAAGCACGTAGGTACTTAGAAAAGATAAAAGTTAAGAATCTTAAATATTCTATTCTAAACCTTATTAGTTTTATTTTTTTAGCACTATTCATAGGTAGTATTTATTAGTTTTATTTTCACCTATTTAATAAAACTATAAAACAAGGGTTCTTAAGTAACAAGCAAATAGTTTATTTATTATACTCAATAAATACTAACACTTATTTATGTTTTTTTTTCTTGACAATGTAGAACTTAAAAACATAAGAACAGTTTAACCATTATGAAATTTTAATTTTGTTTTTACTTTATGTGTAATTAATCTGTAATTTATGACTTTTATGTATATCATACAATAAGTAACTATATTTTTCATGCTATTTTTATTTATTTAAAAAACTTTTAAGATAGTTGTTTAATGAATTAAAGTTAAGTTACAACACAATGCTTTTTAAACTAATTTTTACAAAATGTGAGCGATTAATTTGTTTTTGTGATTATCAAAAGTGTTTTAAAATATAGACAACGGAATAATTTAATAAACTTGTAATTCATTCTACTGCAAATTAGTATTACAAAGTTTAATTTGAAAAATAACTTATAATTGAATAAAAAGTTCTCTACCAAATGTTACTCATAACAGTTTTAATAATAATTTTTTTTTTGTAAGCTGAAAATGCTTTTGGATATTTTTTACAAAGTATTTAAGTGTATGTTTTGGGTTGGGTTGAAAGATTCACAAAGGAAAATTTTTGCACGAAGGGTCACTTTTGCACGACGGGTCAATTATGTAAGAAAGGTTACTTTTCCACTAAGACACTTTTGCAAGGGTTGAAACTTTTTTTATCTTTATCTATTTTCTATGTTTTTTTTACTATTAATTTTACCCCTTACCCTTGGTCAGCTTTTGTTTTCTTATTTTTTTTTCTGGACTCATTCTTTATTTATTTATTTTTTTACTATCACTGTTACCCCTAAACTTTACCTTTGGTCGGTAACTTTTTTTCTTTTTGTTTTTCTTATTATTATATATAAATTTCAACTTTTATTTTTACTTTTAATGTTACCCCTAACTCTTACCCTCGGTCAATTTTTTTTAATTAAGATATTTTTTTCTTTTTTATTTGTTTTATTTTTACAGTAACTTTTAGCTCAATTCTTATCCTTGATCGGTAACTTTTTCAATTAGTTTATCTCAAATTTTTTGTTATTCTTAAAAAATAATCTTTTACTCTTGTGCAAAATTCTCATTTGTGCAAAACTGACCATTCATACAAAAAAGTCTTCGTTCGAATGTGTCCCTTCGTGCATATTTGACCCTTCCTGCAAAAGTTTCTTCGCGCATATTTGACCGGCCGTATATTTTATGTAAAATTAAACTTAAAATTTTCAACTTACTCTTTTAATTGAACCTATTAAGACCAAATGCAATTTGAAAAACATTTATTTAATTTCGGAACAAAAAAAAACTAACTTAGTTTTTCCATTTCAAGTCAAAATATCTAAACAACTTAAAAAAACGTAAAAACGCGAATCTTTAAATAAAGGCTTAAAATTATGTTTTTTGGTTAAAAATAACTAACTTTAACACATGTTTTTTAAGCTTTGATACTTTATTACAGTTGCTATAAAGTGTTTAAATGTGTTGATTTAATAAAAGACACAAATAAGTTAAAAGTGTTTTTTAGAAAAATAACTGACTGTTATTCTTTTTTATGTTTTATAAATTGATTATTTAGAAAACTTTCTTTATATTTAAATCTTAGTTTTTTTCTTAGTTTTGAAGCAAAAACAGTTATCTTGTATAGGGTGTTTAAATTTTTTTATAACAATTTAAAAACTTTTATGGTGTTTAATTTTATAATAACAAAAAAGCTTTTATTGTTGTTATTGGCTCATTACCTGAAGTCTATACACTTATCTTAGTAGTACTAAAACCTTTTAAGTTAGATTTTTATCATTTAAATAACTTTTGCTACCTAGAGAATACAAAAAGATTTTTCAAACATATTTTGCTTTATAAACAGCTAGTTTAAAAAATGACTAAAAATTAGCTGTTTAACGACTAAAATCAACAAAATTAAACATTTAAGACATATTCATTTAAATAAACAAACTAAAAGTTTTGGCTTAAGAGTAAATTTTTGTAAAACTGAACTGAATTTTTGTTTAGATGCACATGAGTCTAACTCAAAAAAAGCTCTTTTAGTATAAAAAAAACCCTTTTTAAACTTTGAAAATAAACCAAATTTCTAATATAAATAATGAAAGTTTAGAGCAAATACAATGATTTAGAAAAAACAATTTTTAGAATAATTTAAACCAAACAACAATTATAAAAAATATTTACACCAAAAAAAAAACAAAATAACTTTTGAAATATATGGTTAATTTAACAAAATATTTAACAACATAGGTAAGAAAACAAGTTAAAAAAGTGTTTATATATGAAATAGTTATTACAAAATTTCTAACAAAAAGTTTAGGTTTATAAAAATGATTTGTCAGCCTCAGTAAATAATTCGTTGAAATTGTAAACTAACTTGAACTTGTAAATAATCTATTATTTACCACAAACTATAATTTAATGTGGTCAAATACCTCTATCGATTATAATTTATCTTCTGTCAGTGTAGTTTTTAATAAGTCTGATTCTTTTTTATTCATTAAATGTTTGTGATGATGTCCGTATTTTGGTTTGATAGAATTAATAAATTTCTGTAAAAATAGTTAAAAACAACAATAAAAAAAAAGAGTTTAATAAAATTTCTAAAATATTTATGAGTTGAAAAAAAATCATTTTCAAGAAAAAATGCTTTACTATAAGTAGTTTTTGTCTTACCATTTATAAACATTTAAATAATATTTTTTTTAGGTTTTTACGTTCATCACAATAAAATAAAAACTATTTTTCAAATACTTTACAAATATTTAAAACTATGAATAATCTAAAGCTTACTTGATTATTATATATTGCTAACAAATAAACTCATACCATTTTTCTACTGATTTCAAAACTAGCTTTAAGCAAAACACAACCAGAGTAACAAATTAGATATTTCCAAAACGTATTAAATCAAACCAGAAGTTTTATTATAAATTAAACTATTGAATAAAAATAAACTAACTTCTTTAAAAGTTCTCCCCCGGCAGATAGCAAACTGGTGAAGCGCCCCGACAGGTATGCAGATCATGGAAGAAAGGGCCAGGGCCAGTCCGAAACCGGTGGCCCACCCGGGGTACTCGTAACTGTTGTACTTCAGCGGAGCGTGACTGATCATCAGAAACAGCATGATGCCCTGAAAACGTGTAAATATTTCAGTACTGATTAACCGTGCTACAGTATTTTTGTAATGGCGTGTGAAGTGAGAAAATGTTACGGCTAACTTGTAACAATTTAAAATTTTTACAAAGCTTAAGATAAAAAATTTGCAAAAAACATTAGTTAAAATGATTAACAAAGTAAAAATTTGTTTTAAAAAAAACTGTTTTGATTTAAAACGCAATTATTGTTATTGTTTATATCAAAACTAACCAATGTGATCATTGGAGTAAAAATCAGCCAGCACCATTTTAGGAATTTGTTGGGGGAATACCCAACCATATCTTCAACCATCTTCATGTATTTGTTGACACCTGAAAAATACACAAGGTATTTAAACTAAGATTAATTTTCAAGGTAAATGTCGTAATAATACATACTTAAAAAAATTTATGCTTATAAATTTCTAAAGTTCACTCAAGTTTGACGCAACAAAAAAAAAAAGCTACTAAGTTATAATTTTTTTTCTAAAAAGATAAATTTTCTATTAATTACCGAAAAACCACGAAACAGCAATGGCTTCCCAAGCAGCGAGCCAAAGCAAAGTCATTCCGCTAGCAGAGTAATAATCGAATATTTGAAATACGTACATCCCACCCTGTTTGTAAATTAAAAAATGCAATACTGTGCGAAGTCATGAACATACTTTTTAGTTGCTTGATATTTAAACTTTATAATAGTTAAGTCATTTAAACAAAAGTAATAAGTTTGCACTGTTTTAGTTGAATCTTTTCGTTAGTTATTGAATTAAACACTTTTCAAATTTTCAGAAAACAGATTTTAATAAATAAAATAAAGTATTGATTCATTGTAATTAAAAGTATTAAAAGAAATTAAACAATGTTATACTTGAGTGACCATGGTCAGACCAAACAAAAAGAAAACGAAGCACAATACTCCTGCGAATTGAACTCTTTTCTTTTTTAAATACTTCGGCCAAATGTCGCTCAGTGATGTTAAAATTCCCTCTACGCAGACAAACTGTATAATAGTATTTATACAAAGTTATAAGTTTTAAAAATGTATTTTTTTTAGTTTTAATATAGTATAAGTGTTAGTGCACCATAGCACTTTTTATTGAGAAAATTTTACAAAATTTAACTAAAAACAGTTGAGTTTATAATAAAGATTTTGCTCATCGTAGCATAACTAAAGTTTTGAAATTTTACTTTAAAACCAAAAAAGTTCTGCAAAAAAACAAATCAACATTCACTTATCAGTTAATAAACAGGTGAACAAATTCACCAAGTAAAACTAATAAATAAACTAGTAGAACGGATAATTAAGCTCAAACACCTTTAGCAACATGAATAAGTCGTCAGTTTTTAAGTATTAAAATCTTCAATAAAAATAAATAAACCAACCTGGCTGTCGAGTCCGAGCAGTATGACCATGAAGAAGAACAGGCAGGACCACATTGGGGCGAAGGGCATGGACGTCATGGCCTTCGGGTACACGATGAACACCAAACCGGGACCCGACGTGGCGATGTCCTTTATCAGCACGTTGCGCTGATCCGCCATGTAGCCGAGGAAGGAGAAGACGACGAAGCCGGCGAGGAAGGAGGTGAGCGAGTTGACCAGGGCGATTATCAGCGTGTCCCTTTGAAAAGTTGCTGGGTTTGGTGGGAGTTCAATGTTTTCTATGCAAGCTTTCGTTTAAATGGAGTGTTTAAGGCAAAAAAAAATTGAACGTTATGGAGTAAAACTAAAATAAACGATCTAATTTAAGTTTATTTTGAAACTTTCATTTGTTTGCGCAGATTTGTTACAATTTTATTAAAAATTGAATGACACGCGGAGATTAAGTCAAAGAAAAAACACTTTAATAAATAAAAACTCTTAAAAAAAGCTGCTAACAAAATAGTGATGAATTAAACCTGACGCAGTTGTTGTGGTATTTGTTGTAACTTCCTAGCGCAGGTAAAGCACCGAAACCGATAAAATAAGAGAAAAACACCTGAGTGCCCGCATCAACCCAAACCTTAATTTTTAAATAAAACAAAATATTTGTTGTTATATTTAATTTCAAAACTACTTAGTATAGATGTGATTCTAGTTTTTTTTAGTTTTTTTCATACTGTTTCTACATTTAAACCAAAAAAAAAAAAACTGACTTGGGATTCTTCTAATTTAGTCCAGTTTGGTGTCAGGTAGTACTCGATGCCCTTCATTGATCCTTCCAAAGTAACACCTCTGATCACGAATGCTATCAGTACAACGTAAGGAAACAACGCAGTGAAGTACACTATCTATACGATTAAATTTAAATTTATATTAAATTTTAACGATTGCTGTTTTCACAAGAAACACTATTTAGCTTAAAGTTACTACTTTGAAGGCACTTTAAAATTACTAATTAATTTATATAGTTGAAAAGTAAATTTTCTTAAGCTTTTCTTACTCTTTATAAATGTTTTGATTTTTTTAGGCGTTTTTTTAATGTGGATCAAATTTTGTTGCAAAAAATATAGTACAATAAAAAAGAGCTTTCTAAGTTATTAAACAACACAAACTGATGATTTATTTTTTACTACGATAACTTTAAAATTTTTGTAGAAACCTTTCCTGTAGTTTTAATTCCTTTACAAATGCAAACATAGCAGACGAACCATGCTACAAACAAGCAAACTGCAAGTTCAACTCGCAAACTGCCCACTTCTGTTATTCCCCCGCTTATTTGCAGCACCTCTTTTCTGTCATGAAATTATTTACAGACTTGTTTTTAAATCCTTTTACTATAAGATACTATGAATATTTAGTTAGAATTTTTATTTGAAATTTAAATTATTAAACGTCTTTAAAAATGTAAAAACTGTTTAAGAAAGCATTTTTTGAATTTTGCTAAGAAAATTTTTGTTGTTGTAATTTTTGCAATAACTAAAGCTATATAAATTAATTTTCGTTAGTCCTTTTTGAGGTTTACGAAAGCTATTAAGCGTTTGATTAATTTAATTGACCAAAAACAAAATATCTAGATATTTAAACTAACAAAAATGTTTGGAAAGTCAATAGTTAAGTTAAGTAATAATGTTCCAAGTATATTTTAACGTTAAAAATTCAACTAATATTATTACTATGCTTCCTTTTTTTTCGGGACTATTCAAAACATTTCAAATAGACTTTGTTCAGTTCTAAAAAATTAACAAAATAATTTAGAAAAATAATTTAATGCTTAATTAAGTGTTAATTTATAACTTTATGTTTTAAACATTTAACATTGGTTTATTATTTAAAGTACAGGAAGAACGTAAAAATTTATATTGATTCTGCATTTATTTTTGCTTAAATAACACTATTTACTATATTATAGCAAAACTTAGATTTATTTTTGATTTTTGAACAAAAATTTAAATAAAGTTAAAAGTTTTAATATTAGTTAAAAAGATTATAATCGCTTTAAATACAGAAATTTTGTTTCAAAGTTAAAAATTTCTTTACAAACGCACATACTAACGACATACGTGTATTTTGAAACATTCTTACAAGATAAAACTTGCAACTAACTCCCAAAATTCGTCAACCGCATCTGCGTACTTGATTGAGGTGTTAACCGTGTTGTTTGCCGATATAATTGTTGAAGTGTTCACTGCAATAAATACTTGGTTATTCTATCTTTACAAAACTTGCGACTGTATAACGTTCTAACACACGCTTTATGCATTTACTTTGCTTTGAAATTTCCTGATGTTAAAAAAACTAAAACTGTTTTATATGGATTTTAACAAACTTATAATCTTTCAGAGTTGTTTACTAAGGTTTAAGATAGAGATAATTAGAACACAACTTATTATGTCATGAACAAATAAAAAAAAAACATCAAGATTAATGACAATTTTTAAGCAACAAAATCTATTAAATTTACTGTTTATTAAAAAAATATATACAATATATTACTTTACCTGAAGATACGCAGTTTTGAGTGTTCCATGAATTATTGCAATCGCTCCACGGCAACTTAAGTGTAAAGGATTTGTAGAAATAATAGACTGCCCATGTCAGCACCATTATGTAGTACGTGTTCGTATAAAACGACACCACTGTGGTGCAGTAGCCGATACCTGCTTAAAGTATAAGATTAAAATGTGTTTTAGGCAAAATGCAAGTTTTTAAGTGTTTTATAAAACATTTAATTTTAAATTCAAAATATTAAGGCGAATACTTTGTAGTTTTGAATGTGTATTTAGTAAGAATAGAAATATTTCATACTTACAAAAGCATGGGTACATGAAAAATTCTGTTAAAAATCTGACAAGCATTGTTTACGATTTATCGCCTGCGCTTAAATTTCAAGTGAACTGAAAAACCACCTTTCATTAGAGGGCAAATGTTCCATATACGAATCGGCCCTTTTTTCATAAACTGTCCCAAGGAAATTTCCAACAAGAACAGTGGCACGCCACAAAATATCACGACTAAAATGTACGGAATTAAGAAGGCGCCTAAGAAAATTTAATTTATTTTTAAAGTTTTTTGTGTAGTTAAATATCAAGAGTTTTAAAATTTAATTAATCGCTATACTTCTTCGAAAAATTATGGTAAATATAATACAGGAAATTTTTAAATACTTTACTTTAACTTAGTTAGTAAAAGATGTATACCAATTTTTTTTTTTACATATTTCACTTTTATAAGTTGTGTAGTCAAATTAAGAATAATATAAAAGATATTTCAAAAACGACTTAACAAAATTTCTTAAAAAAAAAATCCTTAAAAGGTTTATCTTAACATGTCTACAAAAAAAAAATAAAAAACAGACAACACTTACTATAAAAATCAAAAAATATATTAACTTCTGTAGAAGTATCTGTACTAAAGTATCTATTTTACCAAAACAATATGCTTCACAACCTCCACCGTTCTTGTAGCAAAGGTACGGAAACCGCCAAACGTTTCCCAGGCCCACGGCGGCACCCACACACGAAACCAAAAAGTCCAGTCTCCCCGTCCACGTTTCCCTTTCCTCCCTTCCGTACACCAAACTTTTATCTTCAGCCATTTGTTTTGCAACGAAGATGGTTTGTTTCTTTTTTAAGTATTTTGTTGTGTTATGTATATATATTCTTAGTTTTATTATACTTTGTCTTTATTGCTTTTAATGCTTAACTATAAATGGAATTTTTTTCTAAATTCCTTTTGTACGTTAACAAGTTTTACACTATGTAGTCTTAAATAATGTAGAAAATTCTAAAGTTTTTTAACTATTATAATATAAAGTTTGTTTTTAATAAGTTTAAAATAAATTTAATATTTAAAATCGGTTTCAAAGGTAAAAACTAAAACGAAACTGGTAAATTTCATATTAGAGAAAAAGTGTTATGCATATCAATTTATGAATTGTAATAAATTTTGAAATGTTTGTTTTTTTTTTAAAGTCCAGTGGTGTAAGAGTCAAAGAATTTGGTTCCTGTAACAATAACAACATTTATTTACTAACTTTGGTATCAAAAAGTATAGAGTTTCTTTCTTAATTATAGCACAATTTTCGTTTTAGTTTTCAAATTGAATAAGTAAAAAACGTAATGTTATTAAATAAAGCTTAAACTAGTACTGGTGTATTGAAAACTTATTAACACAAATAATTTATTATACAAAAGTAATAATTTTTGTAATTTTTTTTTAAATTTTAAATTATCTGTTTACCATTATTAAAATTAAAGTATACTGATAAAAATATTTTCAACTATTTCAGTAATATTATTATTTTTTCACTATGATAATAACATACTTGCAACTCTAAAAAATTTTGATTAGATATTTTTTATAGAGACCTTTTAACGATTTTTTAATATAAACTAATACTTAATACTTTTACTAAACTAATGTAGATAACTAAACTAATTTTATAAGCTTGCGATATATTTTCTTACAATTAGATGACCAACAAAAGAGCATTTTCATATACAAAACAAATTTTATTTTTACAAAAATTAGTTTGCGAAAAGTTGTTATTACAGTCTAAATATCTGCTAAATAAAGCTTTTTACCAAAACAAATGCTATTAAAATTATCTAAAATATCTTACGGAAAAAAAGTCAAACTATATAAACTAAATTTAATTTATTATATACTGTATTTTAACTTTCATCTCTCTCGTTAACAAAATAATTTTTTTTATTGATTAAAAAATATTATTTATTAAATTCAAACTCTCAATTACAGTATTTACTTCTTATGCCACGTTAGATTTCAATAAAAAATAATTGTCTCATAGTTAACAAATGTAATAACCAACATAAATAAATAATTAAAATTTTTTACAAAATAATTTTTTTATCAAAAGTTTTTATTCTATTTTTTTTTGTGTCAAAGTCTTTAGCCTTAAAGTATCTTGCTTCATCCTTTTTGTTATAATCTTGTTATATAAATTACATTACAATACTGATATTTCTAAGTTTTATTTACCTTTGCTTAAGCAATTCTTCATTAGTTTATACATTTATTCTATTTGGTAATGTTCAAACTTGGTTTAAACTTGTTCTGCACACTAGTAAAATCATACTTATTGAGATTTTGATTTACTTAAGTTGTTTTTTTTGTTTTAAAAAAGTAAGTACATCAACTAACTATCTTTACTCTATAATAAAGTATATGAAAATAAGGTATTTTGTATAAAGTTTTGAACTAATAACAGTAAATATTTTTATAGCGCTGCACTAAAAACAGTAGCACCTTAGGGTATAATCAATCAACTATATATTTCAATAAGTTACGAAAATTTAAAGCACACTTAACACTTTTAAGCCAACTAAACAAATATGTTTTTAAACTAATTAACAAAGTACAATTTTTTTTAAGTAACACGTACTTTTTACAGTTATAATAACACATACTTTTAACTCATACTTTTTTATGCTACTAAAAGAAAACTCCAACAAAATAGCTTTTATTTATTAAATTTTTACTGCAGCCTTTTCAACGTTTTTTTTACTAAATTAGTTCGACTTGTTTTATTGCTTCAACAAAAATGTCATGCCATATCAAATTATCAATGTCAAATAATACAATTTAAAATTTCAGATCAGTATTTCTAGCTTGCATACTTATTACAAAGAACAAACCAAAAAATTATTAAATAATATAACTATAACAGTTATTGCGTAAATAGATGGGTGTTTACAACTGGTTAGTCTCATGAGAATATTTTCATTTGAGCGTTTGTAATTCAAAGACTACTTAACGCCTAATTCATTTATGCTGTAATTTAATCGGCTTTGCTAAAATTAGTGTTTATTGTTGCAAAAATGTTAATGTCTGTTTTGTATGGTAACTGATAATTTTAACAATGCAAATGTTCAATTAGTAGTAAATAGCTAGCTATAAATGGTAATAGATAGCTAAAAATATATTAGTATTTGCTATATTAGACATTTTATGCTGCACAACTTTTTCTACGCTAGACACTAAATATTTTGTTTTCAAATATAAATATTATATTTAAACCGTCTTAAACTAAACAGAAAATATATAATATAAACATTTGAAAAATTGTATTTCATGTGTAATGTTTTTACACAAAATATCAGACAATCGTAAAATATATTTAACTTACTTTTAGAAAATTTTTATATATAATATTAAAGCACGTACTGTTTATAAGAACTTTATTGAAAAGCAAATGTACTTTTATCTCACGCTTGCTCGTGAATAAAATGCTTATAAATAGAAACTGCCTAAAATTAGTTTACAAAGTACACAAATTCATAGAATAATAATCTTATTAAAAAGGGTGTGAATTTTTTAGCTGTAAGTTCTTTAGATAGAGTATTAGTTGAATATACAAAATTGTGCAAAACTAAACATAAAACACTTTAAATTTTATAAGCAGCTTATAATTAAAGGCCAATTTTTTTAGCCAATGATAGGTGAATATTTTACAAATTAAATATTTAAACAAAAACGAAATCATAAGTAGTTCAAATTACCATATAATTAAGTTTAAATTTTCTTATTCTGGTAAAAATATATAAATAAATTCAAAGCAAAAAGTTATCCTAACTAGTAAACTAAACGTATTTATCAATAAAACAATTGTGCTGTACTTACAAACTAACTTTTGTTTAATCAAACCTTTACTTTTCTACAAAAAATTTAGTTAAACTAGATGTATTATAATTAACTAAATATTAATTTGTTTTTAATACAAGCATAAAACTAGTTGCACAAAAATATTTTTACAAAGTTAAAATTAAAATAGGGATTTCTGTAAACAAAAAAAACCACAATTAACGATTCTCAACGGCTCTTAAAATTAAATGAAGTGATTGTACAATATATATATAAATATAGAAAGTTTGTTTTAAGGTGTAAAAACTTGCAGAACTCGAGTTTCGTGCCTACGCACTTCTCAACTGCAAAACAAGTTTAAAATAAAGCACAAAACAAAACACTCAAATGATAGTTTAAAATTTAAGAATAGATATATTATGACGTAATTTTCGAAACTATCAAAAATCATGCAAAACGACTTGTGCAAAAATTAACTTATTAACCGATAATAAAATGGCAAAATATATAAAACTTCAGATAGTGACTACAAGTTTGAAGAGGAAATTGAATAAGATAAAAACAAGATAAAAAATTAGATAAAATTTGAAATTTAAATTATTATAAGTTAAAACTAAACTTATTAAACTTCAAAAGCGATTTTTTATATGTCAACAAGACGATTCGTAATCGTGCTTTGTTTTTAAAAAGTTTTCTTTGTTACTTGATCTTTTATTTAAACGTTGATTAATTATATTTGGCATCTGTTTCATAAGAATTTTTTGGTGGCTAGAACATTTATTTATGTTCATAATTTTCGTGTTTTTCTTTTTATAAGGCATATAGGAGAGACCATACAAGTTGAGCTTCACATCCAGGTAGTCAGTCGCGAACATTGGTGATTTAACAGTGACTCGTAACCCCATAGACTTGAAGAAGGCGTGCGTTTGTTTTTTTAGAAGTCAAGACTGAGCCTTCAAAGTATGTTTGCGGCCTAAAGCGCAAAATTTATTTATTCAAATTAACTCGGGAGGTGATAAAAAGAGCACAGCCAATAGCAGATGGTAATAACCCTGTTTGTAGGCTGTGCTTAAAAAAATCAACAGCCGTTGTGTATGCGTTGAAAAAGGAAGGTTGTTTCAATAAGAGAAATGAATTCACATCGTCTTGTAGATACATGAAAAAGCTCCTCTTAAAATGCAATAAATTTTAAACTATTTCATAGTCACTTAACTGTGGTTTTTGTGAATTTCAGTTGTTTGTTTAGTTAGAATCACCTTGGGGGTGCGAGGCGGCATTCCAGGGGGTGCGAGATGGCTTTTCATTTTTGTATGATAAATAAGGAGACTTTCACTCTCTGATAAAGTTTTTAAAGTTAAAAAGTACACATTGTTATAAAAAGAAGTTGGCGCTTATTTTCTGATTAAATTAATTTTATTATACGTCATAGGATAGAGCAAGAGCGCTTTTCTAGAAGTAAATTCATTTTACTAGTTTCATTTAATAGCTGTTAGTTTAGAATTAACATTCCGTAAAGCTTTCTTAGAGTTTTACACCTGTTAATTTTAATCATCTATTCTTTAAATATTTTATTTTCGTAACTGGCCATTAGTTGTTTAAAACAGATTATGAGCTAGCATTTTAATATAAATACTTAGATAAAAATTAGTATCTTCAGCAGGTTTTTTATTAGCTGTTAAAAACAGGTACTGTTAAGTCTATTACATTTATAATGTAATCTTATATTAAGCTTAGTTGTGCAGAAAGTGATGCTTAAAGATTTAACATCAGTAAATTGTAAAGTTCACAGCAATTACTGTATGTTATACCATTTAAGAAAACTTGTTTTTAGCTTTAGTGAAACCAATTTTTATAGATCAGCAAAAGTATTCAATGCATCAACTTTGTTTCTATTCATTCCTTTTTTAAACTTAAACCATTGACCTTTTTCAATCTACTTTTTCTATTATTGTTGTAAGCATACAAAATTTTTTTGTATTTGCTTTTATACATATCTTTTTACAATTTAAGACTAAATATCTTTTAACTTTTTATAATCTTAATTCAAACCTTTATTATTTTGAAACCTCCTACCTGCTAATAGTTTAAAAAATAAAACATTGCATAAGCTTAACTTAAAACAGCTGATTTTTATTTTTTAAGTACATATGTTCATAACAAATGTATAAAAAGTTTAGTTTTAAGTTTAAGTCTAATATGTATTACTTTTCTAATGCTTTTTCCTCACTTCTAATATTTTTTCAAATCTTAAAAAACTTAATGACGAAGTCATAGGCTGAAGCATTTTTTTTTATAAATTTCATGAAAAAATGTCTTAGTAATTGACTTTTTTATTTTTTTTAGAATACAGTTTATTTAATTAGTACTCAATCATGTCAAAGATAAGGAAGTGGAATGATAGTTATGTTCAGTTTGGTTTTACTTACACTGAAACAGTTAAGGCCTGCAAAAACCGCAATGCATGTTATGTAACATTCAGAAAACGTTTATCGTTGCAGAGGGAAGAGTGAGTTCTGATGTTTTCTACCTTATAAAAAATAGATAAAACTTTTTCGAATATAGTTTGTTATGTTTTTAAATTTCCAAGTATTTTATTTTCGTTAATATAGTACACTATCATAAAAATTAAAATACAAATTATTAATTAATGAAATCAATGATTTTATAATCAAATTGTTAATAAATAATTATTCAATGATAAATTTTTAAAATTTTATTACAATACAATGTTTCACTCGTTTAAAAAAACAAGATCTTCAGTTGTTTAAAATCTTATTCAAATAGAATAAGATTTTAAACAACTGAAGATCTCGTTTTTTTAAACGAGTGAAACATTGTATTGTAATAAAATTTAAAAAATTTATCATTGAATCATTCTCCTTTTTAAGTCGAGAACTTTGATTGCAACCTCTAAAGCAAAAAGTACGCAATAAATAATTATAGCAAATAGTGTTAGGGGTGCGAGATCAAATTAAGAGACTTTAGGGGTGCGGGGCATCAAAAAGGTTGGGAACCACTGAGTTAGATGAAAGATCAATTTTTGCACCGAATACTTGTGATGTACAATATCCAATTCTTACGTCATATTGTTTTTTTTTATAACTTTTGCATCTCTGTTTACCAAAGTGCTTTTTATTTTAAATTGAACCAGCTGAAGATGAAGACAATCTTTTTTTCTCTATATGAAACATATGTTCTGAAATTTTTAAAAGCGCATTTTCCTAATAAACTATTTGAAAGCCCTTTAAATAGGCTTTGTAGAAAGTAATTTAGTTTAAATAATCACCTTATTTTCCATAATGTATATATATATATATTAGAATGGTTATAAAAATGCAACCTTTGAGTTTTAGCTGAAATTTTATTTACATGTGGAACTTATTAAAAACAACCTGTGCAAAATTTTAGCTGTTTTGGAAAAACGTTTATAGAGGCTGTGTTTCATATCTTAACACAGCTCCAATGTAAACTGTATGGATTTTAAAAAAGCAAACTTTAAGTTTTAAGCTGAAAACTGTTATACATGTGGCAGATGTAACAAAAGTTCACACACTTACAGAATTTAAGACGATCTAAAGAAAGTTTTACGTGAAAACTTCCTAACTTTTTCAAAAGAACTTAAAATTAGAGAAACTTTACTAAAAATGATAAAAAATAACAGAAAAAAAAAGCTGAGCAAAGTAAAACTTATAAACATAAAAAGATTTTAATTAAATATTCTAAACTAAAAAATAGTTCATTACACCAGTTCACTCGTTAGGGCAGTAAAGAAGTTTCCAAAAAAAGCTATAAACTAACTCAACCCAAAACATAAACTGTTTAGTTTTGATCAAATTTAGAAGTTTTTTTTTATCTTTTATCTGTCGTGTAGGTTACAAAACCTTATAATTGTTTTGTTAAGACATGGCTTTTTATAGGCACTGTGTTAAAAGCTTTGAAAATTGTAAGTACGGTTTTCACATACTATTGGAAAAACGATTTTGATAATTTCAATATATCACCATACCTAATATACTGACACTAATGTAAAATCATACATTCACTTTTAAAAAAGTTATGAATTAATTTTAAACTATTTTATTTTACTACGTAAATTGTTAGTAAATATACGTTTGCTTAAATTTATTTAAAAGTCAGATTTAATTGAATATATCATAAAAAATTTTTAAGATATACCAAATATAAACTTATAAGTTACAAAAAAAAAATCAGCTTAAAGAAGTAAAAACATAAAATATTTACCAAATGTGTTTATAACAGCTTTTTCTTGTAAAAAAGAATAGACTGGTTGTACAAACTAAAAATCTTATTATGCACAGTAGAATTTTAAAAATGTTTTATAGCTTTATATTTTTATATAGGCTACATTTTTAAACAGCTTCTTATTTATATATGTACTTTTTGTTTTTTGCATTGGTTTTAACTTAATGCTAAGTTGAATATAAAATTTTTTGTAACAATTGTCTTTCCTTTTAAATTTAAGTACTTTACTTTTGTTGATACTATATGTAGTAATTATGATGCATCTAGGTCATTTTAGTTGTACTACGTTTTATACTTTTAAAAAGTTGCAAAAGTTAACGTTCAATTTCGTGTTTTTTAACATAATAAATAATGGTGTTTTTTAATAGTAAGAATTTAATATTAAGTTAAATGTAAATGTAAAATTAAAATTACCTTATTTGTATGCATTTTTTTTTCTTGTTTTATATCTTAAGCAGTTACTGAAATTAATATTTAATTTATATTTTCTTTGGGCAAGTGCACTTAAAGTTAAGTCTAGTTTGCATGTTTGCAAAGTCGGTAAATAATTTTTTTTCTTCTTGATTTCAATTTTGATTAATAAAAATTTATTTTGATTAATTTTTAACATGTTTGGATAAATTGGGTTAGAAATAGTGATGTACCGGACTCACAATTTCGGGTCCGGCCGGACCCGGATCCGGATTTTTTTTTTCAAATTAGTGTCCGGTTGGACCCGGATCCGGACTTTTTTTTCAAATTAGAATCCGGCCGGAACCGGATCCGGACTTTTTTTTCATATCAAGCTCCGGCCGGATCCGGATATCAGACAAAAATGGCAATATCCGGCCGGATTCGGACCCGGATAGTGAGTCCGGTACATCACTGGTTTTCACATAAAAAGTAGAGCTTACATTTGTAGTTTCAAAATTTCATTTCTATAAAAGCTAAAAAAAAATATAGATAACTTTAAGTTTAGTATAAGGAAAATTGATAGAAAGATAAAGTACATCACAGAAACAATATCTGGTAGCTAAGATTAAAATCTATTAAATAAGATAAACTTGTAAAAATCAAGGAGGACCCCCCTATAGCCTTACCAATCTAAAATCAATTAAAATCAAGTTCTTGAACAAAATTAACTAGAAAATCACAAAATATTGAAAACTAGATCAGCTTAAACTCATTCAAAATCTAAAAGAAAACTACCCTGAGTTTTTCAAAAAATCTTTAAACTAGCCTAACAATTTGGTAGAAAAGTTTTTAATTTTACAACATAGGTAAAGAGTTGCATTTCTAAAATGTTTATTTCATAGTTTAAATGTAAACAAATGTAAATTAGTCTCGAGTTCAAAATGAGCCAATCACGATAGGTGTTTAATTATAACTGACCAAAATGACTCTTTTTAATTTACAAAGGGTTTGTTTTTGAAAAAATACTTTTCTGTATGCTTTTTTTTACTAACTAGATCCGAATCGGCCGGAACCGGATCCAGACTTTTTTTTCATATCAAGATCCGGCCGGATCCGGATTTCAGACAAAAATGGCAATATCCGGCCGGATCCGGACCCGTATAGTGGGTCCGGTACATCACTAGTTAGAAATAAGGATATAAATAAAAAAAAAATTACAAAACTTAAAATAGCTTACTCAGCAATATGCAAAACAGATTAGTCTTAAAGTTTACTTTCCTTTCTTTTGCAGCAAATAAATACTTAAAACACAAGCTATCGTAAATGTAGCTCTAAATTATATCAGAGAAGTTAAACTTATTTGTGTAGCTAAAGTATTATTGAATTTAGAATATATAAGTAGTTAAAACTTTTGTATGTAGCTTGGTTTTTTCTTCTAAACAAGACTATATTTTTGTTCGTTTTTAAAGTAAATTTTTTCAACAATACTAATGAATTTATATAAATACTGCTTTTTTTTTAACTAAATTAGTTTAATTATTATATGTAAGCTTGTATTTTATTTACATCAAAAATAACTAAAGGTTAGGATCCGGTAGATCACAATTTTTTATTTAAACCTAACTTTAAATAGCACTTCAAATGTAAAAGTAATTATAATTTAAATGCCGTTAATATTTATTTTCTTTAGTATTGAACATAAAGTACGATCTTTAAAACTAATTTAATAATATTAAGTCAAAAATGATGCAACATATCACGTTTTCTTGCATATAACTTTTCGTTACTTTTTTATATATCTATTTATTTACCAATTTATTAACAAGTTATAATAAACTGAGTATTGTTATTAGTAAAGGAAGCAAAATTAAACATACTTATTGTTTTTTTCAACCATTTAATTTTTTTTCATTTTTTAACCACAGCTGTTAAAAGTTTTTGCTATTTTTCACACAAGGTTAAGCAGATCAGTTTATGTTTTACTATCAGTTAAATTAAAGAGTATATATTTTGGTATAGGCTAAAAATGTATTTTATGAACTTATGCTCTGCGAAATTTGTTGTTACGTTCCAGTTAAACAAAAACTTTACGTTTAGTTTAAGATTTTAGTTTCACTTAACAATTGTTATTTGAATTTTGTAGCAAAGTTTTGATAAATGCATTTTTAGTGTCTGAAAACTATTTTCTAATGGAACTGAAAAATTTATAATCTCGTTAGTTTATTGTTTAGCCAATTAAAATCTACATAATTTAATTTTTCCATTTTATATGTGTTTTAAACTGTTTCTAAATGAAGAGCAAATTAGTTAATTTGAAACTTGAGTGACTAAAAAATAGAAATTTTAATATTTGCCTTTATTCAGAAACTTTTTTTATTAACTATAAACTACTAGTAGAAGTAATTTTACCTAAATTAGCCATAAGCAAAACTCAAAAAAAATTGCTATGCAAGTGCAAATTATTTTTTTACATACTTATGTCAAGTTTTTATGTCTTTAACTTCAACAGAACTAAGCTTTTGTTTTCTACTTCAGGAGCTCAAAGATTAACTATTACATAATACAAACTGTTGCAACTTATAAAAGCAATTCAGATATTACAAAAACGAATGAAAAATGTTGCTGCTTGTACTAGCCGTCTTCGATGGATAACCAACAGAAAATTGCTGCGGTATGTATATATATATACTTTATTAGAAAAGTTAAGTTTTAAACTTCCGTACGTTTCACAAATACGTTTCATAAGTGAAACGTACGTACTGGAATTTAAAATCGAATTTTCAAAATAAATCATTTAAAAGCCCTTTTATTGGGCTCAGTAGAAAGTGATTTAGTTTAAATAATCACCTTATTTTCTACATATTTATGTATATATATTAAAGGTTTTATAAAAAGTTCTGATCGATCACAGCGTATTTCAAATTCAGCTAATCGTACAATAAACTGTACCATTACTACGTCACAATTATCATAAAAATTTAAAATTGAAATTTCTGTTCACTATTATAATAAACTGTAACTTACTGACGATCACATGAAATTTTACATTTCAATGTGTGAAACAGCTGTTTAAATTATAGTTTTTATATAATTAGATAAATATTTGTATATATATATATTCATTGAAACTTTTAACACACAATGTTGCAGCTCACTATCGTAAGGATGACGTAAAATCGATGAAATCTTTTGAGCCCTACGGCGAAACCAAACAAAATATAAAATGATTGTATTTTTTTAAGCATTATAATTTGTTAACTGGCATTTAAGCAGCTAAAATGAAAGTTTTTGTTATTTTAGCTTTTTTCTTTCTAGCCACTTTCACCAATGGCAACGATAATGAATTAAAATGCGATGAGGGGTTCGTTTCTGTTGAAGTTAAGTACGGATTCAGGATGTGCGTTGGTTAGTAAAAACTGTACTTACACTAAACAAACTAATATTATTAAGTCTAATGGTTACAACCTAAAAAAAGCATTCAGTTGCTTTCAAAAGTAAGGCATTCATTTCATAACTACTAGACGAGCGACCATGGCTAATTACACTAATTAAAAAATTAACAAAAGAAATTTGTGCAGAATGCAAAGACACGATAACGTCGGGAGGTTGTAATGGCAGGCCGAAGGTGGACATGTGCGGGGTGTACGCGGCAGCGGGGCACTGTCAGGGCGAGAGCTTCTCCAAAAACATCAGGAAGAGGTGCCCGGTGTCGTGCGGGTTGTGCGGGGGCGCCGAGTAGCGGTTGACTTATCTTCGGCGACTTTTTTGCTTGCGACGCGTGCGCAGGTTTAACCGCGAGACAAGTTGTCGCTGAAAAAATTTTTGATGCAGTTTTACGCATCTTGCCTGATTCGTGAGCGAACTTTGAAAAATAAAACTTGTATAATTTTCACAATACGTTTTTCATGAATATTGTGTATTATATTAAAGATGTTACAAAAAGTTCTGGTCGTCTAATAGTTTAAAACATTTTTCTAATATAACCTTTTTAAACTTTCCAAAATGCATAAATTAACAATTTCAGCGTATTTTTAAAATTCAGCTAACTGTACAATTAACTCTATTATTTTTACGTCATAACTATGATAAAAACATTTCAACTTCTAAATTTTTTTTAACGGGTAGCTTTAGATTTCCACTACTTTTTTGAATTGCTAGAAAATCATGCAAATAATTTGCATATTTGCTGAGTCAGTAAAATATTATTTTATTTCATTTTTAACTTTTACAACAAAATTTAGTTTTCTATTTTTTTTTTATGTTTGGGTAGGGTGGGTTAGGGATATGGGTATAAATAGTAAAAAACATTAAACAAAAACTTTAAAAATATTTTGCTGACTCAGCAAATATGCAAATTATTTGCACGATTTTCTAGCAACTCAAAAACATTAGTGAAATTTTTGAGCTACACATGTTTAACATTGTAATAAACTTTAGCCTACTGAGGAGTATATGGGGTTTTATATCTCATATACGAAACGGTCGTCTAAACTATTGTTTTTATATAATTAAATAAACATTGTGTGTTTTATATATATTTGTTCAAGCAGTTTTAAAAGTAATACTTTTTAAAGCCGTTTTTGTGCAACATACAGTTTTAGCGACTTAAATAAAATGTAAACTTTGTTTTAATATTGAACGGTTTATTTTTTTGTTTAAAAAGTTAAGTATCTTTCATTAAACTTTAAAGTTATCATTTGGTATTTATTAATTATTTTTTGCAAAGTTATTGTTGTTTTATTGTATATTTCAGCAACTTCTTTAATAAAAAAATCAGATTAGATTTTATCGTTTAGCGTTTGACTAATAAGGTGCTTAAACTAACAAATATTGTTGAGATGAACTTTTATTAGTTTTAAAAAGCTGTAAGTTGTGTAACTTAACTAAGTTTTTATTTTATTACACATTTTTCATCTAAAAAACAACTTTAACTTCTTATGATTAGTTTTTTTTACGTTTTTTATCTTTTTTTTTATTTATAGCCATCAGAAAACATAAATTACTTTCAAATTGTTTAAACGTGTTTTTTCTTTTGAAAACATGCCTATAAACTGCCGAAATTTGTTTGATAATTACAACTTTTATTTTATGGAAATCAATACAGAACTTGAAATTTAAACATTTTGCTTAAAACTTTTAACTATAATAAAATAACATAAAAATCAAGTGTTTTTTGTAAATACTTTAGTAAGTAAGGTTATTAAACAAAGTCTTAGCGTTTAATATTTTTGGCTCTAAGTGCAAAAGCTTTTATAATCAAACTGATTATATAATTTGTTTTTCAAGTTGTATAGAAAAAAAAGAAAAAATAATTTAAATTAGTCTTAAAAATAAACTAAGAGCAAAACGATTAGCTTTGCAATGTATTTCGTAAGTTTTAAAAGTACTTGTGAAAAATAAATAGTTTGAATACATCTAAAAGATGTATAAAGTTAAATTCTAATTTTTCATAATAAACATATACAGACCAACTAAAGGTCTAACAACAAAGAACTATATGTTCAACTATTTGTTTTCGTAATTTTTTATGGGTAAAAACTCATTCTTATTTTTTCTGTATCAATAACAAATATTTATTTATTCTAAAATAGTGTATATTACCTTGTCTTTATCCAAAAACAAATTATTTAAACAAACTAAGGAATTAAATAGGTTTGACTTTTCAACTTATTGTCTCAAAACTTTTTTGATAAGCTCTAATAGTTGTTTAAAAAGGCAGTTAAATTTTTATAACAACATTTTCTTAGAAATAAAATCTCTCTATTTAAAAAAAATGTCGAAGTCAAATAGTTATCGAATATTAAAGCGTCGTTTTTTGCATAATGAAAAGTAAACTTTATTTGTAAGGAGAATACTAATTAAAAATATCTATTTTGTAACTTTATTTTTAGTAAGAGAACTTTAATTTTAGTATATTTGCATATATTTTAGGCGGGCGTATAGGACTAAACTCTGTTTTTATTTGTGACGTACACGATATTTATTTACTAAAATCAATTTTGGAAGAATATGTATTTGTTTCACACTTGAATCATTTCTATAGAAAACGTTGTGTTGTAAAGACTTCTAAATTTAAGATTTGCTTATTTTTGTAAGCAATAGTTTTAGTTTTTATCACAATATATGAATAATAGAAATAAAATAAGTTTAATTGAACTAAAAAAAAACGACGAGTTATTACGTATTGCAAGCTTTTTTATAATAAATGATCAACTTCTTTAAACAAATTAAGTGATGAAGAGCAACTTTCTCTTGAAAGTTGTAATTTGGAACTGCAACAATGAAGAACGTCAAATACACAAACAAGAAAAAACTCATGCTTTGTTTGCCAGAAATGCTCAGAGAGCAAATAAAAACACTAAAAAGTTTTCCAAAGTCATAAGCACTTTCAAAAACTCATCAGTTTTAAGATTCGAAAAGAATTGACCGTCCAGAATAGAACGCTTAGCAGATGAAACTAAAAATGTCAAAAGTAACATCGAAAAAAATTGCACCACCAGGTACAAGCGCGACAAAGCCGCAACTTGCAAAGACGCACGAGAAAACTCAACGCAGAATATCACCAAGCATCAAAGTGGCACAACGGTAGTGACACGTTGACTTTCAGAAAAAAATCACCGCAAAGTGTCAAGTGGCAGTGGAGTACCAGGAGATTAAAACTCGCGTGCGAGGCTCGGCACGGTTGGAACAAGGCGACGACCCGCTGTACTCGAACCGGTCGTGGTCCGATAAAAAAATCCCCTTTCATGAGACGAGACGTAATGATTTTGCACGGCGATAACAGGAAAATTGTTCACGCGGAGTGGCTACTTGTTTCAGGTTCAAGATTTTGCGCTTCCAACAAACTTTACATTTTTAACAAGCTGCACTTTTGAAACATGAACCTGTGCTACCCGTAAAAAAAGATCGGAAGAAAAAACTATCTACATAACTTCGACAGATTTAACTAATTTAGTAAGCTATAAAACAGTTTAAGTCGGTCTTTGGTCAATATTGATATAGGTTCTCTTAAAAAATACCGAGTACAAAGTTTAAATTTAATTACAATGAAATTAATTTTAATTTTTTCTTGTTTCCGATATAAGATTTGTTTAACAGATTTCTTCGTTTGATATTAGTTTAATTAAGTTGTTATTAATAGATTTGCCAAAAAAGTTTGTTGATCACTATTAATACAGGTTCGTTTTGACTTAAATATTTTTTTGAACATTTGAAAACGTTAAGTTTAGGCTTATCAGTGTAATTATTAAATGCATCTTTAATAGATTTTGTTTAAGCAAAAAACTAAATGTATTTTATTTTCTTATTTATAAAACTACCAAACCACAAAACTTTTTAAAACATAACAAATATATTATAGTCTGAAGAAGGGTTTTCCAAAATGAGCAAAATGGCCTCTTAGGGGCCATTACAGAAAATTAGGGAGCCATGAGCAGTAAAGGGGTCGCAGGGGGCCATGAGACCATAATTTAAATTTTACACTAGATATTCTGGAGTTGATGGTGAAGAGCAGTAAAAAGTCTTAGGCGTTGTTAATGGTAGTTTTGAAACTTATACTAGATATCATAAAAAATTTAGGGGGCTTTAAGCCGCCAAAGGGGAGCCACAAGGCTATAATTTGAAACTTACACGAGATATTCTGGATTTGATGATGAAGATCAAAAATAAAATCACTCATAAATGAAATATTAGGAATTTCATGTTCAATTAATGGTAATTTTAGTAAAACGTTCAGAATTCATGTCTTACATAAAAACAGTTTAGTTAAAAAAAAAAAAGCGTGGACCATTTAAAAAAGTCATATTTTAAGTTTATTAAATTAAGTTTGATAAAAAAAAACTCTGCTACAGTGACCGTTTGAAAATTGAAGGTTTTTTAAATTTACAATCGGGCATACTTGTATATATTATCAAAATATTAGAAAGTTGGAAAAAAACGACTATTGAGAGCACAGCAAAGTAAGAATATTGAAATTGAAAAAAAATTGGCAAAAACATCGGTTAGAGTAAAAACTCCAAAAAATATACATTTTATTATAAGGGGCCCCACTCAAAAGTTCAAACCCAAATCCAATGAATTAAGAGCAAAGGATCTTTCTCTAGAATAAAAAGAAAATCTTAATTAGCTTTAAAGATAAGGAAAATATTTATATCTAAAGTTTGGACATTTTTTAAAAATTGTAAAAAATGCTAATCGAGCCAAGTTAACGCTCGTGTTGAAAAGTTCTGTAAACTCTTCGTTTTGTTTACTTGGTTAAGATATCAGATTTCAATCAAAAAGTTCATTGGTTATTAACCAATTCTTATACAATAAAAATGTAGCAGGTCGTGTTTTGACTGGTTTTCTTGAGCCAGTGCGACACTTAATAAAAAAAAAAAAGTTTCAATTGTTACATTAGTACTTTAATTGTTAAAGTAGACTTGTTAGTGTTTTTATTAATTATAAATTTTGAATACAAGTGTATAGGACATAAATGACTTGTGACAATGATTAATAGAATTTTTTATTTTACTTTTTTCGTAGTTTAAAAAAAAAAATCATATTATTTTCTCTTTTAAGATAACCTGTTATTTTGAATAAAAAATTTCATCAAAAACATTTATCCATTGATTATTTTTTTTTTTTAAAGAATAAAAAAGCAACTTCAATATGTATCATTAAAGCAGATGCTTGCATACTTTTAGCTATATACTTTTATGCTAATATTTTATTATTTATTTGATAGTTTCAATTTATGACATATATCATATATGTTAAAACTTCAAAATTTTTTTTTTCAAAAATATTTTCTAATAAAAAAAATTCTGTTAATAAAAAAATCTTAATTAATCTATTTTATTTGATGTTCTATTTTTTGAGTGAAAGAATGTTATGAAAACAAAATTTTAAAACAGTTGAAGTTATATCATTCTCTTTAGCAATAAGTGGAGAGCTTTAATTGTTATTTATATTTAAAGACAAAAGCTTTAAATAAATGATATGGTTAGTTTTGTACTGCTTTTAGTGCGAAGTATAGTTCAGGCACGTAGCTTGGTGTACGCTTCTGCGAATCTACAGAAACGTAAACATTTGTGCGAAAAAACTCGCTTTTCTTTCGATTATACAGCTTTTAAGACCTTGTTTATTTAGTTTGAAGTATTCGTTTGTACTTAGTTTTGCACTCCTGATAGATAATTTTTACACATTTACGGTACTCTCTAGCACTTTTAGTGTCATAAATATTGAACAAATTGAATACATCTAAATTGATTGTATAAAAATAGGTTAGTGTAGCTTTTTGTTATTAAATAGCAAACTATTATAAAAAAACTCATTTGAAAGCTGTAGATTTGGTTTAAATGATGTGAGAAAAAAAAAGTAAGTGTGAGAGAGGATCTTGTACTATTGAAATGGTTGTGGTGAGTCAAAAAGAACTTAACACTTTTTGAAATTTACATTTTTTTGTGTTACAAAAGAGCAAATACGGATAGAAGATATATAACAAGACGAATTTTAGAATAGATGAACTTCAAAGTAAACTAACATGAAGAATTAACTTTTGTTTTAAATCAAATTGACTCTCTGAATTAAATGTTTTAAGATTAAACCCCTGTGGTCGACAAATATACAAAAATGAAAAATTTTTGAAACAGTGATGACAATATCATTTCCTGAAGTTTTATCAAGAAGATAAGAATCTATTAAATCAGAAAAAATCACACAATAAGACAAATAGCTTGCAACAAGAAGACAAACTGAAAAACTCAATAATATAACATTTTTGCCAGAATAATATAAACAAATTATAGTTTATTTTTTATATTTTAGAACTCTGTTTTTTAATTAAAACTTGTTTTAAAAATTTTATGAATGCTTAGGTTAGTTAAAGGTTTAAGTTTTTTAAGAATAATATAAACAAATTATAGTTTTTCTATTGTATTTTAGAATTTAAATTTTTAATAAAAACTTGTTTCAAAGATTTTTAAATAATTACCTTAGTTAAAATTTTTATTGCATTTTTTAGCAAAGTTGAAAGATTTAAATTGTACATTGTTGCCACACACTAAAAGTATCCTGGATAACTTTAGGATATTTAGAGTTTTACTTTTGAACTCAGGCTGACTCAGTGTAGTTTTTTTATCTATGAAAAACTAAGGACATTTTAAGGTTTGTTAATAATGTCATAACAGATGTTTTTTTAGATTTGAATGAGATTTTTCTGGCTAGTTTTAGTAACTTTTTATTTTATAACCAATTTTGTAAACAAAAACATTGATAAAATTGAAAAGTTAGTCTTATTTCAATGTAATAGAAAAAAATTCGTACTTTTTAGATAATTAAAGGTCACTCAGGACAGTTTCATTAAATTGATATGGTAGCATTGTATGTTTAGATCAGGGTTTCCCAAACTCATTTATTAAATCGCCCCCTTTTCAGAAATTTAAAATAAAATCGCCCCCAACGATTTTACAAAATAGTTTTTCTTTTGAGTACAAACTTTTGAGCCAAAAATGTTGTGTTCGAAATGTTATTTAGTCTGGTACTTCTTATTCACGCACATTTAAGCTGTGTTCAAATAAGTTTACAGCGCTTGAGTATATAATTTAGAGTTGATTTTTTATAAGCCCGGTAAAGTGTTAAAATACTTTATTATTAAAAAGCCTTCGGTAATCTGTAATCAATCCTGTTTAAATATGAATTGTTTGGAAACTTCTAAGTCAGTGGTGGACAACTTTTGTAGTCAGAAATTCATATTTACTAAAAAATATTTTCTAGGTTCAAATCGTTAAAAAAAATTAATTGTGGGCTGCATAATTTAAAAAGAATAACATATAAGAAAATTAAAAAATTCGAGCAGATTGTAATAAAATGGTTTAGTATTACTGTGATCTAGGAAATACTATTGTGAACTGAAAATCAATTTGAAAGCGTATTTAAAAATATTAAGTATCAAAAAACAAACTCTATTCATTTTGCACACGTAGTTTTCAAGTTACTTAGCGGGTCAAAAATTGACTGGATCTGAACCGTACGTTGCCCACCTGAAATCTTAACTGAAACCTGACATGACTGAAATAATGTGTCATATAACGAACTTCGGATATTTAGAACTTAATACTTAGTAACTTATTCAAGTCGCACACACACTTAAATTATTTTATAACTAGAATATTCTCAAGTTACTATACCAGAGTTTAAAAAACTATAAGATAATGAACAGTTTTTTTTTACGCATTAAAAAATAAATATTAAAATATAATTTCTGATCTAGTTTGAGAAAGTTTGACCGACTGGTTTATTTTCTCACATGAAAAGTTGTTTCATTAACAGCTGTAGTTAATGCAGTAAAATTATTAACTTTAACGCTAAGATATATTATAATCAAGTTAGTTGTAAAGTTAAAAAATTAATTTTAAATATTTTATACTGTATGTTTCGTAGTAGAATACCATGAATTAGTATTTGACTTCGAATAACCTTTAGGAAACTAAACCTTAATTCTAAGATTTTTTTATTGTTTTAAATTAAAAAAAAATTACATGTTTTACTTTTATTTCTGTGAACAGAAAATAAATAATAAAAAAAAACTTTTAATTAATTAAAAAAATTTTTTTGTAACTGTATCAGTCTTTTTAATGGCTTATTTAATTCTTTTTGAAAGTTCTTTTTTTTTCAGCTGTTAGCCTATAATAATTTAACAGAGGAAAATAATGAAAAACAAAAAGTTAGTGTTGAACTATTAAAATAAACAACACATTCTAATTGCTAATATATTTCAACTAAAGGTAAAACAAAAACCAGTTATACTAATAGCTTAAATTTCCTAGTATATAGATTTTTTTAAAATAATAAATCAAGTAAGAAAAAATAAATTGTTTAAGAATCTTTTAAATGAAAAACTTCATTTCAAATAGAGATCCCAAATCTATACTCTTTTAAAACCAAAAAATAATCTTTTTTGAAATAAAATCTTAAATCATTATCAATATCTTTTTATTTATACAGATCAAACAAGTAATGAAAAAAAATGTCTAACAAATGTCTTTCAAACAGATAAATTAATCACTGTGCTATAAAAACTTTTATTATAATGTAAAACGACAAATTTACTAGTTCAAAATAAAACTATTAACAACTTTAAAACAATAAGCATTTAATAAATACAGTAGACTTCCGCTTGAGTTCGCACTTTGAACAAAATTAAAAAGTGCGAACTCAAAAACTTATTATCATTTTTTTTTTACAAAATGACAAGTTTCAATATTTTATATGCAACAATCTAATCGATAAATATAAAATCCACTAAAACATAAAACAAACATTCATTAAAAAAATAGATCTATATAATCTATAAAGTCTTATATATTTTTTCTTTTGTTAATACTTAGTTAGTGTTAGACTTTATTAAAGTTAAATTTTAGAAAATATAAACTTGCACTTTTTTTGGGTAAAAAGTGCGAACTCAAGAGGAAGTCTACCGTAATTAATATAAATTAGGCATTATGCAAACCTGTTGTAGAGTAAATAACTTAATAAAATTGTTGTTATAAAAATACTACTTAAACACAATACAAAGAAGGTTAAATAAGAAATGTTTTAAAATATCAATTAAAACAAAAAAAAAACTTTCATAAAATAATGTCTGCTACTGAAGTCTAATATAATGTGAAGGATTAGGTTCATGAATACTTGCAATTTTTTCTATATCTAATTCTTAATCAGTAAAGTAAAGCCTCAAGTCACCTCATTTACAAATATCTAGATTAGATCTTTTGCTCAAGATGTGATAATTGAACTGCACGCTTTCTCAACAACATAGCTAGAAGGAAAAGCTATAAACAACAATCTAATTTTCTCTCAAATGTTTGGATACTTTTGCCTTAGTTTTTGTTGAGTCCAAAAGCTTTGATAATGTTCTTAGGAATAATTTACTTTAAGTTTAAGGTCAGTTTGTAAGTCTGAGAAGGTTTCCTGTAAGTCGTTTACTTCTAAAATATCTGCCTCGAAGGATCCATTTTTTTAACTATATGATAGCTTTTTTGTGTCAAATCGAAATTTTACTACATATTATGTTACAATTGTTAAAAAATTCAAAATTTTCCAGGCTTTTTTTGCCTAAATTTTCAAATTCTAGGTTTTTCCAGGTTTCTAGGTAAATTAGCCACCTTGAATAGTTTTATTTCTTAGTCTAAATTAGTGAATTTTCGAAAAAACAATTGAAATGCCACGAGGTGATAGTTAATAATAGATAACATAGATATTAACAAACCATTTATGATCCCAAATATATCAGGTTATAAAAGGGTAAGAGGGATTCCGATCGTCTATGATCTATGTAATATTAAATAAGAAAATACATGAATGAAATCATGTAATTTACTTGCAAGTAGAATTCATAAGCACTTGATTTTTTTTTCTATATTTTACATAAACAAAATAAACTTTTTTGTTTAAGTTTTACCTCAGGGTCAAATATTATTAGTAAGCTAAAATTGTTAAAATAGCAAGATAAAAAGTAAAGGTTTATGACTGCCGAAAATTTTAAAATCGCCTCCTTTTCGCCCCCTTACTAGTTATCGCCCACCCTTTCGCCCCCTAACTAAAATTCGCCCCCCGACTTACTAAAATCGCCCCCAGGGGGGCGATATCGCCCACTTTGGGAAACCCTGGTTTAGATAAATCATAACCCTAAGAGTAATTTCTCAAAGCTATTAACAAAGTCAATCAATCTGAAGTTCAGTTTGTTACAATAAGTTCCAGACAAGTACTTCGAGAAAAAGCTCTTTGAATGATATTTTCAGACAACTATGTAAAATATAAAGTTTGTTTCAACTTACGTATCAAGAATATGTATTGTATCTGTTGTCTTAAAATAAGTTTATAATTTTTAGAGTGGTTTATTAAATTTATAAATACATCAGTTTAACTCTTTAATATATGTTTGATAAATGATAAAAGTTTTATATAACTTTTTCAATCTAAGATTAAGAAGAACATGTTAATACTATTTATTTTAACAAGTGTTTAGTTGTATTATTAATTCATAACAAGTATTAAAAAAAAATATTTTATGTTTAAAAATTTTTATGTTTGAATTTATTTATATGTTTTACATTGTATCTGAAAAATATTGATTTTTAATATTCAAAGTTTGTGGTTATTTAACTAAGTTGTTTTATTTAACAAGTTTGTTTTGTAAAATAAAAAGTTTGATTCTATTTAACAGCTTTTATTTAACAATTTTTTTTAGTAAGACAAAGTTTTATTCTTTTTTACAGCTTAAATCTTTATGCTATCAAAGCTAGTGATAACATTTACAAAGAAGTGTACTCTTCCTTTCTTTATGAACTATTTTTGACAAAATAAAGTAACTGTACATCTGAATTTTATCTATTGTTGTGAACTTTTTTATTTTATATCTCTTTTGTTTTTGTTTAACTCCTAAAATTTATGATTTTTGTCTAATAAAAGAAACAATTTTTGCAAATGTTTTCTGAATTGGTAAAACTGTTTTCAAAGTTATATATTTTAGGACTATTAGTAATACTATTAAAGTTAAATTATTAATTAATATTTTTATTTTAAATGAAAGGTTTTATAGGTTTATAAAAGTCTCAACACATAATGAATTATAGGGGGTCAAAAGTACAAACTGCCTTGTATTCAGTTATTCATTATACTTCAACATTCAATTTATTTCTAAACTTTTAACAAAACTGCACACTTTCATATAAAATTAAAGGTAGTTAAAACTACTCTATTCCCGTTATGACGTCATCACTCATTATTATTGATTTTTTTAGCAGATTCGTAGTTTTTTTGAGCTAGCTACGTTCCTGGTTTGCAGTACTTTTAAGTTCAATGCCGGTTTTTTCTTGAAATTTTGCTTGTCGAGTTTGTGAGCCTATTTAAATAAAAGCTGTTGGGTGCTTTAGCGCATATTTTATCTAGCGCTTTGTTATGAGTTTAAGTTGTCGATTTTTTACATTTGTTTTAAAAATGAGTTTTGTTTCCACTTTTTAAACTCGTCAAGATACATCTTGATTCATGGAAATGGCTGACTAATATGAATAATAATATATTCAATTAATAATAGATTCATTAAAAATTTGAATATTGAATAATAACATTTGCTTGAAATTCACAATCTTGTTGTCGAGTCAGCTAGTTAAAATCTAAAACGCATAATCATTCAAAAGCTTTTAAGTTGAAAATTAAATCAGGATATGAATTGATTAATTACAAACCGCATTAATTAGCTTAAAAGTAAACTTATAGGTTTTGTAGTTAAACCTTAAGCGTTTATTTTTTCAACTTTCCATATTATTTATTATAATTTATATAAACTAATAAAAAACTTACTGATAGCTCATAAGCTGCTAAGTAGATCCAGGTTAAAAATTTAAAAGTTTAGTTTTATGTGTTTACTCTCTTATCACTAACTCAGCTAAGTTATACATTAAGTTTGCTACGAGCTAAACTATGTCTACCTTAGAGTTAGTACCTAAGTATACATAAGGTAACCGAACACAATAAGGCTATACTATAAGTTTTAGGGAATATATTTACAAACATAAAACCTCTAGACGGTTATATATGAAGTAAAATTATAATTTAATGGAAATATAATTGAGAATAGGGTGAACAACTTCGCTAGATTTACTTAAAAAAAAATTCAGCCCGTATTTGTAAAAAATATCTAACAAGTAATAGTAGAAAAATAAAAAAATAAACACACCAAAAGTAAAATCCTACTGAGATGTTAGTTTGAAATTGATTACAAAATAAGAGGATGCTATCAAATATGTGTTACAAAAAAACACAACTTTTGTTTAAAAAAAATTGTATTCGAATTAATAAATAAGTTCGGGTGACAGATATTTCTGTTGGCGGAACGTACTTACCCACCCTTATAAGGGGCGTTTCTTTTTACATTTAGTTACAAAAACGTGTTACTTTTTATATTAAGGTTTTAAAGTAACAAGTTTTTTTTTACATGTTTAGGTTTAAAGTTTAAACAATAGAGTTTTTGAACTAAAATATTTTGAATTAGATGCAAAAAATAATACTTTATTGTAGTTGAAAAAATGCTTGTTGGTGTTGAACGCACTAATTATTTTGTTCCTTTTTTAAAGTTTAAATTCGTACGTTTCAAAGCTGATTAAATACAAACTAAATTGTTCATTCAATTATTTATAACTTTGTTTACTAGTTTTAGTTTTTATATATTACTTTTTTATTATTCATAATTTGTACTTAAGGCGTTTTTTTTTCTTCGTTTAAGATTGTAGAATATTTAAAGTAAATTTTAAAATATGATTTAGCAGGCAATTTTTGTGCTCGCGGGCCGCAATTTACTTATCCTGAACTGGACACTACTGAAATTTTGTTAAATTTGGAGGACCGTTCGTTTTCACTCAGCGGCGTGATCCGACCCGCGAGACGTGCGTCACCCACCTCTCCAAATAAAACGATCATTTTTCAAACTAACTTTGATAGCATTAAACTGAATCGCAAGACCATAAGTAACAATCCATTTAATATTTTGTGACGTGGTTTTGTCCTTTTAACTAAGTCTATATTACAAACTTTATTTGTTATAACAGCATAGGAATGCAACTATTAGGCTAAATATAAGACCTTAGAAAATAAAATTTTATTAAAATCTTAGTATACAAAAAAGTCTAATCTAAACTAAGTTTATGCCTTTGTGTAAATAAATAAATTTAATATTAACTTTGTCTTAGAAATTAAATTTGTTGAGACATGTTGTGCCCAAGGAATAGTCCTTGCATATACCTAAGCTACTATACATAAGAATATTTAGTAGTTCGTTTTTTAATTTCGGCGTACTTTTACAACTTAATAACATTTTTTTTGTATTTAAACTTGTTTATTTGTATATATTACTTTCATACTTATATTATTCTTAACTAGAAGTACTAGAAGAGTTTATTTAGCTAACATTTTTTTACCACTTATAGTTAGGTTGATTTTAGAAAAATTCCAATTTCTGTTTTATAAATACGTTCCTTTTTTCTTTTGCTTTTTTGATTAAAAAGTTTAGTTTTTAGTTTTTAATCTAACATTAAATAGCCAAGAAATAGCTTGCGTACACAACAAGCTTATAGTTGCTTGGTGTAATATAAAGCTTAGCTGAGATTGCTGCCGGCTATGTAAAAATAATGTTCGAAATCAAAGTTTTACACAACCATATTTAAACAAAATCTACAATTAACATAAATTGCGGTATTTTTTCAAAATAAGTATTAGTCCATTGTAAATAAATTCTGAAATTCTATACTAAAACGCTTAAATTAAAATGCAAGAATATAGCGTTAAATAACTTTATTTTTCAAAAAATCGAAGTGCAATTAAGAAATAGTGTTCAAAATAAAAATAGTGTTGAAATAATCTTAAATTGTAATGCATGTTCAGAACAAAAAAAGATACTCAAGTCTTACTGAAAAAAAAGACAGCTAGAAAAAACATAATAATCACCAACGCTATTACTTCCACGTGGATAACTAAAGTTTCCTTTTCTCCTTCGATGACAGTTTTGTTCTTGGTTACTGTAAAAAGTATTTAAGTAATTTAAGAAATCTATAAATGTTAGTTTGATATACAAATATATTTTGTTTTGTTAATTAAAAAAAAGTATTTCTGTTCCTAAGCTGAACTGTATTGACAATATACTTTATAAATTCTTTATTAATTAACTTTCTGTAATTTTGTATAAAGAACTTTTAAAGTCACTTACTTTCTTTTGTTTCCTTTTTGTCTCCGGAGCACTCAGGCTTTTCATCGCATATGCTGACAAGTTCTGGTGACCTTTTATAGTAGATTGTCGAAGCGTTGCAGCGCAAAACGTCTTCCAATGATACTTTACTGACCACAAGATCATTGTATGTATTCCATTGTCCATTAGGCGCTTTGCAATGGGCGTAGTAATGGCCTGGCAGTGGCACGTGCACAACCGCAGCATAAAGCTCATACTTGATTTTCGTCTTTGCATTCATAACGGCCCCAAAATCTATTTCCTCCTCAAAACGCACTCTGTCCTTTACATTGTCGAAACTCGGCAGCTTGAAAGTGAGTATCGGAGGCAGTTGGTTGACGGCGAGTTTTTCCGTGCACACTCTCACCTTGCCGCACTCGTCGCAGGTGTGCTCAACGTTTTTTGTGCACATCATGCAATAAAGGAGGAGGTTGAGCTGCGCAGCACTCGTTGGTGCCACGACTCTCAAAAACTGGTCCGCTACCGAACGCCACTCGTTGCCGCAACGCTTGCACAGGTACGAGTAGTGGTTCTCGCAGCAGAATATTTCTTTCAGGATGTTTTGCTCTTTTGGGACTTCTTTGTTCACCACGTGCATCAACAGCTCGTCCGAGTCGTTGTAAACACCGAACTTCATAGAGCTATTTTTCATCATGTACTCGATCAGGTTGTTGACTTTCAAAAAACTTCCTTTTCCCATCGATTGGCCCCGTTCTAAAACGTCAACATACCCTTTCAGCACGCAGTTCAAGCAGGAAGAAGTTTTGTCGCCATCGCAGCAGTTTGGCGCGCTTTTCAGACGGTTTAGCAGGGCTGGAGTGTGGTTAAAGACCTGGAGCAGGGAGTTCGCGAAACAAGTGGACATCGTGTTGTTCAAAGGAGGAAGACTTTTGCATCCGGCAAATACTGCAGGCCACTCAGTGTTCATTTTGCTTGAGTTCATTGTATTAGTATTAAGTTTCTGTTGCATAAAGTTTATTTGTAAGTTATCAAGCCTTAGTCTATACATTGTTTGTTTTTTAACTGTTTTTAAATATCCTAGAAGTACTAAAAAGACAAACGTAGAGTGAACTATTGATTTATCGACTAAACAAAAACAAAATATATCTGTGTTAACTTTGCCCAATTAGTTTTGCAACTAAAAATTTAAATTCTAGATAAAAAATTGTGTTTTCTGATACTTGCTTTAGTGTTTCTGAATTCCAAATAAACTTTCAAAATATAAATAAAGATTTTATTTCTAAGATAAACTGAAGAAATATTTTACAAACAACAAAAATTTAGTGATGGATTGCATTGTGTGTATTAAATTACTATCAACTGTTAATAAGTATTCTAAATAATACACAGTTTTATTTGACTGATATCATGTAGTATGTGTACTAAATTCTAAATTTTTACACTTTAGAATTACTTTAATTTGTTTGCATATGTTTTTTTAAGCTGCATGAAAATGGGTTCTAACATTTTCGAAAAAATACCAAGTCTTGATTAACTTGTTATTTTCGTGTAATTTAGAATTTAATATGAGATATGGGTTGAAAACAAAATGTTATATAAATAAGATTGCATAAAGATCTTATTTAAGAACTGTATAGTGGTTTAGTAGTGCCGAAAGGCTTTATATTTATTTAATAAATTTCTTCTAACTTGTTTTTAGTTCTTTACAAAGTTTTAATTTATTAAACTACTTAGGGTGCCAGGAAAAATTTTGTAAATTTAGCCTGACTTTTACCTTCTCTTAAGTACGCGTTTTAAATACGCATTTCCAGTTCTTAGTACACAACAGGTACGTTGCTTGGTACGTTTCTGCAAATCTTCAGAAGCGTATACCTAACTTGCTTTTATTTTAGCTTGAAAAGACTCTGCTTTTTTAGCTTTTAGTTTTAATTTATACTTAGTTATGCACTCCTTGGAGATAATTTCGACATATATGTATTCTTTAGCATTTTTAGTGTCGTAAAAATTAAACGAATTAAATACATCTAAATTGTATACACTTAGCGCGTTAAAGCATTAGTTTGTTTAAAAGCTGCATTGCAAAATTGATTCTAATGGAAGCTGTAGCTTCAAAATCGAAATTTAACAATTTTATGTAACAAAAATTTGCATAATTTAATAACTTATTGTTGTTTCTATTGACTACTTTAATTGTTTGAATTTGAAAACAATATAAATATTTTTTAGTTTAATTGTGATTTTCTTATATTTATTTTTAATGAAAGTTTTATGGGTTTACACAAGTGGCAAACACATAAAGCAAAATAAAAGTCATAGGGGGTGTAGAACAAAATAAATTTCTTTGTATACAATTATCAACCATACTTCAACATTCCATTTTTGCAGTATTAACATAACTGCATACTTTAACTTTTAATTCAATAACATAATAGGTAGTTCAAATTGCTGTGTAGGTGTTCCCGCTAGGACGTTTTCATGCGTCATTTCAGATGTTTTGATTTTTGCAGATTCGTAACTTTTTTGAGCTAGCTACGTCCCTGGTATAGTTTATAAAAATCATACATTTTTAAAGATTTTTTGGCAGCTTTTATTATTTTCAGCAGTCAAGGTTTGCCACATACTCAGGGTACTTAGCTTAGGGGAACGCAGGATACTTTTAAATTTCTCCAGGAGACTCAGGAAAACTCAAGCTATTTTGATTTTTTTTTAACTCAGGGTATTTCTAATTTTTTTTAAACATCTCAGGGTAGTTTTAAGACTTTTAAAAATCTAAGGCTAGTTTTATCATGCATTTTTAATGAGATTTAGTTAAGTTAGTAACAATACAATTTCAAAACCAATTTTGTTAAAGAACTTGATTTTTATTAATTTTAAAAAGTTTTTTAATTTCTTCTAAGAAATTTAAAAATTTTGGTGTGACTCAAGACAGTTTAAGGTCATTTAGTTTATGTCCTAAATTTATGTTCTAATTTGTTTATGGTCACAAAAAAAAACTAACTCTTAAATTAAGCATAAAATTTATTAACTTTGTTTGTGATTTATTTTCTGCTTTAAGCATTTATCAAAATCGATATTTTATTTATTTAGCATAACAAAAATACACGTTAATTGTTAATGTTGCTTGCATGGATATCAAAATATTGAATCTAAGTTCTTGTGTATGTAGCTTGTTTTTTTTAGCAATACATTTGTTTTTTATGATTAAAAATGTATTTATTTATTAACACGTTAATTTTTTTTTTCATATTTTTCATACTAAATAAGTAATAATATAATATCTAATTATTGTTTATAAACTTGTATTTACATTACAAGCAGCTTTAATAATTATGATTCCAATTGTTGAAATACTCGGACAAAGAATAAATGATAACAACAACTAAAAATTTATTGTATTAGATTAGATATACTTTTTTCGAATACTATACTAGATTATTTATGAGTTCAATTGTACAAGAAGTAAAAATAAACAATGAAAATGTAGTTAGTAGATTTTTAAAACAAAATAGTTAATTAGATTGATATAAAAAGTTTAATACAAACTTTTTTATACTAATTTGTATGCAAACGTTTGAAAAATTGTTTCTATTCAGTTTTTGCAAAGCCTTGTGTTTTAATTTAGTATTTAAATTATACTTTTAATAATATTAACATAATATATACAAACGTCAATTTATTTTTCACAAATAGCTTAAAATTCTAATTTTTTAATAAAAAACTGTTTAGTATTTGCAGCTCCAAAGTTGTTAAAGCTTATTTTTATTTCTATTGCAAGTAAATTCTAAAATAATCCAGTATGGTAATGAAAAATAGATGTATACAAAACAATGATAAAGATTATAAAAAAATATTTCAGCGTTTTACAACTTTAGAACAACTGTGGCCTGTATTTCAATTGTTTTCATGTCATCTCTTAGTATTGTTTATCTCGTTTTCTTAATTAAGTTTTAATAGGTTTTCTAGGTCTAAAAATGTTCTTTACTTCTATGTTTATTTCTTTGAAGTTTTAGACCTAGACTGTATTATTATTTTTATGTCATTAGACAAATTTTTGAGTGCATTATGTATAAAACGTTTTTAAGTGGAGACATAACTTAATTAATTTTCGTATAGTTATCCCTTTACTTTCTTTTATTTTATTGAATGTTTTGTCCCTTATGGTTTATAAGTTTAATTTTCTTTAGCTTGTTAGAAATTGTAAAAGCATGTGGTGCACCACTTAATAACCGAAAGCTTTTTTTGTACATCAGGTCCTTAGACCAAACTTTTGGAACAATTGTTATCGTTCAATAAACAATATATTAATAAAAACTCTGTACTTAATTTCTCAAGAAATATTTTCTTTAAGTTTGCACGTATAGATTTTTGGTTTAATTTTTTTTTATTATGCGATATTTATTGTATCATTCAGTAATACTGTTTCTTAAAAGCAAATATTGTTGCTATAAATTTGGGTTGCCAGAATTGAAAAAACAAAACTTTCTGAATACTGATAAAACGACGTTGCAGCATTTAGTGTAGTATTCGCCAAGTATTCGATGTAATTTTGTTTCGGAGAATTCTCATATAAAGAGTCAAAGTTGGTCTAAAAAAAATGGTATGGGCGTCTTCCTTAAGGTCTGTAATTTTGCAATTCAGTCTTTGATTTTTATTTTTTGACGTATTTTTTTACAAAAATGACGTCACAAAAAAAAAAAAAAAATTCGTCATAAAAAATAGTTTCGGAGAATTCTCATATAAAGAGTCAAAGTTGGTCTTTAAAAATGGTATGGGCGTCTTCCCCAAGTTCTGCAGTTTTGCAATTCAGTCTTTGATTTTTAATTTTTGACGTATTTTTTTCAAAAATGACGTCACAAAAAAAAATCATTTTTCGTCATAAAAAAATAGTTTCGGAGAATTCTCGTATAAAGAGTCAAAAATGGTCTTTAAAGAGGTATTGGCGTCTTCCTCAAGGTCTGTAGTTTTGCAATTCAGTCTTTGATTTTTTATTTTTGACGTATTTTATTCAAAAATGACGTCACAAAAAAAAAAAAAATTCGTCATAAAAAATAGTTTCGGAGAATTCTCATATAAAGAGTCAAAGTTGGTCTTTAAAAATGGTATGGGCGTCTTCCCCAAGTTCTGCAGTTTTGCAATTCAGTCTTTGATTTTTAATTTTTGACGTATTTTTTTTCAAAAATGACGTCACAAAAAAAAGTCATTTTTCGTCATAAAAAAATAGTTTCGGAGAATTCTCGTATAAAGAGTCAAAAATGGTCTTTAAAAGAGGTATTGGCGTCTTCCTCAAGGTCTGTAGTTTTGCAATTCAGTCTTTGATTTTTTATTTTTGACGTATTTTATTCAAAAATGACGTCACAAAAAAAAAAAAAATTCGTCATAAAAAAATAGTTTCGGAGAATTCTCGTATAAAGAGTCAAAAATGGTCTTTAAAAATGGTATGGGCGTCTTTCCCAAGTTCTGCAGTTTTGCAATTCAGTCTTTGATTTTTATTTTTTGACGTATTTTTTTCAAAAATGACGTAACAAAAAAAAGTCATTTTTCGTCATAAAAAAATAGTTTCGGAGAATTCTCGTATAAAGAGTCAAAAATGGTCTTTAAAAGAGGTATTGGCGTCTTCCTTAAGGTCTGTAGTTTTGCAATTCAGTCTTTGATTTTTATTTTTTGACGTATTTTTTTCAAAAATGACGTCACAAAAAAAAGTCATTTTTCGTCATAAAAAATTATTTTCGGAGAATTCTTACATAAAGAGTCAAAAATGGTCTTTAAAAATTGAATGGGCGTCTTTCCTTAATTATGTAGTTTTGCAATTCAGTCTTTGATTTTTAGTTTTTGTCGTATTTTGTTCAAAAATGACGTCACAAAAAAAGTCATTTTTCGTCATAAAAAAATAGTTTCGGAGAATTCTCGTATAAAGAGTCAAAGTTGGTCTTTAAAAGTGGTATGGGCGTCTTCCCTAAGGTCTGTAGTTTTGCAATTCAGTCTTTGATTTTTATTTTTTGACGTATTTTGTTCAAAAAAGACGTCAAAAAAAAAGTCATTTTTCGTCATAAAAAAATAGTTTCGGAGAATTCTCATATTAAGAGTCAAAGCTGATCTTTAAAAGTGGTATTGGCGTCTTCGTCTAAGCAAGTTGAAATAAATAAATGTTTCTGAAACCTATAAAGTTATCAATTTACTACACAATATTGTTGTTCATATAGTATGTATATTCTTTTAGTTCTTAAGTACTTTTTTTCGTAGATAAAAAAAATTAAAATACATGTTACAAATAGCTTACTACCATCCGGCTTTATAATAAATTAAAAAACTAAGCTTTTAAAGCATTTTATTAACTATAAGTTAGTTGGAAATTGGTTTGTTTTACTTAATTATTAAAATCAATCAAAGTTAAGCATTTAAAAATCAATTAATTTTAAAATAAACAAAATTTAAAGTAGCTATAGTTTAGTAAAAATAAAGAGAAAAATAAACATCAGTAATAACTTTTTGTAGATATAAAGTTGACTTAAAATGTAAAGAAACTTTTAAAGCAAATAATAAAGAACTGCTTTAAACAGTAACTTTTATTTTAAGACACTTAATTTGTTTTCAGAAGTAAATAATAACATCAAAAATTCTAAAAATAATACAAGAAGGAATTTTTGATTGAGAATTTCACCCCTTCAACATAAAACTCTGTAAAAATTAACTACTACAGTAGAATTTTTTGATATGTTTGATCTTTTATAAACATGACCATAAAAAAAACACCAAAAATCTACTTCTTTGTTCAAAAATAAAATAAATTTCAACGACCTAATAAAAAAAAAATAAAGTCAATAGCTGTCTTAATAAATAGCTCCTCATCACAAAGTTGGCTCAATGGTGAAATATTTTTTTCAGGCATTTTATTTAGTTCTTAAATGGATCTATAATTTTTTAACAAGTATTATTACTATATTAAAAGCATAATGTTGCTAAAAATATACTTTTAGAATTTAAAATACTTATAAATTGAATTTAATAAAGAAAGTTTAGATTGTTTACAAAAAATGTTTACACAAAGTTAAGTTAGAGTTTGTTTTGCTGTGGCAACCAAGAATCGTAAAACTATGGACTTTAAAAAATATGTTTTTGTATTCAAAGCAGAAATGTAAAAGTTTTGATAGTATAAGAAGGTTATAGTGATATAAAATTTAAAAAAGCTTTTATAACTTATCGCTGATTAATTAGACAAGTTATTTAACAATAAATTTTCAAAAAAAAAAAATGAACATATAAATATAGCATCGTCAGTAAAAATTCCTCTGACATTATAGTTTTTTTTTATCGTTTTTAAAGAACAACAAAAAAAGGAAAACTATACTTCTTATTTTAATGTTGCATAAAAAAAAAACATGATAATCAAAAATTTGTTTGTAAAACAATTTGATTACTGAAAGTTTTAATACAAATTACACCACAATTTATCTAGTTTGTTTTACAAACTATAAATATCTTTTCAAACGATTATCAGTTAATAGCTATTTACAAAAACTAAGTAACTTGTTTTAGTTAACTTTAATCTGAATTGATTAAATTAGTCAGTTACTCTATTAACTATACTTTTATTTTTAAAATTAATTTAAAATGTTATTACTTATTGTACTAGTGTTTTGAAAACTATTTTAACTTTGACAAATACATATTTTATTAACTTGTTTTTATAACTAGTTTTATGTTTTTTTATGTGCCGTTTCTACTTTTTTTTGAAAATTTTTGTAATTATACTTTTTTTTATTGAATAGAGTAAACTAATATTATTAAAAATTTTATAAACAATTAAAACTTTAACAATCTTTTCGGAAATTGTTATTTAACCATTAAAAATTATTCAATGTAAAAAACTTTATAAGTTATTTTATATTCGATTGGCTTAAAAATTATATTTATAATCAATTTAGGTTGAACAAACTAATTTAAAACTTAAAGATTAGTTTGAAAAACTATTGAGCAAAAAGAGGACGGAACGGAAATACTTTTTTTAAGAAATAAATTTAAATTTTTTAAATCTAAAACGTCTTTAAAACAATCAAAAACTGATTTGCAAAATTACAAAACTTGATAAAGACTCTTAATCTTTTCTTATCACTTAATATTCGTTATGAGGTAATACACTTAAGAAATAATTAAAAAAAGATTATTCTTCTATGACTTAATTGTAATAGAATCGATAAACAATAGTCAATTTTCAAAAAAAGAAATCTTGAAGAAGAAGCCTATTCTATTCTGAATAAATAATTTTAATATTTCTAGGAGAAATGTTCAAAACAAGTTTTTTAAAGCAAAAAATGATTTTTTTGTGACGTCATTTTTGAAACGTTTTTAAAACAATCAGAAACTCATTTGCAAAACTACAAAACTTGAGAAAGATTTTTAAGTTTTTTTATTACTTTATCTTCATTATTAGGAAATACTTTAAGGAAGTGTTTTAAAAACGATTACTTTTACATGAATTAATTTTAAAAAAATAGAAAGTCAAAAAAAAATTCAAAAATAAAATTTTTGAACAGATGCAAATGCCCCATACTATTCTAAATTAACAATATTGCCTATTTATAAGAGTATTCTCCGAAACAAGTTTTTTAGGGCGAAAAATGACTTTTTTTTTATGACGTCTTTTTTGAAAAAAAAACACGTCAAAAATTAAAAATTAAAGGCTGAATTGCAACACTACAGACCTTGGGGAAGACGCCAATACCATTTTTAAAGACCATTTGTGACTTTTTATAGGGGAACTATCCGAAACCATTTTTTTAACGTCGAAAAATAATTTTTTTTTGTTACGTCATTTTTGAACAAAATACGACAAAAACTAAAAATCAAAGACTGAATTGCAAAACTACATAATTAAGGAAAGACGCCCATTCAATTTTTAAAGACCATTTTTGTCTCTTTATATGAGAATTCTCCGAAACTTTTTGATTATAGTAATTGTTTTTTTTTTCTTTATGACGTCATTTTTGAAAAAAAATACGTCAAAAATTAAAAATCAAAGACTGAATTGCAAAACTACAGACCTTAAGGAAGACGCCAATACCTCTTTTAAAGACTATCTTTGACTCTTTATAGGAGAATTTTCCGAAACAAAGTTTTTTTAGGATATCAAATAGAGAAAAAAAAATACTACTATTGTGACGTAATTTAAGGTAATTTAAAAGTTATATACTTAAAAATAAAAACTGTTTTCTAAAACTTCAGACCATCCAGAAAAAGAAGGTACTTTTTTTTTTGGTATATACTTAACTTTTATATGATAAATTATCTTTTTAAAAAAACTTCGAATACTTGGCGAATACTTGGCGAATACTTGGCGAATACTACACTAAATGCTGCAACGTGATAAAACGTTTGTTTGTTGCAACTAAAAATTTCGTGCTCTAGTAGTTGTATAAAATAAGATAAAATAATTAATAAGTATATTGAACACATAAAAAAAAGCACTCAAAACTCAACTGTCAAAATATTCGGTCAAAGTACCTGGTGTGAAGAAAAACCTTTCGGATTCGGTCATTAAGGTACACACCAACTATTTACTTTATTTATACTATTTTTTAAATCAATAATGATGGCTAATGAAAGTAGTTTATACACATATTTTAATGATAATTGTAACACACTGCTGGTTATTTTTTAATTTAAAATAAAGTTTTGAAATTTGTTATCCGCACGGGCCGCAATGCTGTTATGGAGCCAATAATGTAGTGCATAAAAAAATTAATAAACTTTCTTTTTAAACACTTTCAAGTAAAAATTAAATAAAACCTTAATTAAACTTTAGATGCTGTTTATCAAAAATTTTGATAAATATAGTATAAAATGTAATATAATGAAGTTAGTTTAACTTTTTTTTTTTGCGACCTTAGAAGAAAAAGCCATAATGTCCCCTTTTTGTAGGCATTAAAAAAAACCAGCTAGATTATATTTTAAAGTCATTTTTTGTTAAAAGCTCTCTTTGAATGAATAAATTTATTTTTATAGCTAAAAGAATCAGAAAGATACTTACTAAATATAGAAGATGAAGAATTGAAAAGTCTTACTTTTTAGGCTTGTTTTGATAACTGTCAAAACAGAATTAAGTTAAAGACGATTAGAAATACTTTAAACAAATATAACTTAAGTTTTGGCTTTTAAAAATATAAAAGTAGTTTTAAAACTTTAATTTAATTAAAATGTTCAAAAATGCATCTAGTATAACTGGTACTAGATACTAATTAGTAAGTCAGGTTAGTTACAAAATTTATTCCGGAGCTTGATTTCAAATTTAAAGCATTATCTTACTAGAACAGCTACATTTAAAGTTTTTTAATTTATGTTATTTAATGGCAACTTTATACATGGTAACTTTGTAAACCGTACGTACATACCTGTCAAAAACAACAAGATTCATTGTCTTAACTTTGTATCTTCTAAAATAACTATTTGGAATTTTTTTCCTAGACAATTTTGATAAGTGACTAAAAATCAAAACTTTGTAAGTCAGGTGTGTATATGAAAGTTACGAAATTTTATGCATCATTGTTAAACTTATACTGTACTACATATTTTTTTGAAAATTAGATTTAGTAGTATTTTGTAAAATTGGTTTAGAAATGAATTTTTTTTTTAGTTACTTTAATTTAGTAAAGAAAATTGTTTTGTATGAATGTCACACACCTTTTTTACTTTTTATTATACCTTAAATTATAGGAAAATTTTCTTAAAGCAAAAAATATTAAAATGAAAATGGAGTTTATTTTCCTAACTTGTAAAGACTACCAAACTTGATACAAAAATGGTAAACAGTATAAGTTTAGGGACTGTTATAATTGTTGTGTAAACCTTGTAAAAGTATTTTAACAGTTACTTTAGATATTCAACAGCATCAAATGTAATATAAAGAATATATATTGTATTGTATTTACCTTAGTGAATTGAATTTAAAAATATAGCTTTTGTGCTCTTTTCAATTTATAAAAGCACTAAGTTTATCTAGTTTTAATTTTTTTTGTGCATTTGTGACTAGTACAGTACTCTTTAATAAACTTAAGCTTTATAAAAACTAATTACTTAAAAGTCACTCAAAAGTTATACACATAGCATCTTTGTGTAGAATCCTTTACTAACTTGTTCTTTTTTATACAAACTGTGGGTTAAAACTATTGTGTTTGAAATAATTCTAGGCATAAATTACTTATTTTTACCACTATAATTATATCCTAGTTTGTTTATTTAAAAAAAGATAGAATAATATTAGTAGTAATAAATAAAGTTTAAAACTAAACAAAGTTAAAGTTTTTATTTATAGTCATTCATAAAATGATACTAGTATGGTGGCAACATAAAATTGAACATCTTTGGGTTTCTTTTGAACCACAAAAAATGTTTTGACAAAATTTACGGGAGGTTTGAAACTTACACTTAATATTCTGAGGTTTTTAATTAGTGGGGTGCGTTAGTTTTTTAAATTTTTTAAAAAGAGTGATTATGAAAATAATTTTTGGAAACCATGCTTAAAAACATAAAAAAAAACATTAGAAAAACCTTGGACCAAGTTAAAAAAAAAAAACTTTAAAAAGTATCTATTTTCTCTATCTAGTGTAGATTTTAGCTGATATAGATATGATTTGTATTTTAATATCAAGTTTAACGCTACTTGAACTTTCCATATATAAGCATATGCAATAACAAAACAGTAAACACTTAGACTCAGAATAGTTTTTTTTTGAAACACAGACTAATTTTAGTAAAAGGTAATTTTTACTAAACCTATGTTTATCATTTTAGTTTTTATTTGGTTTTAGTTATTGATTTATTTTTCAAGATAGAATTTTATGCCTTGAGGATTTTTTTGTTATAATATTTTAGTCAATTTATGAAAACTGTAAGTTAAAATCACAATATCAAGAATTTAATCTAAGTAATTAACTATTTTTTACATCTTTATTGTAGCCCTCTCCAAGATAATTGAATTTAGTACCAACATCTTTCAGTAAGGTATTTTCAAACTTTGTAATTCTGCATAAAGGTCAAAAAATAGGCACATACTCTTAAACCTACATAAGTTTTTAGGTTAAAAGTGTGTAAAAAACTATGATGTCTTATAAAAAAAACCTATGATGTATTTGTAAAGAAAACTATGATGTTATATGAGTTTGTAAGAGTAGAGTGTTTAATCATATATCTACGCTTCAGTCATGTGTTCAATAGATTTTAACTAAAGTGTAACTATGCAGAAGTCTAACATTAAGTATTTCCTTTAAGGTTTTTAAGCCTTTTATATGAAAATAGGTTGACACAGGCTAGTCTTCGGGCAACAAAGCTTGTTTTTTTATGAAAGAATAAGTCCCTTGTTAGAATTTCAAACTTTTGTAAGCTCTCATAAGGTTGTTGAACATAAATATCTTTATAAGATGTAAATAAGAACCAGAAGTTGAAAATCAATAAAAAAATAGTTTTTAGAAAAATTTAGATCTTAATGTAAAAATAAGTAAAACTATTATTGAAAAATAAAATATATATAAGTATTTAGGAATAATTATAGACATAAATTCAAATTGGTCAGAACATATAAAAACTATAAAAAAAAATTGGCTGTATTATATAAAACAAGAAGATTCTAAAATGAAAAAGCATTATATTTAATCTTTAGTTCTTTGTTTGTAACCAATGTTAGATATGGTTTGTTGTGCTAGGGAAGAGCAAATAAAAAATGTATAAATGATATCAATGTTCTTATCAACAAAGCACTGAGATGCACATACATACATACATACATACATAGAAATACGATGATAGTGTTAAAAAATTAAAAGCCCACAAAAAATTTTAATGTTTAAAACCTATGTTTTTCTAAATAAAACAATATAACAAATAAAGTTGGTTATTCTAAGTAAAAACTATATTTTTACCAGTTAAATTTTATGTCTTGGCTATTTGAAAGATAAAAAAAAATCGAAAATTATTAAGCTTTATTTTATTTAATTGATAATAAAAAATCACTAAAAATTGATTAAAGTTACTTATTTTGATTGTTTGGGAGGCTTATTATTAAATTCGTTCAGCTCATCATCAGAACAAAATTGCTAAAACTACTTTATGACGTAACTATTTTTAGCTAATTATCCAAAAATCCTTATACCTAACTAGAATTTAAAATATAGTTTTTAAAGTTTTTACAAATTTTACTCTGATGATGAGCTAAACGAAACTAATAAAAAAACCTTCAGAACTTTTATAATTAGTTATTTGTGTATAAACTTTCTTATAATAATCAGTACCACAAAAATTTTATTAATTTTAACTCTTGTTCACTTAAACTTATTTCGAATCTTTTGGGAGACTCAGGCTAGTTAGTTCCATTTAGTTTTTTTTCTAAATTCACTGACTATCTTTCGTGGTTTCAAAATATTTTTGTACCTTAATTACCTTAATTACGTGTCAAATATTTATAATTACTTTAAATTTCTAGTTATCTTGGAAACTAGTAACATATTTAATTTTCAACTCTTTCCGCTTAATTTCAAATTTTTGCATTAAACCATGCATATTTTTGCTTATTTAGACTGCATTTTTGTTTCAAAGAAATGTATACCTCCAATTAGTAACTTGAATTACTCAGCTGCTTAACACATTATCGGGTGATTCTAGCTGCCACTATCTGCCAAAAAACTGTATATTGAAAAAAGTATATTGAACAGTGAAAAGTTGTTTTTTCTTGCAATTTTTTTCTTTTAAACAACTAAGAAAGCAGTGAAGCATGCGCGAATGCAGGAGTGTCATTCTCTTTCAAGTTTTCCTATTAATTATTTTAGACAACTTGCTCGCAGAACAAGTGTATAGCATAAAGATATATCCGGGTTGAAGTTGTCTAAAATAGTTTTAGTAACAAACTTTTTTTTAATGAAAACTGTAAAATTTGACACATTGATGTAACATATATATTAATTATTAAAACTAGAGTCCGATTGAACAATTTTTCGACATAACTCTTTTTGATTGTTTTTACAGATTATATTTTTACTAAAGTTTTTTACTAAATGGCCGAAGATGTTTATTTTGAGAATTCGTTTTTTTACCGCGAACTTCTGTTTGCCGAACATTGTGCCAGTGAAATATTTTGTGTATTTTTTAAGATAAAAATACAGATTTTTTTAAACAATGTACAATATATTGTTGAAAATGTAAAGACACACGATCAAATAGAATAAATACTAACTGGTAAATGTATGTCAAACTTCGACATAGTCCTTTTAACTTGCTGTTAGAAAACAACTTAAGAATGTATGATTTTATATATGTATGAGATCTAAATTTATAGTATGATTTTAAATTATTTACAAAAGTAAATTGATTATAAAAAGCTATGCTATTGCATCAAAAAAAAGAATTTTAATTATTTTCACCATTCAGACCACAATGTATATAGCTAATACGAATGTTCAGTTTGCAGTGTTTAGATGGTTTGGTAGAAACGTATGATGTACTTGGTTACAACAGGTCAGCTAAGATACGTTCTGGCAAAATTACTTCGAACCCAGCTTGGTTGTTTTAAATAAAAACTGTTTGTTACTCGTAATTCTTTTCTTACAAGTGAAGTTTTTGACGTGAATATGTTATTTTATAATCCTGACCACATTCTTGAACGCTGTACTTAGTTAGTTTAGTTATTATGGAAAAAAATGACAGCTTGAAAATTTTGTCAAGGAATATTGGTCTCACTGCTGTTTTATTCAGTTGAACATCAAATATTACAAATTCAGTCAACCAGAAAGCAAGTTTATATTTTTAAGATAACTACAAGATAATTATATAAACCAGCCACATTGTGATTACAGTGATATTCTAGTCAAAACCTTTCAGATGTATTTCCAGAACTGAATTTATTTGTTATTATATTGTTTATTGTAAAGTTTATAATGAATATAACTTTATCAAAAGTGTTTATAACTTATAATTGATTTTTTAGTTTGATTCCAAATAGTTAATTCTTAATTTATATATACATTCTTAAAATATAGTCCTGTTAGATTTAACTCTTGTGTAAAACTTTTGACCACATTTAAAGCATTTTTTGAAGTACGATGTTTTTTGTTTTTCAGTGTTCGATATACTCTTTAATATAAAATATAACCACCATAAGTCTCGCATAGTTTTATATAGAGCAGCCGTAAGTATAAATTAATATTATTATTAGTTAAGTTGTTGTTACTATTTATAAGTTATACTTTATAGTGTAGGTTTGAAGTACACTATAACTTAACAATTTTTTAAAGAACCTTTTGGTGAGTGAAATAAAATTACTTTTTTATTTAAGCTATTCAGTGCTACACAAAAAAAAGTAAAACTTATCTGTGAAAATTTAAAATTTTTACTTAACATTCCTATCAAATACATATATATATTCTAAACTATACTGGTTTAAAAAAGCTATAAGATGTTTTAAGTGTTTTATCTACTTTTAAAAATCAAACTGTTTTTAACACAACTGTTATATACATTTTAAAAGCTTGATTTACTTGAAAATATTTGTAATTTAAATACTTATAAAATACCTGTAACATAAATGTTTAAGACTAACTAGTTAAACACTAGAATTTCTTGTTATATTCGCTGCACTTTTTTTGACTTTAGAAAATAAGAAAAAATATTTACTAGATACATTACATTACTGTTAAACACTGCTGAATTTCGGGGGAATGGGTCAAATATGCACAAAAAGACACTTTTGAACAAAGACACTTTTGCACGAAGAGACATTTGAACGAAGGGTAATTTTTGCACTAGAGAAAACAGAGAAAAAAACAAAAGAAAAAGAAGTTAATAAAAAAAATAGCTTCAGACCGAGGGTACGGGTTAGGAATAAAATTTAAAACAAAAAAAAAAACATAAAAAAAAAACAAATAAAATTAAAAAAAACTAAATAATATAAAAATAAATAGAAAAAAATAAATAATAAATTAGTTAATAAAAACCAAAAAATGAACAAAAAAAGTTACTGATTGAGGGTAAGGACTAGGGGAAACAGTTATAATAAAAACTAAAAACAAAACAAGAAAAAAATTCGCTGAAAAAATTTAGCATAAATATGTTTAAGTAGTGCAAAAGTGACCTTTTGTGCAAAAATGTCTTCATGAAAAAAAAACACCTGATGTAAAATTGATGCGGTGCAAAAATGTCTTTGTGCAAAAGAGTCTTCGTAAAAAATTGACCCTTCAAAAAAAACCCTTCGTGCAAAAGTGTCCCTTTATACATATTTAAAACCTACCTGTATTTAGGATTCTAATAATTGTTTGTAACCAAAAAAGACCTACCAGTAAGTGATAAAATTTATGTCATTCAATTAATCTACGCATAATTTTATAATATTACATTTGTTTTATAATGTAACAGCATTTAATCACCAATAAATTAAACTTTCCGTCTTTTTTTAACAAAAACAGGTTAGATCAGAGTTAAGAATAATGTAAAAATTGCTTTCAAAAACATAAACCAATAATAATTTAATACTGATTTAACAAAACATTTTACAGCTGTTTATTTATAAAGTGTAAGCAAAATTAGTTTAAAGGGCTATAAAATGCAACCTTCTAAAACAAACCAAAGTAAAAATGATGATAAGAAATGTAAACTCGAAAATGCCATCCAAAGTTTACTAAACTTTGACGCAGAAACTCATAGTGTTGTGAAGTTTTCTAAACAAAATGTCATAAGAAACGAGAAAGTTTTGAAAAGTTACATTGATGCTGCTCTAACAGGTATGTGTCTTTTAAAAACTTTTTTTAATAATAGTTAGTAGTTTTTTATTTAGTTTAAACGAATGTATATTTAAATTTAATCAAAATAACTTTAGTAATTAAATAAAAAAATTATCAAACTAAATATATACTGACGTTATTGAACATTTTTTATTTATTCATATTTAATTAAAGTTTAACTAAATTTTATAAATGTAAGTAAAACTTTCTCAACATTTTTAAACTAGTTACTATTATACTTTTAAAACAATTAATGATAACAATATAAACTTAAGTGTTTACATTTAAGGTGAAAGTAAAGTAAATAACTCTTTTTGATATAAAAATTTTTGCAGCTAGTAAACTAAAAAATTTTTATTCTAATAGAATAAAAGGCTTTTATCAATTTATATAATAACTGTTTTAAATCTTTATTTTAGTTTATTAAAAACTAACAAACATGTCTTTGTGTTTTTTTATATCATACTTTTATTTTCATGGACAAAAAAATCGTCAGTCACTCTGCCCTTTCCAACAATAAACGTTTTAAGGGTGATAGCGGGTTTTAAACAGTTATAAAAATTTATGTGCATCGAAAAAATAAAGATAAATGTGTCTTTAAAAAAAAACCTTTAATTATAGGTTAAAAATAAAACAACTGATGATAATTATAATAATAACACTATTAACTGTACCAATTTACAAAAATTACTCAACAATATGTATTGAAATTACTGTTAATTAACAACTTGTTTTTATATACTTATGACGTCAGATTGGCTTTGAACGTAGCGCCACACAATAACCTGAAAAAAAAAACTTAATAAAAACTAATAAGAGTCTGTTTAATAATTATGATTTTTTACATGTGAGTATTATTAATCTCTGGCGACCCTGGTTTACGTGTATTTAGAAATGTATTTAGCAGTGTTGGTATTCAGTTGTGTTTATTTAATACAACTAGGTTTTACTGCAGATCATCATGTACAAAAAGCTAAATGCAGATTCAAAGCATTTTATACAACTGCGTATATTTTCAAGTGGTCTTCAGTAATAATAACAACTTAATGTCTTATAGGTAGTTAGAACTTTTGTAAAATTTTAAAATCTTATCTTAAAATAAACATTAGAATTAAATGTTTTAGTAACTTGTAAGACAAATTTTTGCTATTTATTAATCATACACAAAAAAAAAAACTTCAGAAATTACATCACAATAAAATATGTTTAAAATAAGATAAGTTAAAATGAGGGCTTAGGGTCGAGAACAGAGTTTAAACTTTCAAATATACTTTTCTGCCATTCTTTCCAAATTGCATATTACGTGCATTTCTTGTTTTTGTGGGGGATTTGATATTTTTTGTGCATAATGGACCGTGAAATATTACTGCAATTTAGTTTTTTCTACTTATGCATGTCGATGAAGTTGTTTTGCTTGGATTGTTGGACTTGAAGCAAATTATTTGCAGGTTTTAAGTTGTGTTGAAAGATAATCCTGTAGAGCCTATGTACTCTTCATTTGTGTTTTAATGGGAATTTATAGCTCAGTGTATTGCTTTTAGCAGATTATTTTTTTTGAAATTTAGTGTCATTCATTTTTAGTTATTAAAGTATCAAATCGGTCTTTTGTTATTTCTATTCACAGAAAAACTATTTTGATGATTTAATTAAAACAAATTTTCATTTTACATATTTCTAGATTCGTTCCTATAAACTTTATAGTATTAAGTTCTTTGAATTCTAAGACACTAACATAACAAATTGAAAAATCAAATTATACTATTTTTTTGAACTCTATAACCTCTAATTATGTTAAATATGTTTATTAGAAAACTTAAAACATTATTAATTAACAATCTATCATTAACTAACACATAAACAAAGATTTTCAAATTTAAACAATGCAAACTGTTTTTTATGTGTAGGTAAAAGTTAAGTAGAAATCGTTTGTTTATTAAGAAATGTAAAAAAATAGTTATAATGTTCCGTTTTTCTTTTAGCTATAGTTAGGTTATTGTTATTTAAGAAATCCAACATGTATAGCTATGTGAGATTAATCATAACAAGTGCAAATTGTGCGACAAAAACTGGAAGTAAAATAAAATATCGAAGCAGAAAAACTGACATAAACAATGCTGTACAAAATATCGTCATAAGTAGAAGTTAAAGAAACTGTTTACTTTTGAAGTAAATGAACGTTAGCAAATTTCATTAGGTTTTAAGTGTACCAAAATGACAATATTCTCATTTTACCAAATTTTTTTTCTTGAAAAACTAAAGTTTATTTTAAAACAATTATTTTTTTTCAGAAAAAGAACAAGATGGAAGCAACTTTATCACGAACTTAACCACTTACAACATTTTATTGTCAGAAGAAGTAGAAATAAATAATCTCAAACTTATCCGAAACAAAGTTAATGTCCACAACGTGTCTATGTATTACCAAATAGCTAATTTATTTCAATCAACAAAGCTTGTTAAAAAAGCTACAAGCTATATTGAACGTTGTTTCACACTGGTTTGTAACAGTCCTAACTTTCTAGAGCTTGATTTTAACCTAGTTGCCAAAATTGTTTCTAAATCTGAACTGAAAGTTGATTCGGAATTGGAAGTTCTGAATGCCGCCGATGACTGGTTGAGCTGCAAGTATGATGACAGAAGAATGCATGCGCGCGATCTTTTGTTAAAGATACGTCTTCATTTACTTTCCAATCATTGTTTGGATAGCATTCTCGGTGGACCCACGTCTTTTACCAAAGTTGACAGCTGTGTGAAGACACTTAGAGAAGTTTTAAAGAAGAAGAACATAATTTTTAAAAAGAAACCAAGTAAAATTTACTTGAGCAGATTCTGCAGCCAAGATAGTTTTAAAATAAATGTTAGCGGTGGTGAGATTAACAAAGAACATACTAACAGCGTTGTAGAAATCGAAAGCAAAAATTTTAAAACTACAAACGATTCGACTCCAATTGAAACTCCACGTAGTTTCCATAAAGCTGTTTATTGCAGAGGGGAGTTATACGTGGCTGGAGGCATGATAGATGAAAAAAAAACAGTAGATGACCTCAATTTTATTGTAAAGTATTCGTTTGCCAGTAAAAAATGGTCTGATGTGGCTGCTATAATTGAAAATAGATTATATTTTGCTTTTTGTTTTTGTGCTTTTATGGATGACCTTTACATTTTAGGAGGCGGACACAATGGCCTTACTGCTCCAAATTGTTCATTAAAGTTTGATACGAAACACAACAAGTGGGATCGCGTTGCAAAAGTGAACAGCAAATGCTGCTTGAGCGCAGCTTGTGCGGTCTATCAGGGAAACATCGTAATTTCAGGCGGACTTCAAAGCGGTAACCTTGGCATTAAAACTGTTGAGGTTTACGACCATGTGTCTGACGTGTGGCAGCCAATGTCCAGCATGGTTGAAGATAGACACGGACACAATTTGGTGGGTAGAAAGGACAAACTGTTTGCAATCGGAGGTACACGCATGAATACTTGCGAAGTGTTTGAGGGTGAAAACTTTGTTGCTCTGAAACACAAGCCATCTTCAATTTCCCAACTCAAGTTTCTCAACACTTTTGCTGTTGGAACTAAACTTGTTATGATCAGCAACAGAACATATATCATTATTCTTTACGACGTAGAAAAAGATGAGTGGTCTCAAAAACCGTGTGAAGCTATGAAATGCATAAAATACTTTGGTAGCACAATTATTCCCAGACTCAGTTTTAAGTGAAACTAAAGGGCATCGGGTGGTGTTTATATTTTTTACATGTTGATTTTATTTCATAGATTTTTAATTTAGCTAACAGATGATTTTTACTTTTTTTTTTAATATTAGTTTTTGAAATACGATGAGACAAGGTTGGAGAGCTTAATAGGATCCTTAAGGAAGGGCGAAATTAAAAAGGCAAAAAATAGACTATTTCATTAAAAATCAGTATTTTTAGCTATCTTTCTCAAACTTTCTCAGTTTATTTTAACAAGGTTCGAACACACCAATTTGATTATCAGACCACAAGCTATCGGTAGACTGAGACTCGTTTTGTCCTGATTAGGACTCATCAGTCAATCACAACCGAAAAACTTGCCTCTTATATTTTAAGTCTAAAAAAAAATCCTATTGTAGGAATTTAAACCTTGTAGAATTATTTTTTTTCAAAAAAAAATTTTTTTTTTCTTCTTTTTGTCATAAAACTTTAATCTTTTAATTTATTTCTAACGTTTTGATAGAATATTTTTCTTTTAATGCAAGGAATGTTCTAAATTCCGAGAAAATCGATCTTTAAAATTTTAGATTTTCTACAGTTGTATCGGATTTTTTAAAATACTTGTTGTATATTAAAAGATATTCAAAAGTATAATATCATAGTATATGTTCTAATGTTTTAAGTAAAAGTTCATGTTAGTTTTTGTAAAAAAATTGTTGAACCCCTCCCAAGCCCTATGAATACGATAATTATAATTTAAACCTATTTAAATCATTTTTTACTAGTAAATTAAACTCAAGTTGAAAAGTATAAACTGTTTTTTAATTTGTTCTCTTTTGTTATACCACTTACTTAAACTATGCTAATCTTTTCCACTTAATTTCCCTGTAATAAAATAAAACCCCAATACTCAATAAGTTCTTATATTTGATAAAAATTTAATACTTTTTCTCTTTTTCTTTTTGTAACTAGCATATTATACAAAACTTTTTATGAAAACTTTCAAAATAAAAGATATACAGAAATTTAACAATATTTCGTTTACAGTAATATAAATTAACAAAAGTTTTCATTCTAAAGATAGCTTTTTAATTTGAAATATAGTACTTTTTAATCCTAATGTTCAGTTAGCTGAAGTCTAGTTTGACTAATTAAAATAGTTTTTGTAACAAAGTAATGCTATCCGAGCTACTTGCGTTTACAGTTTTATGTGTAACTGCTTCTGTTACAAGTTCGGCAATCTCGACAGGAGCCAGATTCGTAGTAGTCTAAGGGCAATCTTGATTTTTAGTTTACCCTTCGGTTTGCGACCGAGTGCGAGTTAGTTTAAGAGCGAATAAGCATTTTATTTTTATAGCGCAGTTAAAATAAACATAGACTAACAAATATTTATATGCTTTATTATGCAATAAAACAAAACAAACAGTAAAAATGGTTACACAAGGTTTACTACTTTAAAAGGCTTCTTGCAGTTCTAGATTCTAGTTGTGCTGTAACAAATGGTTGCTCAGACAGTTTACTGTTCAGGGTGTGGGGATTTACAGTTCCTCCTTGATACCGGATGAAGAGCGTGTGATATAAATATTTTTGATGTTGAAATATAGAAATTAAAAATAAAAATATACAAGTTTATGCCACCGACTTGAATGCCACTGTATGCGTGGGCTTATGACTATCGTACGTTAACAATTCAAATTGAGTTAAACGCCCCGAGAAATGTAATATTAAATAAAAAATAGTCGCATAAATTATGTACTTTATGGCCCGTTAACGACTCAAAAAGAGTCGAATTGCTAAAATAAATATATAAGTGTTTACAAAATTGTACAACTGATATATAAAAACTACAAAGCTATAAAGAAAAACACAAAGTGAAAAGTAAGCGTTTTAGACAACGCAAGCAAACAATTGAATAAGAAGTTAGATTCAGCTAGCTTTGCAAGATGGCGGCTTACGCTCAAAGCGCCAAGTGATGTGGAGCTGTTTATTTCTTAACATGAAGCCGGTAAGACTTGCTTTCTCGTTTGCTCGGCTGTTATGTTCATTTAGTTTGCATAACATTTTTCGCCTGATCAAAGCAATATGCATGACAGTTGCATTATGAATGAAGCATGATACATGGCGTGATTGATAAATGATTTTACATGGAACTAAGCAAAATGCGTCTACTAGCGGTTGTTATCATTTATTCGAAACAAAGTTTCAAAATAAGCAATTTTTTATCGTTTAAATACAAATTTGTGATTAATTCAAGAGTTGTGTAGCATTTCGAAATTTGGACAATCGAAGCGAAAATGATAAAATTTTCACTTTGATGTCCAACAAAAGTATTATAGGTAAAGTTTCATTAAGTACCGAAATAAAATTTAAATGCAGAGCTTAACATTTTTTATTAGTCGTCTCATTTCAAAAAGCTACAATATTAAAGTTTTTTAATACAACTTAAAGAAATTAAATATTTTATTACAGTCACCTGCTAATTAGATAGACACTTTGAACACAGTGTAAAATTACGTACCAAGCTGGCAGTGCATACCTAGTAATTTTTTGTCTTTAATTATTAAAATAAAGTCTAATAAAAACATGTTGAAAGTCACTAAATTTTACAAACAACTATTACAACAAAATATTCCAAAGCATAAACTTTTATTATAAAGATAAAACAGATCTGTTGGTATTAAAAGTCTTGAATGTTAATTTGTACTCCTAAACCTGTGGCAGGAACTACTTTTAATTAAAGAAAGTCCCCTTTTTTGTACTAAACGCTTAGTGCGTTTAACTCTTCAGGAATTTACTGAATTTACCTTACTCATTAGATTTATTTTAGTAATTATCATATATGTAATAAACTTAATATATATAACTTCTTTGATGAAGTGAGTTTGTTGAAAAAGTGATATTGATATGATTACTAAAAAATAGAAGTGATAAAGCAGCTAATATATCAGTAGATTAAATAAAACTGCGAATATAAAAACAACAAGTAAACACCAAATTCTACAAATTGAAATGTTCTTAATTATGTTCATAAAGTGTCTGAATGTCACAATCTTAAATACAAAAATAGGTCTTACTAATAATACTACTAATAATACAGAGTCTTAATATATGTCGTGTTTCATGCATAACGATGCCTAAACTGAGCACAAAACAATACAACAATACAAATAAGTATAAAGGTCTTCTAAAATGAAAATCATAAAAAAGTTCTTAAATTTAATTAGTTTCTTAAGGTCTTAAATTTTGTGTGCCTTCCGCACGGTCTTATAGCTGAAATGAGCACAACAAAGAAAAACAGAATAGAGCTGCGTGTAGAGCGCGAGCTAAAGGCTAATGAGCAATTTCTTGACGTTATCTTGAAATAAGTACACAAATTCGGCTAACTGTAGCGCCAACTGGCGGAAGTGTATAAAACAACGAAATCGAAAACCGATTTCGTTACAAGTTAAGTATATGTAATTATATTTTACCTTGTAATTTTAGAGTGCTTTCTAATTTTATAACTACATTTTACTTATTTTCTTGTATGTAATTTGCATGGTTACTTAGGCTAACAAAGACAACACAAGCTACCTAAGATTTTGAAAAACTCAGTTTATTTTGATTTTATTTTTGAACACATCGTTGTTTGGCTAATAAGTGAGTACCATGCCGGCAGTGTGTACCTAACTGGTAGTTTACTTAACCAAAATTCTAAAAGTTAAGCTGCTTTTATTCTTTAGTAGTAATTTAGTAAAGTTAGCTTTATTTATACATGTATATGTGCTTCCCCATACAATAAATAAGTATTAATCGTGAATGATTAGTGACAATTTTTGCAGTTTTGTAAACGTTAACTTTAATACATAAAAAACTACTATTATAGTCATATGACTAGACCAACTTTTAATTATTGAACTTGAAACAAAAACATAAAACACAGTAATCTATCCACAGGGGAAATTGGTAATTAATAATTAGTTTCTTAAGAGAAAAAACAATACCTAAGTTTCAACTCAGAGCGGATTTTCAAGTTGTAGATCTGTAGTAAAATAATAATGGTAAAGATGACAAATGATTTAAAATTAGTTTTAAATCTATCTAAATTTAAGTCATTTTTGATTTTAATCATAACATTTTTACCAGAGATCTGAAATCTAAAAATCCGCTCTGCGGTGAAACTTAGTTATTGTTTTTCTCTAAGGTAATAAACTACTAATAGACATTTTTTTTACAACTTAATCTTAATTTTCAGTTTGTTAACTAAGCTATAAGTTGCATTTTGCAACTCTCTTATATTCAAACTATTTTTTGAGGTAAAAGCTGTGAAAGTCAGAAAGTACAATAGGCTCCTTATAGGAGGATAAAACAAAACAGTAAAAAAGATAAGTATAATATTAGTATTTGAAAAAAGAAAAAAGTTAAATCAACTGTCAATTTTTTTATGACCACTTGTTTGAAGGTAGTAAAAATTTTAAAGATTGTTTTAATTAATTAAAATAAAGAAAACTTGAAAACTCGGTATACAAAACTGGTTTGAGTGAAAAACCAAGTAAAGATCTTGCTATAAAAATATTTAACGTCAATCAAAGTCAAAAAGTAGTTGAAAACCAGTTAAAAACTAATTTGAGTTTACACCTTTTTTAATTTTTTTTATGGCTTAAATTTGTTCATATTAAGACTGGGTGTTTTTTAGAAGAACATTAAAAATTTACAGTTTTATGAATCTTGAAACATAGTATATGTATTAAAAGTTTTGTTTGTGATTTAAAATTCATTTAGTTTTTATAAAAGGAAATAAAAACTTTGAAACAAAAATAAAGTTACTCGCAAGCAAGCTCAATTTTATACAAAATTTTGTTTTATTTTTACAACTATCCGTAATTTGACCGTCGTTAAATATCGATATCGTTCAGCTTGCTTCTAAGTTAATACTAAAGTTGTTTGTACAAGATTCTTGCAAAAATATTTTTTTAATGCATTTTTTAAGTTAGAAAAATCGAATAATTTTTTAAAAGTGTCGCTCAAAAGCGTAGATATTGTTTTCAAACTGAATAGAAATTAATGACACAGACAAAACTGTAGAGGTTAAGTTTTCAAAGCTTTGACTTTTTTGTACTTAAAACAAAACGAGGCTTGCTAATGGGCCAAATGTAAAAAGCAATAATTATTCTTAAGTTTTACAGAATTCTAAATTGCATATAGAAACACAAGTACATTTTTCAATTGATTGTATCTAAGCTAGTTAAGTAAAAATGAAATTGAAAACTAAATAACGAAGCTATGTGATGTTTAATTTTTTACACCTTCTAGAAACTACTTTATATGTTTGACTACACCGGGGTTTTCCAAACGCACTCCATTGCCCACTGGGCATTACTAATCTACCCCAATAAAATATCACCCCTTATCTAGTAATTACCCCTAGACACATAAAACATCCATAACGAAGGCGATATGATCCATTTTCGGATTCCCTAAAGTAGACTTTGAAAAAACTAACTTACGCATAATCAAATATCCTATTTTGCCATGCCAGTCCTTAGTAAATCATGTTTAATAACCGTACAACGTTTTATAAACTGCCCACTTACATTGTCAACATTGGCAGCGAGACAGCTGGTATGCTCGTTTGTAATACGATCTATAAAAACATTGGTGAAAGTCATTCGCGAATGATTTTTTAATTTGAATAAAGAACTATTAGACGTTGCTGATCTCTTACTAATTTAAACCCTTTGAAAATAAAATTATTAGTATTTTTTTGAGAACCATTATTGATTTGTTTAAACTAAGTTGAGCCTTAAAAAGTCCGAAACTATTGATACCATTAAGTATGTTCATATTCAATCTAGTCCTTTAAAACTTATAAAGGAAGAACAATATATCCACCATATTACGTTTTTCAAAACTTAAAACATGTAATGTAAACTTTATTCTATTGTTGTTGCTCTTGTTGTTGTTGTTGTTGTTGTTAATATTTTGTATTTTAAAAAAGAAATTTTTTGCATAAAAGCATAATTTAAGTAGATATTTTTTTTACTTGTTTGATTAAAATTTATTTAGTACTACATTAAAAATATGTAACTTTTGGACTTAAATTAAAGATTTTATAAAAACTATACTTTAAAATAAAACTAAAATAGTTTTACTTTATTTAAAAGCTGGATATTTAAAAAAGCTTTTTTTTACTTTCTATAGTTTACAAAACTTGTGAATAACCCATGATATATATTACATATACTCAAACATTTTGAAATAAAGATTTTTACATTATATCAATTATACCATGTACAATGAATGATAACTGTAAAGACTAGAAATTTTAGCAAATATAGTTCCAAAATGTAATTTCTACGGATAGCAAGATGTTAATAGTATATACAAGTTTTTAACTTTAATATGCATTCTATCACTACTTTATGGTATTTATGAAACGTTTAATTAAAAGTATAATCTTTTACAAAGGTATAAATATTAGCTTCGATAATAGTTTCTACCGCGTAACTTCACATTCGTTTAGCACTGAATAAGAATTAACTTTAGACTTATCAAAAGAAAAGTTGTTATTTTTTTTCGAATTTTATTTACCATGTTGTTTGCACTTGCTGTCTTTTTATGTCTAAGTTTATTAAAAAAAACATGTTAGAAAACTGTAAAATTTTTGTAGCACAAAATACTTTTTAATTTATCTAATATATTATTGCACATGTTTATATATTTTTGATGCACATTGTATATGAAGTAAGTATAAAGTACGTCCGTTTGGCACTAACTTAAAAGTTAAGCTTAAATATTACCCTGATTGCTTTTTTTTGCTGCTGCAGTATATCTTAGCACTTTATTTGGTTTAATATGCAAATTTGCTCAGCAGGTAACTGTTCATTGTAAACTTGTTTAGCAATGGTTTATTAAAATTCACCAAAAAATTTAAATCGTTTTCACTACAGAAATACTGTTTTTAAATCGCGTCTATTTTTATTAAATATCAACTGTTTGTCAAAGTCTCTACAACACCAACTTACTTTAAAGTATAATTTCTTATACACTCTGTAACATATTAATTTAAGTTGCCACCAAGTTTATTATTTTTGAAATATTTTAGTTAAAATGTAAATGCGTTGTTAAGTTCAAAAATTACCTAAACTCAGTATATCACTGTCTGTATTGGGGACGGGTAAAATATGCGTAAAGACACTTTGGCACGAAGAGAAAACAAAGGTAGTAAAAAAATAATAACAACTAAAACTGTAATAATAAAAGTTAAAAAAAAATAATAATAACATCAACAATAATAATAATAATAATAACAATATATACATTATCCTTTCTT